>NW_027397069.1:36932168-36934685 GCF_003265705.2 Callorhinus ursinus
TTGCTGTATCCCAAAGATTTTGAACAGTTGTGTTTTCATTTTCATTGATTTCCATGAATTTTTTAATTCTTCTTTAATTTCCTGGTTGACCCCTTCCTTTTTAGTAGGATGCTCTTTAGCCTCCATGTATTTGAGTCCTTTCCGACTTTCCTCTTGTGATTGAGTTCTAGTTTCAAAGCATTGTGGTCAGAAAATATGCAGGGAATGATCCCAATCTTTTGGTACCGGTTGAGACCTGATTTGTGACCTAGGATGTGATCAATTCTGGAGAATGTTCCATGGGCACTAGAGAAGAATGTGTATTCTGTTGCTTTGGGATGGAATGTTCTGAATATGTCTGTGAAGTCCATTTGATCCAGTGTGTCATTTAAAGTCTTTATTTCCTTGTTGATCTTTTGCTTAGATGATCTGTCCATTTCAGTCAGGGGGGTGTTAAAGTCCCCCACTATTATTGTATTGTTGTCAATGTGTTTCTTTGCTTTTGTTCTTAATTGCCTTATATAATTGGCTACTCCCATATTAGGGGCATAGATATTTACAATTGTTAGATCTTCTTCTTGGATAGACCCTTTAAGTAGGATCTAGTGTCCTTCCTCATCTCTTATTACAGTCTTTGGTTTAAAATCTCATTTGTCTGATATAAGGTTTGCCACCCCAGCTTTCTTTTGGTGTCCACGAGCATGGTAAATCGTTTTCTACCCCCTCACTTTCAATGTGGGGGTGTCTTTGGGTCTAAAATGAGTCTCTTGCAGACAGCATATGGATGGGTCTTGTTTTTTAATCCAATCTGATAGCCTGTGTCTTTTGATTGGGGCATTTAGCCCATTTACATTCAGGGTAACTATTGAAAGGTATGAATTTAGTGTCATTGTATTGCCTGTAAGGTGACTGTGACTGTATATTGTCTGTGTTCCTTTCTGATCTCTGCTGCTTTTAGGCTCTCTCTTTGCTTAGAGGACCCCTTTCAATATTTCTTGGAGGGCTGGTTTCGTGTTTGCAAATTCCTTTACTTTTTTTTGTCCTGGAAGCTTTATATCTCTCCTTCAATTTGCAATGACCGCCTAGCTGGATATAGTATTCTTAGCTGCATATTTTTCTCGCTTAGTGCTCTGAAGATATCTTGCCAGTCCTTTCTGGCCTGCCAGGTCTCTGTGGATAGGTCTGTTGCCAGTCTAATATTTCTACCATTGTAGGTTACATATCTCTTCCCCCAAGCTGCTTTCAGGATATTCTCTTTGTCTCTGAGACTTGTAAGTTTTACTATTAGATGTCGGGGTGTTGACCTATTATTATTGATTTTGAGAGGGGTTCTCTGTGCCTCCTGGATTTTGATGCCTGTTTCCTTCCTCACATTAGGGAAGTTCTCTGCTATTATTTGCTCCAATATACCTTCTGCCCTTCTCTCTCTTTCTTCTTCTTCTGGGATCCCAAATATTCTAATGTTGTTTCATCTTATCGTATCCCTTATCTCTCGAATTCTGCCTTCATGATCCTGTAGTGGTTTATCTCTCTTTTTCTCAGCCTCTTTATTTTATATCATTTGGTCTTCTATATCACTGATTCTCTGTTCTGCCTCATTTATCCTAGCAGTTAGTGCCCCCATTTTTTATTGCACCTCATCAATAGCCTTTTTGATTTCAACTTGGTTAGATTTTAGTTCTTTGATTTCTCCAGAAAGGGTGTCTCTAATAACTTCCACGCTTTTTTCAAGCCCAGCTAGTATCTTTAAACTCATGATTCTGAACTCTAGGTCCGACATCGTACTGATGTCCGTATTGAGTAGGTCCCTGGCTGACGGTACTACCTCTTGTTCTTTTTGCTGAGGTGAATTTTTTTATCTTGTCATTTTGTCCAGAGCAGAATAGATGAATGAGAGAACAAAATGCTAACAGGTTAACAACGTCCCCAGCAAATATACTGTATACAAATCAGAAAAGACCTGAAACCAAGGGAAAAGAAAGGGAAAGAAAGAAAAAAGAAAGAGAAAAAAAAAAGATAAAAAAGATAAAAACAAAAACAGAACAATACAAAAAAAGCAGAATATGATCAAATATGATCAGGCTAGTGCATAGATCAGTGCCACACACTAGATTTTGGGCGTATTTTGGTCTGTTAGAAAAAAGTGCCTCCTAAAATTTTAAAGGAAGAAAGACATATGTACAAAATAAGGGTTGATACAATGAAGGGATGGAAGATGACTGCAAAGATGAAAATTATAAAAGATTTTATAAAAGGAATTGATAAGTTGTTTGAAAAAAGAAACAAGATTTAAAAAAAAAGAAAAGAAAAAAGGGAGAGAATGTGATCAGGCAGGAGACTAGAACAAAGCCATACACTAGTGATTTAGGGTATATTTTCATCTGTTAGAAGAAACTGTATCTCAAAATTTTAAAGAGAGAACAACTTATATATATATGCCAAAAATAAGGGTAACTACTATGAAGGGATAATTATGACTTTAAAAATGAAAAATAAAAAATGTTTTTTTAAAAAAAGGGATTGATAAGATGTTGGTTG
>NW_027397069.1:36934785-36979956 GCF_003265705.2 Callorhinus ursinus
TAAAAAAAAAAAGCCATGAATTCTATGTGCAGTATTCCCCTAGCGCTGGAGTTCTCCCGTTCTCCTTGATCGGTAAACTTGGTCTTGGCTTGCTGGCTGTTCGGGCTGATCATCTGGGGGAGGGGCCTGTTGCTGTGGTTCCCAAATGTCTTTGCCGAGGCTGAATTGCCCCGCCCTTGTCGGTCTGGGCTAAGCAAGCTGCTCGGGTTTGCGCTCAGGTGCTTTTGTTCCCTGCAAGCTCCTGGTACAGCTTTGGAGGACCAGGGCGAAAATGGTGGCCTCCTAATCTCCACCCGGAGGAGCTGAGAACTCAGGGCCCCGCTCCTCAGTGTGGCCCCAGAGAAAAGCAGTCACTCACGTCTCCCTGGTCTCCGGCCGCACTCCGTGCTCACCTGGCCTGTGACCGAGCATTTGTATCTCTGGCACCCAACCCCGTGTGGAGTCTCCAAACCCAGCAGATCCCTGTGGTGCGCTTTCGCGCCACTCCTCCCAGGAGAGGAATGGGTGTCTCCCCGGATCTGCCGCTTGTTGGGTCCCTGCTGGAGGAGCAGTGGCCCAATTGTCACTGATCACAGTTTATGGCAACCCAGAGCTGAGAGCCCGTGCCTCGGCTCTGTCTCTGCAGCCGGCTTCCCCGTTCCGATACCTGGGAGCTCTGCCACACTCAGGCATCCCCAGTCTTTCTGTGACCCCAAGGGTCCTGAGACCACACTGTCCCGGGAGGATTCCACCCCCACTTAGCCACTGCAGTGACGTCCCTCAGTGGAGCCGACTTCTAAAAGTTCCGATTTCGTGCTCCGCAGCTCTATCACTTGCCAGAAGCGGCCGGCGGAGGCCCCCTCCCCCGCCGTCTATCCTCCCGAATATCGCCTCGGATTCACTTCTCCGCACGTCCTACCTTCCAGTAAGTGGTCGCTTCTCTGTTCAGAGAGTTGTTGCTACTCTCGTCTTCAATCTCCTGTTGAGTTCGTAGGTGTTCAGAATGCTTTGATCCCTATTCAGCTGAATTCCTGAGACCAGACGAAATCTAGGTCTCCTACTCCTCTGCCATCTTGCTCTGCCTTGACTTACTTTAAATTTGTGTTACATTTAAAGAAAACATCATATGTCATCAAGGGATATTCTGTCAAACATATTTCAGAAATTACATTTTGGCCACTAGCACTGCTAATTTTTATATTATATAATATTAAAGAATAACAAAGCAAAAATACAGGAACATGATTTTATTTATTTTTCAAATGTAGGGACTGTAGAGATGGTACATAGATCAGTAGTTAAAAGCTATTTACGGTGGGAAAGGCTAATAGGTGAAGGACAGAGGATTGTTTAATGTTGTTAAAATATTCTGTATGCTATAGTATTATGGACACTTGACATTATACTTTTAGATCTTTACTGCACAAACTGAATGTTATCATATCATATGCAGACTTAAAAATTTGGGGGGGTAACTGGGAGATACCAGAATGGAGCACTGAATATGACAAAACAATCTAGCTATATTACAAATATATGAAACACCATCAGTACATGGGGTTCAGATGGAAAAGATACTGACCTAAGTAGCTTTGGAAATAAGCGGATTCTGTAAGAATAAAGTCAAAAGTAACTGAACATAAGAACCCTACATTAATGGATAAAATTGTTTCTCATGGGATTTTGGTTAAAAACTCTGAAACCACTCTATGTGTATACCGGAACTGAACAATTAAGTAAATGAATGGCGGATGGTGGGAGCTTGGACATACGGCTGATTGTAGGACTTGAGCAGGAAATATATAGTATGAACTTGGAGCATCGTGATATGCCAGGAAGCAGGGATGTGCTCAACAACAACAATGAACAACAACAGCACACAATAATGAGTTTGTGCCAAATATAAGAGCTAACTGAATAAGCTACCAATAGACAAAGATAGGAAAGTTTGAGCAAACAAAATAAATTCAAAATATTAGATTATACTGAAAGTATATAGTAAGTATCTATGCATCTACACTTACATAAATCAATGATAAAAATAAATACATGGAACAGAATATACAAATCACCTGTGAAGAATTATAAATAATTTTTGAGGATATTTTATCTTCAAGGAGGTGATGCATAACTTCTCACTCTTTAAGTGTGGGCTCCACATAGGGACTTTCTTCCAAAGAGCATAGTATGAAACAGGAAACAAAAAACAGAATTTCACAGTAAAGAAACCTAACAAACACTATTTCAGCTTGGTGACCAAGGTTAGCATCAACAGTGATAAGTCACGTTGACAGGTTGTACTCTTGATGTGATGGTGACACTTGACCTCTGTAGTAGTCCTCCTCAAACCCATAACCCACATTTAATCTTAAGAAAAATACCAGACAAGTCCCAACTGAGGAATAATCTACAAAATACATGACTTTTGAAGTTGTATTTTTCTTGACAATTGACATCGATACACATGAGCTTTTGATCCATTTGTAAAATCTCTTCTTTCATTAGGTTTATAACACTGTGTTATCCTCCTTTAGGGAGAAGTTATGTACTATTTTTTGATGGTTTTCCCCTAAGTAGTTCGTTTAAATTTAGCTATGATTGCTCATATTCAGAATCATCTGCCCACTGGCATTTTACTTCATGTCTAAAACTCAGTTTTTCATCTTATATATTTCTTCATTCTTCCTCACATTCACATACTTGCTCTTCCTGTTTTTCTATTTCATTTTTCCTCATTTGTTAATTAATTTAACAAATTTTTTATTGAATACTCAATGTGCCAAGAGCTTTTCTGTGCAATAAGGAGATAAAAATTAACAAAGAAGACTAATTTTTTTTTTTTTTTTGCTGTCTTGGAGTTTATTTCCATATAAGGTCTGGTGGGAATACAATAACAAGAAATTAGATTATACTATAATTTCAACGACAGTAAATGTGATAATTTAAGAATGAGTTAAAAGTTGGGGACATGAATTGGTTTTAATTTAAAATAAATTATAATTACACAAGACTTTAACAAGGTGAAGGATTAAAATATGTGATCCACATGGGATCACTCTCCACTTCCAGGTTTACATATGTGTCAAAATGTCTGATTTAGTTCATGAAGGCATTCAATACAGGGGAAATAGAAAAACACAAGGATACAAGATGAGAGCTACATGATGCATCTGAATAAAAGTGCTATCATTTTACATATGTGATACTGACACACCTTTTTGACTAATTTCATATTTTCAATCTTTATACCATATAGTGGCCACTAATCACTATTGGTTGACTAGGTAAGTATGCGAATCAATGAATGATAGTCAAAAGAATGAAGAAGAAGCTTCCAATTATATATTAAATCTGATTATTCATAATGAATAAGTGAAAAATAATCTCAAAGCTGAAAGGTATGTACAAATACCAAATGAAGCTAAGAGAGTTTAGTACACAGAATGACTGCAATCAATTTTTATACACTTTTCAGAGATAGGTTTTTTGAGTTTTTTTTAAATGATTGATTGATTGGACAGAAAGGGAGCACAAGCAGGGGTAGCAGCAGACAGAGAGAGAGGGGGAAGCAGGCTTCCCACTGAGCAGGGAGCCTGATGAGAGGCTGGATTCCAGCACCCTGGGATCACAACCTGAACAAAAGACAGACGTTTAACCAACTGAGCCACCCAGGCGCCCCTCAGAGATAGGTTTTAAGCTTTCTATAAACCACTGTGGTGATTGGAAGATCACTTAGTAAATAATATTTCTGTTACTAAGTCTAAGATGTTTCATCAGTTCTCATAAATTTTCCAATGTTTATTTTAGTTTACCCCATTATTACAAAGTGTTTCTTATAATGTGCTTTATATAATGGTGCATAAAATGCTACCAATTATTAGCTAAGAATGTATACTCCTGAATTTTCACAACATAAAATTTTATTTTGCCATTTGAATTGGTATTTTTTACCCAAACTTATGGGAAATAGGTTGGTCAGTCTTTGAAGTTAGGGCCCCAAATTGAAGAACGGTAAAATCCCAATCTTTGAAATACAAAAACCTTTTAACAGAAGGATGTCATCAGTGTTTCACGTACCTTTGAAAATTACTTGTGGAAGTTAATATGAATAAATAGTTTCTTTGATGTTAGAGTTTCTTATCTTTCATGTTGTTCACAAAAAGGGGGAAAAAAAATATATCCCTGGCGTACTCTCCTTTTTTGCAACTATCTGGCAAAAAGAAGATGATGGCCCTGTTTAAAGCTTAGAGAATACAGTAGGTGGTAAAAGAGGGAGCAAGAAGAGGACCAAAAATATCCCGGTAGGGTGGGTTTTGATCAGCATATTTTCTCTTAAATAACTTTTCATAATTTACTAGTTGCTAAAAGCTATTCTGGGATTCCAGAGCAGAATGAGTTGCAAATGAAGGAACACATTTGGAAATGTCTAAGCCTTTTGTCTTTCCATGTTCCATTTTATCATCTTTACTCAAGAAACTGGCACAGTAGTCTTAAGATCCACTTTTTTTTCTCTGCAATGAATACTTTTAGGTGTGAACCACAGAAATAGAGTTAAAATGAATGTGCAAAATATGCAAACTAATCATTCTATATCAAAAATTCAGGATTGAGTATTGCACAAAATCCTCTTTCATTATTTCTAATATTTACTAACAAAAATGTCTCACAAACATAAAATATTTAATGAAGGATAATAGTCTTTCAAAATATACCACACTTCAGGGCCCCTGGATGGCTCAGTTGGTTAAGCGACTACCTTCAGCTCAGGTCATGATCCTGGAGTCCCGGGATGGAGTCCCACATCGGGGTCCCTGCTCAGCGGGGAGTCTGCTTCTCCCTCTGACCCTCTTCCCTCTCATGCTCTCTATCTCTCCCACTTGCTCTCTCTCAGATGAATAAATTAAAAAATCTTTAAAAAAAATCAAAATATACCACACTTCAGTAATATATCTCAACATCAATAAACTGGCTTTTTGGGAAATATATATGTGATCTAATGTTTATTACATCCCTTTACTTTTATGAATTAAAAAATGTATTATGTATAATGCTTAGTATGTATAATTGTGTCACCATATCCAATTGTATTGGTAAAATAGGCATTTGTGGGTAGACTATTGGAATTTCTCTTTCTCTCCTTCCTAAACAGTACATGTTTATTTGTAAACCAATTTTATCATCTAATTGGTGCTGTTAACATTACTTACTAAAATTGAAATTCAAATAAATGAAATTAGAAGTTTTTTATATTAAGTCTGTTGAACTGAATATCATTATGATTATTGACAAGATCCCATTAAGAGTAATATTCACCATCTTAATAAAAGTGGTAACACATAGAAGGATAATGCAATAAATAATTTTTAAAAGTTGAAATGTAAATGCTATAGTAGAAAAAAAGGGAGATATTATTTCCAGCTAAGACACTTCAAGTGTGTCCTGTGCAGGACTTGGATTTGAACTGCATCATAAAGATATGGTTTATTGTTTTAGATTTCATTGCATATACAGAAATTGATAATTTAACTAGGCAAGGATATGTATAAGCATTAAGAGACTTACAAATCGGAATAATTTTAGAGTAGCTGGAAGTACGGGTTCTAGGCTTAACTTCTAAGACCTCTTCTGAATTATCAGAAGTTACCACCTGATTGAAAGGAAATATTTATATTTTAAGAAGTTATTGCTTTGTTCCAAAACCATCTGGGTCTGCTTCATGTTTCTCTTATTAGTGTCTGCAAAAGAATGCATGGAGCATACATATCTGCAATAGATAATTTGGGCACAGTTAGAGCAAGACCAAAATGAAAAATCTGTCTGCACTTTATTCTAGAACAGCTAGAGAACCTTTTCTTGCTCAGGATACTTCTTTATGCTGAGGTTATTAGTGGTCATTGTATGAATGAAGAGCAATGCACTCAAATGTGGTGCATGTTACCTCCAAAGAGACTCAATCTGTTACTCTACTATTTTCTTATTAGTTCAGATCTCAAGGCAAAGCTATTTGTTATTCATTTTGAAGAGGTATACTAACATGCCCCTAATCTTGCAACACAGACATCTCGGGAGCATGGGGACACCTTCGAATTTTCATTAGTGATGTGAGCCAATATAATGAACGTCCATGCATATTAATTATGAACAGAATGGGAATGTTGACATAGCCCTGAGCAAAATTGTTATAACTTTGAATGAAGGCACTCTGCTGTCCTTGTCATGGGAATGCTTTTCTTAGTTTTATTTGCAGAGATAAATCATTTACAAAATCATTGGTTATTAAACAGATACCAGGGATGTGTTGATTTGTCTAATTATCCCACCAAAGAAACTATATCTGAAACATCAGTTGCAACTGGAATCAGGGCCCCATTCAGTTTACAATAATCCACTATAATCCTTTAAGATGCATCTCTTCAGGAAAATCATAAAAGGATAATTAAGAGAAAGTAAAAGAAATCTTCTACCTTGACTTCTTTCATATATGTAAGGTGCTAATAAATACAGCTATTCCTACATATCTTTACTGTATTGTTCAATAATGAAGTGTCACTCCAAAAATTTCCCCATGGCTTTTCTAATTATATTCACATTCCCAACTAAAACTTACTTAGTAATGTAGTATAAGAGCCTGAGGAAGTCTGCCATGTAAAGCAAAATATACAAAAAAGTAATATTAGAGAAAATAATCATAAAGAATCTATCCACTTGTTCCACATATTCATAATAAAATTTCCAGTGTTTTAGAATAGAAAAAATGGAAGGAAATAAATTATTAAAAATAATAGAAGAATTTTTCTCAATCAGATGATAGTCATCATTCTTCTGCTTGAAAAGGCTGATGGACTGCCAAGCTAGTTAAAAGCAAACTAACCTATAGATAGGTATGTTTTGCAAAAATATCAGAATCCTAAATATAAAAGATTGTAAAATCATCCAGACAAAAAAGTGGTTTGGTTACAAGAGAAGAAATACTAGATGGACATTAGACTTATATTTGTATGATTATAAACTAAAAATAATTAAGCCTCTTACATTTCCAAAAGAAAATCATTTTTGACCCCAAATTTTAATTAAAACATACTTAAATATTTTAATTAAATATATATATAATATATTTATATAAAATAGAAATCTGGTGTGAGAAAGAAAATAAAGAAAAATTTTTAAGACAATGATTTATACATTCTTCTATGGGAAAACAAAATTGAAAAAAAAATTAGAATTTTCCTGCAACCACTACAGCTAAGGACATTACATATCTCACTCAGAGGAAAAAGAATGTTTTGCCTTCATATTTAATTTTAAAAAAATATTTGTCTACCATATTTCCATTCATTTTCTATTTTTCTCTTATTTTCTTTTTGTTGTTCTACTTTTCCCATTTTCCTTAGTATTAATTTAAATATTTTTGATACTACATTTTGAATCTCTACAGTTTTGAGGCTATGAATAGTGGTATCTCTAGTTATTATAACATGTATCCTTCAATTCTAAAGGTTGTCCCTCACATAATAGAAAATCACTTTTTATATTATGTAAGAAGTATTACTCCTTTTACCCCACCCATTCTTTGTGTAATCATTGTCATATTTTGCTTACAAAAGGAATAAATTCTACATTGCATTGTTTTTCCTCAATGAAATGTCCTTTAAATAGTTATTAATATTGAAAGAATATTTACAATATGTTTGCTCATTCCATTGCTTCTCATTCCCTCATAGATCTAAGTTTTTTTGGAAGTGTAAATTCCCCTGCAGAACTTTGCAACTGAAAATATTTTTTCCATCTGAATTTTTTCTGAATTGGTAGAAGGACTATTAAGATTCCCAGGCAGATCCACCCATATAACTAAACAAGTTGTGTTGATTCCGAAATGTAGTTCTTTTGTGTCTTGTATCCTGACTCACCTTTCTTGGCTCTGGTAATATATCTAACCAAGCAGGGAAGATCATTTATTCTTGTTGACTGTTTCTGATTCTGTTTTGTTTCTCAGCCAAGTCTGATTCCATTTTGTAAATGAGCATCATTTTGTTTCCTCTTTAGCAGAACATTGGGAGGTTGCCTTAATTATATTATCTGACCATATGGTCTTTTTTCAAGTGACAGAAAACACTGGTTGTATCTTTCTGTTTATCCCTTGTGTTTGCTTGTGTTGAGGACTCTGTTATCTCTTGACTTTTAGAAACTATTCACTTTGCCAATAGATAAGACTGATTTTAAAAGATAGATGGCTGATCTCTAATGCAAAGACGATAAAGTGCTCATATTACATATTAAATCTTTAATTATGTATAATGTGATTATTAGATAAACCCCTTAAAGTGTGTGTTGTTTGCACATTCTGTGAACTTGAGTCACTTTTTTAAACAGATTTTATTTATTTATTTGACAGAGAGAGAGAGAGAGAGAGCACAAGCAGGGGGAGCAGGAGAGAGCGGGGAACCTGGGATCATGACCTGAGCTGAAGGCAGACACTTAACTTACTGAGCCACCCAGGCACCACTTGAATCACTTTAAAAATTAAATTAAAAAAAAAAAAATCACTCAAATGAAGATCAATTCTTGCTTCAAGGAACATCTCAAGATTATTCATGTCTACCTGACTATCCCAGCCTGAAAATGATACAGCTGATTGCTGATTTTGTTTGAAATACAGTTCCTTGTATTAACATTTGACCAATGGCCAAAGTTGAAAAACTGGCTATTGGTTCCCTGTGTTTCTTTGTGATGAGTGAAACTAATTTCTGAAACACTTTTTCCTCTTCAAAAAGAAAATAATTAGTTTTTATAAGTTTGCTTCTCATTGTAACCCTTTTGTGTCTATAACTGGCTCCTTTTTAAGACTTTTGGAGATTAATTGGTCATATAAATCTTTCATTTGTGTGTACTATAGAGTTATCTAATTAGAACAGATCTACCATAAAAGGGTGAAACGTATGCAAATCTTAAAGATTGGAACCATTTTTGCATGGTTTAGAGCAGAAAGCTCTGACTTAAAAAAAAAAAAAGAAAAAATGATTTTCTTGGTTTGGATGAAAATTGTATGAATGAGTCTAAATTAGTGTCAGAATTAAATGTACATGAAATGAAAAAGAGTACTTCTAGCTTGTAAAGTGCTCTTTGCCTGACTTAGATATCAGAGGGCTTCTAATTGCATGGTTTTTGCTCATTTCTCTTGAAAAAAGCAAGACAGCCACACAGAAATATACAATGTCTAGGCAAGATGTTTGCAATAACTCTCTGGGTTTGTAAAAATTGTTAAACTTTATCTTGACCCAAAATCTCTAGACTAGTACTTTCACAAACAACACAAATGAAATTGGGAGATATATCCTCTGACCCTAAACCTCTTATCCTGAAATTCTCTGGCTTTTAAGCTCTGTACACAGAGTGAAGTGCCTACTCAGGGCTTAGTCCCAGATAAAATAGACTATAAACTACAAACAATAGCCATCTTCGAACTTCTTCTAGCTTACCTGATTAGTTCATAAGATTTGCTTTGTGTATGTGAATTTTTTTTTAGGGCTTCAAATTTATTATTCTAATTATCACTACTATTATTAATAGTATAACTCAATGGGATATTTTCTGACTAAACAACAGTACAACTCAAAAGGTAATGGGACAGTTGCTAAGGGTAGATCTTAAAAATTCTCATCACAAGAAAAAATTCTAAGTATTTAAGGAGATAGATCTTAACTAAACTTATTGTGGTAATGATTTCTCAATAGGTATGTATATAAATGATTATGCTTATACCTTGGACTAATATAATAGTATATAGAAATTATATATAAATAAAATGGGAAAAAAGGTAATGGTAGTTATGTCTCCCTTCAAATCACTGCTTAAACATACTGCCTGCCAATAGGCTTAGCTTGATTCTTGGGGAAGGTGTCTGGAGTCAGAATCTCTATAAAATTCCCAACTCTTTAGACAAAAGCCTCATAAAACAGAAAGATTTTTAGCCTGAGGGTAGGCTAAAGAATTCCCAGATACTTCAAGTGTACCAATGTGGGAGCTTGTTTCAAATTACTGATTTCAGTCTAGTTGGTGAATAAACTTGACACAGAAGTGTAACACACACGTATAAACTTCTGGGAGTCCAGGGGACAGGAACCCAGTAGGGGGGATCTAATGTTATTCAATCAATTCCATGCCATTCTGTAAGACAGGAATTAGAAGGAAGCTTAGTAGTTTGGATAATATGGAAATTCCCAGCAAAAAAAATTTTGCATTAAGCCATAAATAATGTAATTATAAAAAATACTTCTTTTCTTTTTGTCTTATTGCTGTGGAATATGCTATTTTTTAAGATGAAAAAGAAAAAAAAATCTCCCAGTATTTTGGCCTAATGTAACTGAATGCAGCATGCTAATTTTGCCATTTGGTAAAGAAAACTAATACATAAAATATGCAGTTCATAGGTCATACAAAAAATATGCAGTTATACCTCCTCCCCCCACATTGTAGTAACATCACAAATATGATTTCAATAATGGATTCTGGAGCCAAAGAAGCCCTGAGATTGAGGGAGAACACAATGTGGCCAAGGTAGAGCCTTCTTGGCTGTCTTCAGGAAGGTTATTGTTGAAGTATCAGTTAAAAAAAAGAATTGTCAGACTTTAAAGATCAGCAGGACTTCTTGTAACATGAACCAAAGACCATCACAGAATTAACCTCTGTAGGAAATAATTTAGTTGTGGACAAACCCAGGTCACTTAATTTTTAGTATGTCCACAGTCTAGAATTTGCACATAGCAAACTCATTGGTGGAGTTCTACCTGTTTCTTTGGTCTCAATCTTTCATGAGAATTAGAAGCCAGATCCAGAGGCTTGATCAGATTCAGAATTTATCTGACAAGACTCTTGGTGGTATTTTGTTCTTTTACTTGGAAGTATATAATGGTTGTGTTTTTATAACAGTGAGAGTCACGGATGCTCAAGTCTAGGTCCTTTACTTCATTAATACATTGTTTCTATTTTTAGCTTAAGTAATAATATAAGAAGATGGTTCTCTTCTTCTATTATTCAGTTATCCTGCTGTTATTTAGTGGTATAGTTGATATAAGAAAGGAGAGAAAAATCCTTGATTTTTTCCTTTTTATTTAGCAAGATGTCTAGATAATGAATCGGTTTCCTATTATCTGAAAAGTTGCCCAGTTGGTTTTTATTTCTCTTAATATCATTATAAACTCATGAATTTAAACACATTTGATGAGTTTCAATTCATTGCACTTATTCTTAATGTTCAAATTACATCTTTTGGCTGGTGGGAGTCACTTTACTTTGACTTCTAAATCCATTTTTCATGACCATAGAGTTTGATAAGTTTGATGACATCTTTAATTTCTGTTCTATTTGCACACCAGAAATGTTCATTGCTACTGGGTTGGTCATTATAAACTATCTGATATTTTTTAATTTTAAAACTCCAAAAATCATGTTTTTAAAAATTTTTATAAATAAATAGATGTGTATAATGAGTGAAAGTCACAAATCTGAATATCTCTACTTTTTCTGGAGTACCTGATTATACTCATTGATTATTTTTGACATTAACTGGGGAAAAAAAGGGCTGCATTACAATGTCTTATTCTGTGGTTCATATTAAACAGCAAATTCTCATAATTTTTACCAATTCTCTCATAACTCAGTGATTATTTATGTATTTTATTTAATAAAAATAAACTCCTCTTTTGAGCTAGGAATGGATATGGGTTTTAAAAGAAAATTTAATACCAATACTTTAATACTAATTTTCTTTTTAGATGCTGAGTCAATTCTATGGCTTTAGAAAACATGCTTTTCCAAAATACAAATGTAATCCAAATTTGAAATTCATTCAGATACTGTAGAAATGAGTAAAGTATAGCATCCATTTTAATCAGTGTGGTGGTTAAGGGTAGAATAACAGCCATGATATTCTTTGTGGTGCACATAATTTGGTTAAAGTAAAATGTTTTCCATTTTTGCTAGAATTCAAATTGATGATATTAACATAGCTGTGTCAAATTTACCTTTCAAGTTCAATTTCATGAATTGTTTCATCAAAACTCAAAATCATTTGCATTAAAGAAGAGAAATGTGAATATAGTCATGCAGTTGTTATAGAATACAAATATCGAAAGACCAAGAAGATTTAACAATCTCTAAATGCAGTTAAAAATTTTAAGTCATTAAAAATCAAAGCAAAGGTACACAGAAACACAATGAACTTAGAAAGGTCAAGAAAATTGTTATATATGAGCAAGAGTGATATCTTGAACATGTGAAAAAATGTTTGAAAATTTGGTGAGAGTGGAAAATCAGAAGTAGGGATAGGTGATTTAGAGAATTCTAGTTGGGGATGGATTGTAATGACCGCAAAGTTATTGTCCAGCTATCCACAACTTAAACATGGGAAGGAGAAGTAATGGGGACAGAACAGAAACCTTGACAGTAAGTAAATGGAAACGTTTATTTACAGCAAATTGCCAAAATGTAAATGAATGCAGCAAACAAAAAAATATTGGTGGGGAATGAAGTAGTATCTTTTAAAGAATCTAAATTGTGGGTATATAGCTCAGAAAATAAGAGAGTAAATGGAAAGGAAGACAAGAAAAATGACAAATTGTAGCCAGCCCAATGATAGCCATTCTAGCAAATACTGGAATGGTAATTGTTGGACAACAGGGGTGGTATAATGGCCACTTTGCTTTCCATTTCCTTTCCTTTCTTATTCCTTTTCTCATATCTATACATAAATACAGTCATGTTAAAAAATGCTGATATGGAGTGACCCAGCAATCTCCCTGTAAATACTGAAATTACTGTGATTTGTTTCCAAATAGATTGGCTAAAACTCAGTGGTAATTTATCAAGTGGTTTTAAAAAACTTTGTGTAGTTTCAAGAAGTATCTATTTTGCTTTGAGGGAGAAAAAATTGTTTCAGCCTGTCTGTGATCAAATTGATTGTCAACTTGGCGATGCAGTTGTTAGTTTAGGAATAAATCCAAATAACTATTGTACATTCAGTTAGCGCAACTTCCTTTCTAGGAGAAAAGTCCGTAAGTGGAAGAGCAGGGACTTCTCTCCTATACAGGGGAAACTTTTAAGATGTATAGTTGTACTTTGCTTCCCCCAAAGAAACCTGCCTTTTTAAACAAAATAAAGTCTATAATGGTTTTATAGATCATATTATTAGGAATTGTTTTCTAACTGACATGATTGAAAGGTTTAGCACACATATTAAATAATTCAAATACCAGATCTATACATATTTTGTTATTAAACAACTACTACCTCCATGTCCTGAATTCTCATGCTTTTGCTTTTTTGTGATATGTTTTGCTGAATAAATTTTTCTTATAAATTCTACCAAGTAGGCAAAATCAAAAGATGAAAACCCTTGGAATATGGTTTTAATTCAAAGGAAACTGAATATAAGATTTAATGGTTTGTGTCAAGTGGTACATCTCAGAAAGAACAGGTAATAATAACAGCTAATCCATGTACTGGCTTTGCTGCCAGTCAGGCAGTTTTATATTTTAAACAGCTTTATTGAGTTAAAATTCACAAATCATAAAATTCACCCATTTGAAGTGTGCAGTGCAATGGTTTTAGCATATTCAAAGATATATGCAAACACCAATGAGTCAATTTTAGAACATTTTTATTACCACATACAGAAAACCCATACCTTTTGGCTATCATCCCTTTTCCTTCCATTCCTTGTCCTCCATCCTAAGGAACTATTTTATGTTTTTTCCTCTATAGATTTGCTTCTTCCGGATAATTCATGTAAATGAAATCATATAATATGTTGTTTTTCTGTGGCTAGTTTCTATCACTTAGCATATTTTCAAGGTTCATCCATATTGTAATATGTCTCAGTATTTCATTCCTTTTTATGACTGAATAATATTATATTGTGTGTATATACCACTTTTGCTTATTCATTCAACCTATTGGTGGACATTGGAATTGTTTCCTCCTTTTGGTTATTAGGAATAATGCTGCTGTAAAAATTCATGCACACTTTTTTTGTGGACATATTTTCATTTCTCTTGGATACGGCATTGGAAGGGAAAACTGTCCCTTTGCCTAACCGTTTTAACTCAGAAATCAGTCTTCTGCCCTTGGACTGGGACTTATACTCCTGGTTCTCAGGTCTTTGAACACAGATTGCAATGTACACTATTAGGGCTTCTGGACTCAGACTGGAACTACACTACTAGCTTTCACGGGTCTCCAGCTTATAAATGGTATATTGTGGTAGTCTCAGCCTCCACAACCATGTGAGCCAATCCTTAAGATAGATGGATAGATAGATAGATAGATGGATAGATAGATGGATAGATAGATGGATAGATAGATAGATAGATAGATAGATAGATAGATAGATAGATAGATAGATAGATGATAGAATCTCATATTGGTTCTATTTCTCTGAAAAACCCTCATATATCCAGGCACTAGGGCTTCAGGATTTGTGATATTAACCAACATACCAGGCAACCTCATGCTCTAAGTTTTGCAAAATCTTCCCTCTTCCATCTCTATATTTGAAGATAGGTTAAAGTGAGATATTGGAGCATAACATAAAAGTTAAAGATTTTTGTAATCAGATATACCAGGAAAAAACTCCTAGACGTTCCTCCGTATTATGTGTAAGCAAGTAAATAACTACTCTTAAGTAATTGCAAAATGGGGAAAATCATCATCTTTCAAAGATTCTATTGAGACACATACTTGTCTATGATATATAATGTGGTAATTTGGTCCCAGGGATGTAGTGTTTTGTTGACATAGCTCCAAACTAAATACTAAATAAACCCTTTGACAAGATGTGTCAGAAGATTTATGATTTAAAGGTATAGTTGGCAGGAAGGATTTTGTCATGTATTGACACCCACAAGAGTATTTTATTAAGTGTCAGTTTACAGAAATTCAGCAACCAGGTATTCACTGTATTTCTGCTGCTTAAAAGCTTTCAACATCTTCTCTCCATTTACATATTTTGGGGCCAAGAGGTGTTGCCACTGATTTCAATAAATAATCTATAAATTATTGTACCAGTCATGGTTCAAACTGTGCAGTGGATAATGAAACTCCATTTTTAAATTTCAATTTTGTAATGTAGGACCTGCCCTTAGAAGATAAGTTGGCAAAATGAACTAAACACTAGACAGCATGAAGTGATATACTTTGAAGAAAAGCTGTTCTGCTTCAGGGATTGCCACATATATCACTCTATTATCTTTTTTCTTTTCTACAGTGGGCCCATTCACTATCTAGGATTCATTGTCTTATGAGGTAACAAGAACTGTGCATCAATTAATTTATGCAATGCATTGTGGCTAAGGAGGTATGTATTTCAAGAAAAAAATCAATTCAAATGCTACTTTATTTCTACAATTATAATGTTTTTTTCTCTAAACCTATCAGGTTGATAGTGTATACTTGGCATGTCTTAATGCAAAGACAAAGTAGCTCTATGTATTTGCTTTTTAAATGTATGCATAAAGCTGAATTCAATCCAGTGAATACTGAACTCTCTAGAGGATAGGACTGATACTAAATTGGAAATTGATAAAAAGATTTTTTTAACTGTAGCCACTTAAAAAAATACTACTTCATTTTCCTGGTAAAAAAAGTCTAGTGTCTGTAAGCATAGTCCTAGTTTTTTGCTGATTAGATCCACTGATTAAGTTTCTCTACCTGATTAGCTTTGCTGGGCTAAATGTAGGTCAAACTTGCACTAGAAGAATTTGTAGCATTTAACTCTTATTCTGATGCAATTAGTCTATAGGGCATTACTTTATGTTCCAGAGCATGAATAACTTGAAATTATCAGAAGTAGCTATGTTTATAAAATTGCAATTAATGCTAGATACTAAAATTCCCATAGCGACATGGTTCAAACAAACAAATTTCAATTTACAAAAGTTCCCAATGTTAGCATAGTACAACGGGCATAATCTGTGGGTTTTGAAGAAGTATACTAAGGGGAGCGCCTCTCTACTTGCTAGATAGGGTGCTACCCCATTCATGAATCATTAATAAAGTTGATTAGATTCAAATTTACTTGGTTGAATTTTGTTATTTAACAGATTTGGAGGCAGCAACAGGAACCGAAGCAAACATCAGCGGCATATGGAGGAGAATGAGAGACACAAGCCTGCTACCTGTGAATCCTTTGAATGCACTTTCTCAATGTTTCCAAAGGGCTGTGTGTAAGCTCCTCTGGGTCTGAGCTCCGCTCTGTTTTGCGTTTGAGCTCTGAATCTAAATGGTTTCCTTTACACGGCGGGTCAGCCTGAGCTGGTAGAAGGGTCTGCCTGAGCCAAGCCCCTAGCTTTTCATGCCACAATTACCCAGGTGGAAAACCTCAGTGAGGTTCCATAGGAATTGGTGGTGGTATGTACAGGGCCTTCTTATGGCCAGGACACAGCACTGCTGATATATTAAGGCGAATGTTTGTTCTTTCTTGTTTTGTGTAAATAAAGGGCTATTGCTAGCGGGATCTCAGAGGCCAAAAGCTGCAAAAATTGGTGGGCATGGGTGGAGCATTAAAAAGCTCTTAGAGCACTAGCCACCTCACGAAGATTCCCATGGTAGGGAAAAGTTAGTTATGAAACAGATTAGATCGACACTAGGTCAACTACCAACCTCAAGAAAACTTCTGTGCAACAGGGAACTCAGTAAAACATGGACGATCCCCAACCTGGCAGCACATCCCTTTTAGGCATTAGTTGGGCTCTGAGAGACCCAAAGTTTAGCTAATGAGATCCTTAAATTCTAAAGAGTCAAGTCGGCTACCTTCCATCACACCTGCTTATCTTATGTCTAATGTTGGCAGACATCTAGCAAGATGAAAAAAATTTATTAAAAATAACTGAGAATTATAATGGCCATTATGGGAAGTGTTCCAATTAGACAAGATGTTTATTTAAGAGGTACACTTGAAAGTAAGGGTTCCCAAATTAAATAAACAGAATGGGATGCCTGTTTTAATTTGTCTACGGAAGGTTCCAAAAGCTTTACAGATTCCAAAATAGTCTTCTTGAAAGATTGATTGGGAAAGACTAATAAAATTAAAAACACAAGATGTACCTAAGGAAAATAAAAGAAGTATGGTAAGTTTCAGGTTTATTTTCAGATTCATTTTCAGATTTTGATTATTTGGGGTATTTTTCTCTAATCTATGAATGACATTTCTTCCATAGGTATTCAATTCTGGACTTAAATTTTTAAATAATATGTCTAGTAGAGCATCGTTAGAATACTTTCTAGGGAGAGATTTAATATTACAACATTCACTGCGTTAACCATTGGCTTTCTTTTTTGGTATTCTTTTAGTACAAAACCATGAAGGAAAGTTGGATTATTATGGAGAGAAGAGAACTGAACTCCTTTTTTATGAGGGAGAAAGTTGAGAAAATTTTCCAAAGCATTGTTAGGATAATGTTTTTTCCAGAATGTTTTTTAGTGCCTAAAATGTATCAGGTATGAATTAGAAACTAGAAAAGCATGTAAGAAATTCTCAATTTTATTAATCAAGAGGGAAATGCAAATTAAAAGCACAATAAGTCAATCCATACCTACCGAAATGGGAAAAACAAAAGAAAACAACAGCAGCAACAATAAGGAAAACAACTCCCACAATGTGACTAGGTTGGCTTGATTGCAGAACAACGGGAATTGTTATACATAGTTGGTGGCAAAGCAAAATTGTACAGTCATTTTGGAAAACAGACAGTTTCTTATAAGCTTAAACATACACTTACCTTATGTTCCAGGGATCTCACTTTTAGATATTTACTCAATGAAATGCAAACATGTTCACATAAAACCTAGCTAGTGAATGTTCATAGTAGATTTATTTATAATCATTTTAAACTGGTAAAAACCCAAATGTCATTCATCTGGTGAGTCAATAAACACACTGTAGAATATCTATATAAAGAGAAAAAACTTATTAAGCATACAAAATCATGGATGAGATACAAATGTATCATGCAGACTCCAAAGTCTATATACAATATGACTCCATTGATAGGACATTGTGGAGAACAAAAAACTATAGGAACAGGAAACATCAGTGTTGCCAGAGGCTCGTCGTTGAAGAGGTTGACCACAACATGGTGTGGGAGAAGTTTTGGAGTAATTGAACTGTTTTATATCTTGATTGTGGTGGTGGCCACATAACTCTGAGTGCTTTTCAAAACTTGCAGAACTTTACACTAAAAATGGTAAATGTCATTTGTATGTAAATTAATTTAATAAAAATGATAAAGTGTTGAAGGAAAAAAATCCAGTATATGGTCTAGTAAATAGATGTGTTACATCTATGGTTGCTATACTTACAGAATTAAAGATTATATGACATTCAAAAGAAATGGGTTAATCCTAACAATACAATACTCAGTTAAAGAAGTAAATCCTAAAAAATACATACAGCATGGTAGCCATTTTATAAAGTCAACTAAGGCTAAGCAGTGTTTTTTTCCTTTTAGGAATTCCTATAGTTGTGATTCGTGTGTGTGAGTGTACATGCGTGTGTTTTTGTGAGTGTGCATTAAGTAAGACAATGGTCTACATAAGATCCAGGATTGTGGTTTCTTCTGGATGGTCAAAGGTCAACAGCATATGGGAGCTTCATTTTTAACTTGAGTGGTATATATGTGACTTTTTCCCTATGGTAAACTGTAAATATGTTACTTACCTTTATTCTATGGATGAAATAGTGCATAATAAAAATTGAATAATAAAATAGTAACTTATTTACAGCACTTATGTAGGTACTTTAAATATCTTTTATTATTTAATACTCAAGGACTAGAATCAGAGAGAAGACCTTCATTTAAAATTAGTTTTTGTACTGTTGTCTTCTGATGTTTCACAAAATATTTAGTTGACTTCAATAAGCCAAACTTTTTTTTCAGTTAAGTAACAGGTATTAACAGGTATTTAAACTTCTTAAGAAGAAGAAAAAAAAAACGATTTCATGCTAGAGTAGCTAAGGTCTCTAATTACTTGACAAATACAAATAATGCATTGTCTGTAATGGTCTTATTAAGGAGTTAAATTCTACTATGGCAGAACAGTGAAGATAATAATAATAAAGAACTTCATTATCTTTAAATTCATTTTCTGATTTTTCAATATTTTTCTCAGTTATCTTAATGTGTTAAATTAAAAAAATCATATTTAACTGAAATATTTGAGCGGATATCCTCATGAGATGTTTGCCAAGGATCAAATTCTTTGTTCACATTAAAAAGAGGAAATAACTTCAGGCATAAGATAGCTATGAATACAAAATAATTCCTAGGGAAATATGCACATATTACTTCAAATTACATTTTAAGATTACAAAATCATGAAAAATTTGCCTTTTGGAGTTAGGTAGTTTTTCCTATCCCAATGTTTTATCTGGTCTAACTTATTTTTTCTTCTTCTATGTGTCTTGCAAAACTTAGTCAAAACCATGATTCAATCAGGTGGAAAGAAACTAATGTCATGCTTATGGCAAGAACTGTAATTTTCTCAAAAATGAGCAAACAAATTGGATTATTAGCACCTAGAAAATGTATGAATATTCCACTATGGTTTTGTCTTCTGTTATTTGTGGAGAAATAATCTTAGTGCATATTGTTTATCCTGTTAAGAAAATAATTAGTACACTTAAATACTTATTTTTCTTTCATAAGAAGACAGTGTTGGGGCACCTGGGTGGCTCAGTCATTGAGCGTCTGCCTTCGGCTCAGGTCATGGTCCCAGGGTCCTGGGATCGAGCCCTGCATCGGGCTCCCTGCTCAAGGGGAAGCCTGCTTCTCCCTCTCCCACTCCCCCTGCTTGTGTTCCCTCTCACTGTGTCTCTCTCTCTGTCAAATAAATAAAATCTTTAAAAAAAAAAAGAAGACAGTGTTATTAAGCCAAAAAAAATGTAGTCTTTGCAAATGGATTTTGTTTGTTTCCCTCTGTTTTTTGTTATTATAATAATTAAACATTTGATATACAAATTAAGCATTTTGAAACAGAAATACCTAGAAGAGATTATAATTGTTTTAACATGAGAGATTTTCAAATCCCAAAGAATTAGTTTTTATATCCAAAATATTGTTTCATTTCTCAAAATTGTCCTTAAAAATTTTGAGTTACTTCATATGACTGTAAATAATTTAACTTAATGGGGTGCCTGGGTAGCTCAGTCAGTTAAGTGTCTGCTTCCAGCTCAGGTCACAATCCCTGATTGAGCCCCACATCAGAGTCCCTGCTCAGTGGGGAGTCTGCTTCTCCCTGTGTCCCTCATCCCTATGTTGTACTGTCTTTCACTCTCAAATAAATTAATAAAATCGTTAAAAAATAATAACAATAATTTAACTTAATAGTATATAAAATGTGGTAATTTGTGGATGATATGGTTATATGTTTATAAGTATTTTAATGATGTTTAAGTGAAATACGAAAATAAATGAATTATTTTTCAGAAATAAAATATTGCCTCAAATATTTTTATAAGCCAGATGAAAATTGGTTTTAGGATTTACAATGAAGACTCTAGATAATTACCTTTATTCTCTGATGCAATTTTGTATACTTAATTATATGCAATTATTTTCTATTATTATAAATATTTCTCTCTCTCTCTCTCTCTCTCTCTTTTTTTGGCCAATTTAATAACCTCAGATTTCCATGACTTTTGAAGCTTAAATATTAAAGACAGATTGCGGAGCCTGAGTGGTGCAGTCCGTTGGGCGCCCAACTCTTGGTTTCCTCCTAGTGGTGATCTCAGGGTTGTGGTATCCAGCCATGTGTTGGACTCTGCACTGGGTATGGAGTCTGCTTGAGATTCTCTCTCCCTTTGCCCCCCCCCAGCTAAAATAAATAAATCTTAAAAAAAAAAAAAAGACAAATCCAAACTCTTTTTTGCCCTACTCTTAGTATTATATCTATACCCAAGAAAAAGAAGCATTTTTATGATTCTTTCAGTTGTCCACAGTGACATAACCAATTAAACTGGTGACTGAGGGTCATAAATGCTTTTCTGTTAATTGTTGATATTTTTGTAATTCCCACATATAATATTCAACAAAAAAAAATTGAGGCACTTATGGCTAATTAAGAAGTAGATCTTTTTATTTTCCTATATGTAGAAGGGAAAGAATATAAGAAGGCCATATCTAGCATATTATCTGTACTTGACAAAAATAGGGACTTTTGCCATAATATTAATTAAAAGAAGATCAAAATAGTGAAACAAAAATCACTGTACTCACTTAAAGCAGGTTTGCTTTACATGTATATTTTTCTACTATTAGCAAATTGGGACTTGAAACTCATAGTTCATTTAAGTCTCTCTCACAACTACCCCCAAACAAATCTGAAATACATATTTAGTAACTTCGGAGTTTGTCATATATCCCAAGGTGTCTGGTCAACTCAGATTTTTCAACTCTTGTGGATAAAGAAGAATTTATAGTGCCAAGAGTTCACAGGATGGGTTTGGATCAGAAACACTCCAATACAAAAAGATAATGTTGTCAGCAATAATTTGTTTCTTAAGTTTGCCTCCAAATCCCATTTTCCCAAATAGACTTGGATGAGATCAGGGAGCTTGGTTCTCAGGAAGGTGAGGGTTATAGGAGGCAACATTGGAAGTTACTATAATTAAAGGATTTCAAAGAATATCGTAAAATCCATAAACTCTGAATACAGCTTGATATGGATTTCTTAACCCATGTGGTATAGGGTATGTCCAGGAAGTAAATATAATATTGCCAAATTCTATGACTATTGGTCTCTGCTTTAACTTACATGTGACTTTATAACCATAATATCCTGTAGGATCAATTTGGCTTTAATATGCTTATCTGGATTATAACAGAGGAAACTGCTTAAAAAACCCCCACTATTTCATGATGTTTGTTCAAGTGAACTATGCATTACCATTATTTCTAGCAAAGTTAATTTTCCAAAGGAAAAAAAAAAGTCTGCATATTAAACACAGAGAAAAATTTTATTACTGAGAATCTAGCATAGAAGTTGGGAGTAGTTCAATTTAAAAAAAAAAATCTGGCTCACTTTTGTATCAAGGAGAAACCTTTCCTATACATTGGCAGCTAGATTTAGACATGACTGCCCAAAATACCATGAAATGCTAAAATAATGGCTGAGTTATACAGATTTCCCTCAAGTCCTTGGAAATAAATTTATACATTTAGGACACCAAAGTCTGTGGACCCAAGAGGGAACCAATTATAGTATTTGACATCAGCCCTAGGATCATTTCAAATTTGTCATTGAAACAATATGCACTCTTAGATGGAACCATTTATCTCTGACATTCAAAGTAAAATTATAGCAAAAAGATAATGAAATCTCACTTTCATACAGGAATTCCTACATGCTAGGCATTGTTCTAAGCATTTTATATTATTATTTCATTTAACTATCTCAATAACCCTGTAAGATAGATAGGTTTATTATTTTCTTCATTTTCCTGATGAGGAAACTAAAACACCAAGAGAATAAGAAACTTGCCCAAGGGGTCATAGCTAACAAATGGCAGTGCTGGGTTATGAACTCAGGCTGGCAACTCTCAGAAACTTGAGTTTTATTCAATGTACTACTCTTAATTTTATCAGAGGAAGTGACACTTCTGGAGTAAGTTTTCAAGGTTTCCTATCTTGTAACACTGAAATTCAAGTAATCAGAAATGAATACAAAAGAACACTGTAGCTTTTTACAATATTTTATGGTAAAGTAAAATAACTCTATATTCTAGAACCTGGGTTGTCATGCTCATAGAAGAAGAGAAAGTCATCCAGCTTGAATCCACCTGCAAACTATTTTATAACCTAACACACCAAGATGCTTTTATTCCCTTACAAACAAAAAACATTTATTAAATATACATTAATTTATTATTGAAGAATAAAAGAGATTGGTGAAAATAATGCCTCTTATATGCTGATTAGGATTTTGCTATAGAAGCCCAGACTTCACTGACCTGAAGAAAAAATCTAGCTTCATAGTAAGAGATTCTGGCATATAATAAGAGGTGCTTATCTAGGGAGTTATACCAATTAGCACTTAGAATCTAGACTGATGAAATTCCAGCTGGTTGCAAATACTTTCTCCAACTCTTCATTTTCTTTCTTTTTTTTTTTTTTTCCCCCCTCTGGGGACAAAGTGGTAGCAGTAAATTAAAGTAAAGGGCATAGTTGTGATAATGTTATATTCTGTTCAAATTCATTTGGTCATTTAGGTGGAGTGCTTCTATTTAAGTTCAGCTTTGGGCTTTTGACATTTCATTACCTTGTTTTTCCTTTCAACACTCAACAATATAGATATCCCAAAATATATCTAGGTAGACTTTTAGTGCTTTTTCTACTCTAAATGCACTGAGCACTCATGGTTCTTTTTTTGAACTACACATATTAATATAATTTATTTTCAATTTGATTTTCTTAATAACCAATTAACAGATTTCTGGTCTGTTTTAGATCTGCCTTTCAATCATAATCAAAGGATTATTTTTTAACTAGGAGAAAAGCTGCAAAATCAACTTTGATTTGGCATTCAGTGAAAAACTTTGTGGATGTGACAAATTGATTTTATGGATGTATAATCATTATTAATCATCTTTCTACTTTTCATCATCATTGAGCAGCCAAATTAATAAAAATTTCAGAATATCTCTGCCAACTAAATAGAAATCACAACTTTTAGCAATGCAAAACTAAACAGGTAATTTGAAAATATATGTATAGATTAAGATTATACAGAAGTTTTGTCTTAATTTGAGTGAAAAAAGGTGATAAAAGTAATATGCTTGACTATGAGAGAGTATTATGTAGTTCTGAGCAGCATATTTTTTAGATTTTTCCTTTATGTGCTAGGTAATTAAAATCCTTCATCAGTTCTCTTCCCCTTTATCACAGGCTCTTTTTATTTCAAGGACCATTTCCTCAACTTCATGGTGTTTTTGATCTAGTGGTTTATAACAAATTCCCAAAATAAATTTGGATCCATTGTAACATCCAATTTCTTGCCGGAGTGAGCCTGACCTATCTTATTCTCACTTATTCTGCTCAGCTATGTTATTTGCAACCTTTCCATCTCTGGTGTCAACAAATGTATATAAGACAGAATGCCCCATAAATGGCATATTGAGAATAAAGTGATGAACAGAATGATATGAAAAATACCAAGTTCCAAATATCCAGCATAAATGTTAATGAGTGAAACATGAGCTGTAAACCCATAAAAAATTTCACTTCAATCCAACTGGTTCTCATACTTGTTACCCTCAAAGTTAGTTATTTACCTATACAGTGTGGAGGTCACTGTTTTATAAGTACTCAATGATCAATATTAGCACAAATCAATAAAAAATTGCATCTGTTATACTGTCCCACTAATATAAGTTCAGTTGTATTTCTGTGTTAATTCATTGGCTTAATATTTTCCTACATAAGCTTATGTAATTTTATTTATTTTTAACTGATTTTGACATACGTATGTAAGCAAAAATTTGTTATATCTCGTTCAATATAAAGAATGATTTGTTCAACAGGACAGGAAAATTCAGGAATAATAAAGAATAGAGGGTACATTTGATATTCTTACACAATAACAAAGAAAAACAGTGGAGTCTTCAGATAAAATATTTAGTAAATTCAAATACTGGAAGATTTGCATTGGAACAAAACAGGACAGCAGTGAAACTTCATGCTTGAGTGAGTCTTGGTTTTGGTAGCTGCCTGACCTTCCTTCCACAGGCATGGTCACAATCAGCCTAATTAAACCACATTTTACTCATATAATTTGGTTCACAACCATGTTTAACTATACCACTAAGTGAAGCTATTCTTTTACTCAGGAAAATAAAACTCACTCTGCTATGGCTTTCATAACTGGTATAGGCTACTAACAGTTGAGGAAGATTACTACATGAATTATAATTCTTGCCTCTTACTACAAGACAGAAAAGGCAGGACCCGTTTCTGAAGTGGATTGGGAAGGATTTCCCAAAAGAAGGAAGTGATTAGGAATGGGAACCATAATCCCAAATCCCAGGGCCTTTGTCTTCTTTCTCTTCCTACTCTTTCACTTTTGGGTGTTTTGCAAGAATGGTCAGTCCCACTAGCTAGCTCTTTCCTTTGATATCTTCAAATGAATATGCAAGCTCTTTTAGTTTTAATGAGAATACTACTCATCCTTGCAGGGAAAAAGACAGGATAATATAATGAAGTGAGCAAGTTTCTGTTTCAGTCAGGACAGATTATGTTATGCTGTGACAACAAACAACTCTCTGACCTCAGCGACTTAACACTTAGGTAAGTCCTCCTACAAATCTAAATGGTCATTAGAGAAACTATCTTTTATGAGGCAACTCAGTGAGCCAGGCTGAAAGAGACTCCACCATCTGGAGACTTGTATCTAGAATACACAACTTTCTAGTTCTGTGCGTCTGAGAAAGAGTGATTGGAAGATTCCATCACTAGCAATTAAATATTTCCACCCAGGGGTGGCATATGTCATGTGCACTCACTATTTCTTAAACAAAATATCATATAAACGTGCTAACATCAGGGCAGCATTATATTTCTTTGTATCCAGTGTAGAAAGGAACCAAGGTAATTTCTACCACAATTCTAAGTTTAAAAAGCCCCTTAATCTATAGCTTTGGAAAACACTTTACTACAATAAAAGTAAGGGACAGGTATGAAGTTCCACACATGATTATTAAAACATATGGTCTGGATGAGAATACATAGGAAGAGCTAGGATATATAACTAAGCCAGAATGTAAAAAGCTATTCATTATTAAAAATGCATGGAAACCAATAATGTACTGTGCTTCAGAGGTAAATTTGTAAATGTGACAAAGTAACTCTTTACACTGATTTAGCTCACAGTCCAGTGAGTGATATACATTTCAGAAGCCAGGCTAATGAGAATAGACATAATATTTTTTTAAGGCAGCTGCTTATTTTTTTTTTAAGTTTAGTGAACCACCCAAACTTTAGATTAGCTAGGTCACAAAGTATAAGGTTATGTTAGCCTTTGTCAGGTGACCATAGTGGGTTGCCAGTCAGATGTGGAGACACAGAACAACAATACACTGTATTTTAATAGAAAGAACAATCTATTACACTTATATGTATCCATAAAAACATACATACAGCAGGAAAGACATTCCTCCTTGTCTAAGAAGGGCCATCAAGTTCAAAGAAGCACCTCTCTATTTAAATGCTGCCTGATAAGATTAAAGGGTCTCCGTCATCCTCTTTGAGGAAAGGTTAAGGTATCAGGGTGAAGGGTATTAACATTCTCCTAGACTGCTTACGATGACTCTTTTATGTGTATCAGGCAGTATGCCTTCTCTACATTTTACTTATCGACTTTTCCAGTAACAGACAACTCTTTTTTTTCCCTGTCCCCTTACCAGCTTACATGTGTGTGCATGCATGTGCACATGCACACACATATACACACACAAAAAACCATGACAAATATTTTGTAAATATACTCTCTGGACTTTGGAGTAGCTGTGGCAGGAATCCTAGAATAGGTTAGTGGTTCAAGTGAAAGAGGGGTAAGACCAAAATAAATACAAACTGTAGTTTTGTTTTGTTTTAAGGCAAATAGGTACAAAGAAGAACATCTAAGAGGCTTCTAGGAGAGGGCCTCTAGCAAAGGGAGTCAGGTCTCTAGGATCTCTGAATACCACTTATAATTCAAAGAAAGTTTGGGAGGGTACCTGTTAATCTCTAACCCAAGTGAGAGTTCAGGATTAGGGATGAGGATTAGGACCGTGGACATGAGGTAAGCTCTACTGGTAAATTTCCCCAAGTGAGAGATTTCCTTACTCTTGAATCCACCTGAGTCAAGGCTCCCTATAGCATCCAGTCTCACATGCTGCCTAACAGATGGCTTACAACTGGTATGGGTTAGGAGACTCTTCATCTGTACTATAACTGGGGGCACCTACATGGGAGACCTGTGGTTTGGTTACCTCTATCTGGGTCTTCTGTGTCTGCCATTGATCATGTGCTTTATAATCTTATTCTCTACTTAATTAAGCTTAAGCAGAACACTGGATTTGAGAAGGGAGGTTTCAACCTGCTAGATGCAGTAAGACTATATGGTAGTTGCAGGAAAAGAAAAAGAGGAAGTGTTATCAGGTCACTTCTCAGAATGGCACTCTTTAATCTCTTCCTTGGGCCCAGATACTGCAGCAAACCCCGTACTAGATCTTACCTGGATGGCAATAGCTGAACATGAAGGCCACCTCCAACTATTAAGCCATTGTACATTCTATAGGACATGCAAGTGTCTTGGAGTTAGTGTTAATATGGGAGTGAAGTTACTGCCTCTTGACATGAAGAATTATTAAGGACAATAGAAAAGTCAGTGGAGTCATTGCAAGTGGGATGAACAGCTTTTATGATGCTTCTTAAATTAGGGAAACTGTGATACTAGATCAGATGGAAAAATATGATATTATTATATTATATTATATATTATATATAAAACAACAAATGAGATTTCAGGAGATAATGCTATTTCATGCATTTGGCAGAGTCAAGGTCCAAAATAATGAGGAAGGTCTAACAGAAGTTCCTTAATTTGAACAGTATTAATCAGTTGTTAACAAGTTTAAGCACTTCATTCTAGGTTAAGAGGATCTTCAGAGACATAAAAAAGCAAAAGCCTCCTTACTTATTTTATATTATTATTTTTAAGCAGCTCCCTCTTTGCAAATGGGTCATGGGGCACCTCACAGTGGAACTAGAGTAGATTAAATGAAATTGTCATTTTCGTTAGCATCTATATCAACTTTGACCACATAGTTTTTGCCCTATCAACGAGGGAGTGGAATAAAGTAACTGATATGTTAACCGTATTTTCTTTATCCCACTAGCAGAAGTTAACTGCCTCTATAATCTCCACATGGGAATACCTATGTTCTACGTTCTAGGTCCACACTGTTATGATATGGCTGGATAAAAGGGGATTGGGGAAACTGGGTAGAAGCCTACAAAGAGAAAATCCCTAGGGAGTGTACAGTGTCCATATGGTCAATTTCCTGTGGTACTTGTGTAGAACAATCTGTCAGGTAGAATGATATCTTTCCCATTTCTGAGAGTGCCCAAGGGCATCTCCAATTTCTGATCAACAGAAAACTAAGAGCACGTAAATTTTAAGAAACAAAAAGGAAGGCTTTCCAATTCAACAATGGTACCCACTGGAGTAAAATATTCAATAAGAAATTGTAAGAGACATGAATAAAGATATGTGGGGGTTTTTGTTGTTGTTCTCAGAGACCACTACCATGAAATCCACAGTTTGTCTCACTGATACATCTGAGGGGAATAGTGTACACGAAGCAAAATACACATATTCCACAAAATTTCAAAATTTCTCTTACTTTAGTATGGTTTGGGCATATCCTCTCATATTCAAACCTTGTCAAAAAGATATGACAGCAGAAAGTGTGTGCAGTCTGTGTGTTTGTATGTATATGTGCAGGGTAGTGGTCATGGTAATAATATCAAGCTGACTATTAGAGGGAGTAATGGTGATGCTACTAAACTTCTGAAATACATATTAAAGTAAGAAAGATTAATTCAGTTTTTTGTTTTGTTTTGTTTTTTGCGAAGGACTGAATAAAAAGTTAGGGATAAGAGTCCTAAATGCCCTGGCACCATGAGATTGAGATTGGGCTTTCATCTTGATATGCCAGGACAGTATAGATCTGGCAGATAAGGTAATTACAAAAGGTCCAGGAAATACAGCCTAGTGGCAGAGAGGAAGAAATGATATACAAATTTTATATTCATGTCAAACTTGCTTCAAGGAGAGTAATTCTTTTGAAAACTTCAGAAGTTATGTCCCCAAGTGGCTGGTTATTGTCTAGCTAAAAGGAGTTTGCTGGTTATACAGACCCAGAGTTTGAGATTGTTGTGGAGTGATCACATGCTCTATTATTCCAATATGGTGATACCCTTACTTATGGCTAATGATCCCTAAGAAATGTTCTGATCAGTAAGCTACTGAATGTGATTAACAAAAAAATGCTATTGAACTCTCAAAAAGGGGAAAGAAGTATAATTGGAATTTATAAACCATGTATGGGTGGTGAAACGTGTCCATGCACAACATGCTCAAAGAGCTGAATCACATGGAGTTTTAATTCTTTTTAACTTTTGTGTTAGGGTTTGTGATACATTGAGTTTTGCTGAAATTACTGTCACCTGTCAATTAAATTGGCCCTATGTTTATTTAATGTGGAATTAAAAACATGCTTCACTAGATTAATGAGAAAATGTCTTCACACATCATCAAGGATTTTTAAATACTAGTTAGGACGCATCAGTGAGTTGATTGATAGGTAGAACTTAGCCATACCTGCCATAATAGAAACAAAAGTAGAACCAATAATACAATAAGAAACAATGTGGAGAAATAAAACTATTGCTTTTGTATTCATATTCCCTCCCATCCACTGTCCCCTACTACCACTTAAAACAGAAAAAAACACTGCCTATATGGATTCCTTTCATCTGGGAGTTCTTTCTCTCTCTTTTGTTCTTCTGTTTGAAAGGAGGAAATGTAATCACATGTATCTGTGACCATAAATTGGATTTGATTTGAACTACTTGTGGATGATTCTGTCAGAAATGAAGGTGATTAATTGAATCCAAATCATTGTTATCACCCATCCTCAAGCCTGAACGAGGCTTTGTATTTGCTCTCATTCATTGCTCTTGGCTCTTTTTCAAAATCAACTTTCTTCACTCTTTGTATGTTGGATTTGTTTCCTTATTCTCTGTGGAATTTTGAATTGAGCATTTATATATTTTTAACATTTACTCATCTTTTTAAATTGTTTATTGAAGTATAATATAAACTACTAAAGAGTGCATATAAGAGTGTAGCTCACATAATTTTGACAAACTGACTTCATTGTGAAACTAGTAGCCTAGACCAAAAATCATTAACTCTTGAAAACCCTCTCACAGTCCCTTTGTTTCTACCTTCTTCTAGATCAGTGTTCTGTATGGGATTCTACAGTATTTTTCCCAAATAGTGTATATTCTTTTTTTTAAAGAAAAGATTTTATTTATTAAATGGAGAGAGACAGTGAGAGAGGGAACACAAGCAGGGGGAGTGGGAGAAGGGGAAGCAGGCTTCCTGCAGAGCAGGGAGCCCGATGTGGGGCTCCATCCCAGGACCCTGGGATCATGACCTGAGCCAAAGGCAGACGCTTAACAACTGAACCACCCGGGCACCGTAGTGTATATTCTTTTATGTCTTTCTTCTTTCACTGGACAAAATGCTTATGAGATCTACTCATATTGTATGTAGTCCAAATTATTCATTCTCATTGTTGGAAAGTATTACATTATATGGATATGCTATAATTTAATTTCCATTCTAACATTGTTGGGCATCTGGGTAGTTTTAAGTTTGGAATCAATTAAAATAGTGCTGTCATGAACATTCTAGCACATGTCTTCGGGTGAATATATGTTGTAAATGTTTCTATTAAGCATGTACTTAAGAGTATAAATATTAGGTTAAAAGATACTCAAATGTTCAACTTTTAAAGATACCATCAAGGTATAAACTTTTCCAAAGTGATTGTACTTTGTCACCAGCAGTATATGAATATTCTCACTGATACTTTTAATTATCTGCCTTTTCAACTTTTGCCTTCTAGTGGCTGTATAAGAGAAACATTTTACTTTTGAATTGCATTTTTAGCTACAAATCTTCTTACAAGGGCTGGTTCAGTTTTGGCTCACATATTTTGGCATGTGGAGATTCCATAGGAATTATGTACTGATTATTTTTCAAATTTCCTTATTTTTTCTTTAACCCAGAATTCACTCTGTAGTTTGTTGGTTACCAGATATGAGGATTTTATAATATTTTCTCATTGATTTCTAATTTTATTGCATTCTGGTTAGAAAACATGGTTTTATGGTGTTCCTTTGAATATGAGATTTTCTTTTCTTTAGTGCATGGTTTGTTTTTAATACACCAAGTGTATTCCCTATTTGCAATACATAAAATTCTATAAATACACCAAAATTATTTGTGTAAGCCTTGACAGTTCCACCTTGTTGCTAAATAATTCATAACAACGTATACCAGTTATCAGAGGTTGAACCTCACAGAATTAGACATTAGCAGTGAAAAGGACAATACAGACTTTGAATTTTTATTCTAAAATTCTTTTACCTCTTCAAATTTGTGGACAGTACTGGGTCTGATATTAATGTGCATTCCAGAATTGAATATATTTGCTGTAATAGGCCTGACCTGCAGTCCAGGTCCATTTGATGTGTATCCCTGTAGACTCGTTCTCTTGAGTTCAGTAGCCATCTGGAGTATGCAGTAATTTGGATCTCAAGATATAAGCAAATGATAAATTGATTTATAACATATCCTGCTTCAGCCTAGAAGATACTCCATGATTCATTGCACTTGACTTTAATTAATGTAGCTCCCAGTTAGTATAATTTAATATTACAAAATAAAACATATTTCTCCAAGCCACAATACCCTACTGACATAATAAATTTATTTAATGTTGATCATGCTTGTAATCTCATTGTAAACCTTACAGTTGGAACTTTCTTACTGTTTATCTTCCCCTTTCTAAGTATGTATCTTCATCTCTAGGTAAGATCACCACTCTGTTCTTGAATTTTCTTATCTGTTTCTTTATTTTGTCAATTAAGATGTGATCATCCTATGAGAGATCATAGCAGTACAACAGAAATGTGATAATCTTTCCACTTTTCAATTAATTATTTCTGAGATTGTATTCTGGAATAATTATAAGTTAAAGATGTTCTACACTGAAATGCCTACACCATTCCCTAAAAAAATGGCTCTCAAACACCAGCATAAACACACACATACTCCAATATCTGGGAGGAGGGAAAACTAGAACATAGGAAACCAGCTCCTGTGGTAAAATTTTGATTATGCAGAGAATGTGATTGACACATCATATGCCTGACTTTGGCAATTTTTGAAAGACATGTGACTCACAGAATATTAAATAATTAAGACTTTAGAGTTTATTGCACGCTCACAACATAAAAACAAGAGAAAACAATAACACCATAATACATCCAAATACATCCAATTTTATAATATTATAAAATTATATTTCATAATTTAGATTTGCTTATACAGTTTCTACAGAATTCTATAGGTTTATTTCCCAGATCCCACAGAATAAATATGAATTTGGCATTCATGTGGTGAGCTGATAAAATATTGGAAACTCTATGTTACTGTGCACATGATTTAGAACTAAATACCCCCATTACAGAATTCATGATATGCTAATAGACCCTAAGTGCCTAATAAGAACTTATGAAAAATGAAAATTATATATGGATATTTTCTAATTCATGTTTTTTTAAATTTTAAAAACATGTTCTTTAATAAGCCTTTTCCCATTCGAAACTATGAAATGAAACAGAAAATGGATACTGAATGTAATAATATTGGAAAGGAAAGTAGCATGTGACTAGAATAGCAAACAATGCCCAAGAGGTCAGAATTACAAAAACATTTATTTGCTATAAATGTCATTAAAATTACATATCAAAAGAATTACATGCACCATTTATTAAAAATGTAATAACCTAACAACCATAGAAAATGCATGGTGTCATGCTTTCTGTCCTTGATATCATTCAGAATATTTAATTTACCTTACTTGTTTTCTAAAAACAAGATGAATTCAAAAACCATTTTACCATAAGAATTTTAGTGATAGAATTTTTCATCTTTTCCATATGGCAGAGCATTGAAAATCCAAATTATAAAAATATACAGAATGGCACATTCTATCATGCCTTTTGTTGAATTTCTTTATTTATTTATTAGTTTGTTTTTCCATTTGCCCAAGACTTTCAGTTGTTTTAGCCTCTGGGAAATATCCTCACATTATAAAACCCACATACAATTTAGAATGATTGACAGTTTCCGATGATGAGGGATCAAAACTGGACCAGTGGGGGCATATATGTCAACAATGATGCCCAAATGCATCCCAGATATTCATAGAATTCTTTTATATATGTCTTACTAGACATACATTTTGCATCGGAGCCTAATTTTCTTAAATCTGAGAAAATATTTCATACACTGAAAAGAGTAAATAATGAAGTAAAACTGAAAGGGTAAAATGCATTGACTGAAGAAGGACAGATGATGATAGGAAGATGTGCTGTCCCGAATGTGAATAAAACAACAGAAGATTCTTTCAATACTTTTTGAAAAATAGCATGATCAGTAATAGAAAACTTTGTACCACTGAGGGATAATGGAAGGAATTAAATAAGAGCAGAATAGAATATGAACAGAAATAATAAGCTTCTTTCTGAGGTTATCAGGAAGGAAGTTGCAGATAAGATGTCAGAATTGAAAACAAGGCTTCACAGGAGCCACATGAATATTTTCTTGAAAATAAGCATGTGCAGGTGAAGACAAATACCGGAGGACACAATGAGAGTTCTTGATCATAAAATACATGAATAGATGTCAAACATACTTGTAAGGAAAGTCTGAATGCAGAATGGTTGTTAGTTGATGAAGTAAAAGCTCAAGTCCTTAACTGGTGTGAATATTGACAAAGTATTTCATACTATGTCTGGTAATTACACAGTAGAGCTGAATTGAGGATGCATAGAATAGTGAAAATTTGGATGTCACATTTTTTTTTCCTCATTTAGAGCTCACTTTTCTCTAAAATTTTTCTATGAGTACTTTCCTATTTTTAATATAACCTTATCATCCTTTACTGTGAACCTCAAGTACTTTATAAAGCACCAATGCTGGTGGGTTAGGGTTTGCACACAGGCACAGCTTCAGGGGATATGGGCTGCGCAGTCACCCAGGGCTGCCACTTGGAAAGGCCGGACACTCAGTTTCATTACTGTTGCCAACTTGATAATTCGTAATAATTTTTAAATAAAGGGGCCCAATTTTCATCTTTCACTGAGCACTGCAAACTATGCTGCTAGTCTAGCATGTGTCCCCTTAAAGTTGAAAATCTGTTCTGATCTTTTCTTCCACTTCACAGAGATGCATTTCAGGGAGATTCCATTGTCAGTATAACTCTCTTTAGAGTAGATTGCTATCACTCTTTCTCATTTCCTCTGGGTGGAAAATTTCTGAGGGATAGTCTAAATTGTCTAGAGATGTGACATCATATGATTATTATTGTTGCCTAAGGATCCCTCCTTATTGTTTTTCTCCAGGATTTTATTGCTATAGATTAAGTTAGAGGACTCAGGGCAACATAGATTTGTGAGGAAATGATGGACATAATGTTCTTAGGGTTATTGTGGGGCACTCATTGGGAAAGACCTAGGAGGCATCTGGTGAAATGGTCTGAGTTTAGGAGACTGGCTTAGGATGGGCATCGTCAGCCTTTATGATTTACATGAAGCCATGGCTGTGGATGTCAGCTGTAAGGATGAGTGCACCAGGCCAGATACCTGGGACGTGCTGACGTCCAGGGTCTCAGTGAGAAGCCCACACTGGACAAATAGAGCAAGAGAGAGGTAGAAGGAAAGAAGCAAAACTTGAGAGAGAATACAGCAACAATTCAGTTCAACTTCTTTATATGTATCTTGTGTTACTGTCAAATTGGACTGTGCCTCCACTTTTTCCAAGACATTTACCCTGTTTCCCATATATTCCACACATTTTTGGTCAAGATCTTTTTTACTTTAAAGATCATGTTCAAATATCACTCTTTTGGTTCTCTATTCTCTGATATTCAGACAGGGTTGTTACTCTTCTAATATCCCTAGAACTTTCTTTCTACTTCTCTTTCATCTCATAGTTTGTCTTTTCATTGGAGTTTGCTGTGCTTTTCTCACTTTTCCTACTGTGTTATAGATGGTTTTTATGAAAAATCCTTGCCTAAATATCTTTGTATCTCCATCAGAAAGTAATAGAGTCCAATATACATATGGGTATGCCTATGAATATATGTGCAATGAAGAATATATTGCTGGAATTGAGCTGAGCCTAACCAGCTATGCAGAGCAGCCGGTGGCCTTGGACCAGAGCCTGTGAGTGCCTCCAGGCATTCCAGTCCAAGGCCTGCAGAGGCCATTCCCATGCAGGGATGTCACCACTGGTGCAGGCACATTGAGGGTCTTGACCCTTTCAGAATGCTAGTGCCGCGAGGAGATGCATCCCTTTCTCCCTCACCTTTAGGTCCAGGTAGTTTCCAGGTACAGAGTGGTCTTGCCTGCCACAAATTCCCCTGTACTCTGCAGTGTACTTCCCTGTCTTCTAGGACCTCCAGAGTGAAGCTCCTTGTGAATGGGATTCTAAGTTGGTTGGGCCATGGAGCAGAATGCAGCAAAGAGCAGTATGTATTTCAACAAAGCAGATTGTTAGACAGATTCAACAGCAGGTCTGGGGCATCCATTCGTGGTACAAGTCAGTGTTAATCACTGGCCTGTTAATCACATCAACTAGCCAACCTAACATTGTCCAAACTGTCCCTTGTGGACAAGGTCACATCATCACACAAGAACCTGTTTCTGAGACACAGAATCTGTAGCAGATTTTGCTGGATCTGTAGAGATAAATCCAGGTCTGCGGAAGGAACAGAGGACAAATGTTGCAGGTGCAGGACCCCACTCAGCAGATCATTATTCGGCAGCCCCAGGAGGCTTGCAGTGCCAGCCAGACACAAACATGGCTGCAGATCACTGTCCAGGAGCAGCAAGTAGCACAGACTGTGGAAGGGCAGACCATCTTCTATCAGCCAGTTGATGCAGATGGCATCACTCTCTAGTAAAGCATGATCACCATCTCAGCAGCCAGTTTGGCAGAGGCACGGACTGTTCACACAGAGGCCAATACCAACAAACCAGCAATGGGCAAGGGCCTGCCATTGTAACTCTACCAGTGGCAGGCTATGTGATCAATTCAGGAGGGACCGTAATTAATGATAGCCACAGAGCCACCTCCAGGTGGCTGTCTAAGGAATCCCTCTACCTGGGACATAAAGAGGCTCTTTATGTGAATGCCAAACATCCCATCATCTTTGTAAGAAGAGGTAAGCCCGGGATAATTTAGAGGGAGAAGGGACATTCCAAAGGAAAGAAGGAAGTACCTGCATGAGACATGTCAGCACAAAAGTGTGGTAAAAAGGGGCAGGACGATTATTCTCTCCAAAAGGAAAGGATTGTCCCCCATATGCAGGAGACACACCAAATAAATTAAAATAAAGCAATGGTACAAATCTTGTGTGTATGTAATGTGTCTGATGGTCATGTGATGCAGATGATCAAGATTGTATTTCTTGCTACTGTTTCCAACTGTTTTTAGAAAATTAATCAACTCTTTTGAAGGGATCCTCAAAACCACATTCTGCCCTTTCATACAGAGCAGAGACCACTTAGTTTTTAATAAGGGTCTCAGTATTGTAATTGCAGCAACGTCTGGCAAATTGAAAGAGCAAGATTTTGTCTCAGCCTTTCAGTCCAGACCTATTTCAGACTGTGGATAACATTGACATTTCACAGATTAGGGTGAATCAAGGGAGCCATGCCAGCCCAGCAGTACCACATGAGGACTTATGTTGACTGGGGAAGCAGGCCACCCAACTCAGCAGGAAAGAATCTTCTCAACCTAAACTGTAATCAGAGAAGTCATAGCCCACTCATTCCCATAGGAATTGATTAAACAGCACCTGTCCTTCTGGTTAGGTAGCTCATTATTACTAACTGAACAGATATGTATATTCACGGATGGCTTCCAGACACAGAAATTATATTGTTACTTGGAAACAATAAATTCTCTGAGATAAATACATACATACATACATACATACACTGTTTAGCTTAAAACTATAATTCTCAAAGAGTGCTTTGAGAAACAGTAGTTCAGAATATGTTAAGAATTGTTAATGTCTGGCAGAAGGGGTCCTGTGATCATTATGGTAATACATATGTTGAAAACTAAAGAGATTTCTATACTGCAGGACTTATCAGACCCTGCAGTGTTTTTAAGTTTTGTGAATGTCTAAGAGGGAGGTAGAGTGTGCAGCACTTGCCAGAATTATTTGATGTAAAGTTAATTTATTCGTTTCCAGCATCTAATGGAACCAACTTTTCTGTGAAATACACTTTAGGGGCACCTGTGTGGCTCAGGTGGTTGGGCGACTGCCTTCAGTTCAGGTCATGATCCTGGAGTCCCAGGATCGAGTCCCACATCAGGCCCCCCACTCAGTGGGGAATCTGCTTCTCCCTCTAACCCTCTCATGCTCTCTCTCTCACTCTCTCTCACTCAAACAAATAAATAAAATATTTTTTATAAAAAGAAATACACTTTAAAGAATATCAACTTAAGATTTAATAATTTCTTTCATATGAAATAAAACATATGAAACTACTTGCTCACATACATATAAAAAAATTGACATATTTAAAATAGTGAAATATTTCGTAAAAATAAATATATGTGATATTTGATCTGATTTCTGTATATTACTGGTATTTTCATTATATGAATAATATATACTTGGGATATTGTGCCTACTGGTTATTGTAGTTCCATATTTGTATCTCTGAAATCATAACTTTCAATATTCTTACACACTCATTTTTCTCAGTCATTTGAACTCTTACAACTCCTAACTCTTCCTAACTCTTACTACTATAATCTCATTAAGAGTTCCTACTTTTTCTTCCATTCTCTCCCACTCAATCAGATCATCCTTTCTTCACTGCTATCCATATTAACCCAAGAAAAGAGGAATACACCAAGGACTCTCTCACTGTGGATATTTGCCATGCTTAGTGTGGAGATTACTAAATAAATAGATAAGTAAACTTTTTTTAAAAAGGATAAAAAATAACATGTATTGGCAAAGCTGTGGAGAAAAGGGAACCCTTTTAAACTGTTGGTGGGAATGTAAATTGATTTAGCTTATGGAAAAACAGCATGGAGTTTCCTCAAAAATTAAAAATAAAACTACCATATTATCAAGTACTCCCACTTTGGGATATATATCCAAAGGAGATGAAATCAGTATCTTGAAGAGATATATACACTCCCATGTTCATTGCAGCATTATTTACAATAACCAAGATATGAAATGACCTAAATGTCCATTGACAGATGAATAGAAAAAGAAAATGTGGTCTATACACACAATAAAATATTATTTAGCATTGAAAAAGAAGGAAATTTTGCTATATATGAGATACTGGTACTTGCATGATACCACTTACATAGAGGTATAGAAAATAATCATTAATATAGAATTAGAGAGTAGAATGGCAGCTACCACGTGCCGGGGGGAGGGGCATGGGAACTTGCTGTTCAATGGGCATAAAGTTTCAGTAATACAAGATGATTAGAGTCTAGATATCTGCTAGATAGATATAGATATCTATATATCTATATCTAGATATAGATATATAGATATCTATATAGATCTAGATATCTTATATGTTTTAAGGTTTCTTTTTTAATATTCTTTCTTTTCTTCCACAACTGATATTTCTTCTACTTTCCTCCCGCTTCCCTCCACTCTGATATATCCATTAAATTCCAGTCTTACTTATCCTCTTGCCTTTCATTCTTTTCTGCTGCCAGTGTTTACCAAAATTTTTCATTTTGTAGAATACACAGAAAATAAATATTTTTGAGCCATTAGGTTAAAAATTGCTTAACCCCAAAGATAACAGGTTCAGTGGCTACAACTGCCTTAAGCCCAACATCCACCATGAAGCCTGAAATAATATTTTGGCATGCTTCTAACACATCCTTAGCACACTTGTGTGCAATGACAAACTAGTTGGTGAGTTTGCTCACATTTTATCATGGATTAATCTCACTGAAATCTTCACATATCATCTATATGCTATCAGTTTCCAAATCTCTATCCCCAGACACAAACTTTCTTTTGAGTTCCAGGTCTATTCATACAATCAATATTAAATGTATCCACTTGGATGTCCATCAGTAATCTCAAATTTAACCATAACCAAAATTTCCCCCCAAACCTTTCTCACCTACTTTGACTAAGCTAGGTTTTCTTAATCTCAGCACTATTGACATTTCGTTCCAGATAATTCTTTGTTGTGGGAGGCTGTTCTCTGCATCGTAGCATGCACAGACCAGCATATGTGACTTCTATCCTAGATGCTAGTAGCATCTTCCTCAGTCATATCAATGAGACATTGCCAATGTCACCCAGTGGAGAGAGGGCAAATTCGTTCCCAGTTGAGAACTACTTCATTAAAGTTGTTCGGATCAGGAAAATAAAAGCCATTTTAGAGTCCTCTATATTATTCCCATTATTTTAAGTGTGTAATGATTAATTTATTCAATAATTATTTTAGTCTTCACTGACACTAAATTGCTTGAGACTTTTATCATCTCTTGTTGGACTGATTCAATTGTCTCCCAAACAGTCATCATCATTCTGTCTTCTGAAATTTGCAACGAATCATTGTCAGTTACATCAAAGTGGTATTTTTAAAGCACAGAATTGATAAAGATCCTAGTCAATTAAAAACCTTTCAATAGTTCCTAATCACTAAGAGGATAAAGACCTAAACATGGCCTTTGTCTTAGAATATATGAAAGTCATATATTAGCCTCTCCACTCCCAATTAATTGCAGCATCCTATGGAAAATTCTAAAACATATACAGAAAAGATAAATATTGAGAACAGTAGTTTCAAAATTTAAAAATATGATTGAAAAGCAAAAAAAAGTCTTCAGTAGTATAGAATGCTATAGAGATATTGAGAAAACGAAGTTTGAAAAGTATACATTTGATTTATTAGATCATGCGATTTCATTGAAGAGATGAGAGTAGAAGTGAGAATTTAGTTAAGGAATAAAAGCTGAGGAATGAACAGATTGTGAGACAGCAAGAGGAGAAAATTCTTTCAAGGTGTTTGGATATAAGAGAAAAATAAAGTTTTATATAATGCTGATTGTAGAGTGGTTGATGGAAATGTTTTTGTGTTTGAGATTAGAAATACTTGAACAAGTTTTGGGTCAATAGTAATTAACAGAAAGCCCAAATGGGGCAGATAATCATCCTATTCATCAAAAATAGAATTGCAAGAGGATAATGAGTTGAAAGTTAGGAAAGATAACCTCTGTTCCATTTTGGAAATGTTGAGTTGAGACATTTGTGATATATATGTTGGAAAAGCCCAGGAAATAATTGGCAGGGTGAATATATGGATATTCAACTTAGAGGAGAGGTCTGAGAACCACTAACATAAATATAGATATTAAAGCTGTCTGTTAAAAAAAAAAAAAAAACTCTAGCCCTCATTTTCTATGGAAGAAGAAGTATCCTTCCTCCAATCTAAGGATAATTTCTCTTTGAATTTCAGCCCCATTTGCTATAACAAGACACTTGTTTGAATAGTGTTCATTTCATATTATCTTTATCTGTTTTTGTTTGTGTGTTTGTATTTCCTGGTCTGGATAGTGGGAAAAGTGTATGGCTAATTAAATAATATAATTGAGTTATATTACCTGAGAAGTCCTTTCTACCTTCTTTCTTGACTATTCAAGCAGCCAGAACACCGTTTGATGTACATTTTAATCAAAAGTTGGAAAACATGGTCAAATGAGTCAAATGAAGTCTGAATAGATATTCTACACCCACAGCAAAGAAAAAATACTGATTTTTTAAAACCTTGGTGTTAGAGTTACTTTGGGGCCCAGCATTGGTTTTGACTATTAATAGCGAAAAAGTCTGGGGGACTCAGAACATGGCTTTATCATGTGAAAGAATTTGTGGTGGCATAAGGACAGTCTCCGCAGCAAGACAGAGGAAGAAATAGAATAATATTAAAATGCTACTGGTACTTAATTGGGGCTGTCCCAGTGCTGGAAAGTAGAAACAGATGTGATAGAAATTTTAAGATAGATTTAGGGAGGCAGTGGCAGAAGAGACTTCTTATTGTTTCTATTCTGTAATTCTTGGAACAAGCAGTTTCTCAGAATCACAGGCATGAATCTGGATAAAAGTTGTAGCAGAAAAAAATTTCTGAGAGAGACTCAGAAATTTTTGAATGACTAAAAGCACTAAATTTATCAAAAATAGAAGAAATTATTAATCATAAGTAATGGAGTTTTCTTGACTTTTCAAAATTAGGTATTTAGCCATTTAACAGAATTTTGAGTGTTTAAGGTTAGGGGGAGAAACAGGTCCAAACTTAAAAGCATAAAATTTGTGTGCCTTGGTGGCTCAGTTGGTTAAACATCCAACTCTTGATTTCAGCTCAGGGCATGATCCCAGGGTGTTGAGATCAAGCCCCATGTCAGGCTCATGGAGCCTGCTTGAGATTCCCTCTCTCTCTCTTCCCCTCTCCTTCACGCATGTGCTCTCTCTCTCTCAAAAAAAAAAAAAAAAAGGCATAAAATTCATACTACCCTTACATTTCTAAACATTTATAACATGCTTAGTATATTCTGGGGACTGTACTAGATTATAGAATTTAGAAGTAAATAGACCCATAAGATCCCAGATCCCATGGATCTTGCCGTGGATGAAGAAGGAAATGCACTAAATAAGTACTTATGCATTCAATCTGGGTGTTACAAGAAAAAAAATCAGGCTACTCTATGAATGTATAACAGGCTGACTTAACATGAACATGTGTTATAAACAGCTGCCTGGCTAACAGTGACATTCTTAAACTAGGGCCTTAAGAGTGAATTAGAGTTAACTTGGTAAAATGAGAAGGTAGTTCCAAGAGAAAGAAATGGAAAAAAAGACCCCAAGAAATAGTATATTTTAAATACATAAGTAAGGTAAAACAGGAACATAGGAATAGTGGATCAATGTGGGACCACATGAGACCACTAGTAGTGTAATAGACTGTAGTTTCATTTTGCAAATATTTATTAAGTGCAGCTATGTGTCAGGAGCTGTGTTCATAGTAATAGACAGGTTCTTCCATAGAGCTCCTCACATGCCAACACATAAATAGGCCTTTTATAATAATAATATTAGCATAATATTAATATTATATTAATTCTGTTCTATTAATTCTATTAATAATATAGAATAATAATATTCTATATGCTATACTGTACAGGTGTATAGATGTCTGGATAGCATTCTAGCCTATGGCATTAAAGAAGCCTTCCTCAAAAAGGAAGCATCTAAGCTAGTTGTGATTACTGGGGAAAAAAAACAAACTAAAACTTCAGGGCAAGGTGAAATAATGATCACAGATATTATAGCAAAAACATGCAAGTGCACGGAAACAAAAGAAGTATAAAAATTCATATAGTTTATAATCCTGCAATGTTGATCCTGAGGTATAGTGGAAAAGAACAAAAGGCACATGAGTAAGTCATGAGAAATATCATAAAAAATTTGGCATGCCCATCCATTTGATGGAACTTACACTTTTTTGCTGAAGTTCAGGGGTATTCTGAAAAACTTTAAGAAGTTAAGTCAGATTTGCTATATAAAGAGCACAGTGTAGATATGGATTGTAATTTGTGGACAAAATAAATTAAAAAGAAGAGCAGTTCAGAGTCATCACAAAATTTCAGGGGATAAATTATGAGTACTTGAGATAAAGCAATGGTATTCCATTTTGTGCAGTTGCGATGAACATAATTGATCGTCTACCCAAGATTCATTTCCCTTTTGCACTATTTGAACTATTCAACTTTTTTTTTAAGAATCCCTCTTTACAGGAGCACCTGGTGGCTCAGTCAGTTAAGCCTCTGACTCTTGGTTTTGGCTCAGGCCCTGATCTCAGTGTCCTGGGATCAAGCCCCACATCAGGTTCAGCCTGGAGTCTGCTTGAGATTCTCTCTCCCTTTCCCTGCCCCTCCTGCTTGTGCTCTCTCTTTCTCTCTCTCTAAAATAAATAAATAAATCTTTAAAAAAAAAATACCACTTCCCCATATATCTCAATATAACCTGGAAAAGTAGACTATATCCCCAGCTGGGAAGAGAGGGCACAGTTGATTTAAATGAACCAGTACTTTGTATTTCATTGGGCAGACACTGATTAAGTAGTGGGCATACACAAAATTAGGTGAGATTCTTTCTGGGAACACTGGAACTAATGGGCTTTCTCTAAGGGCATATGTGAGAACCAGAACCGCTGAAACCATTACATTAATACTAAATACATGAATACTAAAACATGATCATGCACAAAGAATCATAAATACAGCAAAGCCATGACTGAACCATGACTTGCCACAGCTCTACTTAAAATTTAATCCACTTTGTGTTGGGTTTTGGTTACCTTCAGCAGGAACCAACCTAAATGATAAAACAAATATATTTGGAGTCATCTAGCTGATTCACAATTACATTTAGAACATTATTTATATCTTCTTTTAGAGGATCTTGTCTCTTTGCCCTCTGTAGGTTTTTAAGAATTATTACATTTTATAAAATCTATGAAATTGAATAAGGCAAATTTAGGCAGAAAGGGAAGCATTAACTTTCAATATCCTTGCTTTAGCCTATTTTATCAGACCCTTAAAGTTATTTTTATATTGTTTTGGTACTTAATTTTTTATAGCATGTGAAAACATATTTGTCTGCCAGGGCCCAGAGAGAATTACAGAGAAGGCTGACAGATGATTCTGTCATCACACTAAATGTCATTAGCCTGGCAGTTCTCTCCAGAGCAAACGGAAGTACATATATAAATGGGAAAAAACTGGAGGGAGTATAAATATTTTTGTAGTGATTTAATGATATCTAGTCACTTAACAAATAATGTTTTCTACATGCTTTTAATATGCAAACTAATATGAATGTTAAATGGTAGTTATTTTTCCTATGTACCATAATAAATATATTAACAATAAATGATTTGTATACACACAGCATGAAATACAAGTTTTTACTCAAAAACTATGGTGAGTGACACATAATTTTAATTAGAAATGTTTACCAAGAAAGAGCTTCAAACTTCTAGTTAAGCATTTCACTGCTTTAAAATATGTAGCAATTGGGGCGCCTGAGTGGCTCAGTTGGTTAAGCGACTGCCTTTGGCTCAGGTCATGATCCTGGAGTCCCGGGATCGAGTCCCACATCAGGCTTCCTGCTCAGCAGGGAGTCTGCTTCTCCCTCTGACCCTCTTCCCTCTCGTGCTTTCTATCTCTCGTTCTCTCTCTCTCTCAAATAAATAAATAAAATCTTTTAAAAAAAATTAAAAAATAAAAAAAATAAAATAAAATATGTAGCAATTTTACTTAGCATTGCAAATGAGAATTAAGACCTTCTCTAAGTGGTAACAGTGTAGTGTCCGGCCTACACCTATTTTTTTCTGTTTTCCTTATTCATTCATGATGCTGTCATGATGTGTAAAATTGCAATTTTTAAAGAGGCGTACATTCATCTCCTTTTGTCATTTGTTTATCTCTCACTGCCTGAAAGGTTTTCCTTCCCACTTATTCTAACTTGTGAACTGCTTCTCATTTACCAGCCTTAGGTCAGATTTCACTTTAATCAAGTCTCAATTGACTCTCACAGGCGGCAGAAGTATTAGACTTCTTTCTCTAACATTTAATTAGCTGGTAACACTATATGAGAAAGTAACTTGACCAAATGCATTCCCATAATACTTTGTATGTATCATCATTATAATATTCAGTAACAGTGGTGGATTTACCATTACACAAAGGAACCCTAAGATGCAGAACCCCTCACTTGCATAGACTCCTTTGAAGTGCCTGTACATGGTTTTTAATTTTTATCCTGTAACATTTTTCTTAAAAAGCACCCCTAAAATTATATAACCTTCAGACCCGGATATACACTCATTTCTCACGTTGCCTCATACTTGTCTGAGAGATTGTCAATGACAAGGATCTTGTCTTATGCATGATTATTTCTTTAGTGATTATCACTCTTTTATATAGAGCAGAGTCAATAAAGATATTTTAAATAATTCATATCATTGACTTCATAATGGAGTTGGGTATAAAAGTAGAAAAAAGATGAGAGAAAGATGGAGGAAATTCCTTTAAAAAGAAGAAGAAGAGAGAAGAAGAAGAAGAAGAAGAAGAAGGAGAAGGAGAAGGAGAAGGAGAAGGGGAAGGGGAAGGGGAAGGAGAAAGAAGGAGAAGGAGAAGGAGAAGGAGAAAGAAGGAGAAGGAGAAGGAGAA
>NW_027397069.1:36980356-37079814 GCF_003265705.2 Callorhinus ursinus
CTTACCTGACACACTAGAAGATAGGACCAGAAAATGCCATGTCAGTCTATACCGGTAGGCAGCCAATTTGACAACTAAGTTTTATTAAAAACAAAGCTTCAAGTTTGAGGTAAACAAGGAAATTGGGTTGGTGGGTTCAATTTTTCAGCTGTGTGGTTTGTGTTTAATAGACAAAATCATTATCCCATATTTCAGATTTTGAGAAACACTCTATAAAATTCTTTGAAAGTATACCTTGGGGAAGCAGGATAAAGTGATTTTTCTGACTCTGACACTATTAATATCCATAAACTGCTTTCAGGAGCAAAATTAAAAACTAGACCTTAGTTTCTACAATTCACAGTTTCCCATATTGGTACTGGAAGAAAAATTAGCTGTTATTCGTTTATAAATATTCAAGTTCAAAGTTTGAGTTCAATTGAAATAGAAATATACTTCAAAAGATGTATGAATTGAGAAATTCATATTTTAACATTATTTTAATGAGATATTTGGTAATTATTAGTAGTTTATAATACTAGAAATCTCTCCTAAAATTCCTGTGATACAAAATGAAGTGAATTTCATGATCTGTACCTATTGTTCTTCATTTCTCCTGTCTCCTACTCTTCAGCCATTTTCTCTATATACACTATCTTAGCACATTCGTTATAAGTCTTTTCCCCTTTCTCTCAAACATATTGGTTAATTAAAAAGGAAAATTAGGATGACTGTTAATATTCTTAAATGAATTATTTTTAGTGATATTTTTAATTTAAGTATCTGTTTTAAGTTAATAGTTGCCACACATTCATATCTCTATTTTGTGTTAATTCTGGTTCACATTAATAAGCCACTGTTTCATGTGATAAAATGGAATAAGCCCCAAATTATTTTCTTACTTATTAAAATATGTCTTAGTTGTATTCTTAATAATGACCTACATTTTATATAGGTATATACATATGTATGTGTGTGTGTGTGTGTGTGTATCACTATTTTCTGAGGTCTTAAATAAGTTGCATTTAGAATATAAGCCTGAACATAAGGGAACAGGTACATTTTGCATTATTACCGTCCCCTGTAAAGTATTAATAATATGCTTCACCAGTCTTAATTACTTCAATGACCTTCTTAATTTAACAAATTCAACTTTCTCCATTCGTAATTTTGCCAGAATAATTGGATAAGTAGGCAATGCATGTACCTAAACAAAGTAGGCATTTTAATAAAACTACATTATTCACAGTTCATTAGACAAAAAGTCCAATTATTTTTATTAATTTCAATCATACCATAGAGTAAGAGTTCAACATTAAACACCATACTTTGTCCTTTTAGATTTAAATTTTTCACAATGTGAAATACAATCAATTTCAGATTAGTAATAAGACATTTATATTGTATTAGAAGGTATCATTTCAATTTCTCTGAATTTGAAAGAAATCAAAATGCACTTGATAAGAACTGGGTCACAGAACTAATGAAAATTTAAATATGCATTTTAGAATCTTCTTTTTTATTTGCATGCAGATTTGTATTATTTCATGGACTCTAGTTGGGCTTTCATAAGTGGTTTATGTCTATTGACCAAGGTGACCGTAATATTTCCCTCAGCTTGACTAAATTTTAGACAGTCTTCTGACTCTAAGCCCCTACCTCCCTTTTCTTAGAGCATTTACTTCAGAAAACTCCTCTTTCTCTGTCCCTTTGAGGTGTAAATCTTTTAAAAAGCCTTTTGCCAGTTTTATAACCCAAAATGTATTTTTTTCAAGGACCTGGGAGGTGTCTCATTGAAATGTGACCATCAAGGAATATAGCCCTCCATTATATCCCAGTTTCTGGATGAGGGTAAGTGCTTTACTGAGGCAGTCTCCAAAAAGGAGAAAAGTAGAATATGTCCCTTCTGCATCAAATGGAAATTATGTCATAGGCTCATGATGTCAAGTTGAGAGTGTGTATGTGTGTGTGTGTTCCTCAAATTAATTATGATTATTTAGGAAACAGTGTCTGATGCTTCCCTTATACAAGTCTATTCCAGCCCAGAAAGAAGTCACATGTCATAGTTCTGTATTGGCATAGAAGTTACTCATTCAGTCAACAACTGTTTATCGAGCACTTTCAGTGTGCCAGAAATTGATTTTACAACAAATAAGACTGACAAAGTCTTCACTATCTAGAAACCAACAATCTGTTCAGAAGCACAGCATAAAAAAGTAAAGTTTTTGAAAAAAAGTAACTAGATACTGTAACTGAATAGAGCCAGAATGTATACACTAGGTGAAGTAGTCAGAGGGCAGCCCTGAGTAGATGATATTTGAGTAGGGATCTGAATATTGAGAAACTTCCAGGCTTATTAAGATCCACGAGGAAGTGTTTTAGCAGGCAGTTAGAGGAAACTGGAGAATGGGGTAAGGTGTGAGCAGATCGTGGAAAACAATGATGAAACAGATTCTAATAGTTAGTAGTATAGATGTAAGGGTGGGGACAGAAGGTCTTAGTATGAATTTTCTGTAATTAAGGAAGTGAATGATTTGATAACTGGGAAAGTTTGGGCCAATGAAAGACTTAAGAAAAGATCTGTACTTCCTCAAATATCCCTCCTCAACAGCTATTAGAGAATGAGATCACAGTTCACTAGAAGAAAAAAAATTGATACTGCAGGTTGCCAGACTCATGAAACTGCTCGTTTTATTCCCCAAAAACTGTTTTAAAATATCTACCACATAGGGAAAATGAACCAGTGAAACAACCCATTGCCTTTAGAACAAAGGTATCCAACACATTTGGAAGAGTATATATATATAGTGCTTTAATTTATGTGCAATCAAGAATATAATGTAAGTCTCTAATATGTGTAGGATATGAAGATAATTTAAATCTATTTTTAACACTTTTTATAATTTTATAAGCACACAAAGCTTTCCATTTTTTTGGCAACTTTCAACAATCATGATTATGATCTCTCTGCATTTCTTGAAGAACTCTGTCAGATGCCAAATTTAAACTTGGGCTAATAACTTTGCTTTCACTTTGAGCAGTGGCCGTTCTTTTGTCTCAAATTGGCTGAAAAATATACTGGTTAAAGCAAAAATAAGAAAAACAGATAAAGGTATACTAAAGGACAGTATTGGTTAGGAGTTATTTGTAAGGGTATATGAACTTGAATTTATTTTTATTTTTACATCTTGCTTATGCAACTGTCTAGATTCTTAGCTTCCCCCACTAACGCCTATCAGTGCTTACTTAGCACTGTGGCAAGTTTAACAAACATCACATAATCTAACAACCCCTGGATAGCTATCAGTTTATTAACTATTGAGAAGAGCAGGAAAAATGTTTTTTGCTTATCTGTTATATACCAGTCATCGGTAGCAATAGCCAATCTCAAAGAAATTATTGCCTATGTTTTCTTCTAGAAGTTTTATACTTGAGTTTTTTATTCACCTTTTGATATAGTTTACTATAGTGTATAGGACATTGATTTGGAATCCATGATTTTGGATATTCCTTCTTTTCTCTCTAAAAGAACTTGCAAAATTTGCCTAAATTTTTTGAGTATTAGTTTCCTCATTGGTACCCAAATCAAAGTGTTAATTTTAAGGTTAACTGCAATAACACATGCAGTTTGCTTAGCCTATAGGACTTAACTGAATATAGTTATTTAGAAAAAATATAAAAATCTTTTCCCTTTTTAAAAAAAATTCTCATTCTTTTTCATTTTCCTTCAGGCTATTAAAAAAGTAGACTTCACTATTAAAATATTTGAGAATGATCTATCTTTGTAATTGTTCGGAGTTTTATTTTACAATAGCAATTATCCTATCAGGTTATCCCAGTTAAAATACTTTGTAACATGTGGAGGAACAATAGATCTTGAGAACCAAAAATGGCAGCTAGAAAGTAAAATGAGTGTTTATTTGATAATTCTTGCATTGGTTACAATTTAAGGCCTAGCTGGCTGTTTGTGATTTGTTGTCCTTAGTTTTGATTTCATAATCTTCCAAGCATTTACAGGCTGGGATTTTGGTTTGCTTATGTAGGCTACCACTGCATTAGAGCCACTTCAGTCCAATGGCCTTCTTGTTTAAATAATTTAATACTAATTACATGATATGTCAATAGTTAAATGAATTGTTGCCACTCAATAAGTACTGATAAAGGTGAAAATTAGGAAAACCACCGACACTGAAAGTAACAATCATACATAGAAGATAAGAAAATCAAATTGGTAACCAGGAAAAAAAACAAAAAACACAAACAAACCCATGAGTCATTATTTCAAAGTATAAGTTGAGGTAAATTCATGGGGTTGAGTGTGTGGAGAATCTGTCATGTAGATTCCAGTACCAGGTAACTGTTAGTCATGTAAAAACCACTACAAACCAAATCAGAGGCAACAAAAACTACATGTTTAGAAGTAAAACAAAGAAGAGAAATGTCCCCTTGCATCCCTCAAATTCACCTATAGAAAAATAGATACTATCCTGAGAACTGATTCTCTTGCTAAAAGAAAGGAAAAGAAGGGTAGGGGGTAATAAGAGTTCAATGAATCACTGGTGTGCTAAAAGAACTTAGTTTTCATTATAGTCAATTTTTGAAGTCGCTACTGTTTAATCATTTAATAACTTTTAAGTTTATCTTTGTTATATTTTGAAAACATTGGGAACTATCACTTAGCTGTTATTGTTCATTCAAACACTGAATTTCTTCCTTGCTTGAGAGTCAACATTGACTACTCAGCTATCTTGAAGGACTCATTACATCCCTATTTTTTAAACTTACACCAACCAAAGAGAGGCCTAAGGGTGGTTTTGAGTTCTTTCACACCAATCATTCAAGTAGCGTATTAACAAAATTTAACTGAGTAAATGTGAAAGATCTTATTGTCTTTCTTCAAAGATTCTTAATTCAGGCAGCATCCCATCTAGCAGATAGAAAAGGAGCTCTGAGGAGCCGCACAAGATGGAAGACTTCATTAGGCAGAAGGAGGCAGGACAAGGAAATTCCTAGCAATGAGTGGATTATTTCAGGCAAGGTCACCTTTCTTAGGGGAAAATGAGGGGTCTAACAGGCGGATTACTTCACGAGTGCTGACCAGGAAATTCCAGACTGATTGGTTAAGATTAGACTCATGGGAGAGGCTGAAACAGTAATTAGGTTAGGTATTAAGTCATGATATGGTGATGAAGTTTGGCACAAATGGTCCCATTCAGGACCTGTTCTCTCTAGAGTCAAAATCCTTGCGAATCTCCTTTGTCAAAGGAAATCACCCTGTAACTGTAAAAATACATACTTTCTGTTGAGGTTTCCCTAGACTTTTGCTTCTGATGAGGTGAACACTGAGTACTCCATCCTTAAATTACCCATGCATCTTGTAGCACTAAGTTTTCTAAAATTAATATAATGAGAACTGCATATGCCATAAATCTCTCAAATTGTTTTATTGTGATGGGTCATAAATATTAGAATTTATCCTATTTATTATTAAATAATTTATTAATTATTTAATATTTCTTTAGATGAATAATAAATTACAAATACTGAGTAGCTCTGGGAACGAGAACTTTTTTGAAATAAGAGAGAGGGTTTTGTTAGATGGTTTTCAATGTGAACACAGCACACACTTAAGGCACGAATAGAAAAGATTTTGACCATGATGAAAGTTCCTGATTAGAGATTATAGCTTGCTTTGACAGAGCAAAATATTCAGTGGACTCAATGACATTTGACAGGCACACCTCAGGATGATTAAAGCTCTTAGAGTCATTTCTTATGACTTGCTTTATAAAAACTTAAGTTTTCAATAAAGTAATCCTTTACAGAATTTATATGGAAAGCCATGTTGACATAACTCCTCATTATACTATCGTAGGGAATAATTTCAAAAATAAAAACATGCTCAAATGCACTGATACGGAATTATGCCACATTTTTAAATATCTAAGAGTGTCATCATTTAACTAAGATAATTGTTAATTTCTCTGGAAATAATCTTTTGTGAATATATCATGTCAGTAAGTTGTTTCCTTTGTTTTGGTTCTGTCTTCTAAAGGTTGTATGACATAATCCTTATGGATTTATTTTAGCAGAAGAAATTTCTATATATCTTAGAATACAGTCTTTATGTACTAAAAAAAAGTGTGGGGAAAAATAAGTAAATGCATTAGAGACAACCTGAGTAATGTTCAGAACATATATAAATTTATTTTAAATATCCATTTATGTAGAGATAAAAGAAATTGAAATAATTTTATTAGTCATTCCGTGGAATTTATTCTTGTTTTTGAACAGAATTACAACCAAAGCAAAGGAAATCTGGCAAGTTTAAGTAAACTCATTCAATATTATATTTCAGATGTAAGGACAAATACAAATTAAAAAATAAGAGTCTTAATTACCCTGTTGAAAGTAAGGTAAGAGTTAGAAAATTTGTAATCAAAAACACCTCTCTCTTTGAAATATATATAAATCTTTTTGAAAACTACAAAGGCCTTTTGTCAGCTTTATGATCCAGGAATGTCTTTCTCAAGGACTCAGGAACCAACTCACAGAAATGGAAGCATCAAGGAAGATGGCACCCTTATCTCCAATTTTCTCTGATTGGGTAGAAACCTAACTTTAGTGGGCATTTTGTTGCAGGTTGCAAAACTATCTCCTGTCTTAAAGATACCAGAAATTTGTTTTTTCTGGGCACAAAACCAATTAGCTAAGACAGAACATAATCCCTTTTACCAGGTGAATCTAGGATGAATCTGTGTGGCAAATGGTGCTGTCAAATCCTCTTACATGAAGACTGGTTATTGTTTATCTTGAGAATACGTGTGTAATGGTTTTGCTCTCCTATGCTAATATAAAACGGTGAGATTTCTTTCTGTCTTTACAACCTCTTAGTGGATTGCCTATAATGTGTGTCACATTCAGGTTTAATGGATTTTCAATAAAACCATTTTCTCTGTCTACTACCTTTATGGAGAAGTTTTCTTTGTTGGGAGAAGATTTTGTTTCTGATTATGTTTCCCCAACACAGGTCATTCTTAAACATCTTTGTTTCCTTTTCTGTCCTGATTTGTTTAAGGATCAAAGGTACAAAAAGAAGATCAAATGGTATAAAAACAGTGTAAAGAAATATTTTAACTATGTATTTTTCTTAACATCTATGGAAACTACCATTAGGAAATTTATATATTGGAAATAGCTTTTGGGGCACCTGGGTGCTCAGTCGTTAAGCGTCTACCTTCGACTCAGGTCATGATCCCAGGGTCCTGGGATCGAACCCTGCATCAGACTCTCTGCTCAGCAGAGAGCCGGCTTCTCCCTTTCCCACTCCCCCTGCTTGTTGTGTTCCCTCTCTCACTGTGTCTCTCTCTGTCAAATAAATAAATAAAATCTTTAAAAAAAAGGAAATAGCTTTTCTAGAACCACTGTTATAGAGTGTGAACTATAAGATTTATCAGTCATTTTTTAAAAGACTTTATTCTTTTAGAGCAGTTTTAGGTTTACAACAAAATTAAGAAGGAGTTACAGAGATTTCCCATATACTCCCTGCCACCACATTTGTATAACCTCTCCCATTATCAACATCACTCATTAGAATTGAACTTTTTTTCTCCCAGGGATAAACCAACATGGACACATCAAAATCACCCAAAGTCCATAATTTACCTTCGGGTTCACTCTTGGTGTTAAATATTCTATGGATTTAGACAAATAATGTGTGATGATTTCAGTCATTTTTAGGAGATTTTTCATCCTCTACAGAATCACACACTGGAATCAATGTAGATTCTTGAATTTTCCTTGTAGGTCTTGAAATTATCTTGTCACAACCCAGTGATATTTTTCTTTCTTTGACAGGTTATTCTTAGTAGTAACACCACACTCTTGGTCATCAATTTTGAGCCACCGAAATACAGTTTTAACCAAAGATTCAATTTCTAATGATTTCCAGATACCCCACATACCCTGCAAATAAACTATGCAGAATGATTTCCTGACCCCACTTCTGGAATAACTGAGTGCCTTCCCCACAAGAGATACCTCTTAGATGACTGATGACCCAATAAGACCCTTTACTATTACATAAATTTATTATGCAATCTAAGGTTACATAGTATAAATATAAAACTAGAAAAAAGAGCTCAATGATACCATAGATATTAAGTTGATAAAATGATATTAAAATGCTATATTCTGGGAAAAAATATTTTAAAAAACAGGTTTGAAGAAACTTTTAAACTTTAGTTCTTCCAAAGCAGATTCACAAATATATATGTATTAGAAGATTTATTTTAAAAGAAAAACTAGACTACAAGTGATTTTCTCATCAGTCATTTCTTTTACATCCTGAGATGATTAAAGAAAGTAGGGGGTGGATGACAATGTGTTTTCACTTCCTTGTGTGGTTCACCTTTTGATTTAACAAGTCTAAACTGGAGAGAAAAGGAGATATACAAGCTTCATCATTTCAAATGGATAAGATGAAAACTGTGTCCATTTCCAATGGATAATATGGCACTGTAATAGTCAGATAAGGTTATTTTTAGCTGTAGTAATAACAATCCCAAAATATCAGTGACTAAACAAAATCAAAGCCTATTTCTCATTAACATGGAAAATTGTTGGGGTTTTGTTAGGCTTAACTGGGAGTCTACCCCTTAAGTGATAGCTTATCATTGCCATCAGAGAGGATATCATAGACAACGTACTTGAATTAAATGTGTATCAAAAAGTTATTTCCCCAAGGTTTTATAAAAAACAAGTTGTAATTATTAAAATAAAATAATATGAATTTTATATTCCTGAATAGTTTAAGATATTAAGAAGCATAATCTACAGAATATAAAAGTATAATACCAAAACCATAGTTATCTTTAGATAAATTAAAGTATTACTATTTAAATAAAGAAAATATATTGTTTTCAGTAAGTGTAAAAATTCATTTAAAATGTCCAAGAACTTTTTTTTTCAACATAAATTTTTCTAACTCATGGTTTAATATTTCAATAGCAAAAGGGTTTTCTCAGACATTGTTATATTGTTTTATTTTAGATAAAGTAAATGCAAAGTTACTTTCTTTCACCTAGTTATCCAGTGAAAATTTTTGTTTCAACAACTGGGTAAACACTGATACATGCTTTTCTTTTCCTTTTACTTCCAGTCAACCAGAAAGTTGGAAGCAATCCTTTAATGAGAACATTATCCACTAAGCCCTTTAGGCTCACGCTGGCTACCTTTGTATCAGCTTTAAACTTTAGTTCATTTTTTGGCCATCTCATCTCCCATGGGCTATGACTTCCGCCCATTATGAAGATTGCTTCTGCCCTTGCTGATCTTGTACTCATTTATGTTATCCATGATTCAGCTTGGCTTAATTTTGCTAGCAAAATCTTGCAAGGAAAACTTTGTAACAAGGGCCCAAATACATATACTTTGTGAAAGGAATACAATCCATTTATGAATAAATGAATTTCAATTTTAAGAGATTGCCCTACATAAGAAAATTAAAAGTATGAAACTGCTTGCCTGAATAAAATATTTGAAAGTTGAGAGCCCATTAAGTAATCAATGTATTCATTTATCACACTTCATCACTGTGAGAGTCAGAACAATTGATTCAACCTGGGAAAATGTTCATAGGTGTCCAGAAATTTGCCTTCAACTCATTCTACCCCCCACTTTGTGGATGAACATTGTTAAAAACTCCTGGGGATGAGAAGACTATACTGAAATGAAATCTTTATCAAGAGTGGCAAAAGAGAAGGAAGGATAAGTGACAATATTAGTAGGTCAAATGGTGGCTTGAACAACAACAATTTAGATTATCATTTATCTGTTGTTTGAGTCCAAGATGCTAGTGTGCCAATTTCATAAAAGATAATAAAGCAACGTTTTTGAATCAGTATTTTTGTTGTTTGTTGTTCTGGTTTACTTTGATTTCATTAACATGTCACAAAGAACAATCTGATAATCAGTTAAATAATGAAGAATAAGAGACTCAAAGCAAACACATTAACATGACAGCTCAGCATGTCAGTGAACACTCAAAGAAAATATTTCAGCATATTTTTTCTTTTGTAAATGAAAAAGACAACAGACTGTTTACAGGTTACTTTTTTCTCATCAACAAATATATACGGGATACCTATAGTATTGCTCATTCCAAGAACTTTTCTAAGGGAAGGGCTGTAGCCTAGTGATATAAAGAGAATGATCTTCAGACTGGGAGAAGAGAGCAAACATAGTTAAAGAAGAATTCAGGCAGAAAGAGAGTGGTTAATAAAAGAGTACCTATCTGAGCTAAAATATTTCAAATTTTAGGCCTTTATTTGTTAAATGTCAGTGTATTAAAAGCATTGGCAAATGCAGTGCAATCCAAGCTTCTATCCATATTCCTCAGTGGGTCATAGGGTGTGAGAGATGCGTACAGTGAACAAAAATTAAAGTTTATTTGTGAGTTGTAAAATATTTACTCTCTAGAATAATGTAATGAAATAACCTACCATTACCATTATGTCCTTAAAGGATATAGTTTTTCTCTGAAATATATGAAAGCTACAACTTCAACTTAAGTTTTAAAATAAATATATTTGGGGGGCATCTGGGTGGCTCAATCGGTTAAGCTTCTGACTCTTGGTTTCGCCTCAGGTCATGATCTCAGGGTGGTTAAGATAGAGTCCTACGTGGGGCTCTGTGCTCAGTACAGAGTGTGCTTGAGATTCTTTTCCCCTCCTTCTCCCTCCTCCTCTGCTCCTCCCCCTGCTCATGCATGTGCACTCTCTCTCTCTCAAATAAATAAAGTCTTTAAAAATAAATAAATAAAATGTATTTATATTTGTCAAAACTAACCTCATATTCCTCATTTTTCTCATTTCGGTCTCATATAAGAAAATGTTATTGTTTGGCATTTTGGAACTAATGACATACAGTGATTCCTAAAGTTATTTAAGATGCTACTTTGGGTAGCATCTCAAAGGATCTGCAGTTCATGGAACACACTTAGGAAAACACCTTTCATAACAATATTTCATTGAAGTTTGTAATCAATAACTGTTATAAAGACACTGAACATGATTTTGCTCTGGAGAATAATACATCTGGAAGAAAAAAATGATATATACATGAAAAAGTTTTAAAATGCATGTTGGAGAATGAATTAAACTAACAAGTACAATTCAAATGTAGTTACAAATGCACACTCCTTTAATTAGGTGAAAAAGCAATTTAAAAACAGGATATAAATTCTATCTTTAAAAGAATTTAATGTAAAGATATTTTTATAAGAAGTGAAGTAGAAATAAACAATGTAATATATTATTAGGCTTGGACAGGGATCACCTCAGCACTTGTTTTTCCTAAATAGATTTTTAAACCTAGCCATGTGCATTCGTTTATATAATGTATGACTACTTTCATGCTACAGTGTAGACTTGACTAGTTGCAACAAAGACCATATACTCACAAAGCTAAAAATATTTGTTTTCTGGTTTTTAACCAAAAATGCTTGCCAATCTCTGGGCTATATCAAGAAAAAAAATATTGTCTGGATCAAAAGAAGTAATAATGTCTATGTCCTTTATGTTGCTTCAAAAACAATAGTTAGCTCTTATTCATTCTTTAGATTTCAGGTCAAATGTCACTTTATCAAAGAGGCATTCATGACCCACACTCACTTAATCCATATAAGATTTCTCTTGTATAAGGTATCAGAGTACCCTGTTCTTTTTTGTTTCAGTAATTATCACAATTACAAACAAACATTTTGGTGTGATTATTTGATTATTCCTTTCTCCCTCGTAACTCAAAAGCTCTATACCAGAGATATATGTCTATTTTGCCTACAACTCAATAAATATTTATTGAAAAAAATCAGTGGACAGTACAAAAATTACAAGGAGCTTATCAAATAAAGGTAAGTATAATAAAAAAAGTAGAAGCATTGTACAGCATTTTGAAATTATGGGAAATTACTACAAAAAAATTCAAACTAAAGCAAACCAAAAACTTTCTCACCCTCTGCCAGTCAGAGTCATTCAGAAGTAAATAGAAAAATAAAGATTTGAGGGGCACCTGGGTTGCTCAGTCGGTTAAGCATCTGCCTTCAGTTCAGGTCATGATCTTGGGGTTCTGGGATGGAGCCCCGTGTCAGGCTCCCTGCTCAGCAGGAAGCCTGCTTCTCCCTCTGCCTCTGTCCCCAACCCCCGCTTGTGCACTCTTGCTCTCTCTCAAATAAATAAATAAATAATCTTTTAAAAAAAAAGAAAAATAGAGATTTGATAAATGGGATTATTAATTTGCTAATACTTTATCTGAAGATAAAGAGACTTCTACATAGGCTCACTTGCTCAGTTGTACAACTATAAGATATCAGAGAAGTAAGTCATTCATAATCTAACAGGAACAGATCAAAATACAACTGCTCATCAGAAGGCATATCTAATAACAGCAAAAACAAATATTTTCACCAGAACTTTTAAAAAATCACCATTCAGATAAATCACTCCTATTTCCCTCAGCAAAGCTGAGAAAGCAGTGAGAGGCCAACAGTTTTACTATGCTAGAAGTCACCCCAATGACAAACATGAAATCACAGAGAAAAGAAGCTTTCTCTTATACACTGGAGAATATACCACGTATATGTTGGTGCAGTTATTAAGCACACACACATTAAGGATTGTTATGTCTTCTTGGACACATAATAACTTTATGATCACGGAATGCCCTTCTTTATCTTTGGTAATGCTTGCTCTGAAGTCTACTTTGTCTTTAATAAGGTCTACTTTGTCTTAATTTCCCCTCCTCTTGCTGGAAACATGAAGGTTTTTATTTAACTCCTAACCATGAGAAACTGGTGTTTTCCCTAGGGTTAAACCCATAAAAGCATTGTTGCCCTCTAAGAATGAGGCCCCATGGAATCACTCCCCTCCAAGCTTCTCCACATTTTGCTGGCAGTAATTCATCAAATTTTCTGTTTCTGTGGTCCTGTTTGTAGCTTCAGTAGATTCTTCTCTATAGACAAGCTTACCTTGAATGTGATTCTCTGATTCACCTTTTTCTCCAGATTTCAGAATGACAGTTTTCCTTGTGACTTCAGTTCTCTGATTGATCGAAGAAAAGTCACTGATTAGTTTTTACCTTTTTTCTTGTTGTAACTGTAGTAATGATGCCTTCTGGGCTGCTTACACATTGACACTTAACTCTTTTTCTCTCTATTATTGTAATCTTCTCCTTACTTAGATTTCATCTATCCTTCATACAGCCCTGTAGAAATTGTTACTATGGTACTAACCCAAATTCTGATACTGTAACTATTGCTTTTGCTGTGCATAATAAACTTGCTTTGTCTCTGAGACAGGAATCTTGAGTCTTCTACCAGCATCCATAAATTGGTGGCAGGCTACTTTATAAACTAAAAAGTGTTATAAAATCTCAGGCCTCTCTCAGTCTTGACAACCATTCACAAGTATCAAAATCAAAATTGTTAATAGAACTAAATATGGCATATTTACAAATATGAGGAAATGAAGAAGTATATCTTCATGGCCTTGAAAAATGTCCTAAAAGAACAAAAACACAAAATTAACTGTTAAGTAACAAAGGTAATAACTGCAATTCAATTAAATCTAGGAATTTAATTTCTTCAGCAAAATGTAGGGTGGGCCTAAGGGAAGTTACAGAATTAGTGTTGCTGGAGGAAGATGGGAGAAATAGAAAACAATTATTTCAGATTACGGTATGGATGTTGAAAGGAGATGGAAGTGATATTACCACCACATAGTAGTAAATGCAAAATTTCTTTTTGAGACCCCAAAATTTCCCTGAATTAATCTCAATCAAGTATGGGAATCACAATCACATTATATGGACCCTATGTCTCTAAACATTTCCGGTTGTATTTCTTAAGAACAAAGATATTTGCTTATATGACCATATTGTACTTACCAAAATGAGAATAAAAACTTATCAATATTAACATTCATCTCAAACTATTATCTATTCTGGGGCATGTGGGTGGCTTAGTCGGTTAAGCTTCTGCCTTCGGCTCAGGTCATGATCCCAGGGTGCTGGGACTGAGCCCTTCACCGGGCTCCCTGCTCAGCGGGAAGCCGGCTTTTCCCTCTACCTCTGTGTGCTGCTCTCCCTGCTTGTGCGCTCTCTCTCTCTCTTTCTCTCAAAAATAAATAAATAAAATCTTTGAAAAATAAATAAATAAATAAAAATAAAACTATTATCTATTCTACAGGCATTTTTTTATATTTCTCAGTTTTTCCATTAATGTCTTCTATAGCAAAAAGAAAGAAAACTAAGCTGAACCTGTATCAAACAATCTTCTATAACATGTTGCATCTAGTCTTCATGTCTCACCTCTTTATTGTCTTCTAATCTGCAAAAGTTCAGTCTTTTATTGTCTTCATTGACTTTAATCTTTTTATTTTTTTTACCTTAATCTTTTTTAAATAGTTGCAGCATTGTCTCATAAAGTATTCCATGATGTGGGTCTGTCTGGCATTTCCTCATAATTATATTAAAGTTTAGGGCAAGCATATAACATAAGTAATATTGTATTCCTTCCAGTGTCTTATATTAGGAGGCCCTTGATATTGGTTTGATTTGATTACATGGTTAATGTAGTTTATGCCAATTTTCTAGAGCTACTTTTTTTTCCTCTTGGAATTAAAAAGTATGTTGGGGGTGGTTCTTTGTGAATATATATCTGTTATTGCTCATCAAAGTTTAATTCAGTCCAGTTTACTCATTCATGGATGATTCTCATCTGATTTTTCCCAATAGTCATTGTTTAACCTGATAATTTCTTCCACATTTATCAACTAACATTAAAGTATAAAAGATTTCTCCTTCAAATATCCAAGGTAACTGATTTTTAAAGCTATGTCATCATTATCCTGTGGCTTCACATTTTCTTTAACACATTTCATATCTGATTTATATGGTTCCCAGTTAAAGAGGGACAGGTCTATAATATAATTGGTCTGTCAAATGAAATTGTTTCAAGGAATAGTTTGGTGGAATTAATTAATAAATTAATTAATCCAACCCTATAACATCCCCAAATATCTGGGTAGTATTAATCATCAAATTCAAATTAAATACGAACTGACATGTGAATAAATAAAAATATAAGACACAGAAATTATCATTAACTCTGCCAGTTTTCTAGTTTCTCTTCCTTCAGTGAGATACATTATACTTCGCACAGAGTATTATTTACTCTATTATTTACAGCCACGTGCTGTACTTTCTTTGAAGCCATTAAGAACTATTCTGTGGTATTCAACTTTGTTTTTCAGTGAGTATGCACAATATTTTCCCTATTAAATATTTTACAGTTGTGCCATTGTCATGCAATAGCACTTAGCTGTAGATCTGGGAGGTGAAAGAGGATAAGCAATCGTATGTAGCCAAGCACATATTAAGTGTATTAATTATCTTACAACCCCATCCATTGATGTTTACAGAAAATCACATGCATAAAATTGTGATTTGGATTAAGGTTTAACTATAGTCAATAATATTTCATCAGAAATCATCTTGTGATAGCATATTCTGGAAGTTAGACTATTCTGAGGGAATGCATATAATGAAACTTTTATGGAAAGAACACTTCAAGAATGCTGAGAACCATTTGTTCCTAAACATGTACTGAATTAGTCTTATTTATCCCAAATGATTTGCTAGTCTGTATAAATAGGTTTGATCTAACATAAACGTGACAATTTATATTTTCTCTTCTTAAAGTAAAATCTCAGTTGAATTCAATTTAATTTTTACCCCTTTAAAAGTTATGATCCTCTATGATTTTCATTTACTTTTGATGAAATGAAAAGTGAATTTTCATTTACTTTTCCTCACAATAGAAGTTTCAGACATACTGTATCAAAGTCTCAAGAGAAAAAAAGGATTAAGCCCTTCCAACCAGGACATAAAACATCTGTTCTAGGAAAAATTCAGTTTTAGAGTGATACCGAATATTTGTCTGGTTTTCTTTCAAAGCTGTATTGATCAATTTTAATACTTCTCCACGTAATTTCCCCTATTCCCATTCTGAGAACACTTTTTTCCCCCCTTTTACCATCAATCTCTGGTGGTAAATAACCTGTGTGCTTATATAGAGTTATTATATTGGTTAAGAAGAAATTTACTTTTAGACATAAGATGATCTCTCAAAATTAAATATAGCAAAGTACTAATATTGCTAAAATTACCTTCATTCATTTTATATTTGTGGATGTAATTTATTGAGGTATAATTTTTTCATTAAGAAAACTAAAAGTACAAAAAAAGAAAATTAAAAGTACAATAAAGACAACTTAACATTTTAATTCAATAAGTTATTTAATACATGATCAACTTTAAATACCACAAGTAAAACTCCTTCAAGATTTATAGTATAATGTATTTCAAGATTTATAGTATGGTGTATTTATATATGTATATACATATATATGTAAATATATATATATCTTACAACTACATAACTAATAAAATAGGTCCCATATATCTGTAGCAGCTAGAACCAACTACATATTTTAATTAATGTGCTCTTTCACTCCATCTTGATCAATGATAGTGTTACATTTTAAAACATTTTCTAATTTAATTCAATTTATATTTATATGTGAGTACACTGACAAAACATGGTTCTTTGAGAGTTATTTATATTTTTGGATATAAAAAACAATTTTATTGACAGTCAATGCACTTCCTTCAAAGAAGAAAAATGACTATAATAAATATTAGGATCGATAATATATAAAAAAAACAAGACCCAGATGAATGAAGATTTTGCATTCATTTCACTTATAAATTGAACATGAGCAATTAACTTTATGGACTCTGGATTGAGGAAAAAGGGTAATGATGTCTCCTTCCCAATCAACTGAAAAATGGGGAAGTGATAAAGAAGGCACCCAACATCTCCAGCATAAAGTTAATAAAATCTAACTATTAAAGTTATTCTCAGTATTATGAATATGTCAGAAATACTTCATAGTGAATCAGCCTTGTGAAAGTGTGTATCACTGCCATATCACAAGACACTTGATATGGATGATAGGGGGACCACACTGAAAAAAGTGGAAGAAAACCTCAGCTTGGAAGCTATATAGAGTAAATGTGCCTGTTTCTGCTCCTAAATTCAGTTGCCATTTGAGCAAGTTATGTAAACTTCTCCCTCAAGTTCTTCATCTGTAAAATATGAGCTAGAAATGAAAGTTACAAAAATGATATCAAAATATATGGCTTCCAAATTCTTAATTCCCGGAGTCCATTTTCACTGGAAAGGGAGACTAATGCCCATTAAGTATATTTTGGTATCTACTGCTGAAATAAGGCAGAGATCAAAGTGAGGCCTTCCCAGGCAGTATTTATCAAAGCAGAACTTTGACTTCTCCTCAGGAATTGTTCTCAATAAGATATGCTCTCAGCCAGAAAAGGAACAGTCCCATTTGTCTTTTCCTCTAAATTCTTCGTGGTCACTAGTTTGTAACACTTCACCCCCTGGAGCTGCCTGCTTCCTGTCAGTCTCATTAATACTTCCTTCAGTGACCTGGCTGATGCCCAGCTAGGGTGCTTTTCTTCAAATGGAGCCTGGCAATAATGATAGACATAACTGATTGGACTAGTCTTTAGATTTTTCACCATTTGGTTTCACAGTAAAGTCACACAGCAAGTCTGGAGGCCAGGTGCTGATAACAGATTCCTGTTTCTTTGAGAAGTGTAAAACTGGAAGAGGAAGATAATGGTCTATTCTTTATGTTATTAACACAGGTCTAAATCTGTAAAGCGGCATCAAGTTAGGCCTATAGTACGTATTTTTTATAATTTTGTACATGTTTTAAATCTGTTGGACTTGGTTCAGATTAGGAAAGTAACGACTGTTTCCTTTTTGAGTGTTATTTACCAAATTGATTTTCTAAAAGTGCTGTTACTTTATAGTCACAATTCATAGCGAATCTATGGGTAGTAAAGAAACAAATATGGAGAAAAACTCATCATAGATGGACACTTAGGTGAATTGGTTACTTTTCAATTTTGTTACAAATTACAATACAGAATCATCTTTTTGTACTTTTGGAACATACATAATTAATGAAGTACAATGGAAATTAAAGTATATAGTAATTATGTACTTCTAGGCAGAAGTAGTATAAACTGTGTGTATACAGGAGTTTTTTTTAATTGAAAATCTTTATTTGGAAAATCGGCACATAAAATTATATGGAAAAAGCCATCATCCAGATTTGTTCATTTGCATTTAGTCAAGTTACATAAAAGTTTTTAAAAAATAAAAAGCCAAATTGTATATAGGGTGCATTTTTTTGAAAGATCTCAAAGATAATACCTTCTATTCATTTTCCACAAAAGACCAAACTACAGCTTGTTTATGAGGGTTTTTAACCAATTTAAATTTCTAACAGAGATATGAATGCTTAATTTAGTAAAAGTGGTATTATTTTCAACCATTCCTTAAAATGCAAACACATTCAAGAGGGCAACAATTTATACCAAACTGCTGGAAAAATATTTTTAATTTATGTTCCTACTTTACAATTAATATGCATATGTAGGAGACTTGCTGTTATGAACTCAAGTGAATAAAGTCTGACATTTTAATGGAGTAAGAAAATGTTTTATTTCTAGACCGTGAAGTATTTCACTGGCCATCAAAAGCATGTTTGCTAGCTGTTTCTGCTTTATAAACTGGAATAGAACTTCTCTTTGCCAGATGACCTATTATTTAGTTGATTCATGGATGTGTTTTATGATTTAAAGGTCAACACTATCCATTAAACTTATTACATGAAGCAATACGCTTTTAATCAAAAGTGCTTCTGTTTTTAACCTCATTACTTTTGTGTCATGAGGAAGAGGAAGATTTTAATATTTTAAAACCATACTGATCATTTCTAAAACTGAGTGACAGTTATCAGAAATGGGAAGAAGCAAGTGCAACACTACTTTATTTCTTAGAGAACAATTGAGAGAAATTGTTTTACCGTGTTACTGTAACACTGGTGAGTTTGTCAAATGAAAGTTTCCAAATCATATGGATCAGTTCTTCCTTGGTCAGGAGGCTTCATTTTCCTTTTTTGCCCATTTACAACCTTCTCTTTAGGGAGACAAGGATCATCAGTTCTTTATGGGAAGTAGGACTCTTACTGAGGACAGTTTGGTCCTGATTCTCAGACATCTGTTTTTCTTCCAGATTGAATGTCTTCTTTCTCTCCCTTCTTTAACATCTCTAGTACCTCTATTCCTGACACCTTAATCAAATTTGCCCCTTTGACTCTTTGTTTCTGATGCCCTGCTACCTTCCCATGTAGTCCTTGGGAGAGTTAAACAATGAAACAAAACTGGATTGGCAAACCTGTATCTAGATCTTCCTTAGATTCTGGCTGCTTTAAATCAGTATTTCTGTTCTAGGGAGCAGAGGGCAAGGTAGACTTAGATCTACTGTTATCTTTTTAAACTCACACATGTTTCACTTGGTGACATGATCATGTTTTGGGGCAAAGAAAAAGGTACTCACTCTTTCTCCTGACGGATTACAGCCCAGAACTGCGATGCAAGTTTTCCTGAGTAAAGAACAAAGAACGGAACAAAGAACAAAGGTCTAATTGGCTTTATTCAATGAATCATCAATCAGGAAGCATCACATCCAGCAAACGGGAAGGAACTCCCAGATGCTGTACAAAATGGAAGATTTTTTAAAGGCAGAAAGGGGGTAGGACAAAGAAGTCATAAACAAAAGAAAGAATGATTTCAGGCAAGGTCACTTTCCTTTGGGGGAAGGGTGAGAGTCTTATCATGCAGATCACATCACTAGTGCTGACCAGGTAATTCCAGATTGACTGGTTAAAGGTCACACTCCTGGGAGAGGCTGAAACTGCAATTAGGTTAGATATTAAATTTTGGTTTGCTGACATGGGGTTTAGCACAAGTAACACCATTTTGGGCCTGTTGCATTTTTTTTTTCTTTAACATTTTATATATAAAGATACAATTGCAGAATTTTTAAATGCAGCTATTTGAAATATATAGAATCAACAACGTTTGTGGTTCTCAGAGTACATTATTAATTTCTTAGCATTTTGTTTACAAATACTGGTCAGAGAAAGTTAATTGCTCTGACAGTAAAAGCAAGAATGAATTAAACTTGAATAAAATAATTTCTGGAAGAATTAGACTTCGATGACCTTTCAAAATCACCACAGTCATTGTTACATTTAGCCCAGTGAATTTCATAATCTGTATTATCATATTTTCTCTTAATGCGTTTTTATCCAATAATTCAGTGCATTTCAGTCAATAGTCTCACATAAAAGCCTGAAGAAAAACATGCCATTGTTTATTGCTGGGATTGTATTAAAAATCAAATCTACATAGCTAAAACAAAATGAAAATGTAAATAATAATTTAGATAATTTAAGCAATACAATAATTTGTTACCGTACCTATATTGCACAAATATTTCTTCTAAATGCCTGATGTTAAGTATCAATTTATATGTCGTTGATGAGTTTTATTAACCCTAATGGTCATTAATAAACTTGAAAACATATGGATTTTCTAATAATTCTTCATAGAATTTAACGAGCTACCTTTTCATAAGAAGCATATGAGAAGAAACACTTTAATATGTAATATCTTAAAATAATTAAAACACAAAGCATTATTAAATAACATTCAAATTTACAGTCAGTTTATTTCAATTAATATTATCTTCAAAAATTATAATTTTTGAAGATGATTTAATACAGTTACTAATACTAAAAATATTTCCATGGGAAATTTAAAAAATTATGTACAAGGTGAACTTTTAGAGTTAGAGCAATTCATTAGAAACTAACATGTGTTGTGTTAAATTAAATTTACTCTGGTTTCTGGGCTATTTTTGCCTAATACTAAGTTAAGAAATGCATGTGTAAAACCAACATTATATGGGATGCTAGGCAAAAGCTTCTCTAATAATATCGACTTTTCATTAATGCATCACCAACAACTTTCTTAAAAAAACAAAATCAAAAGAATCCTCTCCTTAAATCCATATTGCTGCCTCTAAAGTTGAATGAAAATTCCATTCTAAATATGGCATCCTTTGAAAAATTGTATTGTCTTTTTCCTTTTATTTCATAATTGCACTTTTGAAGATGCTTTCTCTTCTGAACAGGAGTGAATAAAATGTCCTGTAATTACCATATGTCATAAACTACAACAAAATGACAATGAAAATAAAAGGTGGTCCATGAGAAAAGAGAAATAGATGAGGTTAGATATACTGTTTCCTAGGGTCTTGGCATAGACCTAATTCCAAGATGGTGGCTCCCATAACAGACTCCAGGAATCTTTTTCAATTGAGGAGAGAGATAATGAGGTATGGGTTATCAAGATGATCAGAAAATTCCAAAATATAGTTTATGAAAGAAGGAACTTGCACATAAAAAGGACTTAAGAAACTGCAGTAAGGGACTTCTTGAGTCTTTGATTGGAAACCAACCTACACATTTGTAGCAGAAAAACACATGAGATGAGGAAGGAACAACTTCCAAAGAAAGAACAATTACCAAAAAGTTGCACGTTGAATAATTTCTAGAGTTCATACAGTTCTAGTAATCAGTTGAGTTCCATCTATCAAAAATGGAGAATCTCACAGAATACATGGGGCATTAAATGTAGACCTCAGAAGGGTTTACATTACTAGTGAGGCTAAATGAGTCCTAGAATGAAGGCTACCATAAAACGAGCAAACGAGTGCACATGAATATAACTGCCTTCCAGAAAATATCAACCACCATTAATTAATTAATTTATTTATTTATTTATTTTTAGATTTTATTTATTTATTTGAGAGTGAGCGAAGAGCAAGAGAGAAAGAGTGGGAGCAGAGGGAAGGGCAGAGGGAGAAACAGACTCCCCAATGAGCGGGAAGCTGATGCGGGGCTCAGTCCCAGGACCCCTGGACACTTAACTGACTGAAGCACCCAGGTGCCCCTCAACTACCTTTTAAATGAATAACACAAAATTCAGCACTTTTGCATGTAAATCACAGTGCCCAGAATCATATTACTAGACATATAAAGAAGCTGGTGAAAATTACCCACAACCAGGAAAGTGGCATACAAATGACAAAGATGGAATTAAAAAGGACATTAAAAGATCAATTTTAAGAATGTACCATATACTCATGAATGAACATGATGAGGAGAGAAAAGAATATAAAAGAGATCCAAATGGAACTTCTAAAGATGAAAAATATATAAGAAAATTCATTTGAAGGGCTATAAAAAAGATAGAAACCACAAAGAAAAGAAAATCAGTGAATTTAAATGTATAGCAAAAAGACCTTCCCAAAAGAATATATGTGAAACAAATATAAAGTGTGTCAGTTACCTGTAGTACCATATCACATGGTGTAACACACACACACACATGCACACACACACACACACACACAGAGTTCCAGAAAGAGAGGTGAAATAACAGGAAAACTATTTGAATAAATAACTGCTGAACATTTTCCAAATTGTGGGAATCTGTAAGGCTAGAGATTCAGAAACTAAGCTCCAAACATAATAAACTTAAAACCACATCAAGGTATATTACAACCAAGCTGGTGGAAATCACTTATTAAGAGAAAATCTCAAAAACATTAAATGATAAAAGACAAATTACATAAGGAGGGGAGAAATGATAAGAATGAGAACCAACTTCTTATGAGACATAATTAAGGTAGAAGACAATGTTGCAATACCATTAAAGAATTGAAGAGGGGGAAATTGCTGAGTTAGAATACTATACCTAGGGGCGCCTGGGTGGCTCAGTCATTAAGCGTCTGCCTTCGGCTCAGGTCAGAATCCCAGGGTCCTGGGATTGAGCCCCGCATCAGGCTCCTTGCTCCGCGGGAAGCCTGCTTCTCCCTCTCCCTCTCCCACTCCCCCTGCTTGTGTTCCCTCTCTCACTGTGTCTCTCTCTGTCAAATAAATAAATATTAAAATAAAATTTAAAAAATATATTTCTAAAAAAAAAGAATACTATACCTATTAAAATATATTTTCACACTACAGGTAAAAATACTTTTTAATTTATTTTATTTTATTTTATTTTATTTAGTTTTATTTATTTATTTGACAGAGACAGACACAGCGAGAAAGTGAACACAAGCAGGGGGAGTGGGAGAGGGAGAAGCAGGCTTCCCGCGGAGCAGGGAGCCCAATGCGGGGCTAGATTCCAGGACCCTGAGATCATGACCTGAGCCGAAGGCAGAGGCTTAACGACTGAGCCACCCAGGAGCCCCCAAAATACCTTTTTAAATAAATATTGTTAGCAGATCTTCACTACCAGAAATATTATAGCGATTTCTTCAGGCTGAAGGAAAATATATCAGATAGAAAATTGGATCTACACAAAGAACCAAGAGAACCAAAAAATGGTGTATATATAACTATATCCAAATGCTCAAAGACAATAAGCATTCACCAATACCTTCATTTTCCCATCCTCTATTCACTCCTCAATATGCAGAAATCTGGTACCCATCCTTACATGTCCACATTTTGGATGACATCTTCTAATAGCCAAATCCAAAATCATTGTTAGGGTTATTTACTTTGCTCTTTCTGTTGTATATAATGTTCATGGATAAATTATTTCTTTTGGAAACTCATATTGGATTTCTGTGAGTGAACCTTTCCTGATTCTCCTCACACATTTAAGTTTTCTCAGTCTTGGGGTGCCTGACTGGCTCAGTCCAAAGAGCACACAACTCGATCTCGGGTCATGAGTTCGAGTTCCACATTGGGTGCAGAGATTCCAAAAATAAAGAAACTTATTTTAAAAAAGGCATTTTTTTCTCTTATTACCCTTTGAACATCCCATAAGAATTGTGTTCATCAATATTTTCAACTGACCATTATTTTGCTTTTACATAGACACTTTCCACTAACAAAATTATATACTCACAGAATTGTTAACGACTTATGTGTTAATTCCCTCCAATTATTTATCTTGCATTTGGAGAATGGTGCTAACATATAGATTCATATGTTTAATTGTCAAACACACTTTATTTATCACCATTGAGTCTCAGTCTCAAAACTTCTGGAATGAACACATGATCTTCAATCACAAAGTGTGTATTTTAACCTAATGTTCGTTATATTGTTTAGTAGTACCTTCATTCATCTACTTGGCTAACCAAAAAATTAAATATCCTCCTTCTAACTTCTTGTCACGTTCAAAAAATATATCAAATATCTTCTACATATCAAGCACATCATTGTGCACTCGACATATAAAAATAAAAGACAATGTCTATCCTCATGGAGGCAAGGCATATGAGAAACAATAAATAAAGTTACAAAACAATGTGGGAAAAGGCCATGAAAATGAAGTAAGAAATATTCAAAGCACACTGGAGTGATCATGTCAGTTTAGACCTCATAGATGGAGTAATATCACCTGTTACTGAAAGTTGAATGGAGTTTGTGAAAATGAAAAAAAAAAAAAAAAAAAAAAAAGAATAAATCAAGGGAAAAAAAAAAAGTATATAAAAACAAAAAAGGTTTTAAAAAAAAAAAAAAAAAAAAAAAAAAAAAAACGAGACTATCTCAGGCAGAGGAAACAGGATATGTAAAGCCAGAAAGTCTTAGAATAGAAAAAGAAAATAATTATATGAATATGAGTAAGAGGAATTAATGTTGAATCTGTGGCAGATTTTGAATCAGCATATGCATTTTATTAAGGGCATATCAACTTGGATATTAAGGGCATATCTATTTTTATATGGATATATCTATATAGAGGGAGACTGAAAATTAGAGAATTCACGATCTTTAAGAAACTGAAAGGCAAAGTCTTACTTGTGTTTTAGAAACATTAACACAGGTGTATAAAAGATTATCATGTTGATAAAGAATATTGGTGCAATGAAACCAACTTCTCTCCCTTTCTTTTAAATCTTTTCCCTGTGGTGATTTGACCTCTTTGACTTTGCCACCCACAGCACTCCAAAGGGAGGATAATACACTAATCTAATCGTTCCAATCCAATTCTCATTTTGTTGGCTGATTTATGCAGAGTACTAAATTAAATTTACAGCCCAAATGAATTTAATATGTCCAGTGATTAACATAGGAGGAAACAAGTAAACAAAACAAAAACACCTTGTGGGGAAATCACAACTCTTGTGAGATTTGGATATTGGTTTTTAAGTCACACTTAAAGCAACAAGTACTTTGGGCTGAAATGCGACAGGTGGTATTGCTGGCTTGGGCCTTTAATTGTTATACACAGGGAAGGGATTTATTTGGATTGTAAAAGGGTGTATGGGCCCTTAAGCTACAGGGCCCCCCATAGGGCTTTGGCAGCAGAAAAAATGACAATAGGATGGTAGAGTCCAACATGTGAAAGAAAAGGAAGAAAGAAAAAAAGCTCAATTCATGTAGATCATGGAAGTTGGGGTTAACAGTAGCAAATGAGTTTCTTCTTCCTCCTTCCTTCTGCAACAGAATTCTGTTCCTGTTACCAAAATTAATCATTTCACATGCACTCTGTATGCATCCCCTTTCTCCTTATGGACTTTAGTCCTTTCATCAGTTTCTTTACTACTCCCCTTCTTCTTTCTGAATTATTTTCAACAGCATACAAATATCGCTTAGTATTCTCTGCCTGATAGCACTCCTTTAGCTTTTTTGGCTCATTGATTTTTGCCTTTTTTCCAACTAGATTATAAATTCCACTAGGGCAAGGGCTAACACTATTTGTTCAACTCTGTATATCTAGTACACAGATCAGTGCCAGAACTCTAAAATGCATCCCGAAATTAGTGAGGAGTCATTAACAGAGATTTAAGCAAGGGAAATGACATGATCAAATTTCATTATGTATTGTTCAGGGATCTATTGGAAAGATGGAGAGAAGAGAACATAGCTATAAGGACACTGATCTATTACTGGGCTGCTCCATCTCCTGCATCATTAATTTCATCCTCTATGTGATCATTCCCATAAGCATGAAAACCTGCTATCACACTCACAAAAGTCCTCAACGACCTCATAGCCCTTCCAGCACCATCCCTGTTTGCACACTCCTCTAAAACAAAACAAATACTCTTAAAACATTAGCGGTATTCCCTTGTATATTTCTATTCCCATTCTCGCCAATTCACACTTCATTCTTTCCAATTTATAAAAATATGTAAGAATTTGATAGGCTCTTTTTAATTACCATTTGATGAAAAATTTTCCAAACCTCACCAACATCCAACATGCCATGCAGCTAAAACTTGTTGAGAACATAGGGTTTTACCTGGATTTTGGTATGATGATGCCAGATAGACAGAAATTAACTCATGAATTTATGAACAAAAAAATAATCCTAAGCCAATGATGAATAAATTTAGGACTTTCTATCTTTTTCTGTGTGTGGGAGGGGTGGTAAAATGTACATATATTTAATAAAAAAGTGAGCAGGCCCTTATATGTTAGGTTTGCTAGGTTGTGTTGTGCATATTATACAATACATTTTGATTAATAATTTATAAAAATGTCATCCTTTTCAGATCTAGAATCTGTGCAACAGAGAGTGATAACTTGACTGGTCATGATGTTATACAATGGTAGAGGAGAGTTTTGACCTAGGTTATCTGACTTCAGAGTAACAAAGTATTATAGTGTCTCCTCTGAGTGAAATACAAATAAGGACAGTTTATGCCAAAAAGAGTATTCCATATAATTTTATCTTGACCCTTTAGCAATTTTCATTCCAAGAAAATATTCAAGGCAAGATCAAAGCTTTATTTCATGAGATAAAAATCAAGCTTATTAATATTAATCATACATAACTTTAATGTGTTATTTATATCATTGTTTACAAATGAAAAGCCTTTTGTAAAATTTTTAAAATGTAAATTATTCTTAGCTTCCTTACAACATTATTATCATTTTATCTAAACTTATTTAGTAACCTTTAGTCCATAGCAATATAGGGCAAATATCTTCAAATATACTGCACTATATCAGGTTAGAGTCTATTTATAAACCTCTTAAGTTTGGTGTTAATGATGAAACACAATAGTAAATGTACAAAAGAAAAGTTTTTCTGCCATATTCAATATTCTGACCCAATACCAGGACTATAGTTGATAACTTTTGCCTATTCCTTCACCACATTCTCAATTTTCTTTGACTTAATAACTTATAAATAATGAGATCAGAACTAAGATAAACTCTGTAAATGTGAAAACAAATTTTATTAAACATAAACTGGAAATACTCTTAAAATGGTAATATCTTTTCTTAAAGATTTTAATTATTTGAGTGAGAAAGAGCAAGCACGAGTGGAGGGTAGAAGGAGAAGAGGGTAGAGGGAGAAGAAGAAGCAGACTCCCAGCAGGGAGCCCAACGTAGGGCTCGCTCCTAGGACCCCAGGATCACGACCTGAGCTGAAGGCAGATGCTTAACTGACTGAGCCACCCAGGCGCCCCAAAATGGTAATATCTTTATCCAAATTTTTTTTTTTAAGATTTTATTTATTTATTTGAGAGAGAGAATGAGAGAGAGAGAGAGCACATGAGAGGAGGGAGGGTCAGAGGGAGAAGCAGACTCCCTGCTGAGCAGGGAGCCCGATGCGGGACTCGATCCGGGGACTCCAGGATCGTGACCTGAGCCGAAGGCAGTCGCTTAACCGACTGAGCCACCCAGGCGCCCTATCCAAAAATTTTTAAAACGTATCTAGGTTCTTGTCTACGGAATAGTTTTTTTTTTAAGATTTACCAATTTATTTGAGAGAGAGAGAGCACAAGTCAAGGGAGGAGCAGAAGGAGAGAATCTTGAAGTAGACTCCCCGCTGAGCACAGAGTCCAGTTGGGGGCTTAATCTCACAACCCTTGAGATCATGACCTGAGCTGAAACCAAGAGTCTGACACTAAACCGACTGAACCACCCAGGCGTGCCTGTCTACAGAACAGTTTTTAATGCTCTTTCTGATTAGCCTCAGTCTTCCTTCCTGGGCTAACTTTGTACCATCCTTTCCACCTAGTGGTATAAGCAACCTAGACTGTGTCTGTGAATTTATTCATAAAGTTTTGTTTTCCCAAATTACTTTCCCTCTCCATTCTTGCTATCTGGGTCAGGTTATGCAGAATTTTGTCCTTTCAAGCCCTAATAGGTACACAGAAACATTAGGGGAAAAAAGTTATCCTTAATCAAATCTTAAATTTTCAGGAATTATGATCTTAACTCAGTCTTCACTGGTAGCATTCTATCAGCTGTCTTTTGAATTTCCAATAATATTAATTATTTGCATTCTTCTACAAGCATTTATGAGCCACAAAATTCCACAGACATACTTCAGATGTGCCTGAATACTGAGGCAGTTACCACTGTATGCCAAGAGAAGGTTCTTGGCTTTCTGTTTATGTGTGTGAAGTTGTGAGGTTCTGTGCGGGACTTCTCAAAATTAAATATGCATAAAAATCAAATGGGAATCTTAGTAAAAGATAAATCTTGATTTGGTAATTGGGGTGACACTTAATAATATGCATTTCTAAGAAGTTTTTATAATGCTGCTGGTCTATGGGCTATACTTTGAATAGCAGTATTTTCTTTTTTTTTTTTTTGGAATAGCAGTATTTTCAAGTATACAGCAACCCATGTATTAAATTCAATCCTTTCTATTTCTACAAGCCAATTTGTCCATAAATAATATGTACACAATCTATGAATGTGGTAGACTTTTTAAACTTTTTAGGATAGACTAAGAAGTGTTTTCAATTAAAATACTATAAACTATTTCAAATAAAATACCAGGGCTGATAACCTTTAAAGATTGATTTATTTGAGAGAGAGAGAGTGGGGGAGGGGCAGAGAGAGAGAGGGGGAAAGAAAATCTCAAGCAGACTCCCTGCTGAGTGCAGAGCCCAATGCAGGGCTGGATTCAAGGACCCAGGGATCATGACTTGAGTCAAAATCAAGAGTTGGACGCTTACTGAGTCACCCAGGTGTCCCAGCTCATCAACTTTAAAGTGTCCTTTGCTCACACTCCACTAAATGAGGAGATGGACTAGTTTTTTTACCCTATATCATGGTAGCCTCTCTTCATTTAGTTGGTTCTTCTTTATACCTCTCTTTTCTCTCCTTAATTTGTACTTTATCATTGCCTGACAGTATCTCTACAGGGACTTACCCAATCGAAGAGTATTCATCAAGGCACTTTCCTAATGAAAATGGTTTCTCCTATAAGGGAAATTCTGACACCAGTTGTCAAGAAAATAATTGTTACCTCATTATACAATATAGGTAACATAAAATGATAGGTTCCAAAGGTCTCCATATTACTGAATGCATTTAAGACTCCTCCAAGTTTAAAAAAAAAACCTTTATAAAACTAACTCTAGTCATTCAAATCATTTAAAAGAAATAAGAATTTTTTCTATGAAAAGAACAAATGTATGTCCAAGTTGGCATGCAAATGTCTAAATAAAAGGTATTTTGGTTTTTACTGAAATATTATTGACTACATATATCTGGAAAAATAAAGAGCCATATCTTATGAGGAATATTAACAAAATACTATTTTAAAAAGTTACTCTCATCTATTAAATTCATACAGGGTAAGCGTTTCAAGGACGTTAGAATTATCACATCCTTGAATGTGCAGGAAGTTTCTCCACAGTTAACTTTTTGCTAAAGTAATAAAAATAATCTATTGATTTCTATGAAAAATCATCTGATATATAAAGAATGACAAATCTTCCTCTACGATATATCCCCAGTGTTCTTTGGTCTTTGTCCTTTCTCTCATTGAAGAGTAGCCGTTCTCTCATGCACTCTGTCTGCTTTCTACTAAGAATAGACAGATCTTCCATCATATCCTCCAGCTTTATGACAGTCTGAGCACCTTCTGTTACACCCACAGTTTTACCACACATTCTCTTATCGACTTAGAGGAAGTACATAGACAAACTTCACAAGCAGAGTAACATTTATCGGTTAAATTCTTTACTTGTTGAAAAATTATGCACTTATGCTATAAATATCCTTCTACAGAAAGAATAATAAGTTGAAATTGGAAGCCAAGTTTCAGAAGGAGGGGTTATTCAAACGGCAATGATCTGATTTTTTGACTAGGAATAAATTTCCTGCTCTAAGAAAAAGACAGCAAAGAGTGATACATTAGTCATATTAGAAAGAGGGAACTGTTACTTCTACAACCCACAGAACTTGGAAAATAATGTTCCTAAACTATACATCAAATATTTCTTTACTTATTCTTAGGATGTCTCTCCATCAAATAAATCTAAATATATATATATAAAGTGATAAAAGATATTCATCTGTTGACAGAGGAATTATTTTCATATATAACTGTTTTGTTCAGATATCTTTTGTGGTCTAATAGTTTCAGCTTAGTAAAAACTATAAACACAAATTTAAAAATTACAAAAGGGAATATATCTTAACCTTTTGAATGATGAACATCTTAATGTGAGATATATTGATAGGACATATAATAGAAGACTCAATGCAAATTATTGTATGCATTTAAAAATATTAAATTCACCATAAAAAAGGTAAACAAATTAGAAGCAATGATATGCTACATGAAGGGACAAGGGAGATGTCAGGACATTTTAAATTTGACTAAAGGATGATGTGGTGAAACCTCAGGAGGACTATAAAAGTGTTAGCAAAGATAATTGTATGATAGTTGTTACCATATGTAAAGAAATGAAAGTTGCTGGCTGCGTACAATGTGTGTGGAGGCGGTACCTAAGATGGCAGAGTAGTAGGAGGACCCTAGGCTTGCCTCCTCCCTCGAACATCGCTAGATAAGTATCAAATCATTCTGAATATCCAAGAAATTGATCTGAAGACCGACAGAACAAACTACACAACTAGAGGGAGGGAAGAGGCCACATCAGCGAGTGTAGGAATTACAGAGACTTGGTCTGGGGGAAGACAGATCACAGGTGCTGCGGAGGGGAGGGAGCCCCGGTTGCAGAAGAAGGCGAGAAAGAGAGAGGAGTACACAGGGGATCACAAGGCCATTGATTGGGAAAAGGGGAGGGGCTGATATTTTATGAGTTTTGCAACCAGTGGGGGTCAGACACTAGAGTTTTAGAGGTCTGCAGAATGGCTGGATTAGAGCCCTGAGGGCACTGCAGTGCTTCTGGAGAAAAGGCAGGCAGGTAACCTGGGCTAGAAGGCATGATCTGAGGATTGCCTGGGATGCACTGGGGGAGACTGTTCTTTCTTCTTCTTCTTCTTCTTCTTTTTTTTAAAGATTTGTTTATTTATTTGACAGAGACACAGCGAGAGAGGGAACACAAGCAGGGGGAGTGGGAGAGAGAGAAGCAGGCTTCCCGCAGAGCAGGGAGCCCCATGCGGGGCTCGATCCCATGACCCTGGGATCATGACCAGAGCCAAAGGTAGACACTTAAAGGACTAAGCCACCCAGGCGTCCTTACATTCTATATTTTTAATTAGCAACATGTTGAGTATATTTTTCCACTTTGCTACATTTTGTTTTACTAACCAGTACAACACTCATCTTTTCCTCCTCATTACTATATTTTCCTTGCTCATACTACTGTGTATATTATAAAAATAAATAATATAATGTAATTATATATCTCAGTGGTAACAAACAAAATAGATTTCCTCATAGCTTGCTTTTCCACTCACGAATATATTGTAAAAGCACAACTATTTGTGTTAAAAATTAATTATTCAATCCTTTGTACAATGACTTAGTATTCCATGGTAAAGTTGTTCTGTAATTATTTCAGTCTTTCCACTATTGATTAGCATTGAGATAAATTTGAGGTTTATTTTTCCATCACAAAGAAGCTGGAATAAATTTTCTTGCAGCACTCCCTGAGTATAAGCATGTGTTAATACTGTGTGTGTGTGTGTGTGTGTGTGCATTTGATTCCAGAGGTGAGAGAAATGGGTCAAAGGGTACACATTATTTGTTACTTTACAAATATTAAGAAACACATTCCAACATATTTATTGAAGTTTACATTTTTTGGTAGTCATTGAGAGTATACTTTTGCATACATTCTTTTGCATACATTCATGTTAAAATTTGAAATTTTCACCCATTCAATTATGCTAATTTGAGAGTTAGGTAGTTATAGCTCAGTAGTTATCATTTGTTACTTTAATTTGCATTTTCCTGAACACTAACAAAATTGAGTGAGTTTTCATATACTCTGGACATTTAAATTTCTACTTCTGTGTATTGCCAATTAACTGTCCATGTTTCACTTAAGTGGTTATCATTTATAATGAAATTTAGGAGTGCTTTTTATGTTTTAGAAACTACCTATTACATTATCTTTTGATTTGCATTTATTTTATAGTACATTGTTGTTAGTGTATTTCTCAATAAAATCTTAATTTTTTTGTATTGTTAATATTGTCATTCTTTTTTAACTTCTTTACTTTATAATTTCTTTAATAAGTTCTCATGTATTTCCCAAATAAACTGAAATTTTTATTATTTTTAATGAACATTTTAGCATTTATTCCATCTGGAAATTTTTCTTTATAAATTGTTGCTAGAATTTACATTTTTTTCTTTTTTAGATAGATAACTAATTGTGCCAGCACCATGTATTAAGTACACATTATATTATGAGGTCCAATACCAAGAATAAATTTCATTTCTTTACAATTTACTTTCCTGTAGTTCAACTTCAATATCATACTACTTTGTTTACAAAACCTGTTTAAGCTTCTTACATGAGAAGGCAAGTTCTTCCTGACCAAACTTATTTTAATATATTTATCAATCTCATCAATGAGAACCCTCAACTTTGAACTTAAGTCTTGTTGGATGGCACCATTGGATGTGTCTCTTGATGATTGGCTGAATGTATTTTTCATGTAGAAAGAAGACTGTCTCTCCCTTTTATGGTTATAGTGGACTTACTACTTTTCAACTTTTTAAATTAGATATAACCATGTGACTTACTTTAGCCAGATTACTGTTAATGGAATGGGCTTCTTCTAGGAAAAAAGCACTAAAGAGCTGGCACATGATTCACCACATTCTCTCTCTCTGACTCTAGAGTCAGAGAGAGTCTCTCTTTCTGACTCTTAGAGAAGACTCTAAGGTCTTATGTTGTAATGGTGGTTTCGTAACATGGAGTAGTTTGTTAACTAAGTTATGAATGAGTATGACAAGCACTGCTCTTCTACTAACAAAGATTTTATCATTGCACTGGACACATATTGTGAACATGAAACAAATCTTTGATGTGTTTGCTTTTAATTTTTATTAGACTTTATTTTTTCAGAGAACTTATAATTTCACAGCAAAATTGAGCAGAAGGTACCAAGATTTCCCATATACCACCTGCCCTCATACACGCAAAGCCTCCTCTTCTGTCAATATTCGTTTTGGAGGGATACATTTGCTACAATTGAAAACTGACATTGACACATAATTAGCATCCGAAGTCCATAGTTTACATTATGGTTCACTTAGTGTTTTATATTCTATGAGTTTGGACAAATTTTAATGATGTATATCCACCGTTATAGTATCATATAAAGGAGTTTCACTGCTTTAAAAGTCCTTTTTGGTTGGCCTATTCACAGTTGCATTTATAATTGAAATGATATAAGCCTAAGTTGAAAATTATGAAAAAAGAATTCAGTTTAGTTTTATGACCATTTTAGTTTAGTTTAAATGACCATAATTTGGGGAACTGTAAAATGACTTTGAAACATGAGAAAAATATTTTTATCAAATGAATCATAGTCAAGTCCAGACTTGGAATCCCTTCAAATGTCAATTTGAAGAAGCAAGAATTGGAAAGGGTGGAGCACACTGTCCTCATTTTAATTATTGCATGCTAAAAAGATTTTCAAGAAACAGAAAGAAATAACAATTTTATGCTTAATTTCATTTTTAATTTTGTTCCTATTGTTATATAGTAAACGGCACAAATATTAGTGGATCAACTCAATGAATTTTGATGTAAGTTCATTCTGGAGTAGTCTCCAATAAGATCAAAATGCAAAATAGGGAATATAATTTTGGAAATCTCCACATTCTAAAAATCAATAGAGGGCGTTTACTTTATCTTATATTATATGAGACATGAAATGAAAATTTTAGATCATGTCATCAAAATAAAGAGTTGCTCTCATTTTTTTAATATATTCTCCATTCTAATTTTAATTATGTAAAGTTTCATCTGAACACAGCAAATGCTATGTCTGTGCCATGCCAAAATATTTGAGTATGGAATAGTGAAAAATCAATTGATATGGTGTAAAATGGGTCAGAACGGCTGTGGTAGTTGATAATCAGTTTTACTCTAATATCTAGAAATCTAAAAAGTTTAGAAAATTTCTCTCTGTATATTGATTGATGCAAATGAAGACATGTATAATGCTATAATAACCATTCCACCTGCAAATGAAAATTTTAAATATTAGTTACATCTCCAGTTTAATATATCATTTGATTGGCATTTATTTGTTGTTGACCTCCTACCAGAATAATATTTTTATGTCTCTTTGGCTTCTATGAAAAAGAGTTGGCCCAATTGCCTAATTTCAAGTTATAAGAACATTATGATATCTATTCATACATGTTAAATAAATCTTGTGGAATCCTATAATTTTAGTACCCAAGTTATGTCCAATACCAGTCTTGTGACAAAAAATCAACCAGTTACCTTTATATATATATCAGAGAAGCAAGAGAATTAGAAAAAATTATTCATTTTTTAGTATTGTCTGTTGAGTAGAGTGCAGTATGTTGTTCCTTCACTCTATTCATTTCAATAAAAGCAATAAGAAGTGGCTTTTAACATTCCGGTGTCACTAAGTTACTAGGCGCAGAGCAATGTGAGATGCTTCTTGTAGCATTTTGACCTGTATATCCTGATGCTTGGAAAACCAGTTATAGACTGGCTAGAACTAATTGTGATTTCTGAGTCAAGGATAAAGGATGCCATAGAAGCAAATTAAGCTTCCAGAATACAGCAGGGCAAAGGTGATGAGATTTCCCATATGTTATGAAGACACTGCAAACATTAATTTTAATAGAGTAGGATTGAAAGCGCCTCACTCAAGAGGGTTACCTGTCATGGTGAGGTTTCTTACACAAGCATAAGCCAAGGGGAAAGTGATAATATATCGTCCAGAGACTGCATCACATGTTCCAAGGATATACAGTCTCATAAGCCCCTTGGTGCCTGAAGCAACTGCACAAAACAAAAAGTTAGACAGCACCAAGGTCAGACCACCATAAAACCTATAATTAGGACTCTTTGATTGCGTCTCACATCTCCTTCCATATGTCAGTCTGGAGGAAACAAAGGCAGAACAGAAACAGCTTGAAGTAGGAATGAACAAGGACATTGAGTGTACACCATCTTTTTTCCCACTGCAGCTTTCCTAGTCTGGTTCAAGCCAAAGAGGATTTGTTATAAACTGGGCAGATGATGAAAAATTTTTTATTTAGGCTAAACTAGCCATTTTAATAAGTGAAACAGACAGATCTCCTAATTAAAAGTGAAGCAAAAGCTCTGGAATATACTCAAGATGTCATTCATGGGTGAGAAAGAGATGTGAAAAATGGTGTATTCAAACAACAGAGGTGGCAGGAAAAAAATGAGTAATTCCTTATTTACTCCCTAAGGGGTCCATCTCACTAAATAGAAGAGTTACAAATAAATGCAGATTTACTATATTTTAAATATGAAGATACAGTGCATGGTAAATATGGGAAGACACTAAGATAATTATTGATTTTCTGACATTTTGAAAACATATTAATAGGCATGATTATTTCCTATCACAATACAATGGAATACAGGACTAGAGAACTGAACATTTTATAAGGAAGTACACTTTAAAAAATCAGAACACATTTATTTTAACAGTTAGAATTAAAATAGCTATATTATGAATCTTGAAAATCCTTTTTTGTCCTAGGAAAGATAAACGTTTTATTGTAAAAAAAAATAATTTTTTGAGAATACCGTTTCCCAAGTATAGTAAACTATTCAATACAAAAAAAAATTTTTTTTTTAAGATTTTATTTATTTTTTGACAGAGAGAGACACAGTAAGAGAGGGAACACAAGCAAGGGGAGTGGGAGAGGGAGAAGCAGGCTTCCCGCTGAGCAGGGAGCCCGATGAGAGGCTGGATCCCAGGACCCTGGGATCAAGACCTGAGCTGAAGGCAGACACTTAACAACTGAGCCACCCAGGCGCCCCTCAATACAAAAATTTTTGTAGATTTACTGAATTTACTGAAAAAAAAAGGCACTTATGAGGCTATATTCCATTTGTAAAATTCTGGAAATAAAGAAGAGGAAAAAAAAACAAGTTATTTGAGAACCATAATAGGAGATAACACTAAAAAGCAAACAGAAAACTGAATTTTGCTGAAAATTCTATTTCTTTGTCATGTCTTTTTAATATTAATTTCTTCCAGTTTGATCCAAAATGAGCTGTAGACATAATTTGAAAACTAATGGACCGAACAAACGTGATTTGATTAGACTGAGTGTAAGGAAGTAGTGCACCAGGATGAAGGTCAATAGCCTTTTTCAATATCAAAGTCATGAGAGAGAAATCCTAAAAAATTAGGAGGAGGATGGTAGTTTTTTCCTTATTCTCAAACCACTCACTCACTAAGCTCTAGGACATCAAGAGAAAAATCTTGATCCCTATATGTTTTACGTGCATTGAACAAAAAAATATGATAATAATGATCGTATTTCCTTCCCTCGGGAAGCAGCAAGATGTTGAGAAAAAATAATCAAACAATTTCAGTAATTATCATTGATCATAAATAATATAAATGTTAATATATACAACTAAATGATAATGATATATATAAGATAAAATGTAATGCTAAGTTTGTAAATTCTCTTGTCATTCTTTCTCATTAAACTTCAAATCCAAATGACAAGAAAATGGAAAAGAAATTCAAGAAGACCACTAGAAATAATCAGAGTTAGACTTAATTTCTTGTAGGTATAGAATTAGGTACAATGAAAGTTCCAATATTGCTTTAAGCAAACTTAAAAATAGAATTTTTCATATAAATAATCTAGCATCCAGATCTACATGTCATTATCCTTCATAATGCTTCTAAATAAATACATGTCACATAATGATATATAACTTATCTTTAGGACCAAAAAGATGAGCAATTGTAAAAGGTTGAATATGTGGTAGGCAATAAGTTACAGGTTATATTATATTTATTTAATAATTATAATTTAAAGCTGTTTATCTTGACATATTTGATAAATCACAAGAAAAATTGTGTCAGTTTTAACTTGTCATAAAAAACAATAAAAAAGGGTAAAATTTCCATTGTCCAAAACAAAATTTTACCACTCTTTTGCACAAGAGACAGGTCTCCCAAGACGGATAGTTGAGAGCTGATGACTAGATTGGGTTAAAGTAAGTAAAACTGACATTCTTTGCTTAACCTAAGCATTCAGGGTGCAGCAGCTATACGAGGCTTATTATTGCTATTCTCCTGAGAATGAGAATACTGGGTTAAGAAACTTATTTAATCATTCTTGTAATAGTAGTGAATAAAGCCTAATTTAGTTGAACAGTATTGTATCTCTTAAGTTTTCTGAAAATAAAATTCATTTTAAAAAGGAGCAATTTATTTATAAAATAAGACAAGCTTGCCATAAAAAAAAGATTTAATGTGTTTTCCCATACACAAAACAAAGAGGTAAAGAAAGACAGGAAAGCATATAAGATTAATTTAGCAAACAGGAACAAAAAGAGAAAAGCAAATATGACTTATTTGAGAAAAGCACGTTATACAGCACAATGTATAATGTAATTCCATTACTATAAAAATACATAGACACAGAGCACAACATAAAAATGTTGTTAGTACATAGAGAAAGTGAGGTGTGGGATATCAGAAAGTTTTATTTTTGTTGTTTTATAATTTTTATTGAAAACAGTAGATGATGTTTAAAATTTATTTTTTAAATTTTAATTTATCATGGTAAGAACACTTAACATAAGATTTACCCTTTCAACAATTTTTCTTAAATTTTGACAAATATGAGAAAATTAAACACCACACTCTTAAACAACCAATGAGTCAAAGAAGAAATCAAAAGGGAAATTGGAAAATATCTTGGCAGAAACAAAAATGAAAATACTACATTCCAAAAGTTATAAGATGCAAAAAAAAAAAAAGAGTTTTAAGAGGGAAGTTTATAGTGATGAATACCTACGTTTAAAAAATAAAATACGATCTCGGGGTGCCTGGGTGGCTCAGATGGTTAAGCATCTGACTTCTGCTCAGGTCATGGATCTCAGGGTCCTGGGATGGAGCCCTGCATCAGGCTCCCTGCTCAGCGGGAAGCCTGCTTCTCCCTCACCCAGTCCCCCTGCTTGTGTTCTCTCTCTCGCTGTCTCTCTCTCTGCCAGATAAATAAATAAAATCTTAATAAGTGAAAGTCTAATAACAGATAGCTTCGCTGGTGAATTCTACCAAACATTGAAAGAATTAACACCAGTTCTTCTCAAACTATTCCAAATAACTGAAGTGGAAAGAACACCTCCAAATTTATTTTATGAGTCCAGCGTTGCCCTTATAAAGACACCACAAGAAAACAATATCCCTGATGAGTAAAATGGTAAGATGCAAAAATCCTCAACAAAATACTGCAAATCACATTAAAGATATCAAACACTGTGGCTAAGTGAGATTTATCCCTGGGATGTAAAGATGGTTCAACACATGAAAATTAATCAATGTTATAAATCACGTTAACAGAATAAACAATAAAAGTCACACAATAGTTTCAATAGGCGCAGAAAAAGCACAATTCAAAGACATTTCATGATTAAAAAAAAAACCTTTAAAAAACTAGCAATAGGAGGCAAGTATCTGAATATAATAAAGGCCATATATGAAAAGCCCACGGTTAACATCATACAATGGTGAAAACTGAAAGATTTTCCTCTAGGATCAAAGACAAGGAAGTGGATCCACTCTCATCATTTCTCATCACTTCATAGTACTGGATGTTCTAGCCAAAAAAACAAAAGAATGAAATTGTATCTTCATCTTACACCCTACACAAAAATCAGCTCAAGCAGGCTAAAAATTTAAATGTAAGATGTGACTCTTCTAGAAGAAAACATAGCAGAAAAGCTTCATGACATTGGCCTTGGCGATGATTTTATGGCAACAGCACAGGCAACAAATACAAAAACAGACAATTAAGAACACATCAAACTATAAAGCTTCTGCATAATAAAGGAAAAAATCAACAGACCCTGGGAGTCACTGACGACCTCAAGTCCGGGGTCCCCAGGGCCGGCTACCGGGGCACCGTCAGCTTCCTGTTCTGGGGCCGCCGCGTCCACCTGCCCCACCGCAGACGAGATGGCTATGACCCTAGCTGGAATTAGCAGCGCCGTCTGCCCCTCCTGGGCTCCCTTCTTGCCGTCTCGTTGGCTGAGATGGGGCCAGGACCCTAGACTGCATCGTCCTCTCTGTGTGTCTTTCTTGGGTACATTTATCTTTCCTTTTTCTTTTTTTCTTTCTTTTTTCTTTTTTTTTTTCTTTTTTCAAATGGCATTCAAGAGCACAGAGGATAAGGTGAGGGTTATTCACCTGTTCTCAAGGGGGTCAAATCAGGGGAACCTTGCTGGGGTATGTTGGGCGGTATTAGGCAGGAAACCACTGTGTAGTAGGGAGAGACTCGGGCAGGTGGGGGCCACAGACTGCTATGTTCCAGGTTTTCTCCTAGAGCATCTGCAGAGAGGTGGGCAGCTTTAGCTCTCTTGACCAGCTCTCTTTCCCTTGTCCTGACTCTTCCAACCAAGGTGTGAGCTCACCTCCTGTATCTGCTCCCAATTCTCACCTTCCCCTAATTGGAGGGGTTGTTGGGTTATTTGAAAAGGGGACTTATCTGTGGCCAAAATGAGACTAACCAAAGGGGTGTCATCATCATAGTCTGGGTGGAGCTGTTGGGCTTTCTTTACAGCGACCCACCCCTATTTCTCTGCTACCCCTCTCCTTATCCCTGACCTCCTCTCTGCTCTTCTTTCCTTGCAGCTTAGCAGTTTGTGATTCTAAGATGAAAAGTTGAAGGGGAAAAGCAAGACTTCTCATCAGCTTATCCCCAGAGTGGGGGTGGGAGGGTGGGACGTGGTAGGGAGAAAGCCCTGGTGTGCTGGGACATGCATCCCTCATCCTGCCTCAAAGAAACAGACTCCGTTCCCGGGCCCTGGCCTTTCTAGAAATTGATCCCTTCCCTGTTGCTGTAGGAGGTTTCATGCTGGCCTTGTGGAAGAGCAGTTAGCTCCTTGTGTTCCTGCTCCCCTGGGGTTTGGTGCACAGGCTCCTCCCTGAAGGTTGAGGCTTCTGGCGGCCCTCACAGGGTAGGTGGCAGCCGAGACAGGATGGCTCCTGCCTCCCTCCCCTGTCCCCCAGGCAATCCCCTGTCTGCTCAGATTAGGATGAGGATGGCAGGTTGGAGAGCAATGTGTGTTTTTGCTTCTGGCCTGACCACAATTCATGGAAGAAATTTGAAGCTACAGAATTATTTTCAAAAATAAAGGCTGAATTGTCTGGAAAAAAAAAATCAACAGAGTGAAAAGGAATGGGAGAAAATATTTTAAAATCATATATCTGATAAGGGTTATTTTCCAAAACGTGTAAGGAATTCCTTTATCTCAGTAGCAACAACAAACTAAACTCAATTTTTAAAATGGACTAAAGATTTGAATAGACGTTTCTCCAAAGAAAACATACAAATGGTCAATAGATATATGAAAGATGGTCAATGTCAGTAATCCCTGGAGAAATACAAATCAAAACCACAAAAGAGACATTGCCTCATACCTGCCAGATGGCTATTCCCCCCTACCTCCCCCAAAAAAACAAGACAAGTGTTGGCAAGAACGTAGAAAAATTGGAACACTTACACACTGTTATTGGAAATGCAAAATGTTGAGGCCACTATGTAAAACAGTATGGAGATTCCTCAAAAAATTATAAGTAGAACTATCATATGTTCTAACAATCACACTTCTGGGTATTTATTTAGAGTTAAAACAGGATCTTGTAGAAATATTAGCACTGCCATATTCATTGCAGCCCTACTCACAATAGTCAAGATGTGGAAGCAACCTACCCATCATCAAATAAAAGGATAAAGAAAATGTAGTATATACATATAATGGGATATTCCTCAGGCTTAAAAAGAAGGAAATTTTGCAATATGCAACAACCTGAAGTAAACCTGAGGACATTATACTAAATTAAATAAGCCAGTCAGGGAATGACAAATCCTGCATAATTTCACTTGGTGGATTGGTGGTTACTAAGGGGCTGGGTGGAGGAAGAAATGCGGAGTTGCTAATCAATAGGCATAAAGTTTCAGTCAGACAAGATAAATAAATTTAATAGATCCATTTAACATTGTGCCTATAGGGGCGCCTGGGTGGCTCAGTTGGTTAAGCGACTGTCTTTGGCTCAGGTCATGATCCTGGAGTCCCGGGATCGAGTCCCACATCGGGCTCCCTGCTCGGCGGGGAGTGTGCTTCTCCCTCTGACCTTCCCTGCTCTCATGCTCTCTCTCTCTCTCTCTCTCATTCTCTCTAATAAATAAAATCTTACAAAACAAAACAAAAAAACATTGTGCCTATAATTAACAATGCTGTGTTGAATCCTTAAACCTTTGTTAAGAGAGTAGATCTCATGTTGTGTTCTTACCACAATATAAAATTTAAAAACTTGAAATATTGGGGTGCCTGGCTGGCTCCATTGGTGGAGTGTGCGACTCTTGATCTCTGGGTTGTGGGTTCGAGCCCCACACTGGGTGTAGAGATTAGTTGAAAATTAAATCTTTTTGAAAAACTTGAAATATTAAAATTAGTTTGGAAATGGATATAAATATGAAAATTTGTAAAGAAAATTATTGGTGGCCCCACCTTTGCCACTCTTTAGTACATCTTCAAGGAAAAGCAAAAGTAAAACAATCAAATAAAAACAAAGATAGGTAAGAAAAAAAATAAGAAACTCCTATTTTGGTTCATATTCAACTACCTAAAGGAAGAAACAAATTAAGGATCTTTTCAAATTCCTTGCAGCTCAAAATATTTTTTTTTTAAAGAAAAGGTCAAAATTAACCACTATTTTCAGATGTAGAGCTTGGGTTGGGCAACCAGATAAACCTAGCTCAGTTCTTAAATTCTGCTGTTAGTTACATTACTGTAACCTATTGCTTAATGCTGCTATGCTTCTATTATTCTACCTAAAAATAGATATACTATGCCTCTCATAGAGTTGTACTGAAGATGAAAGGACAGCATTTGTTCCATATTTTATAATTTTTTAAATCTTTTATTTCCTCGAATAATCTTTCATTTCTAGGACTTCAACAGATTCAGCAAGGTTTTTTTTTCATCGGTCAATACCACAGACATTTCCAAGTAATATATCACAGGGATTTTAAAAAATTACATCGGCATTCAATGACAAACTTCCTGAACAAATTTATGTTTTTGTTTAGAGTGTTAATTTTTATGAATAACATTAACACTGAGTACACTTTAATCTAAATTACAAAAATATCATTTTATGAAAAAAATAGTAAACTAGTTATAAACTGAAACTGAAGTAAGGATAGTGTATTTGTGCATCACTAAATTAGTAATATGATCTATTAAGATACTAGAATTCATAATTATCCATCATTTTATGAGTCTTGCTATCTGATCACATGTGATAAAACACTGATGATGCACGTATAGCCAGTTAATGCAGATGGATAGGAAGTAAAAAAAAAAAAAAAATCAACCTGTTTTCATAATGGACATATTACTCTTCATCAATGTCAAATTCTACTCTCTTCTCCAGTGAACTGATAATTACATCATTATTTGCCTTTAAATTTGAAAGATAATCTATTTGGCTTATACATCTGGTAATTCGTGCCACAGAAATAGATGAGGTTGGACTTTTAGATTTATCATCATAGCCACAAGAGACATTATTGAGCAAATTTTGTTCAGTAAGGAGACTTGATGTTTGGCAGTACATTGTCATTCCCAGGCAAGGTCATGGAGGATTAAAGCATGCTTACTAATTGTTCCTGTTATGATTGATGTGGGAAGTCTTTTTTTTGTTTGCTAAAACTTGTTGAAAGAAATCCTAAAATGACCTCTCCTTATTTTACAATTTTATTGACACCAAGAAAATTTTGATAAAGCAGTGGTGTGGGCTGTAGTGATGTACGCTCTGTATTGTTTCTATGCTCTGAAACAGGTCATACCTAGGAACAATAATATAGGGTAAGATGAATTTACATTTAAATGACAAAATATTGCTTTACTTTTTATTTGCATTTGATAACACTGAGTAAATATGATTAGAAGGTTATTCACATGTCATCCATAATTATGACTTTGGTAGTTGGAATAAATCAACAGCACCTTAAAAATAAATCATTAAATCACTTAGTTAATTCTAGAGTTGTTACAGAGTCTTCCCATCTTTTGCAATCTCTGTTGTAATTACCACAGAAAGAATATATATTGGTGGGCTTGAGAATTATGTTTTATTATTATTGATGCCTTTACTGACATTTAATTTGTTTTCACCAGAGTTTGGATAATCACAATTTGTAATTCTTGTCAGCATAAAATAAGCAAGTTATGAAACTGATTAAATAGATTTAAATAACACAATTAGAATTAATTTGGATAACATATAATTTCTACAGATAGAAAGTAAATTTGTACCACCCTAGTCATAAATATTAGATATTTCTGAGACATGGTGAAATATAACAATTTGGAACAATCAATTGGAAGTGAAAATGTTACATTCATTTTCATGAAGAACCCACACTGTTTGTCCTTATTCAAACTAATATAAAACATATATAATTTATCAATAACTGTCTTCATTTGTACCAGTCTGGAAAATTAACATTAAGATGTTATCTCAAACAGTTTTTATAAAGGATATAATACTTTTGGGGAATATGTATTAAATGAATGTAAACTTAATTCTTAGTTTAACTGATCTCTAGGAAGAACTGTGCTTTGAATAATTAATATGGAAAAACAAAAATTATATGATTTCACTCAATTGTGGAATTTAATTTTTAAAGAAAAAAAGAGACAAACAGAATAACAGACTCTTAAATATAGAGAACAAACTGGTGGTTGTCAGAAGGAGATGGGTGAGGGATGAGTGAAATTGTTAAGGGGATTAAGAGTATACTTATTGTAATGAGCACTGAGTAACATAGAGAATTGTGGAATCACTATGTTGTAGACCTGAAACCAATATAATGCTATATGTTAATTATACTCGAATAATCAATATGTATTTACACACAAGCTATGGTACACTCACAATCACGTAGAAAAGTTAGTATATCAATAAATACATAAAATAGTTTACTCTAATTTATAAATAACTAGATCCTTCAAAGTTTGTCATGTCTAATTTTGGTGACCATATTCAAAGGGGATTTGGGTAAACTAGAAAAGAAACAGTGAGGATACAAAGATCAAACAATACAATGGTCAAAGAAATAGGGATTTCTTCCATAACAATTAAATGAATTCCTACCTGACTGACTCTCCTGGGGCAGGGGGGAGGAACAAAACGGCTCTAATATATGGAAATATAATAAAAAGCCGTTCCTGGAAATCACTAGAAAGAAGCAGAAAGAATCTCTGGGTGTGTATAGACTTAGAGCAGGGGAATTGTATATTGAGTTTCCATTTTGGGGGCCCAGTAAATTAACTGACCGGGTACTCAGTGGAAAGGTTCACAGACTTTTTAGCAAGGAGATCCAGAACACTGAGGCCAGGAAAATTCTGGTTAGTAGATAAACATCAAGTCCTAGAAGGGAAAGGGCCAGAGAAGAGATATCAAATTGTAACTATCCACATCCTGATTAATCTCTAAAATATTCATGTATAAGAAAGACTCAAAGTAGCTCAAACAAAAACAAAATATCTGAACTAAGACCAAAGATGTTACCCCAGAGATAGTGTTTATGGTTGAATTCCAACCAAGATAATTGCCTACTAAAACAAATAAACCAAATTTATTTGACAAAAATAAACAAAATCCAGAATCTTCACAACTTAATCTTCATGAGTCTAGAATACAATCTAAAATTGTCCTACTACAAACCATGAAGAAAATGTAAAACATTCTCAAGTGAAAGGATACCAATTAAGATTGACCATGGGATAATCCAGATGTCAGAATTATTAGACAAGAATTTTAAAGCAGCTTCTAAAGCTACCTAAAATAAATAAATATGCTCACAATGGAAAAAATATGGAAAATTCCAGGAGATAAGTAGAAATTATTTTTTAAATAATCAAATGAGTAATTGTAAATCTAAAACTTATAATACCTGAAATAAAAATAATAAACGAGTGGATCAATAGAAATTATACAGAGTAATAAACATAGAGAAAATGAAATGAAAGTGAACATAGCCTCAGAAACTGGTAGGTAATATTTAATTATACAGCATCTGGACACATGGAGTAAAAGAAGAGGAAAGACAGTGAGAAGTAAAAACTGTTTGAGTAAATAATGGTCAAAAAGTTTTCTAAATTTGATGAAAGACAAAATTGATAGCTATGAGATATTCAAAGCAAAAAACCCACAAGGAAGCAATACTCATGTAAGCTCTAAGAGCCAAAGAGAAAAACAAATCTTGAAAGCCAAAAGAAAAAATGAGACATTACATAGAGTGGGGAAACAATCTGATTAATGGCTAACTTCTCATCAGACCAAGGAAACAAAACAGAATGAAAAACATCTTTAAGAAAATCACTATCAATCCAGAATTCAACATGTGAAAATATTTTTCAAAAATGAAGACACCTTTAAGATTAATAAAATTATTAAGAATTGTTCACCAGAAGACTTTCACTACAAGAAATCTAAAAATAAATGTTCTACAGCCTCACTGCAAATGATACTAGATAGAAATTTGCAAGCTCAGAAAGGAATGGTATGCACAGAAATGGTTACTCTCTGCATCAATGCTAAAGACTATACTTAAAAAAAAAATTATTCCTGTTGTGTTCCTTGTGCTACATTAACTACTGACAGCAAAATTTTTAATAGTGTATTATGGATATTATTACACACTCAATTACATATACACAGACAAAAATATTTGTCAACTATAGTATAAAGCATGAGAGTAATATTAACCTATTTAATTGCAAAGTTTCTACATTTTATATGAAGTGTTATAATAAGAACAATAAATGGACTGTACTAATTAGGGGTGTATATTGTAATCCTAGAAAAGGCACATTGACTCCAAAATACAAAATGTACATTGCTAAAATGGCAATGGGAAAAAAAAAATTATAAATATTTAATATAGGAACTAATCCTCGTCTTTTCCACGTTTTCTATAAATCTAAACTGTAAAATAATACTAAAACTTGGAACCACTTATTTATAATCTATATGAAAAGGGTATTGCTATGTCAGAAGCTGAATTTTGTGTCATTCTCCGAACAAACACAGGGCATTTCACAAGGGCTAGATATTATCTGTGCATGCAGTAGGTGCACCACAGGAACCACTTTGATCTTACTTATACAGAGCTGCTGGTGATCTTGCCCATCCTCTGCTCTGGGAGGGGGAGGAGGTGGCGCGGGGGGACAAGCCTTAACTTAGTTCATCTTATGTTTATTTTGCTCATCTTTATTTGGTTTATTTAATCAATTTTCCTATCTTTATTTTGCTTATAAATATAAGTTAATCTTTCTTGAAGGGAAACAAAGGTCTTTACATTCTGGAATGTCATTGGGAAAGATGATGTCTCTACACTCGACTATCCTGGACAATCTCCTTATACAAACACTCTTAAGTTTGCCATAAATGCCTTTGCTCAGAGGACCTGCAACATATAACTTACATGGAGAATTGTCTCCCAACATGTATGGAATTTTATGTATCTATTTAATAAATTCAGGATTGTAATACACATATTGTATTAAAACAAAAATCATCTATGATAAGGATGCCATTGTGAATCAGAGATGAATTTGCCATCTTTAGCTAACCCCAGTTTCAAATTTATTTTCACATTTTTTGTAATTATATTGTAAAACAAAATCCTCACTCAGAGCTAAACACTAATGACAACATGTTTTAGAGCTTAATTTACAATCTTAACCTGTTCTTGAGAAGTTTGACAAAAAGCAGGATATTTTTGTTTTAAAGTTATATTACTACCAATATAAATGCTGCTCCTTGTAATAAATATAAATATCAAATAAAAGCTATTCAAAATCTGAGGTAAACACTGAAGCTTTCATGTGAATGAAAGCACTCAGCAGAAGTTCCTGAATTAAATGTGGCACAACATGCATACTCTGTAGCAGAGCACTTGTTACTCCATTTGGGAGCAGAACAAGTCAAGGGTCTGAATTTAAAAATGAAAAGTTATGAGTTCCTATCTTATCTGTAATAAAGAGGCTAATATTGAATCTCTGATACAGCCTTTCCTAAGGGGAGTCAGCTAGCTAGCTGGTTAATAGTTGATTATAACAGATACCTTCCTGCCTGGATGGACAATGATTTGTCCTTATCAAATAGTCATATATTTTGGATACAGATTTATTTCCCTGTTTGCTGTGCTTTTGTAATGACACTGAAAATCACTGTAATTCTCATTGTTTTGGGGGTGGTTGCAAAATTTCTGATAAGCTGTTTTTAAAATTATCATCTTTTTCTACATCTATCTTATTAAGAAGCTAGGCTTCCACCTAAGGTTCATAGAGTTTTGTAAAACAGCTTAAGAAATTTGCTCTTCTACTCTGGCTTTATAAGCCAGTGATTCTTGTTTCTAAATTCTTCCACTTAATCTATATTTTTACAGTAACGAGCTGACCCTAACTGACAAGAATATACCAATTATCTCAGCTGAATCGCAAGAAAGAGACTATTATTTCCTCTCTTTGTGATGAGACACCTGTGTCAATGAAATGGCAAATCACAGCAGCTTTATTTCCTGTGAGAGCACCCTGCAAACTCTGTGCTAATGTGCAGTCATCCTGATTTCAGAAATCCAGTATCTTTAGGACATAAGCTGAATTTGAAAACAATCTAATTGTCCCTTATTTTTCTTTCATGTCAGCGTGCCAATTTATTGTTTCGGTTATCTATCGGTGTCAATTGCGGCATAGCAAACCTCCTCCAAACTCACTTGTTTAAAACAACAAGGATTTGACCATTTCTCTTGATTCTCTAGGTTGCCCGGGCCACACCTAGATGGTTTATTCCTTTGGCGTCATTTGAGCTCTGTCAAGCAGATCTACTCACCTTGTTCCTTCTCCACTTAACCAGTCTGGAGCCTTACTGCTCCTCACTGTGGTCTCTCTCGTTCTAGCCAGAAGCCTGTGTTCTTAATGGGGTGGCTCAGGAGGCAGGAAGTGGTAGCTGCCACTCCTCATTCTGAGTTCGGAAATCTTAGAACTTCATTCAACCGCATTATATTATTCAAAGCCAGAGTAAAAGCGTGAGAAGCAGCTTACAGGTAGGGAAACCAGTATAAAAAAATAAAAACGATCATGTCCAAGGGTACTCTTTGAGAATATTGAACAGTAAGAGGTTAGTTGAATAATTTTATTCATTCAATTGCCCTGGTATAACAGATATTGCTAAATTGAAATTGCTTTCAGGAGTGGAAGCACAGTTTAGATTTTCCTTCCACTACAGCATCACATGGAGTGTCAAGCAAATGATAATAGTTGTACACACTTGTTGATCAATTAATGAGCAACTCATAAGCCTTTTTTCCTTCAGTGATGTTTCACGCTGAGGTTGTGTCAGTGATGAGATGTCTAAGACCTCAAATTTCTACTATTAGTGTCATTTTTTATAAGATATTTAGTCAATCAGAAGGACCACATCAAGTAGGAAATTTGTTTCCTGGGAAAAGTAGCGTATCAGCCTATTATGATATATTCATGGATAAGAATGACCAATCATAAACTCTGGGGTATACCTAACTTGATGCCACAAAGATACTATTACATTTGCACTAATATATTTTCAACCTAAACCAATATGCTAAGATTTTGATAAATGTCCTAAGAAATACAGTGATGATTCCGAAAGAAATCTCTAACATCACTGGCATTAAAGGAGTTTAAAGCTAAGAGTATATCTTCATTTAAATCCTGGTATTTGGAAAATAGTGAACATACGATATGGACATCTACTTTTTAAACTGTATTTCAGAGGGGAATAAAAGGTTTTCCTTTTAACGCATTCCTTTGATTGACTAAGAAAATAAGCCTAGCTCTTGATCAAATTAAAGAGTATATTTTTTTATTCTCATTTGTTAATATTAAGCTATGAAAGCCATTACTGTGTATCCCTTAATTTAGCAAACAGCAAATATTCCCCCAAATTAGAAGAAAGATAGCAGCCACTCAACACTGCTCAACACTGATGAACTCCTGAAACATTTTCTTGCTTTGGTTCATCAAGATAGATAGTAAATTTCAGCCACTTGTCAAATACCCTAATGACATACATGTTATAAATATCTAATACTGTATTTATATGGTTGGTTATTAATTATAAATTGTTAGAAAATTCTCATTCACTTGACCTCCCCTATTAAATACGGACATCAATCACTTCTTTTTCTCTTGAACAACAGATTTAAACATTTTATTAGTGTGTTTAAAAGAAATCATCCTTCGTTTCTTTGGTATAGCTGTGTTGACATAGTTTTTTTCCATTTCTCAGCTCTGTTAACAACAATTTTAGATGGTCTTAAAGTGTTCTGCAAATTTAAGAAAATGTATATGCATTTAAGACTATATATATTCTATACACTAATAAAATACATAAATGAAATTGAGAAATAACTCTTAAATAGGTAAACTCTGAAATATATAAGCTACTGTTTTGTTTTCCTAGGGTTTCAAAACTTAAGCAGATAAATACTTTCCCTGATATTCTACTTTGTTTTTACTTTTGAATCCTAAACTTCCAATTAAAATTCTGTATATTTTATACCATTGAATATCAGGAAATACTGATTCCCCAAATAAAGCTTTCATTCCTTCCTATAAACTAGTGTATCCTGTTTATGGTTACTCTTCCCTGAAATAATGGGATGGCAGTTTGCAAAGATCTTTCTCTCTCTCTCTCTCTCTCTCTCTCTCTCTCTCTGTCACACACTCACAGACACACATAAACACACATTCACATTTGGTTCTAGGCACTTTCACAACCATTAGTGATATAACAGTGGACAAAACATTTAATCTCATGGGATTTAAATGCTTGTGGTAGATACAGCAACAATTATTTGGTAAAGAAACAGAAGTATCAGTGTAACAATTTCTGGTCATTATATAAGAGTTATGATTTTCAGAAATATGATTTTACCCGAAGGTTCTTAGGAAAGGAAAAAGAAAAAATAACCTTACTTAGAAATAGTGAAATACATACAGCCTGTACAAGTGTGTTTATAGCAGCTCTCTCCATGATTGACAAGCACTGGAAATAACCAAGTGTCCTTCAGTGGATGAATTATCAAAGAAACAGTGGTATATCCATACAATGAACTACTATCTATCAATAAAAAAAGAACAGATGATTGATACATTATGCTGAGTAAAAGAGCCAGGACTGAAAATGTTACATAATATTGATTCCCTTTATATGAAATTAAAAGAACAACAAAAACAACATAAAAAGAAAACTAAAGTGATGGAGAATAGATCAGATTAGGGTTTAGAGGTGGGAGGAGGGTGTGACTTTAAAGGGATATCAGGAGGGTGTTTTTGGGGTGATGGAACTATTCTGCATCCAGATTGTTCTGGTTATCACATGAACCTATGACTGTATTTAAATTAATAGAAATTTATACTAAAAATTCATTTTTTACTGTATGAAAATATGAAAAATAAAATAAATTTAAAAAGCAATCAAAGGATAAATGGAAGAAAGAGCTAAAGTGATTTTATTACTCAATCACCATGTGTTTCCATTTCAGCTTCGTCCAGAAGTGCTATCAGCTGCATTACACGTGGTAATAACTCAGACAGTACAGACTAAAATGCACCAAGGTTAATTAATGCCTTTTATTTATTAATTTTATTTATTAACCAGGTATTTGAATGTTTAAAAACAATAAATTTCACATATGGGCCATCAAAACGAACAATTTTCTACATGAGAAAGTGAAAAAAAAATCTACTACTGTTCTTCCATGAGGCTGACCATCAGATTGGGGACAAATAATGTAAATTCAGCAATAAAATGGCATAAAGAGGTGCTATACCAACAGGAAAGATGCAACTAATTCCCCCTAAGAAATGCTTTGTAATAGGGGCACCTGGGTGGCACAGTTGGTTAGGGTCCGATTCAGTTTCAGCTTAGATTGTGATCTCAGGGTCATGAGAGATCAAGCCCCACATCAGGCTCCGTGCTCAGAACAGAGTCTGCTTGAGATTCTCTCCCTCCCCCTCCTCCCCCTTCTGCTCTCTCTCTCTCTCTCTCTCTAAAATAAATAAATAAATTCTTATCCATTGGGTTTGTTTGTACATCATCTCCTGGAATAGACCTTAGAAATCTCCAAATTGTGCTCAATTCTACAGTCTAACTCAGTCAAACACTCATATGTGTTATTGTCCAAATCTTTTTGGATCTACAACATAAACCCCTCATATATATCCCTTCTTCTCTAACACAATGAGGTTATTCCCACTTAAATCGTTATTGTTTCCTTTTGTTAGCTCTTTTTTTTTTTTTCCTTCAGCCATATCTTTCCTCTCTAATTCAGTCTTTAATCTGTCTGGAGATAGGGATATTTTTTATGTGTCAATACTGCAATATAGAAATATTTTGTTTTTCTTTTATAGAAAACAAAGGATTTTATTTGCTGTGCTGATGAATAAGCTATTTAAATTAGTTTTAGGGTTTGTTTTTTTTTTTCCATTTATGTCTTCTTTAGGACTTGAAACTAACATTCAATATTCTTTTGTCTATTTGTTTGATTTGGTTTGGACATTTGGTTAAAGCTGGGCTTCTTCATGACTATATCTATGATAATTAAGTTAAACATACCTTTACCCCAAACTGAAGGAATATAATCAAAGACATTGAATATGATTTATATTTGATTTCCAGACAGTAGGAATATTTTAGTTGCTTTTTCTTTGATTTGGTCACTTTTTTTATATAGACAGAGTATAACTAGGTTTCATCCAGGATGCCTCTCATAAGCCTAGAACAAACAAAGGATAGTAGATTATACAAAACTTTTTGAGATCCCAGATTGCCATATTGTGACCTGCTATCAAGAATAGGCTATATTTACCTTGATCAAATGAAGGCTTCCACAGACAACCTTTTATCTTTATGCCATTCAGTGTTCCAATCCTTCTACTTCAAGGAAAGTAAATTTATTACCAGAGGTAACCTTGTGGCAGGTTCAGCTCGCATCTGTATCCACTTGAAAAGACTTGTTTTTCTGACCATCATGTCAAGTGTGCTCATGCGTGGCTGGTGGACGATCTAGTGGAGTATTTGACATTTAACATTTTTACAGTTCAGCTACCAAAAATAAGAAGAGTCTTTATGTAGTTGAGAATATTAGATTTTATAGTTCCAGTAAGAAATAAAATAATTATTTACATTAAGTTTAATCCATGGAACTCTATATTTCCTTTTTTTGTATCATTCCTATTATCAAAAAAAAGTCTTCACTTACTTCCTATTGCACGCTTATAAATAAATCTTAACAAAACATAAAATAAAATGGCTACTATATATTCATAAAATAAGTGTATAGGACATTGACTAAGCAGACATCTTCAAATTAACTTGCATTCTTTTTCCTGTGGAAAAAAACTGAAGTTCACATAAGAAATGTATATAAATAATGTAAAATCATTAACAATAGATATAATTTAATTTTAATAAGTTTATATATAGCTTAGGCATCTTTGTCCTTCTGGTGATAATTTTTGGAGAAAGGTAGAATTACTCTTATAAGACCTATATTAAAATTCTCCTTTTTGAGATGAGAAAACAAGCTCAGAAATATAGGCAAGTATAGGAAACAAATAAATAAGTTATAAGGATAGGAAGTGAACTTATGGTTACCATGACATCCTAATACTTCTGGTTTTGGCCAACCTAAAACATTATGATATGTCATAAGAAGTATGAACTTTAGAAAGTATGAGTCTTGCTTTAAATAAACTTCTGCGATTATTGGCTATGCTTCCAATAGTGCTTGATAAAACTGTCTATGACTCAGTTTACTTATCAGCAAAATTGGAATAATAATAATGGTAACCTATCTCATAGATATTATGAAATTACTTGAAATAATATATAACACCCAGTATACCACCTGGCATTTAGTAGACTCCATAAATCTTAATTTAATTTCTCTTTCAGGTAATCTCCTTTCAGTTTATATGTATGTGATGTGTGTGAGTGTGTGTGTATATGTACACATGAATATATTTATAATCATGAATATATATATATATATGCCTACATCCCCCACATACATTAACTTACTGTAAAGAACTGGAATATGAGATAAATTTTGTTACATAAATACATAGTAAATATATGTAATGCAGTAAGATATTTCTCACTTTTGGTATAATTAACAATGACCAATCTTCACCTTTTGACAATGTTGAAGCACAAAAGATACTTCAATTTGTATTTTCCCCACTTTTCTACTTGTGTAATGTTAAGGATTAGAGTCTGACATAAACCATGCAGCCAAAAATTATAGAGAAATTTTGCACTTCTAGTGGTTTTGCATTTTACCTACATTAACTCCATTTTAATTAAGCTGAAAGTATCACCACAGCTTTTTCCATGTAGTACAGAAGCAATTCTTTGGCAATATTGTTATAAGGAGGTACAACTCTGGGTTAGCATAGCAACACATTAAAATTTTTCTTTTGCTACTTTTATTTTCTTTAGTGAAGTAAAATTAAAATTTCTTCTTTTCATTTCTTCACTTAGCTTTCACTCATATTCCATTTTTCTTTCTTAATTGACATTTATATATAATGGGTTCTAATATAGCTCTTCTCTTAATTTCTGTGAATATTTAGGTTCTGACACTTCACAGCCTTCCCCCCCGTTTTTCCCCTTTTCACTCTTTTGAGGTATAATTGACAAATTTAAATCGATATGTTTAAGATGTACAAGTTGCTGTTTGAAATCTGTATGCATTGTAAAATGAACACCACAGTCACACAGATTAACACATCTATCATCTCACATCGTTACCTTTTTTGTGCACGGGGAGAACTCTGAAGATTTACCCTCTTAGCAAATTTCAAGTGTAGGATGCAGTATGGTTAACCCTAGTCACCATGCTGTATGTTAACTCTCCAGAACTAATTCACATTTCCTAACTGAAACTGTACACCTGGACCAACATCTCTCCATTTCCTCCACCCCCACAACCTCCGGCAACCAAGGCTGTGCTTCTACAAATTCAATTAGTTTTGATTCCATATATAAGTGAGGTCATGCACTGTTTGTTTTCTGACTTCTATTAAATACTTAATGGATGTTTGATTTATGATAAATACAAGTCAGATTATATAATATCATTATCTATGAAAGCAGTATGTTAAAAGAGGGCAAATACAAAGAGAATCATATTTGTTATTGTTTTATATCCCCCGTCCCACTCTAATCTTTACCACTTAATTTGTTACTTCAGATCCTGGGTATGTCTTGAAATATGTAATTATTGGTGCACTTTTCTTCTCCAGCAGCACTTTTCTATGCTAGTAAACCAGGAAGAACTTTTCTGGTTCTTAAAAAAGCTGAAGTAATCTCCTAGACCACTGGAAAGGAGTAAATCTGGGGTGATCTTTGAAATATCAATTAAACTACCTACCTATACTATTTTATAAGAAATTAGTGGAGTTTCAAATTATGTATGACTACTAGAAGAATGCAAGCTATGAAAGTTTTTGTTTTTAGTGAATTTTTTGAACAAAATTTTATTAAGTAACGGGTAAATAGTTCCCATGGGAAATGTACCATGCTGTTACATTAACAATTTGTGGAGAAGAAAACTGTAATTGAAATAGCGACAGTTAGACAAATCACATAATTTCAACGAATCTCAGTATTTTATTCTGTAATATGAAGATAGTATTTTCTCTACAAAGTTAATTTAAGAATTAAATTGCACACTTTTTTGCAAGCACTTTAAGATAAAAGTATTTAAGTGAATTATGTCAAACATATAGAAAAAATAGCGTGATAGATACCAATGTACCTATTTTCCAGATTCAACAAGTTTAAACATTTTTATGTTTACTTCATATTCTTCCTAAATAAAATATTAAAGACAATGTCAAATCTTCCCATCCTGACCCACTGATATTCAATTCTCTCCCTCACCTTCTATGCAACTTTCTTATTAATATTTCACAGTCATTAAATTTGTACCCATAAAATATGTAGCACTGTTTTTTTTTCCACCTTTCTTAATTACTAAATATATCATACCTACCCAACAGTGTACTTTCTTACTCAGTATTTTACTTCTTAAGATTTATTGACATTGAGGGGCGCCTGGGTGGCTCAATTGGTTGAACGACTGCCTTCGGCTCAGGTCATGATCCTGGAGTCCCGGGATAGAGTCCTGTTATCAGGCTCCCTGCTCAGCGGGGAGTCTGTTTCTCCCTCTGACCTTCCCCCCCTCTCCTGTACCCTCTCTCTCTCATTCTCTCTCTCAAATAAATAAATAAAATCTTAAAAAAAAAGATTTATTGACATTGATGCAATCTTTAAGGGCTGTTTCATATTCTACCAAATAAATATGGAATCAATTAAGGATTCATTCGTTTTTACTTATTAGAAATTCTCAACAATCCACTATTTAAACATGATGATTATTTTTTCAAACAACAAGGATGACAGTAGAATCTGATACTAAGTAATGTCATAATGCATCCAGTCTCATCTTTTTCCATCAGTGATCCTTGGCATTTATCCTTAGATTTGTAGCCTCATAATTAGAAGATAGGTGCTGAAATTAACTGCATCATGCCCTCACTCTTACGCAGGAAGTATGTAGGTAGAACCTCTCTTTTCCTCTCTGTCTCTCTGTCTTTCTTTCTCTCATAAACGTACACACACACACATACACAAGCATTTCTTTCTATAGGGAGAAAAGAACTTTCTCAGAAGCTGCACAGCAGACCTCTTCAAATATCATTGGCTAAGACGTAACTCACATGGTCACTCCAAGACAAAAAAGATACTCCAGAATTGTTTATTTTATTTTTTATAGTAGAATGCCAAAGACAGTAGTTTATTGAGATTAGCATGTGGGTAGCCAGAAATAGTGCCTACCAATAACATGCCACAATTTATTCAACCATTCTTCTATTGATCAGCATTTAGCCTTTTTTTTCAAGTTTTACTATTCCATGGAATGCCAAAATAAATATTTTTGGGCATATATGTAGTGAGAGCATATATATATGTGTGTACGTATGTATTTTGTTGCCTAGTGTATGAATCCCTTTCATATGATTAAGAAACTTTCCACTTTTTGATTGTTGGTGCAACGTAGAGCTTACCACCCACTATAGAGGCTGAGAATAACAATCAGTCTAAGTATAAGCCTCATTTTATTGTGCTTTTACCTCATTGTTCTTCACAGATATTGTATTTTTTACAAACTGAAAGTTTGTGGCAACCCTGTGTTGAGCAAGTAAGTCTATCATCACCACTTTCTCAATAGCATGTTTACTTTGTGTCTTTGTGTCGCATTTTGGTAATTCTCTCAATATTTCAAACTTTTTCATTATTATTATATTATGGTGACCTGTGATCAGTGATTATGACTTGCTGAAAGTTCAGATGATGGTTAGCATTATTTAGCAATAAAGTATTTTAATTAAGGTATGTACATTTTTAAAGACATAATGCCATTGCACACTTAATAGACTACAAATAATGTAAACACAGCTTGAATATGCACTGGGAAACCGAAAACTCATTTGACTTGCTATATTGCAATATTCACTTTATTGCTGTGGTCTGGAACTGAACCCACAAGGAGTATCTCCCAAGTATGTATGCCTGTACCTATTTGGGCAAATGACCTAAACTTTACCAATTAAGCCTACTCTCCAGAATCTCCTTCTCTCCGGTGGTTGTTGGAAAAGGTGCAGTTGCAGCCCACTGAAGAGCAGAGAAGTTAACAGATTTGCCTGGATCAGAGCTAGTTTGTAATTGCTGGTGAAACAATATCCTCAGCACAGGTGGCACATGGTGGAATCTCATCAGTTGACGTAGGTGCCAGTGTGTAGAAAGAGGGAGCTAAGGGCAAACTGAGGTACAGGGGTCACCGTGGAAAATTGGGGCACCTGTGCAAACAGGAAGCGTGGAGTTCTTCATGGTGTCGATGTAGAAAAGCCTGCGGGAAGGTTGTCGCCAGGCCAGGCGCAGGTTGTAAGGTTGCTGAAGAAACAAACTCCTGTCTGGAATAGAACTTGTCAGAATGTTCTCTCCCACAGCTGTGCACCCACTGTAAGCAGTCAGAAGTTTCAGTCAAGGCCTTCTTTTGCAATGTCCCTCTAGCACGTTCTACTGAGAAGACTTGACATCATGCTCACCGTGAAGAAGAAATACATAAAGGAGAAATTCCTCCCATTATGGCCGAGCATATATTGAAGGGTAAATTTGGAGCTGAGAGGCAATAAATTGTTTACTGACAAATGTATGGCACGCCAGGCAGTATATTAGGTACTAAGTGTCACAATAAAGATAAAAGAAAAAATTATAGTCCCTATAGAAATTATGTCTAGTAGGAGATATGTTATATGATCCAGACATGATTGTATAATTAAAGGTACTATGAAACAATAAAGGTCTGTGAAACAAAAATAAAGTGCTCTAAAAGTATAATGTCATTTACTGAGGTTAAAAAAAATAACTCAGGCATATGTCTGGGAAATTAACACTTTTGCTGTCCCCTGAATATATGAATATGAGAAGACACCAATATTCCTATAAGGAACGAACAGGAATCTGTGCTAAATGCTTCAGGTTGAGAGTTTATTGGCATGAAAGATAATAACTGAAAGGTGGTAATAGATGAGCTTAACAAGGGAGAGGGTAGAGAAAGATATAGAGCCAAGTGAAGGAATCTCTTTGCTAAAAATTTCTATTAAATATTCTTGACGTATAACATTGTGTAAATTTAAGGTATACAGCATGTTAATTTGATACATTTATATATTATAATATGGTTATCATTTTAGTGGTCATTAGCACTTCTATCATATCACATAATTATTTATTTTGAGTGGTTGGGATAATTAAGAATCTTTGAATAAACATACTTCTAAACTGCTCGTAATTGGTTGAGATGTGAATTAAAATGTATCCAAAGATTTAAAAAACTGTATCCAAAAGATGACACACAAGTCATTGCCAGCCTCCATTATTATGAAGTGTCAGTGGCAGATTCTGGAAGTCAGAGGGTTAAACTGTAAACAGTCTGGGAGAAGTGAAGGTAGAGACCATAGATGGGAAGTTACAAATTGGTTGTAATTTACAACTCTCTATGTGAAATTTAAAATTAGGAGATTTTGCATAAAATTAGGCTTCCTTTGAAAAATTGGAAGATTTATCAATATCTGCCCACATTTGCTTGAAACAATATTTGACAGGGCTGTAGAACGCTGCTTGAGGTGATCTGGGCCATGAACTCTCTAAGGCATCTCTCTCAATACTGAACAACTTTGCTCATAATATTTCCAAAGGCCTTTCTAAGCATGAATTTACAAACTCTGCAATACGCAACCTTTTAAAGTTGATGTGGGAGAGGAAAAGGCGATGTATGATAGTGGAGAGTGATGGTTTCTTGTATCTCATTTCCTCCTGCCCATCTTTCCTTCTTTTTAAAAGAAACTAAATGATTAATTGCTGAAATGAAGGTGAGTAGAGGCAGATAGAAATGAACCCATACATAGGGAGAAATTGTAGCCAGAACAGAAAAAGCTATACTCTGTCTCTGCCTATTTTATTTTTGGCACAACACTGAGCTATTTAAACTCTCTGGTACTGAATGCCTTCATTTATAAAATGGGAATTACCATTTTACTGCCCAAAGTTACGCAGATGAAATGAAATCATACTTCCAAATCTTACAAAAACAATTCATGACTAAAGATTTAAAAATAGATAAGGGAGACACATATTATTAATATGTTGACCAAGATATCATAGTAGCCAAAAAGGAACTAAGACTTGGATCGCCAAGTCAGTCATTAACATAGTCCCAGGCGGTTTCACCAGGCTGGCGATGGTAACATATGTGGAGAAAGCAAAGGCAAATCAGATATTGCACAATAACTATCCTACACTGAAATCTAAATGGTTTTATTTGTAACTTTTTGTCTTCCTACAGTTATATGACCGCACTAAACTGTTCATTTGAAATAAACAGAATTACTTTTCCCAAATCAAGATTTCAAATCTTTTGAGGGGATTTTTGAAAAGTTCTTAAATTCAAAAATATGTACCTGACAGAATTATTCTTATATGTCTAATAATATTTAATCCACAAATTCTCAGGATGGTAAACCTTAGGATTTCATTTTTATTACTAGAAGACAATATAACCAAAATGTTGTTTGGATTAATAATGATACAGTATTATATTTTTCATTTTGACTATCTGGTAATGATTATGGTATGTTTTCTTTCTTTCTTTTTTTTTTTTTTTTAGATTTTATTTATTTATTTGACAGAGAGAGAGACAGCAAGAGAGGGAACACAAGCCGAGGGAGAAGCAGGCTTCCTGCAGAGCAGGGAGCCCAATGTGGGACTCGATCCCAGGACTCCGGGATCATGACCTGAGCCGAAGGCAGTCACTTAACCAACTGAGCCACCCAGGCGCCCATATGTTTTCTTTCTGATTAAAGTCAAATAACTACTCTATTTTATTATGTTACTAATATTATATTTTCTAATATATTAATATATAAAAATATCAGTATTTCATTTTTACTCTTTAAGTTGATATTATACGCCTGCAACATCGTTATGTTTAAAACTATTTCCATAATGTCAAATATGGACATGACTTTTCTTGCATTGAATAGTCACTAAATAGAAAAGTATTTAAGTAGATTTTATGTAATGCATTCAATTTTTACACATTTTGTTAATTACAAAAGCATCATTATCATTAACAGACATTCTGTTAATAATTATCTACTAATTACCAGGAAAAAATAGTAAACAGAAACACTTATGCTGAAATGTCACTGATGAAACGTTATACAGGGATTCTCTCTTTTCTTTTCATAACTGTAATATAAAATAGCAAGTCTTAAGCTCCTTTATGATTTGAAAAAGAATATTAATCTTAGAATTTATTTTAAATGCAGATATGTTCTAAAGAGTACATATCTATGAAATAAGCAGTATACACCCAACACACAAGTGCTCTGCATATGCTGTATTTTTGCCATAAATGTGTAAATAAAGAAACATGGATAGCTTTTTTTTCATACTTTGATATGTAAATTTGAGTTGGAACTGGGGATTTAAATATAAGGAATCCAATTTATGCTTTCATGATTAAAGAATTCATGGGAGACTCAATATGGATGAATGGAAGAACAAACTAAATCAAAGAGGAAAAATTTCCTTTGGGTGTAGTAGAGTGAAGATATAAACAGGATTCAAAGACAACACAAGTAGGTTTTATGGCTTTTAGCATTTTTCACCTGTTCGGTAGGCCTTTAAAACCTGCGTTCATACATTTACATTTAGTACACCTTGACACTTTCTGATCATAAATATATGTTAAATTGCAACATTTACAGATTGAAAATTCAGGGAAGAGAAAATCATGGAAAGATTAGGCAGAAGATAGGCGTGTAGGTGGGCGTATGGAAACTCTTTTCTCAGCCCTTATCATCTAAGTATCTAGGACATTGTGAACATGAACTTGATGACACATTATCGGTGCTATTTAGTTCTCCCATTTAAGCTTCCAATTTTTAGTTGCTTGCCATTCACAATGACAATTACACTCTTTATGTGGACTTAAAACCCTGCTCTCCTATTACCAGCTTTACAAATGTAATACTATACTGATACAAGTAAAACAGTGAATATCTTTATGCTTGATTAATTTATATCTTAACATTTGAATTAAAAAACTTAAGAAAGTTCACTTTCTTAGAAATAAAAGAAGAAAGGAAATAAGTAAATGGATACTTTATTTGCAATTTACCATATTCTGTGTAAGAATCAATGTGTTAAATGTTCCTTAACAGTCATGTATAAAATGCCCATCTATACCTATTTTATAAACAAGAAAATAAGCCTTAATGAAGTTAGGTCATTGGTCCTTAGACTTCATACCTAGTTGATGAGAGTTCAGCTGGGATGAGAACCATTTTTTTTCTCTTTTTCTTTAAGGTCTGTACTGTTCCTATTACCCAAGCCTGTCTCCTAAAACAAAATTGTCCAGAATTATTGATGCATATAACATCGATACTAAATACTTGGAAAGTCATTTTAACTGACCTTGTCAAGATTTTATACTGCACTGATTAAAACAGTTGACAGTTAATTCTCTAGTAAAGATTCCCTTTGAGTATTGCAGTCATTGATGTGTTCACATACTGAAGTTTTTATTTTTCAATAAAATTCGGGTAAAATTTTAGATTATCTATCTTAAAGAAGAAAATATTGACAGTTTTAGGAATGTTCATCTAGATTATCAGTCAATTCATATAAACAATTGAATTTACATCCGTATCAGTTACAGCTCATCAATGTAAATTAATTGCTAACTGATGGAGGAAAGACGTTAGGGTTCGAAGCCTTCTTTCTTTCTCAAGAAAGAATTCTTGAGACGTCTTTGGTGCAACAAGGTGATTTTATTAAGCACAGGGTTCCATGGGCAGAAAGAGCTGCTGCACCAGGGTTGTGAGGGGTGGCTGATTGGGGCTGGGGGAGGGAAGGAAAAAGGGAGGTTTCAAAAGAACCTTCATATGCTAAAGAGGACCTATAAGATACCGGAGGCCTTGTCATTGTCAAGTTAAGGTTGTTTTTCCCCTCTAGCAAGGCATTAACATAAGGATAGTTGGGAGATTGGGAGTTGGGAGATTCCTGGAAGAATGTCACACAGGTCCCACCCAGGAGTGGGGGTGGGGGTGGTTGCAGGGTGTCAGCTTCTGCTTTGTCTTCAGCCAGCTTTCTGCTCCCTCATCACTAACTTTGTAAAACCACACGTAAATCTGTTTCTACAACATTTTCAAATAGTTGCATCCTAAACTAAACACATTCACATTTCAATACAGTGGGATGGTGTAAAAACCATTTATCCGAGGTAATATTATTTAGATTAAATTCTTTACATATTGCCTATCAATGAATGCAAAACAAAGTATCGATCTGTACTGTACTGGTGTGTAATCATTAATAATCAACAATCATTAATAACTACTAACACACTCTTTGATTTTGAGAAGTCTTAGGTAATTTAGAATATCGTTGTGTACTCAAAAATATGAAAGATATACACCTTAACATAATATTTAGCTACCTTGTAACATTTCTATACCGGAGCAGGCTATAAATAAGTGAATACATAAATATGAAGTGCAGATTTACTTAGTTTTTTTCTATGCAAGAAACCATTAATTAAAATATAAGGCAGGTAAGCTCTTTGAAACTGTTTTTGACTGAGCCACCCAGGAGTCCCCGAAATTGTGTTTTTAAAATGATATAGATACGTGCTCAAGCATACTTAGAGTTGAATTTGATTTCTTACTTTCTATTAGTATACACCACCATTGACATTCCCCATTCCAAAACAAAGAATGACAAATTCTGTCAAACACCTAGTTTTCTGAATAAGCACTGTGTTACATTATATTGTTACTGAATCAGGTGGATCAAATTTTGCTAGTGAAAGTGCTTTCACAGCCTGAGTCTCTGCTCTTCCTTATTCAATTCTGTTTTAATTACCTTGATCTTCATTCTCTATTAGGTTGAAATATGCTCTCTCCTTTCTTCCCCCATTTGTTAAACATGGAATATGATTTCATATCCTAATAACCTGAGAGTAAATCAAATGATAAAAAATTTCTTAAAAAGACTAATTAATTGTGAAGCCTTTATATTCCACCAGAAATATTTTTTGATTAGAGAAGGTTTAAGTTGTTCATCTTCACATGTCATCAGTTTGTTAGGAAATGCAACCTGTATTACCCAAGTTCAAGACTAACATCCAACAGGAACCATAAACTCTAATCTTTCTAGATTGAGCACTGCCCTTTATCTTCTTTCTCATAAATGTAAAGATAAAATAGAGACTCAGCTGGATGCACCCTTTAGCAATTATTTCCCCTATGATCTTCGCACTAGGATAAGGGCCACATGTGAAAAGACTTATGCACTCTGATAAAGATTCTCAGTATGAAGCCGGCTTTGCTGTATTTCATTCTGACATCACAGACGTTTTTGGTGTCTTGCTAATTTAAAAGGTGCCACTTCTTATAAATGGTTAACTATTAAAGTTTTTGAAGCTTTGGCTCTGTTCTGCCTTTGTCAATGACACAATCAAAGAAAAATAAAGGTCTCTGGCTGAGGTGAAAATTGCATCATTTACATACCTTACAAATTCAGGAACGAGGTAGTCAATTCTATTGTCAAATTAAAGTGCATTACAGTAAAAAGATTAGGCAGGAAAATGATATTTATTAAGGTAGTTATAACCAAATTCTTTGACTTCATGTCTCCTATGGCATGCCTATATTTATTGTAGGAACCGAAGGTATAAATATTTACTCTTTATATAATAGGGAGATAATTCAGCTCAAGGACAGGAAAGCACTCTAGTTTTGCTGTCACTTGGGAGATCTTACTGTAGCTTTAAAATGTAAAGTGAACTTAATATTTTGCATTTTTGTATTTCTACTCTTATTTTATTTTTAAATAATCTTTTCATTTTATGATTACATGATGGTATGGTCTAAGAGACTATTACGTCTATATCCTTTCGTAATTTGTTTACAGAATAAACTTAAAACTAAAAGAAGTTTTACCTATCCTTCTTCTGCTCTATGGTCCTTCTAGCTGGACTCAGAATCATTTTGACATGAGACAGATCAGCAGGAGAAAATCAAATTTAATAGGCGTACCTATGGGGAATCCCCCCAGACATGAGATTCCAAGGACAGTGAGGCAACAGGAAGCTTGTAGGAGCTAAGGACAGGGGTAGGGCCTGAGGACACGGAGGGGAGAAAGCTCATTAGGAAGAAGGTGAAAGATGTTTGGAAAAACGAGGTGGCCTATTATGCAGATAAGTTTCTTAGGTAAAGTAGAGTCTCTGTTAATAGCCTTTTCCTGTTGCAAGCTCTCCTTTCCCGTGTAAATTTAGGCAGTTGAGGAGAAGGCAGAAAGCCTTTCCTGCATCTGCTGGGTTTTGATTACTTTTAACTCAGAGTAATCTTTATGCCAAAGTGGCTCATTCTGGGACATCTTATCCTGCACATCTTCACCTATACTTTTCCTGAACTTAAATTGCAAGGTATTATGAAAGTATTCTTTCCCAATCATGATAACGTGTCCTATTCACTGATACTGTTTTTAGTTTTCTATAACTAATCCGGGATATGTACAAAGATTATTGTTCCTAATACAGAACACGTAAATAGGCATGCAAATGAGGCATCTCATAATGCAGCTCTAAAAGAGAAGAATATAAATAACCATAAAACAAACACTAGTTTTCAGGGTCCCAGTAATTTATAACCAAGCCCTTCCCCTGAAGAAGTAACTTTCTTATAAATCTCTGATTTACATTATCCAGATTACCTCCCACAACAGAATGTTCTTGATAACTTTCTGCTAACCCATTAGCTCTCCGGCTCATCAGTACTGCTCCAGAGCAAACCAAGAGAGGTCATTTTGATTTCTATCATAACACACTGATATCTACCATTTTAAACTTCTATTAAAGACAATTCAAACTGTTAGATTATGATTTTTTACAATCTAGTGCCATTTGTCTAAAATATTTTATTGAAGATTATTGGCTTTATAGTCAAATAAAGAAAACTACTCTACAGTAAAAAGCCAATATGAAAGTGGGAGATCAGTGTTTCTCTCTAAACTGCATTCTTAGGATGAGCAAAATACCTCTTCCTATCTCTACCTCCAGGAATGCAAAGAACCATGGAAGATTTTGTTTTTCTCTCTGTCATAAAAAACCTAACAGTTTCTCACACAAAGCTCAAGATCAAAGTGTTCTCCTAACCCTGACACATGAAATATCTAAGAGTCTAAAACTTGCCCCAAAATATTGGTGGGGTGAACTGTCATATTGAGACAGTAAAATATATATTATTCTTTGTCATATAAAATGATATTTTGTTTGTTATGCTTGCTTTGTAAACATTTCTAGGTAACTTTGGATTATAGAGTTTTAGATATTTTATATATGATGTGTATATAATGATGGAAAATATATTAATATTTAAAAATAGAACACAGCTCTATGAGTTATCTTCTATACCCAATAACTTAAAAACACTATTTCCTCAGAATCGCATGCATCAGTAGGGCAACTGGGCAAGATGTCTTAGTTCCTATCCGCATGGCTTTTCATTATACTATCAGGCTAGACTGTTTCTTTCATGATCATGAAGTATTCTGAGAGGGCAGGGATGGAAAGTCAGGCCTCAAACTTACCCAATACCATTTTTGCCACATTCTATTGGCCACCAGGAGCCAGAAAGCCAGTTCAGTTCTTGGAGGTGCATAAATGGATTTCTACTCAGTAGTGCAGTCACCCTGTAAGGGTATGAACACAGAGAGGGGTAATTCATTCAGGACCATTGTCATAGAAGCCTATTGTAATGCAAAGAGTATTATTTAATTTGAGATAATCAATGGTAAAATTTGATCTAACTATACCTTTTATTTTATTTTATTTATGTATTTGACATAGCGAGAGAGAGCACAAGCAGGAAAAGCAGCAGAGGGAGAAGCAGGCTCCCTGCTGAGCAAGGAGCCCGATGCGGGACTCGATCCCAGGACCCTGGGATCATGACCTGAGCCGAAGGCAGCCACTTAACCGACTGAGCCACCCAGGCGTCCCCTAACTGTACCTTTAACATAAACTCAAAGGTCAAGTTATTTCTTGCTACTAATTTCCTAATGGTGAAAAGCATCATTTGGAACTAACTAAGACTAAAATCAAAAACAAAAACACTAAAATCATGTAGCATTTTAAAAGCTTGTGTCTTCAGGTTGCCCACACTATTTTAATAACAAATTATTATTGAAATGAAAGTATGTATTAAAAATTTCTCACTGATGGCTACAAATTCACATGATAAGGCTGTAGACCCCTCCCCCAAGAGATAAATGGATCACATGGAATATATCCCCAGAAAATGCCTATAGGGCAGAGTGCTGAGACTATATCATGTGATATATGAATGAGAAGAAAGAACTTTCATGAAAGAGAATTTGAAGTGAATTGGAGAAACTTTTGGGAAGTATGAGGTTTATTATATTTTGTATTATTCCTCTTAATTATAATTCTGAGGTGCCTAAATTTAAGGGCAAATGAAAATGTTACTAAAAATCTCTGTTCTTCCTAAAGGTAATTTTTTTCCTCTAGTTTTAAATTTGAGAAACTTATATGTTATAAATCACATCCGGGAATGTTTGTCCAAGGTAGGATTTTGTTCTTTTGAATGGTACCCACATTATGTATTTTGAAATCATTTTATAAGTATATATTTTTAATAGAACCATAAGAAAAGAGAGGATTTTTATCCCTAAATTCATAACTATTTTTTTAATCTGTCAGAACATTTTCCTGCCTACTGATCTTGCTCTTTCTCTAGTTCAGGTTTGTTGATTATTTCATGCTGTTAAGAATATTTGATACAATCCCATGACCAGCAAGACCCCAGGAGAAAATGAAAAGAGCTTTATCAATGGAGAGGCTGGGGGTCTCTCACTGCCTTTTGCTGTTCATACATTGCGTTTCTTGGGTTTCAAAATAAAAGGCTTAACTCTTTCCATAGTGTTTTCCATTTATATAGATTCCAATAGTAGAAATGTAGAGACTGTATACATAATGTATTGCCAAGTTTGATAACACTGATATAGACTAAATAATGACTACAAATTACTTTACTAGAATATTGGATAAGGTGTGCTGATAAGTTATTGTTTATTTTACAGATTCATTTTTGTTACTTTTCTAAAGTGAGAAACAAAAGGTCTTTCTGATAAATTCTGACAATTACTCTGCAGACATAGTATACTTCAGTCAAAGAAATCAAGCATCCTTCCTTACAGAATCCTCAATAGTTACTAAGACATGTGTTATATGGAATGTACTAGATAATGATTTTAAATAGTTTCTTATAAAAGTGAATGTATATTATTAGAAAGTAGTAAACAGTAGTAAAATTTAAAGTTATAAACAAGATGATAAATGATAAATGAAATAATTATAAAAATTATAGTAAGTGTGATATCATAAGCCTAAATATAATTCCCCTATGTCCACAAAATGTCTCTAGGAGTCTATCTGCATAAGGGATTAAGGAACCTTCGGAGGAAAATAAATTGATGAAGTGAAAGAGATGGTGAGGGATTTTTCCAAGAGTAGCATCTTCAGCTTGGGGGAAAACAAAACAAAACATTATTTAGCAGAACATGGTGCATGGCATTCAGCATAAAAGTCCCCTTCCCATTTCACACACAAGTACACACGTTCTCTTCAAGCTCCCTAAGGATTGGCTAAAGTAGGCTGTTAAAAAAAAAAAAAAAAAACAGTAAAAAACATTTTCAAATGAAAAAGCTATGAGAAGATTTCAGTAACAAGCCAATAATGCTTCTGTACCAAAATAAAAGAATGTGTCACAGAATTGGAAATAGGAATTTTCTCTCCTTGGGTGGGATGAAGTGAGGGCAGGGGGGTGATGTTGGTTGCCATGTTATTTCTGTGGATATCAACAGAAGGCAGAAACTGCAAAAAAGTATTGTCAATTACAGAAACAGTTACTTCTAGCTTCTAGCAGAAATCTTGACACTTATTAGGGTTTAATTAAATATTTATGCAGTGAATGAAACACTAAATTGACCCAGCTGCAAAGCTTAAGAAAGAGGTAGTGGTTTATTCAATTGGGCTAATAATACCTTTGAGTGGTGGTAGCAGTGTAGATGGTGGAAATAGTAACTTTCTTTTTTCTTGATTAATGATAGTTTTATCAGTTCCAGAAGAGAATGCTGGTAACCTTAGAGGGAACAAAACTCAAAAGCCTTGCAATAATACTCAGTTTCCTTAATGGCCATCTTTTTCAGGTAGCAGGGATAAGGCTCCTCCAACAGACAGAACTGACAGAAAGAAGATGGAATATTAAATCTAAAATGGTGGTTGAAAGAAGCTTTTGTAAACACACAATAAAGGCATTATGTGGGCTCAAATACTTTTAGGAAGAATTATGAGGGTAGACTAGTATTCAAATAATTATGATAGGTACTGGAATCAGCAGTATGTTGCTTATGTAGTTGACATCTCACATCAACAATTTAGAGTCCAATTTGTTTAATATAGAAATTAAATGATTATGTCTCTCAGCCTGCCTATTGAAAAATGAATTGTGTGGTTATGACCTCCCTGGAGCTTCCAACCATAAATTTAACCCAATTGCCTATAGCAGATGGTGATATATCAAGGGGCGTTTTTTAGAGTGAGGTGGGAAGATTTTAAAATATATCGATGCCCAGACCCCATCCTTGGCACTTTTGAGGTGGGGGCAAAACATGTACTTTTTAAAAGATTCCCCAGGTAATTTGAATATGTAGCCAGGCTTCAGAACCATTTATCTAGAAGATGCTTTCTTTGTTCGTGTGATGGGTTACATATCCCATCTTCTGAAAGCAACCTCACTGGCTTGTGGTACGGAGACATACATACTCAAATGTTTATACTAGAACTCTAGTTGATTGGGATGAACTAATCAACTAAGTTTACATAGTGGAGCCTCTGATTCCCTTTAGTCCATAGGCAGATTATTTCTTACGGAAGTTCAGTGGGCTTATATTTGTACTTCTTATTTAGGGAACTATACCTTTGTTAAAAGACAAAAAAAAGATAATAGAGCAGGAGAGGAATGGACTGTAGAATATGTTAAAGCCTAAGTCCAACGGCTATTTTTAGCGTTAATTATAAATTAATACTATAAATCTCAGAGTTAAAGTTTGCCTTCAACTCTGTTGAGTCTGTGCTGTTTCATCAACGTCATGATGGTTTTAGGGTGACTGGCTGGCTCAGTTGGTAGAGTAGGACCCTGCTCTTGGGTCCTGAGTTCGAGCCTTATGTTGGGAGTAGAGATTACTTAAAAAAAACCCATCATGATGGTTTTCCCCCAGTTTTTCTCTCTTGACTGATTATATAACATACAATGGTCAATTGTGCAAAATTCTGGTGTTTATTTACCTATTGCTTAACTACCAGTAATTTTTTAAGATGGTAGAAGATATGGGGGTGTGGCATACAGCTTTGGCATTCTCCTGTTCTTCATCTATATGAAATAATGTAAAAATTTTAACTCCTTAAATATCATGGGTGAGGATGTAGGAAAAGAAGAGGGATGTTATGGGGGGAAAGGATGCAGGTAAACAGGAAGAGAAGGGGGGAAGTAGGTATGTAGAAAAGCAGCAGCACAGAGACAAAAAGGAAAGAACCAGGGGCAAAATAAACAGGAGAGTAAGGGGGTAAGATGATAGTCGAAGTGTCAGCCTCCACTTCTTTCTTTAATGCAAGCCAGATTTTGGTCCGAAGCCCCAGTTTTGGCAAATCCATTTTAGAGTGTGGTCTTAGTCATCAAAATGATGATTTTCAGAACCTACCCTTCCTAAATGTGAATAATTTCTTGTTTGTATATAACTTTTTAAGCATATCCAACTTTCTTTTTTTTTGAAAGCATATCCAACTTTCTAAATAGATATTTCCTGAGGCATTATTAAAATACTTATCACTATGGGTCTTTCATATTATCTTAGAATCATCTTTTTCAAATCCAGTGATTATGCTACATTCTTAAATTTATATCAAATGTAATTACATTAAGTTTATTTTATACTTTGTTAAGCCAGTGCAGTAATAACTTTTTCATCTCCAGATTAATTTCTTTTACCCACAGCAGCCAATCATGCTCCAGACAGCACAGCTTTTTGAGACTATTATTATGCATGCACAGCTGCATCTTGCCTTAACTAGTGTCTGTGATTATTCACTAAAGAATTCTGCATAAACTCATTATCCACAGGAGAGTCTTCCTCCTTTTTATTTGTGCACAGCTCAGGAGTGAGACCTCCTGCAAGTTGCAATTTAGATGTAAAAGGAGTTTATTTTAGGAATGTCCATCTTTCAGCACGAAGGGGTACATACCCTTGGTGAAGTGCATTCAAAACTTCCACAGTTTTAATGAGAGTTCTCTGTGTACATCAATAGGAAATGGGAAAACCTTTGGTCACAGAAAATGTCTCCAGCAGTGAGAAAGGCATATTCACTTTCTGATCTAGCAGTTATCAGAATCGGCATGAGCTCTTCTTTCTCAGGTAGGAACTGCTGGATTGAGAACCTGATTCTGGCTTCTCAGGGAATATAATATGGAAGAAAGTTATCGAAGACAGATTATAAAATATTTATGAAGAGCTCATGTCTATATTATGCTTTGCTAGTGCTTATGATACATGTAGAGAACACAGTTCCTTCATTTTACACAGATTTATAATTTGAAGGAAGAGATTTAAAAACTGTGGAAATAACCTGAATAGCATATTTAAGTGTAAGCCATCACACAGAGTAGGGCAAATAGTCTTTGTAAGTCCACATTCTATTAACTTTGGTCAACATTATACCTGTTCATTTTATTTTTACCAAAAATTGCTCATTTAAAATTTTACATATACTTATTGTTCTGTAATATTTAGCAAAAATGAGATACAAATCAAATACATGATTTGTCTCCAGAACGATTTGGGAAACACATGTAGGAAACATCAAAAAGTACTTACTAATTCAAGTAGGACATACCGGAGTGCCAAAACATATTTCACAGATGCCAGTCCTGTTTAGGGTCAGAGAAGAAAGAAATTCAGATGATCTTATTTGGACAAGAAGTTTTTCCATTATGAGATGAATAGTTGTTTAGATTTCTTTTAGACATGAGAGAGGAAAGTATTATGGTTGGGACGAAAATTTGAATAAAGCTTTAAAATAGGGAGTGAAATGGATTATGAGCCCTTCTTTGAAAGAGGGTTTGTGTTAGGGATTTGAAGAGGCAAAATTGGAACAACAGATGGAATTTATTGTGCATGATCCCAAATGTCAAGTGGAGGTGTTTGAGCTTGCTTTAGAGAAGAATTATTAAGATTTTGAAAGCTGCACAAAAATCCGAAATAATTTTATTTAAATAATCTGATTTTTCTTGGGGCACCTGGGTGGCTCAGTTGGTTAAGCGTCTGCCTTTGGCTCAGGTCCTGAGTCAGGCTCCCTGCTCTCCCTCTACCCCTTCACCCCGCTTGAAATGTCCAGTCCAGAAATCAAAAGCTACCCCTTCTATCTTTCTCTCTCTCTGTCAAATAAATAAATAAAATCTTTAAAAAAATCTAATTTTTCTAGATATTAAGTGAAAAACTTTATGCAATGTACATGTAACAATATATGAAGAGAAGTTCAACATCATGATGAGTAGGACGATAGCAAATATAAGAGGCAACTGCTGATAGGACAATGTTCAGAAAGATAGTCTCCAAAATTTAGCTTGAGTTTGGAAGAGACTTTACAAAGTTATTCAGAATAGAAACTAAAGTAAAAAATGAAATGATATTTTATTATTTTTTATTTTTTTAAGATTTTATTTATTTATTTGAGAGAGAGAGAATGAGAGATAGCACGAGAGGGAAGAGGGTCAGAGGGAGAAGCAGACTCCCCGCTGAGCAGGGAGCCCGATATGGGACTCGATCCCGGGACTCCAGGATCATGACCCGAGCCAAAGGCAGTCACTTAACCAACTGAGCCACCCAGGCGCCCCTGAAATGATATTTTAAAGGAAAAAATATTAGGGCCAGTTTGATTAGGTTGAATTGAGAGTTTCTTAAACTTCTGTGTATGATGACTTGCATGGGTCACTGTGGAAGGGTAAGAAAGCAAAAGTTGAGTTTGTTCATAAATCACTTTTACTATGATGAGCATCATGACACCCTGTGCTCTGGACATTGCTGATTTGACCAGCAAGATTTTCTAAACCCTAATGATGCGTACTTTATCTATGTAACTTAAAGCAGTTGAGCCAACCTTAGGTAAACTTCAGTTTTTAATGAGAGTGTTCTAGGAGTAAAATAAGCCTCTGTTGAGTCATCCACATCTGATGTTGATGTAAAAGTGAAGAACAGTACCTGCTTTTGGTGACAGCAACAGGAGTGGGGAGATTCTATAAAAGGTCTGAATTCTGTTTAGAAAATGAGTCACTGTGATATAAATCCTACTTTTTCAAATGATCATGCCTGGCTTTTCCACAAAACAAAACAACTTTCAATTGTACCAAGACCATTTAAATCTAGCCTGATATGTGTCACAAAGGATGCTGAAATGTCCAGTCCAGAAATCAAAAGCTTGATATTGAGAGAAATGAGCAACCACTATGTTCCTCCAAATCCACTAAATGTCAGTTTTTCCAGTTTTTAAGATTCTGGTATTTAGATTATTAATTAAGCTGATCTACATGAATTAGTAATAGATAGGACTACTTATAGTTTATTGTTAAATCTGGACACTATCGAAAAAAGATGTATTAATTATTACACCAGTACACCAGGTGTAAACTGGCCGTCCTAGAAAATTAGGACATGTGGGCACCCTAATAATTGAACATTAGAATTTTTTCTTCCACATGTTTTTACTCTGGATAATTTAAAGTTGCATCTAAATAAGTGAATCAGAATGCAATGCTTGCGAATAGTAATAGAAACATTTTTCTCAGTAAAGAATCAACAGTATTTGGAAAATATAACAGGATGGGAGTTGGAAAAATCAAAGACAAGTTAACCAGGATGTTCTCACTGTACAGAACAGAAAATCTGCATATAGTAGCTTAAACAGATAGGGGATTGTTCCTATTTAAGTATGGATAAGTGGCTGCTAACATTGATTTAGTCTTTAGAGGCTCAATTATATTACAGCTGATGTTTTGATATTCTTGTGGCCTTTCCTTCATGGTCACTGGATAGTTTCTGCCACCAAGTTATCATATCTATATTACAGGAAGAAAGAAAAAAGATAATTCTTTTCTAAAATACTCACCACATGCATCATACACCTCAATGAATAGATCTCTGCTGAACAGCTATGGTAGACTGAAATAATACTTAGGAAGGCAGGGACTGGGAATTGGGATTAAATCTGTCAGTATCGTATACCACGATGTATACCAATATCGTATACCACAATGTTAAGATTTCACATCAATATAGTTTCAGGAGCAGCAGTGCCATTTATAGGGATAAGGAAGAAGAATCTTATTTGCTTTATAAGAGGATTTGTTTGTTTTGAATTTTTTTATATAATCAGTTTGATATAGAGACACTTAAATAACCCCACTTCCCATGGGGAGTTGAACATATGAAACTGCAGAGCATAAGGAACTAAAAATTGCAAGTTAAGAATCATATGAATTAAGCCAAGTAAAACAATATCACAGAGGACAGCAGATACAGAATGGTAACAGGAAAGGAAAAAATTTTGTTCTCTTTATTAAATTACTTCTCCTCTATTTTGTGGTTTATGTCTAATACTAAATATAATTATCTATACCAGGGATGAGCAAACAATGGCTGTGAACTAAATCTGCTCACAGCCTTTTTGTTTTTTCGGTTTTTGTTTTTTTTTTTTAAGTAAAGCTTTTTTTGCAACACAGTCACTCTACGGCTGCAGTTGTGTAACAATGACAGAAATAAGTAATTGTGACTCAGATTATTTGCTACCTAGCCCTTTAACAGAAAAGTTTTTTCAACCTCAATTTAAAGGAATTAGGGTAGAACATAAGTGCCTATCTCTTTTTCTTTTTTTTTAGATTTTTTTCTTTTTTTATTATTATGTTATGTTAATCACCATACATTACATCATTAGTTTTGGATGTAGAATTCCATGATTCATTGTTTCCTTATAACACCCAGTTCTCCATTCAATACGTGCCCTCTTTAATACCCATCACCAGGCTAACCCATGCCCCCACCCCCTCCCCTCTAGAACCCTCAATTTGTTTCTCAGAGTCCATCATCTCTCATGGTTCGTCTCCCCCTCCGATTTCCCCCCTTCGTTCTTCCCCTCCTGCTTTCTTCTTCTCCTTCTTCTTCTTCTTCTTCTTCTTCTTCTTCTTTTTATTTAACAGACAGAGAGAGCACAAGTAGGCAGAGCAGCAGACAGAGGGAGAGGGAGAAGCAGGCTCTCGGCCAAGCAGAGAGTCCGATTCCGTGATCTGGGATCATGACCTGAGCCGAAGGCAGCTGCTTAACCGACTGAGCCACTCAGGCGCCTTTTTTTTTTTTTTTTTAACATATATTGTATTATTTGTTTCAGAGGTACAGGTCTGTGATTCAACAGTCTTACACAATTCACAGCACTCACCATAGCACATACCCTCCCCAATGTCTATCACCCAGCCACCCCATCCCTCTCACCCCATCCCCACTCCAGCAACCCTCAGTTTGGTTCCTGAGATTAAGAATTCCTCATATCAGTGAGGTCATATGATACATGTCTTTCTCTGATTGACTTATTTTCCTCAACATAACACTCTCCAGTTCCATCCACGTTGTTGCAAATGGCAAGCGTTCATTCCTTTTGATGGCTGCATAATATTCCATTGTATATATATACCACTTCTTCTTTATCCATTCATCTGTCGTTGGACATCTTGGCTCTTTCCACAGTTTGGCTATTGTGGACATTGCTGCTATAAACATCGGGGTCCACATACCCCTTCGGATGACTACATTTGTATCTTTGGGGTAAATACCCAGTAGTGCAATTACTGGATCGTATGGTAGCTCTATTTTCAACTTTTTGAGGAACCTCCATACTGTTTTCCAGAGTGGCTGCACCAGCTTGCATTCCCACCAACAGTATAGGAGGGTTCTCCTTTCTCCGCATCCCCGCCAACATCTGTCGTTTCCTGGCTTGTTAATTTTAGCCATTCTGACTGGTGTGAGGTGGTATCTCATGGAGGTTTTGATTTGGATTCCCCTGATGCCGAGTCATGTTGAGCACTTTTTCATGTGTCTGTTGGCCATTTGGATGTCTTCTTTAGAAAAATGTCTGTTTATGTCTTCTGCCTATTTCTTGATTGGATCAGTGCCTATCTCTTTTTAAATGTATATTCTCTCATTGGGAAGTAAATAAAAGAATTTTATAGTGAATTTGGAGCTCCTGAAACAAACTTTTGAGCATCTCATTTAGTCATCACAATATGTTATGATATGTTTTATTAGTCTGTTTTCAGGTGAACTTATTCAACTATCATTCAGTTCATTAGCTTTTTCAAATAAAAATAGTCTAATTTAAATAGAGTTGTATTTTTTCTGTAATTCTTAAAGTTACTGATTTAATTAGAAAAATTCTACTGAATGAGATAATAAAATTCTGAGAGTAGCAAACATATTTACACATAATTTCTTGTAACTCTTGTCTTTTTCTGCAACCAAAATAAATATTTCCTTTAATTTACATTGATTTAGGTATTCCTGTAGATTTTATTCTGTTTGAACCTAGATCTCTTCTATTTTTTTGCATTCTCCCCTGAGAGTTCCAAACCACCACAATGCATTGAACTATTGCCTAAATGTTGATAAACAATCCTCATATCCCTATTTTTGGCTGCGAATTCTTTTCTGAACCCGAAACTGGTGTATACAAATTCTTAGTGGTACGTCCACTAAGTGGAAATTCTGCAAATAACTAAAATTTAGTATATTCAGAATGTAAAACATTGTCTCTCGTGATCGTCCAAAACATTTAGGTCCATGGCCAAATCAAGACAACCCATTGAAACTTGAATGGAGTCCTGGGCAGGAGTGGAAACTCTGCCTGAGCAGTTTTAGCTCTGGACAGTGGCCCAGATATAAAGAAGATGCCTTCTAAGTTCTACTGTATTTGGTACACTTTTTTTTTTTTTTAAGATTTTATTTATTTATTTATTTATTTGACAGAGAACAAGAGCAGGAACACAAGCAGGGGGAGTGGGAGAGGGTGAAGCAAGTTTCCCGCTGAGCAGGGAGCCTGATGCAGGGCTCGATCCCAGGACCCTGGGACCATGACCTAAGCCAAAGGCCAATGCCTCATGACTGAGCCACCCAGGTGCCCCTATATGGTACACTTTGGATGTGTATCAAAACAAACAAAAAAATTAGTATACCAATACAAAAATAACAATAAATGATTAAAGGAATAATTTGCACTTCTTTCTAATTTTTCACAGAAATATTAGTATTAGTTCAATACTTGAAAAGTCATTAGGTGCAATAGGGTTAAGAAATGGGCAAGTTTACATAAGATGAAATTTTTGCCATATTCTCTAAAGAAAAAGTACATTTTTAAGGTTTTTTAAGTGATTTTATTTATTTATTTGACAGATAGATATAGAGAGAGCATAAGTAGGCAGAGTGGCAGGCAGAGGGAGAGGGAGAAGCAGGCTCTCCGCCGAGCGGGGAGCCAGACGTGGGGCTCGATTCCAGGACCCCAGGATCATGACCCAAGCCGAAGGCAGCCGCTTAACCGACTGAGCCACCCAGGCACCCCGAAAAAGTACATTTTTAAATAGATGATTTTACCTCCCAAAATATATTCTGCATGACAAATGAAATGAGACTACATAATCATACAAAATATTTTCTCTGCATGTACATGAAATAATTTTTATTCAACTCAGAGCTACCAATTTTAAGAGATTTAAAAATAAAAGTCTAAAATATAGTTTGGTGTATACTCATATTAAATCATAAATTTTGTTTGAATTCCATCTTAAAAATGACAAACATTTAAAATAAAACTTGATTAACCACAATATAAAATCATTAGATCCAAACTCTAATCAAGGGAAAACTGCCATTATACCGACATTGGTAAACTACTACTATAACCTGATTCTTGGAAGAGACAGGGATCAAAATACAGCTGCAAAACAAATCTTCACTTCCTTTAAAAATCCACGGAGGCAAAACCGTATACTATGTTCTTCTAAAGCATCTCCATTCTTAGGTTATAGGGTTCACTGTAGTGAACTCATTACCCTACCTTCTTCCATAAAATATCTATAGGGATTTCAGGTTTTATAACACATCATATATTTCATATAGTTATGTCATATAACTTGCCCTGATGGATTGACAAGAGTTTCAAATAGTATAAACACATGAAGGGATTCTGGAAGAATAAATATTTAACAAAAGCTAACTTGGAAATTAACTTGGAACTTAGCACTTTATTCTCTATTATTCCCTCTTTTTCACATTATGGACAGATTATCTTGCCAATTGTAAATCTTTCCAGGGCAAGAACAATGAGTTTCAATATTAAGGCTTCAACATACTACTGGGCATACCACCAATACTTAATTTAATGTAAACTAGTAGTAAAACAATCTAGTATAATGTGCTCAAGATTCATTTTTATAACAGTTATGAGACTACCCAGCATATTTATAATCACATTTCTGTGCCCTTGAGGAAAAAGTGAATCTAAATGGAGAGCTCATACTGGTTTTACACTGTTAAATTTCATTTACATTTCATCTTACACTTGTCAATATAAGATGCAAATCTCTGAAAGTGTTTTCAGATGGTTAAACCTGTCTTAATATTATAATATTCTATAAGGCACTTATTAATTATATATAAGCATTCATTGTCCTAATTGTGCTAAAATGTGTGTCTATAAAATTGAGCCAGCCTTTTTATTGTCTGTGTTTTCCTTCACCCCTAGGATGTTGCATTGTAATGTGTCTGCTTATATTATCCCCAGTGAATTCATTATAAGGATACTAAAATATAATTACCATATTAGTCTATAGTCATTTTTGAGTGCCTTCTTAATACAAGTGACTTTTTAGGTTAGATTACAATTAATCTTTTTTCTCCTTAATCCTCAATCATTCTTAATCATGTTTAAATAGTCTTAATCATGAAACATTCTTAATCATTCTTCAATACCTTTAAACTTTCTTAATTGTTCCATTCTTAAGCATCATTCTCCGGGTTTCAGGGATACTTAAAGACACTGATAAACATGGTATCTATGTCTGACCTTGATGTTTTAATGTCTAAAGATTTCATGTCTATAGTTCTAGTGTTATTCCCTTTCTATGCAAGATAGTAATTATTATGTTCCGTGAGTATGAAAATATGAAAATCAACATTCAAAGGGGAGTTTCAGGTTACCTAGATAGATTTCCATAATACAGTATGAAAAGCATTTCAGCAATAGGTTAGTTTTCTGCCCCTCTTGGAGTTATATTGATCTTCATTGGCAAGAACATTTTGCCATTCTTTACATGATTATTTTCCCAATGGTAGAACAAGAAATAATGATTGTGCATAAGATGTAGGGCTATATATGTGTTGGAGAGGGGCTATGAAAGAGCTAATGGTATTCCTTTCCCTCTCTTCTGAAGCCAAACTTTTTGCTGATTTGAGACTATGAGTATAATTAACTAATTAAAAGTTAAGTACTAGAGCCATGTTTCTGGAATTTTTCTTGAATATTCATTCATTCTCTTCATTTCATATGCTGTATATCCATAAATTTTAAGATCAGTGGTTCAGTTTTGAACTAGAAAAGCAACTACTAAAATTGTACCTGTGTTGAATAAAGACATAATATTGTGCCATGTTCTTTAAAACAATTCAAATGGTGAGAAGCAAATTTCATATATATTATGTTATAAATAACGATTGAGTCATAGAATTATCTCTGACACAGAATGCAAGTGGGCATTTGATAATTTTCTCTGTACAGGAAATATTTTTGAAATTCTAAATATGTTTTTTAAGGTATAAATGTGAATGATTTGATATACATTATAAAATGATTACCATAATCAAGTTAATTAACACATCCACCACCTCATATAATTAACATTTTTGTGTTGTGTTTGTGGTAATGTTGTGGGATCATTGAGCGTGATGGTCAAAAAAGAATTATTGAGATATTTTATGGGGCAACTAGTAAGTTTATTTAAGTAGCACAGGGAAGGACTCCTGGGCAGAGACAGCTGCACTTCTGCTTTGTGAAGCTGGTGGTTGTATGCTTAGTATTCAAGGGAGAGGGGACATGCAGACATGCAGGGAGTATTAGATCATAAATGTCTTCTTCGAATTTCTGCTCATAAAATTACTTTTGTAAGATTTCTCTGGTGCTTATCATTCAGTTTGATATTAACTATTGGTGACTACATGGCAGTCATGAGAGCCTGTAAGAATGTAGCAACCAGTGTGTATTTGATCCTTATTGAAACTATGCAGGCTATAGGTCAGCCTTCTGGGCTAAAGGTGAACATTTTTCTGCTTCAATTCCTCATCAATGAGAACACTTAAAATTTATTCTCTTAGCAAATTTCAGATATACAATGTGGAATTATTAACTGTAGTCACTATGCTGCATATTAGATACCTAGAACTTATTTATCTTATAAGTGAAAGTTTATAACACTTGACAATTGGAAACTTACAAAAATAAAGTCAATGAGGATATTGTTACTAGTTTTAATTTTATTGCTATAGCAGAATTATTAGAACCTAATTTTTAAGTGTACTGACAATCTTTTAGATGGCTGGTAGAATTTTAACAATACTTTAAGATTAATTACTATGTTATTTAATGTAATTATGTGACATATAAAGCTAAAATAGCAGTGATTATAATACTTAAATCTTATTCCACTCATGAGAAATGTTATTTTACCTTCTTAAAAAAAAGTTTATGATTCCAAATTAAAATTGCCATACCTAGGACTATAAAGTACTTTAAAAGTATGTCTACAAGGTAATTGACTGCTTTAGACAACAATAATTATGTGTTTGAGGTTTATAACATTTGTATAAATAATCTATGACAAAGGTAGCATAAAGGCTGGGAGAGGGGAAACAGAAGTATACCATTATAGAGTTCTTAAACTACATGTGTGGTGAAATACCACCTGAAGGTATTCTCTGTATACTCTCAAGCTCTTCCCTTTTATCCCCCGACACAAGGTAACTTACAAGACAATACAGGTATGAAATGGCATCTCAAAATAATATACAAACAAACAAGCAAACAAAAATGCTCCATTAACTCTAAAAGAAGACATAAAAGAACAATTTGGGGAAAAGTTTAAACAGAACAAATAAAAAAAAAAACAAATGATAAAATGGTAGCTTTTAACCTAGCCAAATCAAAATAAAACCAAATAAAAATTCCAGAAGTGAAAAAGCAATAAACAAAACCTACAGAAGTATAATGAATAGGTTTACCAGCATGTTACACATAGTCAAAGAAAAGATTAGTGAATTGGAAGATTCCCAGACTTACATATAAAGGGAACCATGCACTAAGATACAGAAAGTTTGAAAAAAAAATGAGGATGAGAAGAATAGATGGAAAGTATGATACGAGTGAAACAGAATGGAATGATGACATATTTAAAGAGATATATGACAAAATTCTGCCAAAATTGATGAAAAGGCATGAAGACTCATGATAAGTTCTATGAACCCGATCCATGATAAATGCAAAGACAACTACAGATTGCCGCGTCATACGATAAAGAGCCAAGGGCATTATCTTGAAGTAAGCAACAGCGACACCTACTGCCAACTTCTCAAAAGAAAAATAAAAACTAAAAAGGAGGAGAGGATACAGTGTCATATACTCTGGAATAGCAAAATAACGACCAAGAATTCATCAGTGGGGGGAAAATCCTTTCAATAATAAAATTGACATAAAGGTATTTTAAAGTAAATACAAATTGATAGAATTTGTCACTAACTCTTACGGACTGGATTATATCTCCCCCAACTTCTTAGGTTGAAAAAATAATGACTAGTACCCTAGAATGTGACTGAATTTAGAGATAGGGCCTTTAAAAAGACAACTGAAATTAAATGAGGTTGTAAGAGTTGGACCCTATTTCACTATGACTGGACTCCTCATTAGAAGAGGGACAGGCACCAGGGATTTGCACGTATAGAGGGAAGGCCAAGTGAGGACATAGAGGGACGGTAGCCATCTGAAAGCCAGAGAGGCTCAGGATAAACCAAACCCACCAACATTTTTCCCTTGAACTTCTATCTTCAGAACTGTGTGAAATAAATTTCTATTGTTTAAGTCACTTAATTTGTGGTATTTATTTTATAATGGTAGCCCTAGCAGACTAACATATTCACAAACTCACACTATTTTTCAGATATAAGATATAAAATAAAACTCTGTGATATAACAAGAAAAAAAAGAATAACATAAGTTCTTTCACAATTCAAAATGGTTATCAAATGAAAAAACCAATAATAATTTATTGTGTGTTTAAAGAAGGTGACGTGTTAAAGCACATGACAAAGATGGCATATATCATAGGAGGGAATTAAATAAAGTTACTATGTTCAAAGAATCTTGCTTTACATCAAAAGGGGGATATATAGCATCATGGTTTTATTTTATTGAAGTATAATTGACATGTGACATTATATTATTTTCAGGTGTGCAATGTAATGATTCCATATTTGTATATATTGCAAAATGATTACCACGGTAAGTCTAATTAGCATCTGACACCATACATAGTTACAAAATTTATTTTTTTCATGATGAGAATTTTTAAACACTATTCTTTTGGGGCACCTGTGTGGCTCAGTCATTGGGCATTTGCCTTTGGCTCAGGTCATGATCCCAGGGTCCTGGGATCGAGCCCTGCATCAGGCTCCCTGCTCAGCAGGAAGCCTGCTTCTCCCTCTCCCACTCCCCCTGCTTCTGTTCCCTCTCTTACTGTCTCTGTCTCTGTCAAAAAATAAATAAAATACTTAAAAATATAAAAATAAAAAACCTATTCTTTTACTTTCAAATATGAAATATAGTATTATTAATTACAGTGTTATTATATTATAGTATTTATATATAATAGTTATAGTATTACTAACTATACATGCTGCACATTACACCCCCAGGACTTTTTTATAACTAGAAGCTTGTACCTTTAACCCCCTCACTGATTTTGTCCATCCCCCACTCCCAGCCTCTGGCAACCACGCATTATGCTTTCATATCCTATTAAATATATTTTACTTTGTCTAATGGATAAAATAAAGATGGATTTTAAACAGGAGAATGATGTGTCTGTTTCAATAAAACACTGACTATAATGTAAGTGATTATTTTTTCAAGAATGGTTGTATACAAAAGATAAGACTAGAAACAGGAAAATTGTGGCTATACCCAAAAGTGTAAAATGATGGTAAATTCAATTGTGCGTGGTAGCAATGTGATTCAAAATAAAAGAATAGACTTAGGAGACACTTATAATTTATACTAGAAGGAATGAGTTATTAGGATTTGATTTGTGGGGGGAAGAGGAGAGGGACTGTTAAATCTACTTATGGTTTTCCAGTCTGGACAACTGGAATGATTTTGACAATATTCAGTGAGAAATAACACACAGAAAACCTTGGGTATGTAATCATTCATCATAGACTTATTGGGGATATTTAATGTCTACTCACGATGGCAGATACATCCATCCAAACCATGAGACCAATGAAACTGATCCTTTATAAGGAAATTTAACTTTCTTATCATGTTTTATCAATGCTGTTGTTTAATAACATTTACTATTTCCAGCTGTTAACAAATCTGCTCTGTGAAAAATTATCTTTAGTTAACAGAAAATATAGTGGCATAATATATCAAACCAATGTTATAGCTAACTTCCTTTTTCATTATCAAAAGCCTCCTGGTGATTTTGGACTGAACTAAGGTGTTCTTCACAGTGAGTTCCTTAAGTATTCCTGGCAAGTTCCCAGAAGCTTAAGGGGGTAGTCTTTGTCCTACAAACTTTTATTGAAATATGTATACCAAAAAGTGCTGAAATCTTAAGTGTACTTAACAAATTATCAATCATGTCTTTGAAAGGTGAGAGAATATGAAACAGTAGCAATTTAGAAAAGTAAAGCCTAAATGCATTACAAACTCAAGTAGAAGAAAGTTATACTTCTTTGTAGATACAGTCTATCTTTGCAAAGTGGGGACATAATAAAATATAGGGTTTGGAGAAGCAAGTTCCCAGATTGATTGTCTTTCAAAGGGAAGTATTGATTAATGTCAGCTGCGGAGGTGTGGTTATTCAGATGAGACTGTCCATTGGTTGGCAGTGTATTCACTGCAGTGAGACTTCTACTGATGGACTCACTTACACACGTATGGGGCTATCACTGAGAAGTTGACTTTTAGAAGTTTGTTACAGGATCAGAGAGCCCATTGATCAAACTGAGGCTTGTCACCAATCAACTAAACACGTTTAAAACAGAATCTGGTGTTATTTGTTATCATGGCTACAAAATAATCAGTCTTTTACTGGGAACTTGGAAATTTAACAAAAATGTTTATGTGACATCTAAAAAAACTGTACCTATTTAATGTATACAACTTGATGAGTTTGGGAGTAAGTATATACCTGTGAAACCATCATCACCACCCAAAGCCATGAAGTATTTCCATAAATAGGTACAGCTTTTTACATGTCAAAAAATAAGGTTAAGTAGAAGTATTAAAAATGTAAAATAATGAAAGGAGACTTAGATGAGACTGAGGCTCCAGGGGTTTGAGGACTTTTCAGAGGCCACCAATGAGAAATTGGCAGGGCCAAGATTCACACCCAGTTCCCTCTGACTTTAGGTGTAGACTTCACTACCTGTTCCCTTCAGCCCCTGAAGTGAGTCCTATGCTTTCTGGGAGCTACGAATGCCCAGATGAACACGACCCAGCCCCAGGTCACTCACAGTTCAGGCTGGACTGGATTCGTATGTCTAGTATGTTTTTTGTGTCCAGACTCCTATTCCAGGCTGGGCCAATACTGGCTTTTGGGCTGTTGCAATATTACATCTTATCAAAAGATCATTAAGACAATGCTTTTCACTTCAATTCTGTAGAAGAACTAATGAAGGAGAGAAACCATGTGCCTCAAAAAATGTGAGATTTGATTATTTTAAATGACTATGCCCCTGGTTAGGTATGTGATCTTGGGCAAGTCACTTAATCTCTGGACTTCAGTTTCCTCATCTATAAAATGGTTGATGCCTTGGCTCAGCCTGTCCCACCGAATTCCAGGAGGCTGTGAAATAAGGTAATGAATGTGCAAGCAAACTCTAAACTGAAAAGCATTTCAGTATACAGGTGAAATTATCATGATTTTTTAAAAAAGTGTATTGTCAATTACTTTCTGAAAAAAAAGTTTAATGTGAAGCACATCCATATACATGGACTACACTACAAAATATGGAGCACTACTGATACCCTAACAAGCTGTCCTTGGGCATCACTAACACTTCCCATTCCACTCATCCAAAAGTAACCAATATTATGATGTACAACTTCATAACTAAGTGATGGTGATGCCAGTATTTAAACTTTTTTTTTTGATTTTCATTTATTTATTTATTTATTTATTTTTAATTTTTTTTTTTTATGATTTTTATTTATTTATTTGAGAGAAAGAGAGAGAGAAACAGTATGAGAGGGGAGAAGGTCAAGGGAGAAGCAGGCTCCCCGCTGAGCCAGGAGGCTGATGTGGGACTTGATCCCAGGACTCCAGGATCATGACCTGAGCTGAAGGCAGTCGCTTAACCAACTGAGCCACCCAGGTGCCCAGTATTTGAACTTTAATTTAAATTTAAAGCATATGTGTTTTACTCTTAAAACTAATATTACACTAGATGTTAATTAACTGGAACTTAAATAAAAACTCGAAACATAAAAAAATTCAATGAACTAAAAAAATGAAAAAGCATATGTGTCTTATGTCTGAATTCTTTTGTTTAACAATATTAGAATATTCACAATGATTCATGTACTTGTAGCTCATTAGTTTTCTTTGCTGTAGAGTATTCCATTTAATGACTATAGCAAAATATATTTATACATTATTTTAAATTTAGGGTCATTATGAATAATAGTGCCCTCAACATTCTTATTCATGTCTTTTATTATCAAACTGATTTTCAATGTAGTGGCATCAGTTGACATTTCCAGAAACAGCTTATGAGAGTTCTCATTACTCTTCATCCTAGCCAGTGTGTGGTATTATAGTGTTCTATTATTGTTTTAATTTGTATTTACTTGATATTTAATAAGTTTGAGGTCTTCTTTAATGTTGGCCATTTGTAAATTTTCTATATGAATTTGAGTTGAAGTATATTTTTCTATTAGGCTGTCCCTTATTTTTAGTACTTAGAAGTTATTTATTTTTTTATAAAAATTTTATTTATTTATTAGAGAAAGAGAGAGAAAGAGAGAACCTGAGGCAGGGGACGGGGGGGTGGGCAGAGGCAGAGGGAGAAGCAGAATCCCTACTGAGCAGGGAGCCCATGTGGGGCTCCATCCCAGGACACTGAGATCATGACCTAAGCCAAAGGCAGACACTTAACTGACTGAGCCACCCAGGCATCCCTAGAAGTTATTTTAGATTATGGGTATGAACCTTTGTTAAAAGTAAATGTTGAAAACCCCTTTCACTATGTGGTTTTCCTTTTACTCTCCTAAATGAGACCTTTTGATCTCATTAAGCAGCCCTTACATTGGGTATAATCAAATTAAATGTTAGTAGGTTTTTTTTTTCTCAGTTTAAAATATCTTTTTCTACCCTAATACCATGAATACATTTTCCTATTTATCTTCTTAAAGCTCTAGTATTTTACTTTTTGTGTTTTATTCTACTACCTATCTGGCATTGATTTTGTTTTTTTGAGGGGGTGGGGGGTGAGTAATGTGTGAGATGGATCCAGTTTCTTTTATATTTCTTCTCTCTCTCTCTCTCTCTCTCTCAAGTAAAAGCAGTGTATGATATGCTGGGAAGTCCTTCCTTTCCTACAAAACTTGGTTTCCCCCTTTGTAGAAACCAAATGTCCATTAGGCCTTGGCGGTTTGTATTCCTCAGCCTGTCTATCCTAGTGGATATCACAATATCTAATCCCTATACTTCTATAATAACTGTAGGTAGCTGGTAGAATATTTTCTCTCAACTTGCTCTTCTTCAAGATTGTATTGATTGGGTCTTTTTGGTGCTTTTAACTTCCACATACCTTTTAAAATTACCAATTCAATTTCTGTCAAAAATTACTTTTGTGATTTGCATAAATTATGAAGATTGACTTGGGAAGAAATTAAAAAGCAATTTTCCAGGGGCGCCTGGGTGGCTCAGTTGGTTAAGTGACTGCCTTCGGCTCAGGTCATGATCCCGGAGTCCCGGGATCGAGTCCCACATCGGGCTGCCTGCTCGGCGGGGCGTCTGCTTCTCCCTCTGACCCTCTTCCCTCTCGTGCTTTCTATCTCTCATTCTCTCTCTCTCTGAAATAAATAAATAAAATTAAAAAAAAAATTTTCAAAAAAAAAAGCAATTTTCCAATCAATGTACTTGGGAAATCCTTTCACTTACATAGAAATTTAATTTCTATTTATTTTTGCTCAATACTTGTATAATGCTATGCATCTTTTTTATACCTTAGCATTCAATTTTTATATTTTTGTACATGTTGCTTAAATTTAATTTTTCTTTTTTTAATAAAATTCTATGTAAATTTATATGCTGACTTTGTATCCACCTACCCTGCTGGTTTCACTTAGGATTTTTAATCATTTATCTGTAGATACTTTTTGATTCTTTTGTGCTTAATTATGTTTCCTGCCACTAACAATGATTTTATTTCTACTTTAAACTTTGTAAGATAGATAGATAGATAGATATTAGGATGCGGATATATTTGCTTGTTTTGTCTGTATTATTGTACCAGATAGGATCTGCAGGATGATATTGAAAAAAATGTTGATAGATACATTGATAGATAAGCAGAAATATATTTGTTTGTTTTGCTTATTTTATTGTACTGGATAGCATCTCCAAGATAAAATTGGAGAGAATGTTGATAACTAATATCTTTGTCTTCCCAGTCCTGTGGGGCAGGGGGAGGAATTCTGAAAACATTCCAATTTAGTGTTTGCGGTACATTGTTGTGTTTCATTTTGGTTACACTTAATCAATTTTATAATTTTTATGGTATTTGGTTGCTATGAGTAGATGCTAAATTTAAATTTTTTTAAGAATCAATTTGAGATAATTTAATTTTATATTTCATTTATTGATGTAATTATATGGGCTTATTTATGAAAATTAAATCAACATCTGTTTTTCGAAGGAGCAAAAGTTGGTTGTGATATATTACCCATTTTGTTAATACATTGCTGAATTCGGTTTTCACACCTAGGTGGATATTAATTATGAAATCTGATGTCTTTTAACAATTTCAGAGCATTCTCAGCCATAGGTTTTCAGGCTAATGCTACTTGCCTTATTGTCTTACATTCTAGGACTCTGGTCACACTATTGTAGAACATTTCACAGTAACTTACGTGTCTTAATCTCTTTCCTTTCTTTTATATCTAGGTAATTCTTCTTGATAAATATTTTCTTCTGATCCATCAGATTTTCATTTCAACTGTGTTTAATTTTCTATTACACCTCTATGATTTTTAAACTTTTCTAGTTTAGTTTTAGTTCTAGAATACCAACTGTTTATTTCATTTACTACAGGTTTTCATTTAATTTTATAATTATGTATTTTAAACTTCTCTTACATTCCTTTGGATTTTATTGATCATATCTGTTTTATTTATTTTTTAAAGATTCATTTATTTTAGAGAGAAAGAGTGTGTGTGAGCGGGGTGGGGGAGTAGCGGTTGGGGCAGAGGGAGAATTCTTCTGCAGACTCCCACTGAGCACTAGCCCTGTGTGGGGCTCAATCCCAGGACCCTGAGATCATGACCTGAGCCAAAATCAAGAGTCAGAGGCTTAACCGACTGAACCACACAGCCACCCCAAATCATATCTGTTTTAATTTTCACATCCGAAAAAGGATAAATGCCTTATATGACTGTTCATCTGTTTCTTACATTTTGTTTTGTTTTGGTTTTGTCTAATGATTTTTTGATTTTATTTTTCTCCCTTGTATGTCTAAATATACAGGATGCTATGGTAAACATTGTACATTTATTTATTTACTTATTTTAAAGATTTTATTTATTTATTTGACAGAGAGACACAGCGAGAGAGGGAACACAAGCAGGGGGAGTGGGAGAGGGAGAAGCAGGTTCCCGCTGAGCAGGGAGCCCGATGCAGGGCTGAATCCTAGGATCCTGGGATCACGACTTGAGCCGAAAGCAGACACTTAATGACTGAGCCAACCAGGCGCCCCAAGCATTGTACATTTAAAGTCCAAAGGCTGCCTTGGCTCCTCTGTCACATAGCCTTCACAGGTCACAGGAATCAAACAAAGATTGAGATGATTCAAAGTCTTTGTTCCAATGAGGGCTATTTTTGATTCCTGTATATTTGGACATTACAAACCTTCTGGGTTCCAACCAAAAGCCTAGGAATTTTACACTGGCCTCTTCTCCTTAGCACTTGCTGATCTCCTTTCTTTCTCCCCTTATACTCACTAACCATCAAAAAGCTCTGCTATGCTTCTCAGTCTCCTTGCATGACTCAATCTTAACTAATCCTTCATGCTATAAAATACCTAATAGCTAATATAGACAATATAATCACGAAGTTTCTTCCTTCATCTACCACTGTACACAGTACACAACAGAGTAAAAAATTTAATTACTGTAATTATAACAAAATTAAAAGTTTTAAATGTATACATAAAACAAAATATTGATGTGGGTATAATATTCAGCAAATACATATGTACACCTTTATACAGCCAATAAAATTAACAAAATAAGCAAAAAGAATATAACATTTTCATAAAAATGGAAATTACAACTTCAGTGAAAACAGTGAAAAACTAATAATGTTAGCTCATTTTCATTTGTCATTTAAACAAGGGTCCCTTATCTTTGAAATGAACCTGTCATCTTTCTTTGTTATCTCTTATATTTGATGCATTTTATTACTTCTTTTCCATTCTAGTTAGGTTTAGCAACACAAATATTTTCTAACTTTAAATTATAATTATTTTTAGTCATTAATACAATGAACCAGTAGCTGCAATACTCCTGGAATATTTGCTTTTCTTTTTATTATTAGTGCATCCTTCCTAGAATATATGTGTTATTTTTTATAGGTGTTTGTAAGTCTGAACATATATTTTTTCTATCTTTGATTCATCTATTTACATCATGATTATTATGTTAGCCACTATTTATTAATGTGCATTGAGGTTTCAGATTAAACATAATGCACTCTTTTATAAATATTCTCTGTTTACCTGAGGGTATTGTTAAATAAATCTTATAGAGAGCCTAAATAATGAGCAAACAAGTAAACCTTCCTGTATTTTTCCTGATTATTTATTTATTAATATTAAGTTGCAGCATATTTTTTTATTTGTTTTTTATATTTTATTTTTTTATTTAACAGAGAAAGAGACAGCAAGAGAGGGAACACAGCAGGGGGAGTGGGAGAGGGAGAAGCAGGCTTCCTGCTGAGCAGGGAGCCTGATGCAGGGCTTGATCCCAGGACCCAGGGATCATGACCGGAGCTGGAGGCTTAATGACTGAGCCATCCAGGTGCCCCAAGTTGCAGCATATTTTTAAAGTATCTCACTGCACTTTAAATCATTTTTTTTATTTTTTATTTTTTTAAAGATTTATTTATTTGACAGAGAGAGACACAGCGAGAGAGGGAACACAAGCAGGGGAAGTGGGTGAGAGAGAGGCAGACTTCCTGCGGAGCAGGGAGCCCGATGCGGGACTCGATCCCAGGATCCAGGGATCATGACCTGAGCGAAGGCAGATGCTTAACGACTGAGCTACCCAGGCACCCCGTGCACTTTAAATTATTTAAATTTAGGGGATCTAATCTTATATATTCAGAGGGTTGTATGTCTTTGTCTTATTTTCAAATTATGCTTACCCACACTTTGTCAGATATGTGCATTGCAAATACCATCTCTCAGCTATGGTTTGTCTTTTAATTCTCTTGAAGTTTTCCTTTGATGAAAAGAATTTAATTTTAGTTATCCAAATATTTCAATATTTTCTTTTAGGCTTAATCTTTTCTGTGCACTGTTTAATAAATCTCTCTACCTCGAGGATGTGAAGATATTTTCCTGTGTTTTCTTCTAGAAGCTTTATATGTTAGCTTCCATATTTAAGGTTATGGTATGCCTTAAATTTTTTTTATGGTATGAGCTAATGTTCAAGGTTTACTTTTGGTCCAATATGAATATCAAATTTCTCCAGTATCACTTATGAAAAAATGTGATGCTTTCTTTTTTCTTTTCATATTTCATACAAGCATAAACAGGTGAGCCTGTTTCTAGACTTCCCACCCACGTTATTGTCTACTTTTTGTCTAATACTATACTGTCTTAGCTTTTGTAGCTTTATAGAAAGTGTTGATATATGGTAGTGTATGGTCTCAAACTTCAAATTGACTTGGCTGTTCTAATTCCTTAGAATCTGCTTGAAATTTCCACAAAAAATTAAATTACAACCTGACAAGTTTAAAAAAACATTCTTTGTCATGTAAAATATCAGAGAATGTACAAATAACTGCCCCCATTTATGAAGTCAATATTTAAATTATTTCATTTGGAAAAAATGAATGAATTAAATACTTAAAATAACTTAGCAACAGCAAAAAAAGCAAGTGATTTAGAAAAGACAGTAAGCCATAGAGATTAATGCAAAAACTTCAAGAAAAAAGTAAACAGACAAATCTAGTAAAAAAAAATCTAGTATAAAAGAAAGTAAATCTAGAAAATCTAATCATAAAAGTTATTAAAAATAAACTTCAATTAAGATAAGGGCATAAATATGGACAGAGGCTACTCACAATATACAATGGAATTCGAAGTATATCGATGCAATATATGTTTGAAAATAATGTTTCCATTTGTGTGACTAAAGTTACAGGAACAAAAAAAGTCAAAAAGCAAGAGTAATAGTAAGAGGCTAAATAAGCAAACAAAGGAAGGTAGGAAAGGTTACTTTTTTATTTTAGAAAACTTTGAGGATCATCAAATATATTAAGAAATGAAAACTGTTATTTCCCTTTGAAATTGTATAGCAATACAGATGGAATTTAAATTCAAATCATGTCATTTCAATCATTTGTTTTCTTTTTCACTGTGTTCCTATCTTAAGAATAACTGTGAATTTGCAAGTTTAGGGAAACACAGATTAAAATTTGATATTTCTCATTTAAATTGTTGAACTGTTCAGCATTCTAGAAAAACAAAAATTTTAATCAAATGTTATAGAACAGTCCGAGGTCTATAGTAAAAGGTTATAATGTGTGCAATGGAATGAATCGTTTGAATAAAGATATATTTTAAATGGAAGTTAGGTATTAACATTAAAGTGTTTAAAAATTTATTTAAAGTACTAGAGCTAACCAAACACACAGAAATATATGTTTGTACAAGCAGTAAAAGAACATAATAAATATTCATTACCAGAAAGTGTTGAGGCATCATCCTGTACTTTTATTATGCTTATTCAATCTCACCGTGCTTCTAATTATTCTTCATTTAACCACTTGTGTCTCAAAGGCTTTCCGATATAAACAAAAAGTGCAGCTTGAAGCAAATTCTGAATGCTTGGATGCCTTCAAATTCATACACCTGGACATACTTTCACAATTCGTAGAAGCACTTTTGTGAATTATCACTGCATCAGTGAGAGGAGGTGAAAAACTAACATTGCTTTTTTACCTGAAGCATCATCTTCAAGGCAACATTAGGAGCTTGAAAATGAGGTTCTTTATTTCTTCATTTGTCATATTCTTCAATTTCTTAAAGTAATCCTCTGCCACTTTCTGTATAAACATAACATGTCCACCTCCCTGGATATTCTAGGAGTGGAACCCAAACTGATCTGTGCAAGCACCATTACATGAAATTGTAGATTACAGCAGCTCATAACACTGTTTTCTTTGCTTACTTGAAGATCTAATAGTACAAACTTTAGTTATCCTCATAATACTGTCACATGTACAAGAGCTCATTTCTCAAATCACTTTTTCTCCAAATAAACTGTGGTAGAATAAAATCATGCTCCATGGCTTTATGAGAAATGAAGGGCTTATAAAATATATAAGCTTAGAGGATTTTAACAATTTAGAAGACAAAAGAGAGGTAAAAAATAAACCTACCTTGACCCACATCTGTCCTGCTTTTCACTTCTTCAAGGTTTTTCCTCAACTTTTCTAATCTTCTTCCTCCCCTCTCCCATGCTAACCCCAAATCCATAGATTTTTCTTTAGCTTAAAATTTGAGTTACAGAACCATGGCTTTTTTTTTTTTTCCCCTCTTGGTGTAATAAGGATTGTTTATTTTAGTATGCTGACTAAATTTCCACATTTCCCCAGAAAGACCATGGTTCCTAAAACTTGGAACCATCACTCCTAAGGGAAAGTAGTAAGATGAACACATTTGCTCAGTGACTATATTGATAATAGTGGAGAAAGATATACAAAGGATTGTTGAATACATAGGAAAAACTACTTTTATCATTCAATTCTAGTTATATATAGGTGACAGGAAAAGGAATTTCACTACATAATGCATTAGAGTTATTTTTTTAAGTTTGTATTTAAATTCCAGTTAGTTAACATACAGTGTAATATTAGGTTCAGTTGCACAATATAGCGATTCAACACTTCCATACATCACCCAGTGCTCATCGGGACAAGGACCCTTCTTAATGTCCATCACCTATTTCACCCATTCTCCCGCCCACCTCCCCTCTGGGAACCATTAGTTTGTTCTCTAGAGTTAAGAGTCTGTTTCTTGATTTGCCTGTCTCTCTCTTTCCCTTTGTTTGTTTTGTTTTTAAATTCCACATATGAGTGAAACATATGGTATTTGTCTTTCTCTGACTGACTTATTTCGCTTAGCATAATACTCTCTAGCTCCATCCATAATACTCTCTAGCTCCAATCTAGCACCATCTAGTCACTGTAAATGGTAAGATTTCATATTTTCTCATGGCTGATAATAGGGTTATTTTTAATGAAGATTTAATGCAAAATTTCAAAACAGTACATTTTCCCATAAAATAAAGCAAAGGAAAGTACTGGGAGTTTTTGGTGTATAAAATATGCTTGCATATATCATTGTGCCTAGAGTTATTGAATAAGTATTTTAAGACTTAAGAAAAAGGCAAAATAATTTTCAGTAACTAAAACCAGATGTATTTAACACTTAAAATAGGATGAATTTGTTTTGGGAGCACTCGTATGAAAGGGGAAAGATTTCATTAAAATATAGAAGATGTAAACATTACGGTCAATACCTTACAAATCTCATGGATTTTCAGTTGCCTCATGGAATAAATGAGGAGAACAGAAGTTGTTGACATAGCTTGATGAGTTGATTTATATAATGTTGCTTTGAAGGAGTGCCTGATGTAAGCTGTTTAGAAATTTTGCTAAACTTCTAATTTCTGAACTCTCATTTGAATTAAATTGTCTACCAATATCTGGTTCCTTACATGTGGAAACATATCTTATGAACTGATTAAATAGATGGAAAATGCATTTTAACTAAGCAAGTTATTAAGTTTGCTGTAGTAAAGACGAAATAAAATTTCCAGCAACTAAGAAGAAACCCTGATATTTTAAAATAAAGAAATAATTAATAGCTAAACTCATTACTTTATAGCTATTTCACTAATTCTCTTTATATATTTTATCTTACATAATTATTCACTGCAAACACTAAATGGTTATGACACTAGTCTACTAAATTGAAGATATTGGAGGCGGCACAATGCTTTGCTTGGTAGATGTTAAAGAAAAAAATACCCTTTCAATGTTAAGCTTCCTTCTTATTTGTGCTGACTAAACCTGCTCTAAGAATTCAGACAAATGTGCTAGAATCATCAATGCATTTCTCATTAACCTAACTGGTCCTCCTATCTCTCAGTTCCTTCACCATCTGGCATATTTTTTCAAGGTGACTCATTACTGTATAAATTTTATTCAAGCAACACTTGAGATGACACAATGCTTTTCTAAGTCAATATGCAATAACAAAGTATATTTTCTAAAATAAGTAATTCTCCAGAGGGCACCATATATTGTACCAGAATTCTTGGTAATTGATGTACTTAACCTACATTTTATTTTTTTATTATTTTTTTAAAGATTTTATTTATTTATTTATTTGACAGAGAGACACAGCGAGAGAGGGAACACAAGCAGGGGGAGTGGAAGAGGGAGAAGCAGACTTCCCGCTGAGCAGGGAGCCCAATGCGGGGCTCCATCCCAGGACCCTAGGACTGTGACCCGAGCCAAAGGCAGACGCTTAACGTCTGAGCCACCCAGGCGCCCCTTAACCTACATTTTAAATTAACTTAAAACAGCTGAAACAAACAGAGGAAAATGCTGCAGGCATGAAAAAAGTTCACTTCACAGAGAATTAATTAAATCAATTAGGTTAAACTTGAAAAATGGCAGGTAAATGAATGGAGGATCAAAAGACAAATATTGTCTTGAATATAAGCAAATATTCTTACTGTCAAAACTAAAAATGGCTTTATGACTAAAGAAACTGTAAGTATGTTTTGACATTTGCAGAAATATGTTATAGTAATGGCCAAGGGAGGCGGTCTGGAAACTGAATAGACTGATCTGGATAGAATATGACATAATTATGCTTAATGTGTATTGTTATTCTTCCTTTATACAGACAGCTCTGTAAAACAGGAACTAATCCAGGAATACTGTATTCCGAACTCAAATGGTGATTTTGTGATTCAAGTAAAACATAAAAAATAAGTAGAATAAGTAAATTCGTTACATTTGCTACTAAAAGAATGAACATCGAAAAGGTGTCAGGAAACATACTTTAGAACTGGTCCAGCTGCTCTTCGTGATATATAAATCTAGATATATTCCAACATTAATGTATCTTGATGCCATCAGTATACTCACTAAATGTAATTTTAACTTAATGTCAACTTAAAATAACTGAAAACTTAATAAAATCATGATGATATCTTTAAAGGACTTTTAATATGTCAGATACTATTCTAAACTATTTTGTATACACTATGTTTAATTTGCACAACTTACTGAGAAAGTTACTAGTATTTCTTTCTATTTTATCAATGAAGAAAGTAAGGCTTAGAGAGATTTCAATAATTTTCCCGACTTGATACTAATTACTAACTTGACACCAGTTATGTCTTAATTGAAAATAAAAACTGAAATTCTACCTTAATTGTGTTTAAAATTGTGTGTAAGTAATACTGTTATCTATTTGTCTCTCTATCGACTTCATTTCTTATGAAATCAAAATTGGCAAATATCCTGACCCGGCAAGTCATTCAATCCATTCTCAAAATTAAAAAGAAATTTAATATTTCTGAGTGTTATATTGCCTACAGATGGAATGCTTTATGGCTGACAGTCAAGCTTAAAGGCATCAATCATCTGACAAGTGCCATTTTGAAAAAGTGATGCATTTAGAAAATAAACTTGGAGTGAAAAGAATGACTTCCTTATTTGGACTCACCACAAGATTAGAAGTCAAAAGACCGGCACTGGCTTTACCACTAAGAGTCTCAACAGTGAGTTACATAAAAGTATCTGATATTTTAGGTCTCACTCATCTCTACTTCCATTTAACAAGTATTTAATAAGGACTCATGATGTGCTAGATACAGAAACACAACTGGGAATAGTGAATATGTCAGAGCTATTAAACCTACAGATGACATTTACAGGCGTTGGGCTGCTTGGGATAACTTAGGAAGTGAGTGCAGAAATAACCAGAGAGAAAGTTTGATGTCTGCGTTCTTAGATATTCCAGAGGTATGAGGTCCATAAAATGAGGATTGATAAGCAAAGGAGACTGAGAAGCAGCTGCAAGGGTCACAGAAGCAAAATCAATGAAGAATAGTGTCATAGTTTCGGGAATTAAATGTTTCTAGAAGGAGTAGAAGTGAAAGCAGAGTGTGAAATAATTCGACTACATCAACTTAGATTCGAACTGATGACTGACCACTGGATTTGGATGAGTGGAGGAGATGATGGTGTGTGATATTTCTTTGAAGTGAGAAAAGCAAAGCCTGACTGGAATTGGTTGGAAAGAGAATGGAGAGGAGTTTAGACAATATGAGACAAGCATGACATATAAATCAGGCAGTAGCCAGAGGAAGAGGCAGGGTAAAGCGTGTTTTATATATTTGTTTTTTTTTTTTTTTAATTTTGCTTTTAGGCTAGGAGAAACCATATGTTTCTATGCAAATAAGAATATTGCTGATGGAGAAGGAGGACAGGGAAAATGCAGTATTCTTCTTCACGGGTCTTCTACTTTGACACTGAAAGAAGAAATAACTGTGGATGTACATCCATAAAAAGATGCTGTGGTTCCATAAAGCAGAGAATAATTTTAACAGGTATCCAGAGTAAGGGGAGATTGGATGGAGTAGGAAAACGGGTAGGATCATCCAATGGCCCTAAGGGCACCCTTGAGCTCTGTGGGCAGGATATTAAAAGGAGATCGTTGAACACAGTTGTTAAGTTTTTCTCCTTCAAGTTCACTTATTTAGTGATGACTTAAAGCAGATGACTGGTTATAATAATATAATAATACACTTTTTTTTCAGCAAATAAAACAGAAGATGGAGTGGGTAATTGTGTTGAGACTTTATGTACAAGTGAGAGATTGGAATGAGTTATCATTGGATTTAAGTCAGGTATGTAAGGAAGACAGGTATGAGGGCTTGAAGAACAGGGAAAATAATGGTAGTATCGGTGGATTGACTGGAAGATGGAATGAAGGTAGTAAACAGTGAGGAAAAGTAAGCTGCTACCAGTAATTCAGTCTAGACTGATCTAATATGCCCAAACGGTCACCAAAGGAGAATGCTTCAAAAAACGTTGTGTCTAAGTGGATACTAAAAACACAGTGTATATGTGAATGTGAAATAACTGAAAATTGTAACAGGAATAGGGTGGGAGAGATAGACAATGAGCTGGATGACCAAGGCATCAGAGAATGAGGGGCATTGGACGGGGGATCTATAAAGAACTGGGCCCAAAAGGTACAATCGGTGGCATAGACTGTTGTCATGAGCTTCAAAGTAGTGAGGGTTGCGGTAAAGTAGCATAGTTATTGGTCTGTTTGCTATGAAGAGAGAAAAAGAGTATATTTAGCTCAGCTCCAGACCCTACAGTATGGGTGCAAGAGAGATGATAGATGATTTTAAAAGACTATGTGGGGAAAAAAAAAAAAAAGACTATGTGGGAAACATGGCGTATATTTAGAATTAATATTATATACATACTACCAGGATAGGCATTGTGAGTACAGGTTAGGAGCATGTGGTATCTGATCTCAATGATTACAATTTACCTGACAAGAAATTATTTAAAATAAAGTGATAAGTTTAACAAGAATGAGTCATAAAAACAATGAATTAGACCACAGGTCATTATGGGATGAGTATAAAACTTTTGGGTGGATATTAAAAGCCAGATGGGCCAAGATCATACGAGCACAAAATGTATTTCTTGATCCCAAATCAACTGGGCCTGGTGAGCTGGTGAACTGTCTTGCCCTAGATATTTCCCAAGGGTCCCTGGTGGTGCTCTGTATACTACCTCTTAGAGACGGGTTCTTTGGTAATCGCACCTTGATTATAAATACCGGTGGTTTATCTGTTACTTTGGAATCACGTAGCTCTCTTCTTAGTCCAGGAGACCTGTGCAGTTAAAAAAATATATCATGCTATTAGAGAGGTAGCTGGGTGCCTTGTCTATGCTCTCAGTAGGGTTTCCTTACTCTCTCAGATTAGCACTTCTGTTTTGATGCTACAAAACAGGGGCACAGGCAATTCAAATAACTAGTCAGAGGTAGGGAAGATCAACTGCCAGAAATATAATAAAACTTTATTTATTTTTACAAAATTATATGGTAGGCAAATAATATAAGCTTGACTAGTTCTTGCAATTAGATTTAAACTAAGAAAATGAAAAAGTACAAGTTAAAAAAATCAAAGGAACCATGTAATGATATTTTTTCAATTGCAATTTATTTGACACTATAAAACTGATAGCTTTTCTTTTTAATTCAAAATGGCAATGTTAGTCCTTGATTTTTTTTGGAGGTTGTGATATGCAACAAAGCATGTTGGGAGCAGGGCACCTGGGTGGCTCGGTCAGTCAAGTGTCGGACTCTTGATTTTGGCACAGGTCATGATCTCAGGGTGGTGAGATCCAGCCCCATGTCAGGCTTGTGCTGGGCGCTAGCCTGCTTAAGAGTCTCTCTCCCTCTCTGCCTACGCCCACTTCAAAAAAAAAAAAAAATTGTATTGGGAATAATATTAAACATTGTTACAAATAGGGAACATATTAAGTATTTTTGAATTAGCTCTGTTATGGTTGTAAATTGTAATATATAATTGTTACATTGTAAGTTATTTTTAGTAATTCTATTTTATACATAAATTTAGAGAAAATGTGTTAAATAAAGCTCTTTTTAAGGTTTAATATCAATAGCTATCAGTTATACTATGCGTTATGTGAAAAATTTTATGGAAATGTAGGGATTAAATTTTTATTTTTTATTTTTTATTTTTTAAAAAGGTTTTATTTATTCATTTGAGAGAGAGACAGAGACAGAGGGGGCACCGGCAGAGGTAGAGGCAGAGGGAGAGGGAGAAAAAGACCCGAGCTGGGAGCCCGATGCGGGGCTATATCCCAGAAGACGGAGATCATGAACAGAGCCAAAGGCAGATGCTTAACCATCTGAGCCATCCAGGCGCCCCAGGATTAAATTATAATGACACGAATAATTCTATCCTCAGAAGTTTTTGAAAATAAATCCACTCAGAGGTCAGAAAATTACAAGATTCATGAGGACAGGAAATGTGTTTGTGTTGTTTATTGCTATATTCTTAGAACCTAAAAGAATGCCTGGAACATAGTAGCCACTTAGTAAATATTTTTGAGTGTATTAATAAAATATATATGAAAATATATATTTTTGAGTGTATTAATAATATATATTATATATATAAAATAAAATAAAATAAAATAAAATAAAATAAAATAAAATAAAATA
>NW_027397069.1:37079824-37167980 GCF_003265705.2 Callorhinus ursinus
TAAAATAAAATAAAATAAAATAAAATAAAATAAAATAAAATAAAATATATGTTAGGTCTGTGAAAGAAAATCTCTTTCTCTTAATATTACCCAAAGTGGACTTGCTAGGAAACTTTGAGTATACATTTTAAGTCTGTATGAATAAATAGGTACTGTTTTAAAAAACATAAAAAGTAACTTATTTTAATATTTGAAATTAATTTGAATAAAATTTTGTGAAATCCATGTTTACTTGGTTTTGTTTGTTTTCAGAAATGTAAAATGCTGTGCATTCACCGTTGGAAGAAAGTTGAGCTTGAAAAGATTAAATTATATCCCATTATCTACAGATGTGAATGCCTCATTCTAAACAATTTACATTTAGAAATATAGATTGGTGAAAATGGCTATACTCATTTTGAACTCTGATCATCTGATCATAGAATCACGGGCTATGTTGTGTTCATGTTCACAATGCTACAATAGACCAGCCCAAGTAAATGGCAGTCTAGCTTAAAAAAATCCCTGGAGAGATATCCTTCTCTATACCTTAAGCAAAAACCTATGAAAAGATTTGAATATAGGAAGAAATTCTCCCCTTTATTTCCTTCCTGTCCCCAGGTACTCTAGCTTAAGGGGGCAAGTGAGAAACATTATCCAGAGTAATCATTTTGATACATGACTGAGTTTATTTTTAGCCATCTCTTATAAGCAATAGGGCTTTTTTAACCTTTATTTGTATCCAATTTGTCTACATGTGTCTGATTTTATTGTTTGTAATGAGGTTTATTTTGTTGTTTTGTGGGGATTTTTGTTTGTTTTTGGTGCTTTTTCTGCTACCATTGCTTCCCCTCTTTGTGGTGTGTGTGTTTTTATGTGATGTGTGTGTATGTGGTGTGTGTGTGTGTGGTGTGTGTGGTGTGTCGTGTGTGTCTGTGTGTGTGGGTGTGTGTGTGTGGTGTGTGGTGTGTGTGTATGTGGTGTGTATGTGTGGTGTGTGTGGTGTGTGTGTGTGGTGTGTGGTGTGTGTGTATGTCTGTGTGTGGGGTGTGTGTGTGTGGTGTGTGTGATGTGTGGTGTATGTGTGGTGTGTGTCTGTGTGGGGGTGTGTGTAGTGTGTGTGATGTGTGTGTGTAAGCATGTGTGTGGTGCATGGTGTGTGTGTGAGGTGTGTGGGTGTGTGTGTGTGGTGTGTGTCTGTGTGTGTGTGGTGTGTGTGGGGGTGTGTGTGTGTCTGTGTGTGTGGTGTGTGTGGGGGTGTGTGGTGTGTGTGTGTGTGGTGTGTGTGTGTGTGATCCACACCACCACGTGCCCGCGCGTGGGTCTGGGTTTAGGGAGGATGCTGTAGACACATTTCAGAGCTCTGAGTCTCATGACGCCTCTGCTGGAACACTGAGAATATACAGAGCTGACCTCAGTCTAACTCAGTGTGGGAAGTTTACATAACATAAATTAAAACTCGTTAAGGAAAGAGGAAGAGAACCAAGTTAAAACAGTTTCTAACAGTCCCGCTCGGTGTTACAGTTCATCTGACAAGATTATCAGGCTATTTCATTAATATGAATCATTATGCTGTGTCTTCACATTCTTCAAAGTAAGGACAATTTACTTTCGCTCCTAAAAGCAGTCACACAACCATCAGTGATGATTGCCATCATTAAAACAATACCTTAGTAGAACACTAATCTGGGGGCTCTTGTGGTTCTTCCAGAGGAAACATTACATAAGGAGTGGATGTCACACTTACTTTAACAGAAGCACCTAATGATAATGAACCACTGGAGAGCCTCCCATAGGGAAATGGCTCACCAAACAGTACAGAATTCCACACAAAGTAGTTTTAATGCATATACAAGTATAGTCATAACAATTTCAACTTGTTCAGTTATTTGTGTTTTAATAAAGAGCAATCAGGTACACCATAATTATTTTTTGAGGTGGGAAAGGGACATTATCATCAACTGTTTTGTTTTGAATTATATTATATGCCTTGATTAGGGAGAAGATGTGTTAAATATAGCTCTCTTAACCTGGTATACTTAAAGGTTATTGACCAATTGATTTTAAAATACTGATGCAGCTGCGTGGAAATAATGATGATAAGAATACAGTAGGTTTGAAGGTTTTAAATATCTTGACTAAGCCTAGTATTTGCCCAAAATAATCTTTTAGATCACTATTTCTCTCCCTTGGCTGGCCTTTTAGTATCATTTGAGAGCTTTTAAAAACCCTCCTGCCCTGGATGCAAAGCACTCCAATTAAATCATCATCTTCAGAGGTAGGACCCAGGCATCCGTAATTTATAGAGCTTCCCAGGTGATTGTACTATACAGACAAGGATGAGAGTCACTGAGAATGACCTGAATATGTGACGAGGCTTCAAGTTACCTGGGAAAATTTCTCAGCCAAAAAGACGAAGATGGGAGTTAAAACAAAACATGAGTTTTAGTATTGAAATATGAATAAAAATGTTTTTATTTAAGGAAATATGCCCCATGATTTGAATTATCATCCCAAGCTACTGATCTTGAAGAATTATAACCAATATTTTTTCACTTTTCTTGTGTGCTTTTTCCATTAGAAAAAATTTAGTGTCATCTAAATTTGTTTTATTTAACCCTTAATTCAGATAAATAATCATTTTACTAAAATAAAATTAGACTTGCTTTATTTGTCCTCAACTTCTTAAATGTTTGAGTCAATACTTTACCTAGGTCAAAAACCTGAGCTCATTTTTTGGCTAGATTATGTTGATTGAAAGCCTTTAAGTTAACTTCAGTTATTCACCAAAGTTCATTTGTCTGCAAGAAGTTCTTTGAAACATAAGATTTAAGAAAAAAAATATGTTTACTTAAATAGACCCCCACCAGAAAATATTTTTAACTTCTAATTCAGAAGACATTATTTGTGTTTTCACAATCTCTTTCAGGCACTAAATGTATCAGGACATGCTTTATGCAAACAATAGAGCCAATTTTCCATATGTGCAAATTTTTAGCAATTAAAATAACTACTTTCATTTTTATACAGGTGTATTTTCTACATTGTAGAAATGACCTTATGGCAATATTTCCTGTGATAATATTTTTAAATATTTTATTTATTTGAGAGAGAGAGAATGACAGAAAGCACAAGAGGGAAGAGGGTCAGAGGGAGAAGCAGACTCCCTGCTGAGCAGGGAGCCCGAGGTGGGACTCGATCCGAGACTCCAGGATCATGACCTGAGCCGAAGGCAGTCGCTTAACCAACTGAGCCACCCAGGCACCCTCCTGTGGTAATTTTTTAATTCAAGGTATTCTAACCAATAGGATTACTTCTATATATTTTGTTCAAAAGGTCAATAAACTGGGGTACCTGGGTGGCTCAGTTGGTTAAGTGACTGCCTTTGGCTCAGGTCATGATCCTGGAGTCCCAGGATCGAGTCCTGCATCATCGGGCTCCTTGCTCAGTGGGGAGTCTGCTTCTCCCTCTGACCCTCCCTCCCATCTCATGCTCAATCTCTCATTCTCTTTCTCTCTCAACTAAATAAATAAAATATTTTAAAAAGTCAATAAACCCGATATTATTATAATTTAATTTATAAATCACATGATTGCAAGGGTTTCATTTTTATTCTGGATCTTAAATTTAACATGTACTTCATCACACATCAATTTGCATAAACAAGTAGATAACAGGCTTTGCATAGTGATAGAAATGAATATAACTAACCTTTATATTCTTAGTGTCTGCAGCTCTCTAGTCAAATATTTTGAGTTACAGGATTAAACAAAATTATAAAATAATTAAATTGTTTTATATCTCATTTATCGATTATAGCCATAACCTGTTTGTTTTATAAGCAATAATATGTTTCTCATTCTATTTTATTTATTTATTTTTTATTATGTTATGTTAATCACCATATATTACATCATTAGTTTTTGATGTAGTGTTCCATGATTCATTGTTTGTGCATAACACCCAGTGCTCCATGCAGTACATGCCCTCTTTAATGCCCATCACCAAGCTGACCCATCCCCCACCCTCCTCCCCTCTAGAACCCTCTGTTTGTTTCTCAGAGTCCATGGTCTCTCATGGTTCGTCTACCCTCCGCCTCCACCCCCTTCATTTTCCCTTCCTTCTAATGTCCTCCATGGTATTCCTTATGTTCCACAATGTTTCTCATTCTAAAATGCATTTTGACATCCGCTGCTCTTTGAAATAGTTATTATGGCTATGAACTGAATATAAATGATCACTTAGAGTATAGCAAAAAAAAAAAAATGTGTTCAAAATTGAATCACGCTTTTTTTTAAACCAAAGCCCTTTCAGTGTTTAGTTATCTCTTTTTTGAACATTATATAAAAATAAACAAATGGTATTAAAAATCTAAAATGAAGCATCAGCTTTTAAACCACAAGTGAAAAAATATTTGATTATATTGGTCATTTTCATAGTCCCTGGGTTATTTGAACACAACAAGAATACTACTTAAATACTTAGACTTATAAGATGCTATCTAGAGTATAATGGTAATGGAGTCATATCACAAACGTTACTAGGAGCCCCTAAGAACACTGTAAGTATAGTGGGACAAAAAGAAATCATGTTTCCTCATAACCTGGTTCCAAAGGATATATGCCTTTTGTTAGTTGCTGCAGCAGGAAATAAATTACGGCTACGACTCTCCTGAAACAGAGCCCAGGGTGCTGTGGAGAGAGCTTTGCACAAGTTAAGATGTGGTAGATGAAAGTAAAAAGGTAGCTTAGAAGTTAGAAGGTTAAGCTGTGTTTTGGGGAAAGACAATTAGAGGTTGTGTTTTGCCCCCAACCTGGCCACTTAAGAGTGCTCTTTACTCATCATCAGGGAAATGCAGACCAAAACCACCATGAGAGATCACCTCACACCTACTAAAATGGCTATTATCAAAATGAGAGATAACAAGTGCAGGCTAAGATGTTGAGAAAAGGAGACTTGTATGCTGTGGTGGGAATGCAAGGTGGCACGGCCATTATGGGAAACTGTATAGAGGTTCCATAAAAAATTAAAAATATAACTACCATATGATCCACTCATCCTACTTCTGGGTGTATATGCAATGGAATATTATTCAGGCATAAAAAAGAAGGAAAATCCTACTATTTGGGAAAACATGGATGGACTCTGAGGGTGTCATGCTAAATACAATAAGTCAGGCAGAGAAAGACCAACACTGTATGATCTCACTTAAATGGGAAATATAAAAAAAATAAAATAAAATAACTGAACTCATAGAAACAGAGTAGACTGGGTGTTGACAGGGGCAAGGGGATGTGAGGTGGGGAAAATGGGTGAAAGTGGTCCACGAGTACAAACCTCCAGCTGTAAAATGAGTAAGTTCTGGGGATGTAAAGTACATGATGACTATAGTTAACAATACGGTACTGTGTACTTGAAAATTGCTAAGAGAATTAGGTCTTAGAAATTCTCACCACACACACACAAAAATGGTAACTCTCTGAGGTTATGGATATGTTATGCATTATCGACAAGCTAACTTTATTGTAGTAATTATTGCACTATATATATTACACATATAGGTATATAGATAATATATACATCACATTGTACAAACACAAATTATTTATTGAGGAACCTAACTTTAGGAAAATTACTTACTATAAGAACCAGCAAATCAAAGAAATGGGTAAAACAATGCAATAATTACCAAATATGCAATAATTTCTAATTGGGTTTTGTTTAATTTCAAGAAATGCTTTGAAAGAGGGCTGGACAGTATAAGTAGAACACAATAAGATTTGAAAAAGATACATAACGACCAGGGATTCGAAATGATTTGGATGTCAAGACTAATGATGCCACAATACATCCAGAAGGCATGAAAAGATTTACTACACACATAATGGGACTTTCTGGTTTAGTGGTTAGGGTGGGGGATCACTGTGAGGATTCCTGTGGAGGAACCCAAGCACGAGTGTTTGCAAGGATTCTGCCAGCTTTAGCTCCTTGTCCAGACACAGTGCAAAAGCAGGAAGGCGGCCGTGGGGCCTGAAAGCTGCCAATGACCAAATATCAAATACAGAATCGTTTAAAGGATTGTATTTTACAAATAGCATTCTAGCACCACAATGCAATTAAGCAAAAATAATTAAAGAGAACGCAGGGGAAAAATGTCTTTGGAAATTAAAAACATTATTTCTGAATAAACCAACATTAGAAAAAGAAAACCTAACAAGAGGAGGAAATTGCACTGACACCATTTTTTTATAAACTATAAAGATTAAGCTATAATAATTAACACTGTGATATTGGCAAAGACATAAATGAACTGACAAGTAGAATGCTACCAACCCCCCCCAAAAAAAACAAAAAACAGAAAAACTAAAAAGCAACACTGAAGACACAGCTAGAAGGCAGCCAGATATAAGACAAGAAGAGAAACCTTACAAAAAACTGACCCTGATGGCTCTCGATCTTGGAACTTCAGTCTTAAGAACTATGAAAAAATGTATTTCTGCTGTTGAAGCCACAGTGTATTTTGTTATGGCAGACCTATGGGACTGCCATACTGCCTAACAGAACAGTGCTAAACAGTGGCCTAAAAATAACGATTTATTATTGCTCATAATAAATGGTGGTCCTGGTGTTTCTTCTGTTGGAATCCTGGTGGTTCTTCTGTTTGTCCTCCTTGGAGCCGATTTTGTGGCCATAGTCATCTGCCATTTAGGCTGGGGGTAGAGGTTTTCTGAGTCAGCCTAGGAGAGCCTCACCCTACACTAGCCCCCAGTGTTCCATCACGCGAGGACTGGAGAATTGTATATAAGGCCCGGGGCTGCTCTGACTTCACCTCAAATGCCCAGAGCACATGCCTAATCTCATATCTATGCATTTATCTTGTTTTAAAAAAAGATTTTATTTATTTATTTGAGAGAGAGAGAGAGTGCACAAGCAGGGGGAGGGAGAGGGACAAGCTCCACACTGAGTGTGGAGCCTGACACGGGGCTTGATCTCACGACCCTGAGATTATGCCCTGAGCAGAAATCAAGAGTTGGATACTTAACCGACTGAGCCACCCAGGAACCCTTCTGCATTTATCTTGAGTGGAAGTGTGTTCCTGGGTAGGCTGTCAGCATCACTACACTAAACACTAGTACTCACTAGCATCTATACACTGTCTTCATTTCCAGGTGAGTTGTTCCCTGAGCAAACCTGGCTCTTCATTTCCTTTCTTTCACATCCATGGTTTACAGTATAAACTGTGTAACAGGGTTCCTTTAAGGCGTAGTTTTGTGAAACTCTAATGGCCTTTTCACTGCTTAAAAAATGCCTGCTTTGAAAATTTAAATTCTGAACTTTCAAGACTGATCTTCTAAGTTTCTAGATCATATTTTGAGACCCTACGGCTATCACTATTTTTTTCTTTATGTAATCTTGCCACCAAAATTGGAATGCCTCTAATTAAATAAGAGGGTTGCTAAATGTGTCAGATTAAATTACATCATGCTGCTCTAGAAAACAGTCTAACGATCACAGAAGCTTATAAAAACAGTAGTTCATTTCCCTTTCTCAGTTCAATTCCAATTTGGGTTATTGGTTGCTCTGCTCAATGTCATCTAAGTTTCAGGATAAATGGCAGCAGCTTCTATCTTGAACATTTCTATACATTATAGCAGAGGAGAAGAGACATTTGCACTTGATTCTTAGTTTCTGACCCAAAGTAACTCATAGCATGTCTTTTTACACTGCATTGACAATGTGGTCACATGCCATTCCTGAGTTGAACAGGGAGAAATTGTAGTCTTTCCATACAGAAGCATGATACAAGGAGAGAAAATGGAATGTTTGCAAATCTAGCATGTATACATCTATGGAAGTGCGGGTTAAATTATGCTGTCACATTTTTTTTTTTGCCACTAATGTCTATTACTAAATACTATATGAAATATTTGCCAAGAATGGTACAAAACATTTTACATCTATTATCATAATGAATTCTCACCAAAATTTAAATTTTCCTAGACAACACAAACTTTGATGATAGTTTTTATATGAACCCAAACCTGTGATTCCTGGTTCTGTGCTTTTGGACAAATATTATGAAATATGGATGGCTAGGCGTTGCTTCATAATTATAATGCATTGCCTGTGTATAGTTTTTCTATTATACCAGTGGTCTTTCTTTATAAAATCCATTCAAACATCCATTCAGCAAATATGTACTGTCTAATTCTTTCTATTCTTCTAGGGCACAGTACTGAATGGCCTGCCATTATAAGGTATACTTCTAGTAGGTAATACAGACACATCACTAAGGTGATGAGTAATTTCTAATTAGAGTATGATTATAGTAGTATACGTGGTAGGACCCGTTTTCATCTTTGCATTTAGGGAAAACCACACTGAGAACCCACTTTTGAACTGAGACCTGAAAGGTGAGTGGAAAAAGTTATTCCCAAAAAACACTCACAGCTAAAAGGTGTCACATTCTACACCATCATTTGCTTCATCTTTAACTCCACTGTCACCCAGAGCACATTTGTGCAGTAAGAAATGATCGAAGTTTTCTATATACTGGTAACTAAGGTACAACTGCAGTTGTTTAGCACGTTCTCAAGTATTTTTTTGACTAAGCAATTTGTCAAAAAGCATTGAGGTAAGCATGTGTGAAAGATGGTGAGCTTTGCAGAAAGAGTGTTAATATGCTTTGGAGCTCTAAATGTGATGACTTCCCTCCCCCCTCCCACAACTTCTGTCCCACCTGTATAATTCGGGATGAACACAGGCAGTTCTAAAGAGCTTGCAGTCAATGAACTGGTGCACTTGGTGGCCTGCAGTAAAATCACTCTTCATCAAGTCAGTTCCTTTTGAACTTGGCTTGCACAATTGTCCCTGATTCATCTCAGCTGTCATTCTCAATATGGCACAAGCATTGTCCATCACAGTCAATACAGACTTGTGAGCTTTATTTTTCTGTATATTGCAAAAGTAGATGTAAAAGTGATATATATTACTGTCTCCATGTGATCTAGACATTTGAATGCTTGAACAAATTTTTAAAGAGCATATGAGGTTATTTCTCCACATAAGCAACTGTGCATATACTTTTTTTCTTCTCTAAATTAAGGTTTGATCTTCCATTTGGAATTCTATACTGTGTATTTTATTGCAAGTTATATGCAATTATTATTTTATAGTTGACCCTGCTCATATAGTATCAACTATATAAGAAGCATTTTGCTTCCCAAAGTTCTAGGATTTCAGTAATGATTGTAGACAAATTTTAATTTTAACAAAGTTCTTTTCACAGGTAATGAAAAGAGTATATTGCAGATAAATCATTGGGAAACTAATTTAAAAATACAAAGAGGGAAAAACCTGAAAAATCACAGGTTATCTATAAATATTTATGTATTTGTTGTAGGAAAATATTCTATTCCCTATTGCATAATAATAAATATTAAACCAAAAGTTTCCACAACTCATAGAAGTTGCTACATCAAAAGGAGCCTCTTTTTTATTTATTTAAAGATTTTATTTATTTATTTGAGAGAGAGAGAGTACAGGAGCAGTGGGGAAGGGTAGAGGGAGAAGCAGACTCCCTGCTGAGCAGGGAGCCCCATGCAGGACTCGATCCAGGAGCCCAGGATCATGACCTGAGCCGAAGGCAGACGGTTAACTGACTGAGCCACCCAGACATCCCAGGAGTCTCTGATTTTTAATTGTCCCAATAATGCCCTAGTAATTAACCTGGTAATACAATACACGTTAAAGAATGTGTGTGTGTGTGTTTGTGTGTGTGTGTGTGTGTGTGTTAAACTAAATAGAATTACTACTGACAAAATTATCACTTTTGGCAAAATGATTGTTGACCATAAGAGACCACTTCATTAACAAAATCAGGCATGGGAAATGAAAAAAAAAATACATCTAAGGTGGTCTTAAGAGAAAACACTCTCATCTCAATCCATTGATCATTCTCTCATGAGAAGAAGAGAAAGTCTAAATATTCTATTATTTCTACAACTCACAATAAGAAAATCCCTCTTCTAGCTAACCCAAACTTTATCTTGCAACTTAATATAAGTTCTTCCTGGTCTCTTTGGTTTTTAACTGTTCTCTAAAATAAGTTATGGCTAAAAATTAAAATATAAAATAAGTTATGGCTAATATTACATTATTCTACTGCATTTCTCCTAGTGGAATAAACAGTGATTACAAATCTGCATTTACTTCTGAAATATTTTATCTATACCTTCATATTTCACATTCTATTGACGATCAGTTTATACATTTTTTACACTGTCAAACACTGGTTCAGAAATTTAATGCCAGCAAAAAGGATTTTTGGTTGTTTTTTTTTTCTTCATCATTTGTAGTGATGTATTACCAATATGCTATTCCAGGAGGTGGATTTCTTTTATCAGCAACACATTAGTAAATATTTGAAGAATACATTATTCTAAGAATCTGTGGAATGAATTGTATTAGTAAATAATTCAGTTCTGATTACAAATTGTCTGTCTATTCCCCATTCAATGTTTCATTAAGTTTTTTTTTAATCAAGGCAAAAATTCCAAGATTATAGCTATTAGTTGAAATAGAGGTCTGGAATTAATCACATACTTACTATTAAAATACAAAGGTCACTCTCTGTTCTTGATAACTGTATTTCACTGTTCTTTTAATATGCCTTTTCTGATGACATTTTTAACTTTTCAGTATGGATGCCCATTGATAGCAAGTAAACTTAAGAGTTTATATTTAGATAGATTTGTTAAATATCTTATGAGCAGGGGATATGATTGTATCAATCATAGTTAAGTTGATTTTTATAAAATAGTTTGCTAATAGTAAAGCTAACATATGGACATTTATGTACTGTCTTTATACGACATATTCTTTATTTAAATAATGAAAGGGGTACAGGCAAGTATTTTCTATTTATTTTTATCTTTTATGGCCAAAGATATTCTATTTTATTTTATTTTTTGTAAGGTTTTATTTTAATTCCAGATAGTCGACATACAGTGTTATATTAGTTTCAGGTGTACAATATAGTGATTCAACATTTCATACATCACCTGGTGCTCATCAGGCATGACAAGTGCCCTCCTTAATTCCCAAGGCAATGCATTTTTTAAATCCCGAAGAGTTTCTATTCTCATCCCATTTATTTACTGATTCTGGAATGATGGAGCTTTCTAAAAATGTGTAACCGTCCCCCCCATCTCATTTATTAAGCATTGAAAAAAGCCAAGACATAAATAAAAATAGAAGAAAATAACTTGTAGCAAATAGGATATATATGATATGAAGATTAATATTTAATATTATGATTTACTATAGCTTTCATTGATATATTAACTTATAATTAGCATAATTATTCTTGTTCATAATTTCTCCTATTACTCCATTTATAAGTACTTCCATTGACTAATATTTAACATGTTAATTAATGACCCATTTTAATATTTTTGTTGAAATTTAATCGATGTGCCATTAATTGTGCATATTTAGTGTACAGTTTGATGAATTTTCATATATGCATAAATGCTGAAATGAACATTGCAATTAAATTAATGAATATATTCACCAACCCTAAGAGTATCATCTTTTGTAATCCATGCAGACCATTTCCAACTCTCCTCCCCACAACTACTAATCTTCCTGTCATTATAGATTAGTTTGCATTTTTTAGAATTTTATATATGTGAAATATTAAATATTAAATCATGTACTATTTTGTCTGTCTTTTTTTCTCTCAGCTTGTTTTTTTTTCCAGATTTGTTCACATTTTTGTGTTTATCAATAGTTCATTTCTTTTCATTGTTGAGTAGTATTCCATTTTATGGATATACCAGAATTTTTTAATCCACTCACTTTTTGATGGATATTTACGTTGTTTCCAATTTGAGTCAATTAAAAATCAAGCTATGAAATTTATGTACAAATTTTTGTGTGAACATAAATACCTAGTAATGGAATATATAGAACCTTAAGTCAGGAAGAATTAGTAAAGACTATATTATAGAAAATAGAAGGCCAAACTTCTTATCATTTTAAGAAACTGTCATTTTTAGTAAATGGAAATTCGTTCCAGCTTATAAATGTATGCCAAGTAATTGCTCCTTTACAAATAGAACAGTAAAATAATATATTCATTTGTGCTTTAAAGAACTTTATTGTGTCATTGGGGTTTAGCCTCTCAAGTTATAAGGTAAGAAATATCTGAGACTTGTGTACTGATGTGATTGAATAGATATTCTGAACTATTTCTTCATTATTTTCAACCATGGGATAAATGGAATATTTTAATAGGCTAAATTTGTGTATTTTAAAAGGAGGTATTAATATTAAGGGTTTATTCTTTGAATATTATTTGTGTGTGGAGAGATACTTCATAAGCATAAAATTGTCCCAGTATCAACTCATATTCTGGTGTTTTTAATATGATTCCAGTAATAACTTCAAAGATAATACATGTCTGCAAAGATAAATGATTGTTAATTATCCTTGTTTTCTACTTAGGATATTTATAATAGAAAAAGAATGACTTACTTAATGTATACCTATAACAACATTTTTTGGATAGCTTGAATTCATTATTTTAAGGTTTCAAATTAATCAATAGTTTAAAAACATCTCCATAGCTTAAAATATTCCTTTATTTGGTAATTTTTATTCTTGCTACCCCAATTTTCACATATTTATTAAAGAGACAAAAATATTCAAAAGGCCTTAATATTAAGAGATTCCTCTCTACACTGACATGCTAAGCCTGACCACTTCATAAAATCACCCTACTAATTTTGTAGTCTATTCTCTGATGATCCCTATCATCTGTGGCCTGGATCTGCCTAATGGTCTCCATAATGCTCTCTTTGTTTCCACTCCTGGCTTGGGAGAGCTGGAAAGATGCTTTGAGAACACAAATCATCTCATGGTACTCCTTGGCTTACAACTCTCCAAGAGTTTTCCAGTACAATTTTAAAATCAGGAACTTCTGACAGCGTTCTACATGTTCCAAATGAGCATTTTTTTTTTTAATCCTGGCCATATCCATTATGCCCAGGTGAGCAAGAGTTATGATTGTTTCGTTGTATCACAAGAATCTAGAACATCCTGCCACATAGTAGGCACCCAATATATGTTTGTGGAACAGATGAACAAAAGTTTGCCATTTTCTTTTTCTAATGCAACTTGCTTATGTTTGCTTATGCAAACATGCAAACACTTGCTTATGCAACTTTCTCTAATGTATTCTTGCTTATTTAAGCTGCAAAAAGGTTTATTCAAAATAAAAGATAGTTGTTGACTATAGGTAAGAAAGAAAATAAGTATCCATTGTAATGACAAGAAAATTTACCCAGCAATATGTCTTGGGAAAGAAAATTTCCAAGTAGTGACTGTGCCCAGGGGCTAGAGAAAAAGAGGGGTATATTGAATGTTTGCAAATATATTTTCTGTGTTAATGTATTGGAAGGCTTTTTTTTTTTTTTTGTAAACACTGCACACTAAATTAGCTGAAGTTGAACTTTATCCAAAAATCTAAATGGAAGTCTCAAATAAAGACATGGAAGGGTGAATGAATATGGTGAGGAGTAAAAACTTCAGGGAATTTGTTCTCATTTGAATAGGGATGTTGCTAAACTTGGATTTATTAAGTGTGAATGTCTAAGCAGGAGTTCTCTGAACTGTTCTTTTTCACTAGTGTAAAAGATTTGTCTGCCACTCTTGGATATAGTCCCAAGAGAAGAGTTCCTTTTGAAGTGTGGCTTCTCTGTTCCCTGAGGCAATAAAAAGGGATGCCTCTGTTGTGTTTTATTTATATCAAGTGGTGAGAATTTATGCTGAAATCTGTCTGAGAATTTTTTTGGACTTCTATTTTCTATGCTATAGTCTTTACTAATTCTACCTGACTTAAAACCCTTGTCAAGGATGATGCACAAAACCTATCACGATTTTTCTGAGTTTGAAATAGTGAGTGCTAAACTAAGGACTTGTAGAGTAACTATGTCCTAGGGACAAAATTCAATGATATAAAATCTGTTCTTTCAATTAAATAATATAGCTTCGAGAAGATAGTGTATTGTAATCTAAAAGCAGCATTATTTTTCATTGAGGATTTAAGTTATTGCCTTAGTAAAGCAATGTCAAATAAACATAGATAATGCTTGTCCTACATCTATTTTTTTTTAATTTTGGGGGTATGTTAGGTGTTCAGTTCAGTATAAGTTTATACACCATGTGTTTTATGTAGCAATATAATTTCATTTACTTTGTATCTAATTTATTTATATGCTTTCTTAAGTTTATCTTTAACAATTATATCTTCAAACATTCCAAAATGTGTTAGTATCTTGTGATTGTTTATTAGCTATGAATGGGATAGATGTGACATTCATATATACTTTTGCTACATGATATATAAACATTTTAAGTATTTACTACATTTAATATGTACAAGTTAGTGTGTGAAAATTATTAAAGAACTATCATCCATCCTATGTTTATCACAAGTTTATGGTAAAAATTCCCTAAATTAAGCCAGAAATGATGAACCACTCAGTAATGGAGAGACATTACTGAAGTTTTTCAAAGGTAAAAATGACTTTGGAAGATTTTTTCCCCCAAGTTTTCTAAGTATGGATTCATTCTCCAAAACGTGCCACCTGTACAAATGGAATTGTGATTAATTTTTACATTTATTCAAACTTTGTTTTCAATTCCTCAAAAATCCTTTATATGTTATCAGGACTTTATGTATTCAAACACTTATAAACCCTCATGGGTAGACTTTTATATTTAAATAGTAATAATAATTTTTATTAACAGTTATTGATTGGCCTTCCTGTGAGAGACACTGTGATAATTTGTCTCACAAATTGGTTCATATGGAATATTTGTTTATTCAACAAAATTACACAAGGAAGCCTTTCTTATTCCTGTTGCACAGAGGAGGACAGTTGAGGGGGTTATGTGACTTGCTCAGAGCTGCACATCCAGTAAGAGGAAAAATTGGAATACAAATCAAGTTATCCTAATTTTGCACACCATAATCCTAATACTATACATCATGTAGATAAAGGCATTTTTTGTGGATGAAGATAATCATTATGATCATAATGATAATGCTATGTGGTATAAATCATTTCAGTTTTAAACATCTGCTTGGCAGGCATGATCTGCCCCACTTGCATATCCCAAGGGGGAAAATACAGGAAGCCTTATTTTGGGTCTGATGCAAACTGTGTTCTCCAGTTCTGCTTTCCAACCATGAAGATGATAGTTTCATTGTTACTTCATCTCTCCACTTCCTTTAACTAGCTCTTAGGGGAAACCTCAGCATTTGGGGACTTTACCACATATTATATAAAACCTCTATAAATGGCCAAAAAAGTAATCCACAGCAATTATTAGATGGCTCTCTGCCTACAATTTATGTTAGGTGATGATCACTACAATAAGAAGGTACATTTTCAAACAAACAACAGAAACAAAAAATATGAAAACACTGAAAATAAAATTGTCCTTTATTCGGCTTAGGTGCAATTAAATAAACCAATTGGGGGCAATGCATATGGAAGGGTAAGGAATATATGAAATGGGGAAATACAGTGCAGTGGAAAACATAAGAATTTTTGAGTCAAGTACAAATGTGTTTCAATTCATGTTCTATGTACAGTATTTCCTTTAATAAATTATGGATATAATCAAAAGATCAGTTCCTTCATTTTAAAGTCAATTACTGTTAAAATAATTATCTTTACATTTTATTTTTAACAGTTTTATAATGACGTGTGTCTGAATTTTGAGGGGGCTGAGTGCTATTTCCTGATAGGATTTGTAGTGATTTTTAATTTGTATCTCAATGTTTTTCATGAATATCATGAAATTTCCAGGCAATCCCTCTTCAAATGTTGGTTCTGACTATTTTCTTCTTCCTCTCTTTCTGTTTCTCTAATCAACACTCACTCTATCTTTTTGATTCTATCTCCTGTGACTCCTAATACTGTTTTCTTTATTTTGGGTATTTCTTTCTTCCAATTTTCCAGTTCACTAATTATGTCTTCAATTTTGTTCAGTGAGCTTTTAAATACATCTTGAGCCTTAGTTTTATTTATTGAATTTGGAATTTCCAATTCTATTCATTTCATTTGTTTAATTCATTTCATTTCTCTGCCAAAATTTCCTGTCTTTAAAATCTATTCCAATTAAATCCATACCAATTCAACAGAATTAAGACTTGTACTTTTTTACTAGTAATAACAAATGTGTCAGCAGGGTCTCACTTAATCTATTTCCAAAATAATTTTCCAAACTGTATTCTCAACATAATGTTTATACAAAAAAGTTTCCTAAGCATATTAATTAACTATTGTTCTATAATAAACTACCACAAATCTCAGTTTCTTAAAATAAGAACATTTATTATTTCTTTTTTTTTAAAGATTTTATTTATTTATTTGAGAGAGAGAATGAGAGAGAGAGAGAGAGAGAGAGCATGAGAGGGGGTTGGGTCAGAGGGAGAAGCAGACTCCCTCCTGAGCAGGGAGCCCGATGCGGGACTCGATCCCGGGACTCCAGGATCATGACCTGAGCCAAAGGCAGTCACTTAACCAACTGAGCCATCCAGGCGCCCAACATTTATTATTTCTCATTAGTCTGCAGATCATCTAGGCTTGTGAATAATCCTAGGGCTTACTCTGTTGATCTCCTCAGACTTCACCCTTGTCATGAGTTAATGTTTTGGTTCTAGGTTGACTGCTCTAGGATAGTCTCAGTTGGACAATTCATCTCTGACTCACCTGTACTTCCCACAGGCTAGCTCAGGCTTGTTCTCATGGTAGTTTCAATACAAAGTAGACGTCTATGAAGACTCTGGAGGCCTAAACTTGGAACTAACATAACCTTACTTCTCAAAATTCCATTGGCCAAAGAAAAGCACAAAGCCAGCCTAGAATCAAAGGGTGAAGAAACTGTTTCCATTTTTTTTTTTTAAAGATTTCTTAAATTTATTTATTTGACTGAGAGAGAGAGAGCACAAAGAGGTAGAGTAACAGGCAGAGGGAGAGGAGAAGCAGGATCCCCACCAAGAAGAGAGCCCGATGCAGGGCTCCATCCCAGGACCCTGGGACCATGACCTGAGCCAAAGGCAGCCGCCTAACTGACTGAGGCACCCAGGCGCCCCCTGATTCAATTGCTTGATGGTAGGGTTTGCAGTCACACTGCAAACTGCATGCATAGGGAAAATTGGAGAAAGTGGTCATTTTTCCAATAAACCCAATATGTTAGCTTGTACTTGAAATTTTCTGAGTCTACTAAAGCTGCTAATGTTACTAAAGTTTACTAGATAGCACAGTGATACTAAAATTTATAATCATGTCTAAAGGGCTTTTTAATCCAATAAGAATGAGCAAGAATATTTTAATAGCTATGTAAAATGATAATAATAAGTACCAATAAAGGTTTTATCAACAGGTTTATTACCACATTAGTTTAACACTAGTTCATAAGTTTTAAAAACATTATTAATAATTGAGTACAAAGTAAAAGACATATAAAAATTTCCTATATAGAGCAGGAGATACAGGCTTCCAGTGATGGAGTGAATGTCATGGGAGTAAAAGGCACAGCGTAGGAAAAAAGATTCTCCCCTACTTTTGCTATAAAAAATGATTTCTTTTTTTTTCTTTAAATGATTTCTATGAAACTAAATATTTTCTATAATTGCAATAACCAAAGAATAAAATTATCATAAATCGTTATCAGAAGACTTTAATCTTGTCTTGTCCTTCAAATATTAGCCAATTTTAATATTCAACCTTATAATTCATATATTTGCATTTACACCTACAAATACAATAAAGACAAGAAATAAGAATGTTTTAAAGGATATAACTTTTAGACAGCATTAATGCTATAGGTAAAACCCAGAAAGTAAACAAATTTTTTGTTGTTAATTCACAGACTTTAATTCAAATTTCCTAGTGCATAAAAGATTTCAGATATGCATTACTGAATTAATTTTGACATAGTACATTTTATAAACCCAGTGACCTCAATTATGGAATAATGAATGATTGCAAACACTCCTAATCCAAGGGCCTGGTATTATGTCTTAATTTCTGAATACAATTCAATACTTAGTTAATAACTTTAAATCAAGGTCATCTTAATTACAAACTCTCACATCATTCATCTTTATTTCTGTATTTCATAAAGAAAGAAACTGCCTCTCTTCTTAAAAATGCTTTTTTCAGCATATTAAACTCATAAACATAAAATAAAAATATATTCTTAATTTTCTCATGAAGAAAAAATCCTTCTTTTCTCCACCAACATTCACCAGAAAAAAACCAGAACACTTTTAAGGGGTTGTTTTAGTAACAGTCAAATAATTTGTGTTGAAATGATATATTTTTTTTCTTCTTTAAGATTTTATTTATGTATTTGACAGAGAGAGACACAGCGAGAGAGGGAACACAAGCAGGGGGAATGGGAGAGGGAGAAGCAGGCTTCCCGCTGAGCAGGGAGCCCGATGCGGGGCTCGATCCCAGGACCCTGGGATCATGACCTGAGCCGAAGGCAGACGCTTACCGACTGAGCAAGTTAATACATGGTTAAGAGAATTCTGTTACCTGCTGAGTAGTGTATTCTTAATACCTGGCAAAATTGGTAACTTTACAAATATTTATTTAATGAAGAATTATATAAATCATAATTGAAAGTAAATATTAAACTGTCAACAAGTTTTAATTTAAGTTGTTAGGCCATAGTTATTTAATTATCAAAGACCTTCTTTAATCATTGACAGAATGACCATACAGGGGGTAAAATTAGTCCAAGGACAAATTCTAGAGCAGCAGTTTCTTTTTCTCTTCTGTTTCACTTTCTTCATACTCTCACTAATCTTCCTCTTTCACAGAGGATTTTCTCCATTCCTTTCACTCCATATCCCATTCCTCAGCATACAGGTATCCAGAGCACAGGTACACAATACAATCATTGCATTTAATGAAATTTGATATTCTTTTTCTTTTTTAAATTTTGATTTGAATTCCAGTTATTTAACATACAGTGCAATATCAGTTTCCGGCATACAATAGAGCAATTCAACACCATACAACACCCCGTGCTTATCACAGCAAGTGCCCTCTCCCGTCCTTAAGTAGGTGCCACGGGTTGTTTGCTGACATTAAGTCTTGCCAATGCAACTTCATTCCTCTGAATCTCTGTATCTACAGAGATCAGCTGAGATCTGTAGATCACAAAACAGGTGTTATACAGGCTTAACATACCTGCAGAGATGAAAAACTTTGGATAAAATAGAGTAAAATATTGTTTAGAGAAACAGACCTTGAAAAAAAATGGAGGGAAAGGAAGTGTTTTACTGAGTGTGAGACCAAGATTTACCTCATGTCTTCTTCCCTATTCCTGTTCAGGGAGAATTCCTTTAGAAAATCAAAGAGACAAGACCAAGAAAAGAAAGGTCTCTGCTTTGTCTGAAGTTAAAATTTATGTTAACCAGTAACAGAACCTGCTAAATTCCTCTTAAATATTCTTTAAATGCTCTGGAGAAAGTGAAGAAAGAGGGATTGTGACTTGTGACTTTTAAGTAATCATTTATTGATATGGTCATCCAACTCACTGATAGAACTCTCAAAGTTTGTTAAAGATAAACAGGTATATGATAGGCATGCCCTAGCTTCTAGTAAGAATCTTAGTTTTTCTCCTTCAGAGTAATATTACCACTTCTCTGTTCAATATTATTTCCTGTTTTCTCAGTTGACTAGGAGTTTTCCTGTTACTGAAATCTTTGGGACCCTATGGGGAGGACAAACAACTTCAGCTCTGAGTCTTTACGTCAGTGGTCCCCAGGATCAACCTCGGGTTTGGGAATTTTCTAGGAGAACTCACAGGACTCAGGATGCATGCATGTAACATGGTGATGACAAATTGCAGCAACAGGGTACAAAGCGAACACAAAGGGAAAAGGTACACGGGGTAAATTCCGGAGGAAACCAGGCATAAGCTTCCCAGAGTCCTCCTCCAGTGGAGTCACACCAGACTTGCTTACTTCATCTAACAATGAGTTGTAACATGTGAAATACTGTCTACCACAAAATCTCATTACTTAATCCTACAGGCCCTACTTTGCACCTACCGAAATTCCAGACTCTCAGAAGGTAAGTATTTAATATAAGCCATATGATTTGCACAAACAATTTAGGTACAATGAGCCACTCGTGAGTTCTGAGAATGGTGAGTCCCAAAATCGAAGTTCCCAGATGGCAGCTAACAGACAGCCTTACAAGCAGTTCATTCCAAGGATAGTCTCTGACCCGCTATGTTAATGCTTTTCTGCATAATCTTCATTTGAAAAATGGTAATAAATGCTTCTTTTGAAATATAGTGTATTATAAATATATGTGGCATGTTACAGGGCTGTTTATTACATCTTGTGTTCATTATTTTTAGAAACTGTTTTTATTATTAATATGAATCATCTCTCTGTGTAGTTTGACTAACAAGAATTGAAAAAAGTTAACCTTTTTTTTCTGTCAGTATTTATAGATCTTGTCCTTGCATTTTGTCAAATAGGTTTCAAGTGCACTCTTTGCCTTTCAAAAGGTCAGGCCAACAAGTTTTGCAACGGTATGTGAAAATTGAGATTGCTGCACTAATGTGTCAGCCAAGATGAACCTCTGTCGGCATATTCTATATTTTATCTATTTGTGTATTTAATGCTTGTTTGTCCTCACTAAAATGTAAAGTATATAGGAGCAGGAATCTTTTATCTTTTTTTTTCCCCACTGATAGAACCTCTGCATCCAGAGCAGTATATAGGGAAAGAATAGATGATTGATAAACATTTATTCAATTAATTGATTAATCAATTAATAATTTCTGGTAACCTTTCAGGTTTCAGCTCATTCTTTATTCTTTTCCTTCTCTGCTGTCTCTTGTCTTTTCCTCCCCTTCCTCCTTCCTCTTCTCTCTCATGCTTTCTGGCAATTTCAGCAATGCATTAAAACATATATTTGATGGTGTTATCCGTTATCTGGATGTTGTAGAAGGACAGTCTTTAATAATATCAAGACTGCCATACCACATAATCTCTAGAACTGACTTCTTCAATTCTTTAAGTTAATTATTGATAATATTCATTTTCTGACACTTTGGAAAAATCTGCATGGCATTTATTTGCTCGTTGAAGTTTAATTTTACCTTTGTTAGCTATAATTCATTTTATACATTTTATTTTTTTTAAAGATTTTATTTATTTATTTGAGAGAGAGAATGAGAGAGAGAGAGAACACATGAGGGGGGGAGGGTCAGAGGGAGAAGCAGACTCCCCGCTGAGCAGGGAGCCCGATGCGGGACTCGATCCCAGGACTCCAGGATCATGACCTGAGCTGAAGGCAGTCGCTTAACCAACTGAGGCACCCAGGCACCCTCATTTTATACATTTTATAGGTAGAATGTAGTTCATTTTGTACACACTTTACAAAGTATATATGATACATACTTTAAAGTTTATATATTAACTTTTTCAACTTAATCAGTACTCAAGTTTACTTTGTAGAAGATTTTTTTAATTCTTTTAATAGAAAATTATATTTTATAGAGATTTTTAAGATAATTAAAACGACTTATCTGGTCTATGTAATGATGTAAAAAAAAAATCTGAGGATATCAAGAATCTCCAAGTAATGCCTGAGGTGATATCTATGATTCATTGATCAACTTTATAGATCTACTGCCATTTCCAGTATGTCTATGGCAAATTATTATTTTAGTGGCTCCCAATGAGCTGCATATTCTGATATTCAAGCCCCTTTGTAGATTCTTCTAATATGAACTCTGGCCTTATGCTGTGGTTTGCTTGAATCAATAGAACATAACAGGAGTGATACTGTTCAAGTGTCAGACCCAAGTCTTGGGAGATGCTGCTTTTGTGCTCTTGGAATGCATGAGTCCCTATATAACTGGTCTGGGTACCCTGTGGAAGAGGCCACGTGGAGAGCAATGTGGAAGGGACATATGGAGAGGGAGAAAGGCTCATTCAGCCCTAAGTCTTAGCTGAGCACAGCCCATCCACCAGCTGAATGCAGCCGCACAACTGACCATGGCAATCCTAGGATTAAAGCTGCTCAGCTGAACCTGGTCTGTCCCTAAAATCATGGGAAAATTTTGTAAGCCACTAAGCTTTAGTGTGGTTTATTTCACGGTGACAGAAAACTAAAACAATGCCTTTGAACAAATGGAATTACTGCTACATCTCTACTCTATCTTTTACTTTAGATATTTTGAAAATTCTTAAGATTTCCAACTTTTTAATGACTGATGTTCTTTTACATTTAACTAAAGTGAGGATGGACATTGCTGTGGAGTCATGCTATTATTTTTTACTAGGGAAACATTAATTGGCTTCTTACCACATATAGGTACAATCCAAAGTGCTTTACATATAAACTCTCATTGAATTATAAATAATAAATACTAATTTCACCTCTATTTTATCCAGGTGAAAATGGAGGTGATACCTTTAATGAATTTCCCACAGTTGCATAGCTAGTATTTGTATAGTTAGTTTACCTTGGAATCTGCCGCCTTGATGATTATGCTCCACTGGCTAAAATTTCCTCATCAGAGCATCTTCTCACATCTTCAGAAATGAAGCACCCACAGAAGAATTTTGTAAGTTCTCCCCAGGAGAAAAATAAATTTATGTGCATCTTGAATCAAATAGAATAGATTTTTGTTTGTAAGAGTATATGCATAAAGATGAAAAAATGGGGGTGCCTGAGTGGCTCAGTTGGTTAAGCGGCTGCCTTCAGCTCAGGTCATGATCCCAAGGTCCTGGGTTGGAGCCCCCCATCAGGCTCCCTGCTCGGCGGAGAGCCTGCTTCTCCCTCTCCCTCTGTCTGCCACTCTGTCTACTTGTGATCTCTCTCTATCTCTGTTAAATAAATAAATAAAAATCTTTAAAAAAAAAAAGAAATGAAAAAATGTCATACTAAAAGAATCAAGAACCTATTATTTAGTTTCCCTCCATAAAATTTCAGTTCATTTTTTCTTCACTTATTAAAATATCATTTCAATTACAATAAATATATATACATATTTTAAAATATTTCACAATATGTTGTAGTATTCCAATATTATTTTCTAAGAACTTATTTATTTTAATATGGATGAAGCTTATTTTATATGTATTTCAAACAACTTCCTTTAGATAAAACTTAGGCTAAATATAAAAAGATAGGTTAGGATTGGTTATGTTACCACAAATACTTCAAATTTTATTAATCCAGGTCTTCTGTCTGCCCCTTCACTGGCAGTAGATTTGAGGTTATAGCTTGGCCTGATACACTTAGAGGGAGAGAAAAAGATCTAATGTTTGTATTAAATTCAGAACGCTTCTGTGTGGAAAACACTGATTCTATAATTGACTATCTTATACTAAAAATAGCCCCACAGACTTCAGTATCAAACCTGTTAATTCACTGAGTGTGTTTTAGCAGCCATTAAAAATTGGACTCTTCTTTAGGCAGTGGGTTGCCACTGAAAACTTCTGGGCAGATAATAGATATTATGGGGAAGCTATCTCAGAATATCGAATATGAAGGTATCTGTGATAGAAGAAATAAAATCAATTAGTATACATTTGTTACAATGCTTTTGGAAAGATATTATCTCAATTAATCCTTATAACCAATATGATAAAATTTTCAACTTTTAACGTTTATGTTCCCTGCTCCTTGGCTCCCAGGGATGCTATACTTTAACATTTATAGAAGTCAAAATGACTTGGCAAAACCTCAAAGCATGGGCTTTATTTCTGCCCGGAGCACACATGGTGTGTCTGCCTTGTTAAAAAAAAAAAAGAGCATTCCAAACATAAAGAGAATCAAAACAGCCTCCTTAGTTCCCATAAGATTAAAGTCATATATCCTTGTACATACTAAACACACAAGATAAAGTCCGTAACCTTCTGGAATGTCCCTCGTCATGATGATTTGTACTTTATGTATGGTGATTAACATAACATAAAAAAAAAAAAAGCATATATAACCCTGCACGCAATATTCCTTCCCCGGAGCACTCTTTTGTTGGTGAAGATGGTGTGTCCCTGGCAGTTATCCTAACTTGGGCTAGAATAAAACTCTTTCCCTTTCTCTTTAAATATTTTTTTTTTAAAGATTTTTACTTATCTATTTGAGAGAAAGAGAGAGAGCACAGAGGAAGAATGAGAGGGAGGGCTCCCCACTGAGCAGCCTGATGTGGGACTCCATCCCAGGACCCTGAGATCATGACCTGAGCTGAAGGCTTAACTGACTGAGCCACCCAGTTACCCCTCCCTCTCTCTATAAAATCAAAGAAAGGGAGAGGAGGTTGTTCATGTTGCATGGACAGATGTATGTATTAGGTTTCTGTGTGAATCAGAACAGGCTGCCTTAAATAAACACCACAGACGGAGTGGTTTAAAGAAGTGAAATTTATTTTCTCAGAGCTCTGAAGGCTAGGAATCCAAGACCAGAATGCTAGCATGGTCTGGTTCTGATGAGAACTTTCTTCCTGGCTTGCAGAGGCAGCTGCCTGCACTCTGTGACGTCTTCTGTTTGGGTATGGAGGAACAGAAGGTTTCTGGAGTCACTTCTTACAAGGGCACTAATCCCATCATGAGGGCCCTACCCCCATGACCTCATCTAACTCTAATTACCGTTCAATGGCCCCATCTCCAAATACCATCATAACGGCAGTCGGGGCTTCAACATAAGAATTTGGGGGAAGACCCAAACATTCAGTCCATAACAGACTCATTTTCAACATTTTACAGATGAATAAACTGATTATCAAAATGATTAATTAACTTGTCCAGAAAACACAGATTGTATCCTCATTCTAAATCTCCTTTGTCTTGTTGTTGTTGTTATAAGTATATTATAATTGGACACATAAAAAAGTTAGGACCAGAAATGGAGGCTTGTAGAGGATGTAGTGTAAATAGGCTGTTTAAATAAAATTAACAGGATTTGGCTACTAATGGAATGTGTGTTTCAAATGAAAGATTTTCTTAAATGTAACTCAAGATGTTGAGTTTGAGGATTCTAATACAAGTCTCATGAATTAATAGCTGTGTGAAATCTTAGGCAATTACTTAACCTCCTAAAAGTCATTGCCATCATCTGTTAAATTGAGATAATAATGAGGTTTGTGTCAGCCCTGAAGTCCCAATTACCTCATGTCTCCACTACCTAATCTCTCAGGAGTTCCATCTGTGTTTGGCAAAGACGGTGTGATTCTGGTTTATTTCTATTGAACTCTCCCTCTGCATTTCTGTAGGCATTTTCTACTCTGCTTATCCCATTCTCCTAAATTATTTATTTTGCTGCTTACACTGTTCAGCCTTGAAAATTATATTGAAATATTGAACTTCCGCCTCTTTTACTAATGCTCTTATCTTTGTAGGTCTTAAAGGATTTTTATAAATTATTTTTCCGTTATTTTAGTGATATGTAGTTGGTGAATGTATTGTTTTCTCTTAAGGACCTCCTTGTTCAGTAGCAAAGAGAAGATTCACACATAAAGAATTACATTTGAAATTAAAGTGATTTCAGATCCTATGCTATATAAATTAATAGTCTATCTAAATTAAAGAGAAGTCAGGTTGAGATTATGGACATGAGATTTTGTCACAGAATAAAACCCAGAATTTGAAATAAAATATGACGGCCAGGGAAGATTCGGCCATGTGTTATGGAGATGAAGAAGAGGGAAATGACTGTGTCCATTAGAGGAAGAACGAGAGGCACCTGGGTGGCTCAGTCCTTAAGCGTTTGCCTTCAGCTCAGGTCATGATCCCAGGGTCCTGGGATCGAGCCCCTCATCGGGCTCCCTGCTCCGCGGGAAGCCTGCTTCTCCCTCTCCCACTCCCCCTGCTTGTGTTCCTGCTCTTGCTATCTCTCTGTCAAGTAAATAAATAAAATAAATAAATAAAATAAAAATAAAAAAAACATTAGAGGAAGAAAGAATACTTAGGTTTGGTGCATAATGTTGTGGAAAATAAAAAGCAGGCCTGAGGATGTACCTATCAATTTTTTTTATAGTTCTCCCAGATGTTTGTTGTATTTACTATACTGAAAAATTAATTAAACAAAATGCACAGCATTTGTAAATTTTAACCCATTTAATTTCCAGGCTCATGAGAAGGCCTTAGACTTCAAATGATAAAATGGAAAACCATTATTATGTTTATTCAAAGTGTACATTTATCTCCATGATTCATTAATGTCAGTTTCAATTGTTATGCTCAGTATTTTGAAAAATAATGACGGCAATTATTTGCTTTGCCTTGCAAAGTGACTTTGCAAATCCTCCCAACAAATTGAGTATCTTCCGCCCTCACAAGGACTGGCCTTGTGAAATGCTTTGGTCAGCCAAGTGTGCAAAAGTGAGTGTATTAATTCTGAGCCTATTCCTTAAGTTACCTTGTGGATTTCTACTCTTTGTTTTGGACTCCCTGAAGACTGCTTATAAATAAGCCCTAACCAGACTGCTGGAGCATAAAAAAACCATGTGGAGCAGAGATGAGTCAACTGTTTCATCCCTGTCATGCTCCTAGATACATAAAAAAGCCCAGCCAAGATTTAGTAAAACTAATCTACAGTTGACCCTCCAGCTGACTTTTTTTTTTTTTTGAAGATTTTATTTATTTATTTGACAGAGACCTACACAGTGAAAGAGAGAAAACAAGACTGGGAGAAGCAGGCTTCCTGCTGAGCCCAATGAGGGACTCAATCCCAGGACCCTGGGATCATGGCCTGAGCTGAAGGCAGATGCTTAACGATTGAGCCACCCAGGAGCCCCTCTAGCTGACTTTTAAAAATGGAGCAAAACTGTCTTGGAACAGCCGTCTCCCACCTGACCCCAAGATTTGAGAACAAAATATATGCAGGCTATTTAAAGCCACAATGTGTTTTGTATAGTATGTTATTAGCAATGATTGCTACGTTAGCAAATAGTAAGTGCCGTTATTCAAAGCCAAATTTATCTATCTATCTATCTGCAAACACTGGTGTTCTCATTAGCTAACCCAGTGATTGGAATGTGTATATGCATAAAATATCATTTTTTTAAAGATTTCATTTATTTATTTTAGAGTGAGAACGAGAGAGAGAAATCTTGTGAGCAGGGGGAGGGAGAGAGAATCTCAAGCAGACTCCATGCTCAGGGAGGAACCTGATGCAGGGCTCCATCTCATGACCCTGAGATCATGGCCTGAGCTGAAACCAAGAGTCAGGTGCTTAACTGACAGCCACGCAGGAGCCCCTAAGCATAAAGTATTTTTAAATAAATGAATAGTTATAGGCACTTGAAAAACTAAATAGCAATTAAAAGCTGCTTCATAATATACATGAAACAATGAACAAAAGTGGTTGTCTTCATTATTAACCTCAGTTTTTAATAAAAAGAAACAATTTCCTTATTTCTCCATTTCTCTTTTTATACACTGATTTTTATATGCCTTGAATACCACACAGTGCTTGGAACATAGCAGGAACACTGTAAATGTTTGTTTATTTTAATAGGTGATTTTAAAATATTGAAGAGTTCCTGAGTCTTGGGTAATTTACTAACTGCAACTCACTTATTTAAAATATCTTGTTAAATTAGGTCCTTTTCTCCCCTTTCTATAGATGACAAGGAAGACTTGGTTAAACTGCAGGCAGGGATACTATTATCCAAGCCCAAATCTGTTGGACATCATGGCCCAATCACTTTTTATTCTATAGAACCATTCAAATAATTTGATGCTCAATGTCTAACTTATAGAATAGTTTCTGGGATCTCTTGAAATTTCAATATCTAGGGGGCCTGGGTGGCTCTGTTGGTTAAGCGACTACCTTCGGCTCAGGTCATGATCCTGGAGTCCCAGGATCGAGTCCCGCATCGGGCTGCCTGCTCAGCAGGGAGTCTGCTTCTCCCTCTGACCCTCCCCCTCATGCTCTCTCTCTCCCATTTTCTTTCTCTCTCTCAAATAAATAAATAAAATCTAAAAAAAAAAGAAAGAAATTTCAATATCCAGCAAATTTTTATCACTTTGGGGAGCCAATGAATGTAATCATAGATTATTAATACATAAATATTATTTTAGGGGTGCCTGAGTGGCTCAGTCAGTTAAGTGTCCAACTCTTGATCTCAGTTCAGGTCTTAATTTCAGGGTTGTGAGTTCAAGCCCTGAGGTGGGCTCCACACTGGATGTGGAGCCTAATTAAAAAAAAAAATTATTATTTTAAAATTGTCATCTTCCATGTGTTTATCATTTGAAATTAGTTGCTATATGTCATGAATAAATTGGCATTAATCAAAATATTCAGTAATCTAGAATAACTCATCTCATCTCTGTGTGTTTGTTTATTTGCATGTATGCATGTATGTGTTTGTTTAGGGAAAGTGTGCAAGGTATTATGAATTACACTGTGGATGTCTTTATTTTATTTTTTTTAAAAGATTTTATTTATTTACTTGAGAGAGAGCGATAGAGAGAGAGAGCATGAGCAGGAGGAGGGGCAGAGGGAGAAGGAGAAGCAGACTCTCTGCTAAATGCAGAGCCTGATGCAGAACTCGAGCCCAAGACCTTTTGAGATTATGACCTGAGCCAAAGGCAGACGCTTAATAAACTGAGCCACCCAGGCGCCCCTGGATATTTTTATTTTAAATACGGAGGTATTAGAACTTAAGAATAGCAAAATAAATAACAAAATATTTTTGATTGGTTCAATTTTTGAAGATATTAAAATGATCGTTTGAACTAATTTGACAGGAATTATTGAATTATCAGAAGTAAGTAAACAATTTAATAGAATGACTTTTGTTATTTGCTTCATGTTTTCAATTTCTTTAAAAAGTTCAAAGAAGAAAAATCATACTTTCATAAAAGATAAAGTATCATTTTGTTAAAAATGGCTGAAAATATTTCTTTTATCTAAAATCTTATTTATGATTTCTGTTTTGAATATTATAAATGCTGTAACATAGAAAAGCTTGAAAATGTAGAAAAATTGTTTATATTTTAAGTTAAACAAATTTATCTCTATTTTGGTATAATATCTATGTTTATCTAAAAAACAGAAAATAAACTTATAAAAATAAAACTATCTTGACTTAATATATATGTGCTAAAGTATATAACTCTAAGAAAAATTTGTTAAAAACATAAGAATGTCCAATTTATTATATGCAAAGCACCATTTTAACAAAATTATTTATTAGAGAGATATGTATCATAAATACACATGAGGTATAACATATAAGAGGTATCATATATACATATATATGTGAGGTATATATTTGAAACCACTGTATCCTTGCTGTCTCATGAGACAGATGTTAACTCTTCCCCTGACAGTTTAGGGAATTCCATATTATTTATGCTTCATCATGGATTATAAAGTATGAAAGGTTAAATTTTAGAGAGTGCTGATTTTATTTCTCTGCAAAGGGCAGATAATTTTTTTAAAAGATACTATTTTAATTACTCCTCTAAATATAATATCATACACCTGTGAAAAAGATTAGCCCAGGGGGGAAAAATTAACCTGAAAACAAAATGGAAGATAAGGATATGTGCAAATTTTGTGATAAATTATTAAGTGGAATTTGACTATTGATTTAATTGCAACACATTAGTTGAAGTAAATGTATTAATCGTGAATTTACTCTGATGTCATGTACATGGGTCAGGATAGGCTGGCTATGTCGTAATGAACAATAGCAAAGGAATAGAGTGTATTTCTCAGTCCCAAACATTCTCAAACTTCTAAGGGTTATCTTAACATTTTGTGCTGCTTTGGTCTTCGGAACACTTCCATATAAACATTTCCTGACGTGCTTACAGGGTCTGGATCTGGAGAATCAAGGATGAGGAATCAAATGCTTCTACCCAGAAGTAAGAGCTATTATTTTTGCTTGTATTCATTGACAGAAACAAGCTATGGCCTTATTTTAATGGAGAATGCAAATTCCGTTCTTCCCTGGCCAGGAAGAGCAAGGGAACTTGAACAATGGATTAGCTGAAAAACATTTACCACGCCATGTTTTAGGAGTTATAGTTACATCCTTAATTTTGTTGGTGGTAGCATACTTACTTGGGGAATACAGTTTTTTAAGTAAAATTTTGGCCCCAGTGGGTAATTAAAATCATGTCTGATATCATGTAAGTTATTCAAAGTGAACATCTCTTGAAAGCTTCACAATTTCAAAACACAAAGCCTAAAGCGCCATAAAAAAATGTATAAGAAAATTGTTTTTTCCTGCAGATTCCATGTTGATTTATGAAGGCATTAATTTGTCATTTAGGTCTAAAATTGACTATTAATAATCCTTGACATTCAAAAGATAAATGTCTTTTTCTTTTTTACAGTTAAAATATATCTATGGCATTTTCAAAAATCAGACATATAAGTTATAGTTATGACAGGAAAAGCATTTTCCAGGATTTTCTTAGGAAAACATAATTGCATTAAAGTTAAGACAGTACTTTAAGAGTACTCCCTTTTTAGAAATAGTTGATAATATAATATATTATATATATAATATATATTCTATATTCTATATTCTATATAATTATATATTATATTATACTGTATATTATACTGTAAAATGTCCTGATTTAATTAAGTGATAAGAGGATCATTTAACATTGCTCCTGAAAAATCTCCAACTTTGAAATAAAGAATTTATCATTACTACATATTAATTGAAATTCATTTTTATTTGTGACATTATAAAACATTATAAAACTATGCACTTGAGTTAAATTTTTAAAAAATATAATCAGGTGAACTTGTATTAATTTGCAATGTGAGGATGATTGTTTCATATTCATATTATAGAGTTGTCTATGGCATAAAAGCCAAGTGATATGCATGAAGAATATATTAAAGCCGCTTGTCAAATTAACCTTTGCTTCTTTGTAATAGAGCAAAACATCACTGTTTAGAGGGGGAAAAAGTCTGCTCCTACTTATTCTAAGTTCCCTGAAAGCTCTTATTGACATTGACAATTACCATCTTTTTCTATTACGTTTTGGAACCTTTATCTATGACGTATTTTCTAGTTTACTGTGGACTACAAGGTATCTACTTAAGAAAAAATAGTGGCAATTTAGCTGTTCAGAGATGTTTTCTGATAAATATTGTTGATGCAAAATGAACAAACCTTTTAGAATTTCTAAAGTAAAAAAAAGAAAAGGAAGAGAGTTTTATTTGAGCCCAAGTGAAGACAGCTGCCCAGGATACACAGTCCTCACAAAGAAGAGAATACTCCAGAGAAGCAGTGTTTAACACAGGCCTTTTTTTTTTTTTTTTGTCTTTTTTTACATCAGGAGTTACAAATCATCATGACAGACATTTCAGAAAATCACAGACTTTATCTTAAACTTCTAGTATATGCATGGTTACAGGCTTCGGAGGTATGGGAATCAAATTTAGGGAGATTTTTACTCTTTAGTTGGAAACGTTTCTTTTAGGTTATTTGCTAACGAAGCAGATGTACAATGCGTGCTCAGGGCAGAAATAGAGCCCATGCTTTGAAGTTTAGTGAAGTTATTCTGACCTTGTTAAAAGTATAGCTTCCCTGGGAGCCTAGGAGCAGGGCCCACAAACATTAAAATTGAAAATTTTCTTTATCAATATGAATGCAAAATTGTATAAACTGTATTACTCAAATGCTTCAAGACTAATCAACAAAATTATATTCTACATGTTTTCATTGCCTGCACCAAATGGTAAAACATTTTTTTTAAATGCTATAATAAAGGAAGACAATAATGGTGCACAAGATGAAGGAGAAAAGTTACTATGGAAATTGAATTTCCTAGTTAGCAATGATGTGAACTTTTTTCTGTGTTCTACAGGTCAGGAAAAGGATCTTTACAAATTTTAATTAGAGCTTAGAAATGAATTATATTACTTATTATATTAATCCTAAAATCTATTGAAATTTAAATTTTAATATGCACTTCACTAGTACCTAAGCATTTTAAAACATGCATTTAGGATTAAATCTTTGCTTGTAATTTCTTGATATGGAAGATTACTAAATTTTTTTCTGTAGATCATGTAACAAACACACTCTCCCTTTTTCTATGTAGATATTCCTAATCAACAATCTGGGATCTTTCAATCAGAGGATCAACTCTTAAACCACTGTATTGAACATAGCAAAGTTAGTAGATGTTAGAATAAATGGAGACTCAGCATAAGGAATGAATTATTAATATTATGAAAATTTCTGACAGGTGGTAAAGTCCCTAGGGTCATAAAGATCAAAGTACAGTATAGACATCCTTCAGATGTCAAAATCTTGTTCATCCTGGAAACATAAAAATGTTTGGGAGAATGTGTATTAAGGGACAAAAAAGTACTTTGTTCACATAAAGTTTCTATAAGGTATTTTCTAGTTAAAAGAGTAAAATATAGAAAATGTAATCTATACTTTCACATATATTATTGTTTGTATTTAATATTTTAAATATTTGTATTTTATTTTATATTTTCTTCCATTTTAAAATATACTAGAAAAATATATTATAAAATATAAAGCTTTTTATTCTTATTTCAAAGCATTTTATGTTTTCAGTATTAAAAAAAATCATAAAAAAGCCAATACCTTCCTAAAATTTCTAAATCTGTACTTTTACAACCCTTGAATGACCTCATGCATTAGGATAATCTTAGCTGACGTATGTGTAGAAAAATTCCAAATCATAAAGAACATTAGAAACACTGCAACATTCTTTGTGTCATATGCCCAATGCTACTGTCAACTTTTCAGGTGGTAGGTGTACTGGTGAAATTTGCGATTTCACATAGTTTACCAAGAAGCAATCTAATTTGCAAGGCAATAAAAAATGGAATTTAGAGGTTTTTGTTAACTGATTATCTTGAACCTCTTCAATATCTTAAATGTATTATTTAGCCCTTTCAATAAGTCCATTTGTTATTATAATCCCCACTTCACTCCCATAGCAACAACTATACAAGTCACTTAATATTATCATTATATTTACTATTGTCTCATTTAGTCCTCACAAAATCCAGGTGTGAGGGTTGATATCCATTTCCCCATCATTTGATTGATTGATTTCAGTTCTCATCATATCAAAGATGAGGACAGAGAGACACAAAGAGTTTATTTAACTCACCTGATGTCAGACAGCTAGTTTGTGGCCGTATATATATGAAGCCGTGCTAGGAATGATCTTATTCTTTTGTGAATAGTATTCTTCTCTTCAACCCTTAAATAACCACCACAGTTTTAAAGAGCATTTACCTCAATCTTATTTTTCTCTTTTATCCCTCACTCCTTCCCTCTTCTCCTTTCTGCTATGAGAATTTGTTTCTCATCCAGGTAAGTCTGAGTTTGATTTTAGCACCAATGAGTTGCCCTAATGAAATCGAATACTTGTGAGTATTTAGATTAAAGGGTTAATATCTTCCGAGTTCTGCTTACAATCTTTGGACACGAATGTCTAAGAACGACTTCTGATGCTTGTTAATAATAAAATTTATTTATTTTTAAAGATTTTATTTATTTGAGAGAGAGAGAGCAAGAGAGCACAAACAGGGGCAGAGGGAGAAATAGACTCTCTGCTGAGCAGGGAGCCTAATGTGGGGCTCAATCATGACCTGAGCCAAAGGCAGATGCTTAATTGACTGAGCCACCCAGGTGTCCCAATAATTATCCCCTTCTGACTTAGGAAGAGACAATATAATTTAACGTATTTTTTCATAGATATCAGTTTGGCTTTATAAACTGAATACCATGAGCAAACAGTGAAAGATTTATTAATATATCCTTATCCATGACATAGATATTTTAAAATATCATGCACTTTGTTGTCTTTAGACTACTCATACAAAATTAGAGCTGTCTTCTAAAATTATCTTCATAAGTAATTGTTAATATAATTTAGGGGCGAGAACCTGAGGGTGTTGCCTTGGTTTCTGCTGAGAACGTGAGGGTGGCATTCTAGTCCGGACAGCTACACTTCTGCTTTTTCCACAGGAAGCAGTAATCAGGATTTCTGAGAAGCTGCTGTGATTTCAGACTCTCTGATAAAGGTTTCAGTATTTTCAGACTCTGTCCTGATCGAGTCAAGATACCAAGTTTTGTCAAACTGCTGAGATATTTAGAAACTCAGCAATCGGATTCACTAAATAATCCTTTACAATAGCAACAAGACTCCTAGGACACTTCCCTTTTTCAATAGGTTTAGGTGAATCATCTGATTTAGCTTGACCTCTTGTCTTCTGGCACCAGCTAAGACAGATTCCTAATTTAAAAATACCTGGGGAGTAAAATCGGTAGCATCTGGAAGGGAAGGCTTTGTAGCATCTGGAGTGATGAGAGCTTTTGATCCCCATTTCCCCGTAGGTCTCTGACTTTGCAATTACATTTGAAGGACTTTTCTATTGAATAATAGTTCTAGTCAAAGTACTATAATCACAGGCAAACACACACGCACACATGCATACACACAAATTCTAAATGGAGACTGCTTTTCCTTGGTATTTTTCTACAATAAAATAAATGTTATTCCTGGCTTACATAGTTTTATTCAGCTTATTTATGGTGCCTTGACTCTTATTCACAAATAATCCTCATCTGATATATGTTTAAATTTCAAAACACTCGCAAAGGGTAAAACATCTATTATCTAATAGATGCAACTAAAATACCATAGCATCACCTGCTATGGAAGGTAGCCATTCTTTCAATTCCCACGATTGACTGCATTCATTTCACAATTAGAGGAAAAGTTCTGTCAATTATTATCATATTTTACTGAAAAGTAGCCACGCACAAAGATAAAACAAAGACAGTGGGAACCACACAATGTGCCCCAGGGACAGCTTTACGGAGAAAGGGGCATATGAACCAAGACCTGGCAAGGATGAAGTCATCAACCATGCATGTCTGGGAAAGAACCCATTGGGACAAAGGGAAGAACAAAGTCAAAGACTCGAAGTAGGAGTGTGCCTGACGTGTTTGAGAAACAGGGAGGCTAGTGTTACTGAGCAGAGTGACCAAGAGGGAGAGTAGGAGGCATCGAGAGAGGGGGAGAAACAACAGCACTGATGCTCTAGGATCCTGGAAGGAGTCTGGCTTTTTCCTGTGAGGAGATGTGAAGCAGAGGAGGGACGTGACCTCACCTGCTCTTGAAGAGGATCACTCTGACTGTTACGTTAAAAACAGACCGAAGGGATGCAAAGGTGAAAAATCATAAGGATGCTTTAGGAGGCAATCATAGTGACTCAAGCAAAACGTGCTGGAGACTGGGCCCAAATAGAGGCATTGACGTAGATAGCTTGATATAATCTGGCATTAGCTGTGACTGGATTGATGACTGGCTGAATATGGGGACACATTCAATACACAGAAACAGCAATAAAGGATGATTCAAAGGTTTTTGGCCTGAAAAACTGGAATAATGTGGTTTTCCCTTATAGGAAATAATGCTGGGTTATTCATAGAATACCTCATGTGTGATGACGAAAAAACACCAAGAAAACTGGTGCTCGAAATTTATTTTCTTTCACAAGCCCGCAATGGTCTCTGAAACTACTACTTCTACTACTATTGCTTCTTCTTCTTCTTCATTTTTCGTGTTATTTTTGTTTTTGTTTTTGTTTTTGTTTTTGTTTTTGTTTTTGAGAGAGAGAGAGAGAGCAGGTGGAGGGGTATAGGCAGAGGGAAAAAGAGAAAATCTCAAGCAGACTCTGCACTGAGTGCAGAGCCCAATGTGGGGCTTGATCCCACAACCCTGAGATCATGACCTAAGCTGAAATCAAGAGTTGGACACTTAACCAACTGAGACACCCAGGCCCCCCAGTCTCTGAAACTTTAGCTTCACTTGAGAGTAAGGCATTTTCTCCAAAAGTCTTATTTTAGAATAGATATGTTTCTTGTGTAAAGGATTAATGCAATAAGAAAAAAACAGCACCCATTTAACAACTTACTAAGGAATAATTTGCCAAATTAGTGAGCTGTTATCCATCCGGATTCTGAGAATTTAAACTATAGAAAAATGCACAAAGAATACAATAAAGGGTATGGAATTGATATTAGGAAAGCTTTATGAAGTATTAAAAGGTAGTAAATCCTGAGGCTAGGATGAACATGTTGAAGGCAATTAGAATAGTGGATGAACTGTATAAGATATATTTTATCTACTTCAGTATTTTGCTTTAACTATCATGCTCTCAATCTTTGTTAATTAAAGACTGAAAGTAAAATAAATGACAAAGTAGAAGCTTATACTTCATTCTCAAAGTGGATGCCTTACTTTGCATTCCAGGTTATTCTTTCATAGAACATTGTTAAACATTTAAATAGTATAGAATAGTAAGAAAGATGGTTTTATGGATGGACACATCAGATTTAAAAGCTTATCCTGTTACTGTAAGATTTCTAAACACCAATGATGATATAGTTAGCATTTCCAAGTGATAAAATAGAAAATATAAAACACTGTACTTTAGCAATATTTAGTGGTAGAGTCAGTCATACACCTAATGTTTCTATATTTTTTTATTGCTGCTTTTTAAAATCTCCTGAATTCTTCAAAATTGAATATAACTGACCATCACGTTCACATCATTCTCTATACACTGTGTTTATCATGGTTCCCTTCAGGTGTATTACATTTTTGTAATGAGCATGGTCTTTTTAATTTTTTTAATATTTTATTTATTTATTCATGAGAGTCAGAGACAGAGAGAGAGGCAGAGGCAGAGGGAGAAGCGGGACTCTATCCCAGGAGATGCGGGACTCTATCCCAGGACCCTGGGATCATGACCTGAGCCGAAGGCAGACGCTTAACCATCTGAGCCACCCAGGCGCCCGAGCATGGTCTTTGATAAGAATACTTGAGTGACTATTGGCTACTGTACTTTAAAATTTTATTTTATTTGTTGTATTTATGATTTTACTATAGCTACCATTGATTTAATTATACATAAGTATTTCCGCTAGCATTGAGGAAATTAGCCCTTTTGGGCAAGCTTCACAAGTAGTAGTAAATATTATACATTTGCATACGTGGCAACTCAAGACAATGTATTTTTTTCTATCAAAGAACCAAATTTTGGCTAGCTAGGAAAAATATGAAATATAAATCCTCTAGGTTGTCTTTTGCAGCTTTTCTTAAAATGTTCTTTCAAAGAAACATGTTTGAGATGGACTCTTCTTATTCTATTCCAATTTATTGTTTTATCCAATGAAAATTAAGTTCAATACATATTTTTGAATTGCTACTATACACAAGGCATGGTTTTAGGTATCATGTAGTCTTTTGTTAAGAATACCATTGAATCAAAGACCTCCATATTACCAGGAGCATAGATTAGGTGATTATGACATCATATTTCTCTTGGATCCAAGAAGTACAAAAAATAACACAGTTTTCTCCTCCAAACTATCCATATTACAAACCCACAGACTGAATGAGCACAGGATTTTATGTGGGAAGACTTCACCTTGTTATATACAAGTCCAGACATGTTCTCTGACACAGCAGTGTTCAATCACAATGTTAAATAATTCAATAATCAGGTCTCATTACCACAGTGAGATCTTGAACAAGTCACTAAACTTTTCTCAGCTTTCATTTCTTCAGTTATAAAACAAAGAAACTAAAAGACATCCAGGCAATATGTGATATATGAATATGTGATATGTGAATGATATTAAAGGGTTGTTTTCCCCAAGTCATTTTTCTAATTTCAGATGAAAATGCTCGAGAAAAATAATTTAAAAATAAGTTTTAGATATACATTCATATCCAAGACTACCTAGCATGGGTTATTCTTAGCCACTCTGAATTGACCACACACTCATGTCCACGGGTTCTTGGAGTATGACAAGACCTTTGGACCAAAACCATGGAATATATTAAATAAAAATAAATAATGTTTGTAATCATGGGTCTGTGGATTGTTTTGGGAGCAGGCCACACCACTCGGTTAGCATTAATTAGTAGCAGTGACTGGATTTTTTATTTGAGCCTGGTTTTGGTGAAGCCTGAGGGGTTTTGACGGATTAGGCCGGTCATATAACTGAAATGTGCTTATATAACCAGCTTACAAGAGAGATGCCCATCATGTGTGCAGCCTCTGGATATCCCTATACTGAAGGGCATCCACACATACTAGTGATGGTTCAAAACCTACAAAGCTGTGGGACCCAGCAGTAGTAAAGATAAATAAACCTGTGCCTGAGCTCTCAGGACACCTTGTCCAGTGCCAATCCTTCTCCTATTGCCCTGGTGCCCTGACTCCTTTGCTTGTATGGGAAAGCTAGTCTGTGAACACGAATATTTTTGAGTGTAGTGAGTCACGTTTGAGTAATTAATGCATACTTAAGACAAAAACCAAGGTAGGTAAATCTAGGCGGCAGAAATAAAAATGGAATCCAAGTCAGAAGTGTAGTGGAAGCTAACATTTCTCGATGATCACAGAAATTGGTGATAGGTTTTAGAGGCCTGTGATGAGGAATTTGAATGCCTCTCCTATGAGGACAAGGGGTCTAGGAAATAGATGCCTTTTAAATGAAAAGCTCCAGGGCTAAAATATCTGATAATGCCTGTAATCACAAAGTACTGCCTTTTCTAGGAAATTAGAGCTAATAGAATGTATTACATTTTCCTGGAGAAGTGACAAGAAGGATTGAAGCATGTACCATTCTATGGACAGAAAAACAGTCATCTGCCAGAGAAACTGTTGTTGTCCATCCGTATTAATATCAGCTTAAGGCTGGCATCTTTTTATAGTCTCAAGAGATGACTGACAAAACCCAGTGGCTATATATTTCCTTGTCCATCACCAAAAGAGAGAGGAAAAGGTCATGTATGGATGCTCTCCTAGAGAAGTAAGGAAAAAAAAAAAAATCTCATCCAGACACCTCTAGGCTATGAATTGGGTCAGATCCCCATCCCCCAGAGCAATTACTGTAACTCTAGAATGAGATTGCACAGATTTGGGTTAGTTTCTTCCAAAGCACATGGGATGCATGAGTGGAGATTTATAGACCAAATGAGAATTATCAAAGTAGAGGGACAACAACTACAATTTCTACTTCACCATGAAGTTTAACAACTAAGCCTTAGAATGGGTGCAATAAGGAACTTTTCCAGAGGCCTCAGGAAATGTTTCTTAAGATTCTCCTTTACAAGAGAAGTACTTTTAAAATTTTTGACTCAGAGACAGAAGAATATAGTTTACATTGCAGCCCGGCATATATACACACACCCATATATATATATATATATATATATATATATATGTGTGTGTGTATGTGTGTGTGGGTGTGTAATGTATCATTTATCTATCTAAAGATTTATAAAAGGTCAAATCCTCAGGAAAAACATTTAAATGTATGAGCTTTATTTTTTATTCTATTTTATTCATGTTTATAATTTTGGTTTTAACCAGTAAACTGATTTAGTCATACACGAGTCGATTTTCTCCCTGCAGTTTGAAAAAAATCTGCATTAGAATACTGATATATAAGTATACATATCAAGGACTCCCCATCTTAAAATTAGTTCCATATTTCAAGGCACCTGGGTGCTTCAGTGGTTAAATGCCTGACTCTTGATATCAGCTCAGGTCTTGATCTCAGGGTCGTGAGTTTGAGTCCCCCACTGGGCTCCATGCCCAGCATGAAGCCTATGTAAAAAAAAAATTAGTTCCATACTTTGATTTCTATGAGAGATAATACATTTGGCCTCAAGTGAAATATTACAGCTATGACTATGGGAAACCACCCCAGCCTATGTTGGCTATTCACGGAAGGAGGAAATATATGAGCCCAGAAGCTATTCCAAGAATTTTCTGTTTATAATATCATGTATCCACAGGGAATAATTATTTAGTAGCCTGTAAGACACTTTCATTATATTCCAACATCCCCTCAACTGACATTGAGCACTATAACTAGTTTTATTTATTCTTTTTGACAGAGAATCCTTTTGTTTCTTAAAGATACTGCACTAAATTGAATAAGAAAGTTTAAAGGAGAGGTTCTGAATTTACTTGTTCTGTCATTATGTATGTGTGAGAGGGAAATAGAGAAAAAGGGTGTGTGTATGTGTGTGTGCGTGCATGCACAGGCTTGTCTGTCTCTCACTGAGTTGGATAGGAATTAATCTTTTGGATCATCATGTTCCATAGCAGAACTTGACAGGTGTTATTCTATTTAATCCTCTCATGGTAACCTGGTGAGTTTGGTATTATTTTCTCATTTTACAGATCAGTAAACAAGTCACAGAGTTTAAGGGGGACACCACAGATCACATACCTGGTTAATGAGGAAGTTATGTCTTTAACCCAATTACAAAAGCTGTATTATTTTACTGTACTACTTGGGGCAGGGGGAGTGTTATTCAAATCCATGTAATAGTTCAGTGAATTTATTCAGGGGGAAATTAATGGAGTTTCTGTCTTATAGTCCTGAACAATCCAGTATACAAAATCTGGCAAATACAATGAAAGAGACACTGGAAATCATCCAGTGTGTTTGTAGCATAGAAATGCTATGCCTTGTTTTAATTAAGGTGATATTGCCTTTTTTGTTTGTTTGTTTGTTTGAAATCAGAGGTCTTCTGTAGTTAGTTTTATTCTGTGAAAAGCATAACATAGAAACAAAGGAGAGGAAAAGACATAGAATGTTGTTGTCTTGTTGTTTACAATAATACACTTTTTTAAATATTAGTGCAGAAAAACAGAAGACACAGCCTTTGGGTAAAAAAAAATAGTCAATAAGGATTAGACCTCCTTCCTGTGCAATTATGCAGGTAGTGAAGGTAACCAGTTCACATGAATCTTGCTGTCCATGTTTTGCTCCTATATATGCTGAAGACTGTTTTTATGACTAGTAATTCAAATCTTCTAATTAAAAGAATCATTATTTAAGTTCAAGATCAAGGTATGTCAGTGAGACTGATGATCTCCCTATTTTTCAACAGAATGATGAACCTCTAAGGTTGATTCAAGCTCTTGCCCTCTTATTAAAAAGCCCTCGACAAAGGTACCAAGTTTTGAAGCAATCCTATCCTTGAGGAATGATTTAAGAATCTTGGTTTAGAGTTATTGGCTCGCTATTTTTAGAACTTCCCTTCTCATGTATCTTTATTGATTAAAAGTGTCATTAAATTTCTGGAGCTGTAAAGAAATTGCTCACAACTCAAGGATTTTCTACTATGGACAAAATCTTGGAGAGTTCAGTTTTTCATTTTATGGAACTGAGGGAAATTGCTCAAGTGAAGTTTAAAGTGCTGAGTTAGGAAATAGCCTTGAGGTTTTACTAAGTAGACACAATATTTATAGTTGACAGTCTTCTAGAGTTTCCAGGAAAATATTTGTTTTCAAATCCACTTAACTAAGCGTTAGTTATGAAGGGAGGGGGGATGCTTTTGTTTGTGCACACTAGCCAAACTCAAAACAAATATTTCAGTAAAAAATCACCTGAAATAAAAATATCAGAACAACATAATCTAGAAAACACCATTGCTCCATTATAAATTCTATCTTTTAAGCACATAATCCAGGGCGAGGTTGAATTTCTCTTAACAATTGGTCCAGCAAGGACTTCAGCCAGCACAATGTACGCTTACCACACTGGAGCAAACTGGTGTCCCCTGGTGCTTACAAGCTGGATAGCAACCTTGTTCATCCCAAGGGAAACTGGCTCGAGAGAAACGCAGACTGCACAAGGGAACGGGTACAGGATGACAGGACAGGGAACTGGCATGACACTGTTACCACGAACAGTGAAAGAGAAGAAAGGTACTAGAGAAACTAAGGTTGGTGACAGCAAATCGGGGAGAAAAAAGATGGGAGAAGAATAAATTCATGAGCAGGGTAGATAGAAAGTAATGTGAGTGTGTTCTCTGAAGCTTTTTTTATGCATAACCAAGAGCTTAATTCTAGGAGGAATAGAAAAGTAGAGAAGAAGAGATATGTGTTAAAGTAATACAAGTAAGATGTAAGAAAACCCATTTTTTTTAATTTACATTTACTGCTTAGTGCAAAAAATATATACTTCTAATTCACATAAAGACTGATTTCCAAACCTATCCCTGAATTCAAGTGTCAAACCAAATGTCATGCCTTAAGATCCCAAACCTTGAATTATATTTTAAGGCAAGCTGGCGTCTTAGTAGAAGGATGGGTAAATAGCAAGTATATTATAAAGCAGTTAGATTTATGAATAGAAAAAAATCAAAAAACAATCTGAAGTAAACGGAGTAGTTTTGAACATTCAAATATATTTACTCTGAGGAAAATACGCTAATTGTTGGCATAGCACGGAATGAAAATTAAGTGTCCCTGTCTTGGGAAGGTGTATCTGTTCATGGCGTCCTGCCCCGAGTGCTGTGGTGGAAGGCGCAGTATATTCTGACCAGCAAACAATACTTGTCCTTCTAATCTCAGGGCCGCGTCTCCCCACGACCATTCTGCCACTTCAGAAGAGAAATGTTTCTTAAAGAATGACCAGAGTTTACAGTAATTTATTAATACGTAACTACAAGTGCACCTGCGGCTCCAGATACAGATTTTTTACTGGAGAAATCAAGGCAACTTCTGACATTTAGTGCTAGTCGTTTAACAAATGATTTTCCTACACCCCAATAGAAAAACCCCACACCGTATGTCTACATCAATCAGGCTCCTATAAAATAACAGGAGATTAGAGTTGAAAGAACTGCAAGGCTCGGATACTTCTTGAGAAGTCTGCAGGGAAACTCAAAGACAGCAAGGGAAACAAAAAACAAAGACAACAGAGGAAATTTTAGCCACTGACACCTAGAGCAGTGCAGACTGTCAACAGTCTAACTCCCAGCCAAATAGACATAAAACCTCACATTAAAGGCCCAGTCCCTTTTACCCAGTACATTATGTTCAGCTTTCTACAAAAAACTGCATGGAAGCTAAAAGGCATAAAACACAGTCTGAAGAGATAAAGCAAGCATCAGACCAGATTCAGATATGGCACAGACTTTGGAATGATTAGACAGGGAACTTAAAATAATATGATTAATAATGTGCTAAGGGTTGTAATAGAAAAATATGACCATGTGCAAGAATAAATGGGCAATGTAAGCAGAGAAATAAAAACTCTCCAAAGAATCAAAAGAAAGCCTAGGGATCGAAAACACTGTATTGGAAATAAAGAATGCTTTTATTGGACTAATTAGTGGACTGGCCATCACCAAGGAAAGATCAGTGAGGTTGAAGATAAGTCAATAAAAACTTCCCAAACTGAAAACCAAAGAAAAAACTGGGAAAAAGTGAAACAAAATATATGAGAACTCTGGAGAATTATAAAAGTTGTAACATAATGGCAATACCAGAAGAAGAGAGAATAAAAGAAGAAATATTTGAAGTTATAAGGGCTGAGAATTTTCTGAAATTAATGAGAAACACAAAACCACAGATTCACAAAAACCATAAAATACCGAGATGGATAAATACAAACAAATCAACATGTAGACATATCATATTAAAACTGCAGAAGACCAAAGGCAAAGAGAAAACCTTGAAAGCAAGCAGAGAAAAACACCTGTACTTATATCAGTTTTCTCTTTCTTGGCTTGGGTAATGATTATTTTGTAATGTTCACTCATTTATATTCATCGAGATGCACATTTCATGTGTTTTTTCTATATACATATTATTCTTCCATATGAAATTTTATTAAAATAAATTCTGGGTGTGTTTTTACCATAGAATCATGCTCATAGCACTATTTGTGTTTTTTAAGATTTTTTTATTTATTTATTTGAAAGAGAGAGAATGAGAGATAGCACGAGAGGGAAGAGGGTCAGAGGGTCAGAGGGAGAAGCAGACTCCCCGCTGAGCAGGGAGCCCGATGTGGGACTCGATCCCGGGACTCCAGGATCATGCCCTGAGCCGAAGGCAGTCGCTTAACCAACTGAGCCACCCAGGCGCCCCAAGCACTATTTGTGTTTTTAATATTAATCATTACAGTTCTGCAATCCACATGAATATAATTACAATGTGATAATTATTTGGAAAATAAGGTATGCTAACAATTATCACTTTGATTCTTGGGTTTAGAAAATTCCTTAGAATATATTAAACCACAGTCTGATTCATTTTCAGCTATACTTTTTCTATAATTCTTGATGAGGGTTTATTCCATCTGAGTTTGGATATTTCACCATTATTTTCCTCCTACTACTTTTTTGTAACAGGTACTGTGCTAGTTACCAAGAACAGAAATGTGATTGATCTGTAATCTTTTCTGTCAAAGAGCTTACAATGACATGTGGGAGAAAAAAACAACAAAATTTTAATAACATTGTTTTGTAATATAAATGAAGCACATGCAATAAAGATCACATCTGATAAATATATCACAGAATACATAGTTACTTAATCTTGATGAGGGTTGGGATATAGGACAATAGAAAGGGTATAAAAAATGGTAACATTCATGTTTAACTTGTAAAGTAATGTACAATCTTGAAAACTGCAGAGTCAAAGGAAAGAGAGTGGGAAAAAATCCCCCCAAAAGGCATGGAGTTTCTATAAAAGTAGTTATTTATTGCTGAGATGTATTTTATATGGGAAAATGATATAATATAAAACCAAAATATAACTTGGGGCCAGTGGGAAAGTGTCAATGTCAAGGTAAATAGTTTTATGATGAAGCAGCCCTAGTTATTAGAATATTTCTATAAACTTAGAAAATGCTTTTTATTATTTCTCGCCTAACTTCCCAGGTTATTACCCCTAGTATAATTTTGAAAAGATTATGGTATTGGACATCCTTGTCTTCATCATGATCTTAGTGAGGGAGCATTCAGTCTTTCATCTTTAAGGGGTTTTGCTACCTGTGGGTTTTTCAGAGGCTCTTTATCAGATTGAGAAACTTTCATTTTCCAAGTTACATTGAGTCATTTTATCATCACAGGGGGTTGGATTTTGTTAAATGAGTATATTCTGTGTTTGTTGAGATAATCATGTGGTTTTTGTCCTTTATTCTATGATTATGATGTATTACATTCATTGATTTTCAGATGTTAATCTAACTTTACATTCCTGAGATAAATTCCCAACTGGTCATGGTGTATAAATTTTTTTATATGTTTCTGGATTCTGTTTGCTAGTGTTTTGTTGAGGAATTTTGTGTCTATATTCACAAAGGAAGACACAATAAGGTACAGCAGCCTCTGACATTCAATTTAATCCTAAATTACCACCCTATGGTCCCATGCCCATCTACTGCCTTCTGATTTACTTTGTTCCTGAGGCATTTTACACAGAATGATAGATAGATAGATAGATTTATTATAAATGTTTCAACCAAATAATTTTACAAATTCACTGTATTGATTGTCCATGTGAAAATTTGATTTTACTCATTAGAATTTGTTAATTTTTGTATTTCAGATTTGATATTTATAAATGATACACTACAATTATTAAGTTAACCTCCACCAATTGTGACTAATCAAGTTTTAAAACATACAAAATTTTAATATAATTAAAATTTATTTAATCAAGTTTTAAAACATATAAAATATATAAAATTGTATGCATTTAATAAGTTTAAACAACAATGTTGTCTCTGATACAATCTATAAAGGAAAATTTTAGTTATCAATTAGGTAATAGTGCAAATAAGAATTATATCCATAATATGCCAACTCTTATTCTTGCTAAACAGGCATATAAACATTTAAATTTTGGTTGATGTTATGAGAAATGCCACTCAGCCAGAAGTCAGATGAGTTTTAAAAATAGTTTTAATCCATTTTACATGTCTTTTATTTTCAGAAAATATAATCGGTTGTGCAGAATGATTTATGTTTCAATAGTCAAATGGATTGATCATGAGTATACATTTGTATCTATCTTGCTGCAAAATAGTAACTCAGTGAGAAATGCTCTCTGACTGCCAGAAGGGTTTTTTTCTCTGAAAAAAAAGTTGTATCAAATTGGTATGATGTTTTACATCAATGTTTTAAATCAACAATTTCAACAACACAAATCAAACATGATGATATATAGTTACTTTGATTTGAATTCATTTTTCATAGACACCTCTGACATATCACTGGCTCCATTCTTGCTCTTATTTCCCACCTGTTTTCTAATATTTACTCAAATAGCAGTCTAATTTTGCCACATAAATGCACAGTACTATAATTCTAGACCTCCACTTTTTCTAGACCTCTGCTTCCAATTTAGTTATGGCAGTTCTTGTGATTTACTATGATGTCTTAGAGTAAAATAAGTATTGGAATTAGAAGTCAGACAACTTTTGTTCCTATAACTGACCATTTATAGAAACCTGCATGTGTTAGCCAACCCTCAAATGTCAGTTTGGTCATCCACAAAATGGGAATAATAGTTTTCATTTAATCATGTCATGAAGACTAAATGTGAGAATACGTTTAAAAATCTAGCATAGAATAAATTTCATGACAGATATACTTTAAATGGCTATGATTTTTCTTGTGAGAGGTACTATAGTGGGTTATTTAAAACACATAGTTTAGATTCAGCAATATCAGAGTTCAAATCCAAGATCCTATGCATATTTGGTAATTATTTTCTTTATCCCCTAGATTATTCATCTGTAAGATGGTCTTAATTATAAGTGCTACAGTGATGAAAAGTGGATGAAAAGCAGAATAATTAGTTGGAAGAGTGATGAAAAGTAGAATAGTAGGAAAATTTTACCAGAATGCCTGAAAAATAGTGAATTTTAATAATTCTTCACTTTCTTTAATTCCCAATCCTTCCCCCACTTTGCTTTCAGAATAATCTCTTAACCAACGGTTTTTTTTAAAGATTTTATTTATTTATTTGAGAGAGAGAATGAGAGAGAGAGAGAGAGAGAGCACATGGGGGGGAGGGTCAGAGGGAGAAGCAGACTCCCTGCCGAGCAGGGAGCCTGATGCGGGACTCGATCCCAGAACTCCAGGATCATGACCCGAGCCGAAGGCAGTCGCTTAACCAACTGAGCCACCCAGGCGCCCCAGAATAATCTCTTTAAAAATATATATATATATATTTATATTGATCACACACACACACACACACACATATATATATGTGATTAAGTCACTCCTAATAAAACCCCATTAATATAATAAATAATTCATATTAAGAATTTATTTCTAGAATCATCTCAAGCTAATGCCTCATCATGTTGTGCCACCACCTCACTTCACTTGCCTCTAGTCACTATGTAACATGGTTTTCTTCAAAATTCTTTTTACATGCCCTTTTCTCTACCTGAATGGTTTTTATGTTAATCTACCTGGAGAACACCTACATCTCTAGATGATTTCTTTCAAATATCACTTACTCTGTGTGGTCTTTTTGTCCATTTCTGTTAAATATATTAATCTTTACTCTAGAGTGTCAAGTAATTCTTCATATTCCTCTTTATTGCATTCCTTCGTATTGCATTTGTGATTTATATCACCCTTCTTAATTCTTCTGCTAAACTAATGACAAAAGCCACTATAAGGCTTTTGATTTGTTTGCCTTTGCACTACCAGGTCATATCAGAGTGCCTCACAGATGGTAGATTCTCATTTGTTGGGTTGAATTAAATTGTGGTTAGGTTGTATAGCTGACATCTAGCCAATTAACATTTTTTTTCATTCATTCATTCGAACAATCTATCATTCATCTAATATTTATGGAACTCCCATTATATGCCTATTCTAGGCTCAGTCGTGGGCACAGTAAATTGAGTAAGATTTATTCCTCAAGTAGCTTAAGGTCAATAGTACAAGGAAACAGGCATCTAACACTGTGTTACTAAAATTTAATATTGGTAGAGAGTCTGGAAAGCAATCAAAGTAGAAACATTAGAAATATTAGAAAAATATTAGCAGCTGAGGAAACCAAAATTGTGAGTTTATCCTATTCTTTCCAGGAAAATGTTTAAAGAGGCAAATAAAAAAGGGCAACAGTGAAGTGAGTTATTCAGGCAGGATTTTGAGGGCTTATTTAAAATGAATAAGACTTGGGGAGCCTGGGTGGCTCAGTTGGTTAAACATCTGCCTTCGGCTCAGGTCATGTCCCCAGGATGCTGGGGTGGACCCCCGCATCAGGCCTCTTGCTCATCAAGGCGTCTGCTTCTCCCTCTCCCTCTGCCTGGTGCTCCCGTGGCTCGTGCTCTCTCTCTCTCTGTCAAATAAAATAATATTTTTTTAAAAATGTTTTTAAAAAAGTGAAAATAATAAATAAAAATAAAATGAACAAGACTTGAACATACTTATAAGGTTTTTTTTTTTTAATTTAAAAATTTGTTTCAAACATATGAAAGAAAGGAAGTAGCTTACAATGTAACAGAAAGTGATAATGGAGTTAAACAGCATCTGGAAGGAAACAGGCCATAAGTGCTTGGAAACACCCCAAGGAAACCATTCTTTTTGTACTACTGAAACTATGACATTCAAAGATACCAGAATGGATACATGCAGATGTTGTTATGAGTCTGGAGTGATAAGTGGAGGGACCTCATACCTTCCACCATAGTCTTCTGTATGTAAAGGGAAGTAAATGACCCCAGTTTGTATGCCTTCTTTCTCTTCTCCTACTCTTCAGAAACAATCCAAAGAAAAATTCATTACCTATACCTTGCACTCCAAGAGATTCTCTGAAAAGGCTCTGGCATAGGTTATCTATGCCAAGATACCAGCTCCTGCATTATGGATGACACCCTTTAGGATTCTTTTTTTTTTTTTCCTAAGATTTTATTTATTTATTTACTTGACATAGAGAGAGAGAGAGCACAAGCAGGGGGAGTCGCAGGCAGAGGGAGAGGGAGAAGCAGGCTCCCCACTGAGCAGGAAGCCCAATGTGGGACTCAATCCCAGGACCCCAGGATCATGACCGAGCTGAAGGCAGACACTTAACTGCCTGAGCCACCCAGGTGCCCCACCCTTTAGCAATATGTAGGATATAAACATCATCATTTGCAGAACCAAATGAGACAGCTCTGACAGTTGGTCAAATAAATGCTTAGTGTAGCTTCCAGACATGTGTATTACATACCCTCTCCTCTTGTATTAGTGTTTTTATTTTTAAATTTCCTTCTGTGTTTTATTCATCAATACTTGCCTGTCCTTTCTTTCTCCTTCTTACTAACTGTGCTTGAGTTTAGGTTATTTTTTGAAAAGCCATAATTATTTACATAATATCTTAAATTATAGAACTTTAAAAAGATTGTTCAAATGTCATCTCTTTAATAAGCCTTCAATAAACATACTCTACAAAATTGTTCTCTGAATCTCCTTCCCACACACATACCACCTTCACTTTCTACTATCTGTTACTATTTGATATCATTATTTTATTTTATATCTATCTTAGTAAGATGTAAGATCCATGAGGGTTACTATTTGCTTTTGTCTTTGATGTACCTGGCATATAGTAGGTATGCAATAAATACTTGTTGGATAGATGATCCCTGAGTTAACCAAAAATCCCCCAGATAATCCAATTTAAAAAATGGGCAGAAGACTTGAATAGATATTTTCCAAAGAAGACATATAGATGGCTGTCAGACACATGAAAAGATGCTCAACATCACTTATGATCTGGAAAATGCAAATCAAAACCACAATGAGACAGCAACTCACACCTTTCAGAATGGCTAAAAACAAAACAAAACAGAACAAAAACAGTGTTGGTGAGGATGTGGAGAAAAAAGAAGACTCCTGCACTGTTGGTGGGAGTTGGTGGGAATGCAAACTGGTGCAGCTACTGTGGAAAACAGTATAGAGTTTCCTCAAAAAGTTCAAAATAGAAATACCATATGATCCAATAATTCCACTACTGCATATTTACACAAAGAAAACAAAAATATTCATTCAGAAAAGTATGTTTACTGCAGCATTATTTATCATAGCCAAGATAAGGAAACAACCTAAGTGTCCATGGATAGATGCATGGATAAAGAAGATGTGGTATGTATATGCAATGGAATATCACTCAGCCATGAAAAAGAAGATCTTGCCATTTGCCACAGCACTGATAGACCTCTAGCATATTACAATAAATGAAATAAGCCAAGGAAAGACAAATACCATATGACCTCACTTATATGTGGAACCTGAAAAGCAAAACAAATTAACAAACAAAAAACAGAAGTAGACTCACAAATGCTGAGATAAAACTGGTGGTTGCCAAAGGGGGGTGGGCGGGGAGGAGCTGGGAGAATGAGCGAAATGAATGAAGGGGATTAAGAAGTACCAACTTCCAGTCACAGGGATAAAAAATTCAACATAGGAAATATAGTTAATAATATTATAATAACAGTAGATGGTGACAGATAGGAACTACATTTATTATGGTGAGTACAGTGTAATGTATAGAATTGTTGAAACCTCATGTTGTACATCTGAAACTAATATAACATGTGTCAACTATGCTTCAAAAAATCCCCAACATTTTGGAGAAAAAATATCTTATGAGTCTGCATGATCAACAAATTTTGATCAGATTGTTCAGGCATTTTCTGCACCTTCAAAGCTGTTTGCAGCTCACAGTACTCACTTCTCTCCCCTCATTTTGCTAGCCAGTCCTCCTAAAAACACCTTGATGTGAGCAAGGGGAAGAAAATAAGACATAGTTGCATATATATTAACTGGTGAAAAAAGCATTTGCACCTGAACTTTTCAATCATATTCATGAAATTTTATATGATCAGAAACCACACAATTTTTTAAACATTTATTTCCAGCTGAAAGAAAATATAAAAGTTTTTACTCCAAGTCAGATATGTTCCTGGTAGCCTGATCTAGATGTCACATTGGCAATAAAGACATTATTGGTGGAAAGTTATAGATAATAATATATTCTCTATTTATATAGGGTGAATATTATTGTAAGAACGCTTCTTATGAAAAAAACCGTAATTATATTTTAACTATTAACACTGGCATGAATGTATTTTCAGAATAAAAAGATCACAGCTAAGCAATGAAATATAAAAGACTGATATGTTTTGAATTATTTTAAAGTAATTAGCAATTCATTACAGTATGTGAGAGTAATTTATTTTCAAAATAAAAAATAATCAAAAAACAAGAGCAGAGTAATAAAAGACATTACTAAACAACTGATAAAATAAATTTAATTTCATTGATAAGAAATGTTAAGGTCAAACTAGGAATGTTCAAGTGAAGTTATAGCTTTTAAATTAAACATCCAATTTTGCAGTAATGAAACATGCTTTACGTACACATTTCTATTGACATTATAAACATGAGTAAGTTTTTGGAAAATACATTGGCAATATAGCCTTAAAAACTTAAATCATTTGTACCATTTAGACTGAATGTGTCCTCTCAAAATTCATATATTGAAACCTTATTCCTCAGGAGATGGTATTAAGAGGTGATTAGGTAAAGGGTAGAGCCCTCACCATTGTGATTAGTGCCTTACAAAAGAGACTGCAGGGAGCTCCCTTACCCCTTCCGCTATGTGAGGTTACCACTAGAAGACGACAAGACGGCCGTCTATCAACCAGGCATTGAGCCTTCACCAGACCTTGAATCTGGCAGTGTCTTGATCTTGGACTTCCTAGACTCATCGTAAATATGTAGAAAAAAATCCAAATTTCCAACAATAGAGAACTCAGTGGATTTTAGTCTACCTGTGTTAGCTTGGAATTGCATACATTAAAATTGAAAGTAATAGACTACATGGCAACATGGAAAAATATATATATAAATTACTATGAAACAAAAAAGTACACAAAATTTTATATCCTGTAATAACTCCATGAGAAGGGGGAAATTGAGAGGAATAATCATTCACCCTGCTGCAGTAATTCTGTTAGTGTAGTGGTTTTATGAGTGGCTTTGTTTGTATGTTTGATTGCTTCCATATTTTATATCATATGATATTTTTATACAAAAAAAAGATTATTTTTTGACATTTAAAAAGCCCTTAGAAAATTAAGATTAGGAAGTATTTCTTTTTTATTTACATATTTATTCCTAGTTTTCTATCATTTGAATTATTCCATAAATCATCTTTTAAAAACATATAATGGAGTAATTCTTCCTCTTTCTGTCTGGAACTTTATCACATCAAAACTCTGGATTAATGATTTTCTTTTAGAATAACTTTATTGGTTTACACATTTGATCAATCTATCTTTGGCACTATAAATGCACTAGAAAGGAACCCAGGGAGCATTCTTAAGTTGATATATAGCACTCAGCCTCGACAATTTGCAAACCCAGCAAGTTAAACTACCAAAGAAAAATTAATAAATGTAGGAGTTGAGTTATTTTCTGTTTTTCGTATTACCCTTGCCAGTTTAAAATAGAATTGCCATAGAAATAAATTTTGTTTACTTTTACCTGAATAATTCAAAGGATGATTGACGGAAAGAAGATATTTTTGTTAATCTAATATCCTCATTTTTCAAAGTTCTATTAATTTTCTACCAGTTTCCCACTGAATATAAAACATACTCACAATTCCCAATCAAAGTACCCCATATTATTTCCCACTTGTGTTTATATTGAGCTATTTCCAAATGATGGTGGCATATAGCATCTTATTACTCTGGCAAATATTATTAATAATGTTCCAATTAATTTACAGAAATATGTTTTACTTTTACTTTTATTTTTAGCATGAAAACTAAATATTTATTTCAAATGGTTCCTCGGTCAGAAGAAATATGTCATATTTTACCAATGAAATTAATGGAAGCAGCCACCTTAACTATATGCATATATAAATTTAAAACAAAATAAATATGCACACACACACACATATAGTTGAAATTTGATGGAGAACATATTACAGTTCTTTCCATCCAATTTCATATAGATTTATGTTTTTTTTCTGATTTTTCTTGCATTTGATATGAATATGTGTGTGTATTCTATCAAACATATATATTGAATGTATATTGATTATGTGTCACTTAGATTTCAACATTAGTATACTGTCATGTGATGACAACTTTAAGCCAGAAAGTAGTCTGTAAATGAAGATATTTAACCTAATATATAATTTATTGTTTTACTTAAACCCTTATCAGTTTCATGATTACTAAACACCTTTATTCTTACTTTGACATATATATTTAACAGAGAATGGATGCAGGCAGGTATAGTCACTGAAGAGAGAAATCTGGAAATATTTGCGTGTGTGTGTGTGTGTGTGTGTATACCATAGCAACCCTACTTTTGCATAATGTCCTGGAGAAATACACACATAGATTCATAAAGTATACATATACAAAAATATTTGTAGTGGTTACTAATGGTGGTGGAGCATAGGTGGTAATGTGGGTTTCTGCCAAGTAGTACCATGTAGTTGTTTGAATCATGAAACTCAATGTACAGTCAACACCATGGATATAATTTAAAATATAGCAGGAACACACAGGTGGTAACCATATTTATTATGGTGACCATTTTGTCATTTATATAAATGTTGAATCACTATGTTGTGCACCTGAAACTAATACAATATTGTATGTCAATTATTCTTCAATAAACAAACAAAGCAAAACAAAACAAAAACACAATGCTGAATGAAAAAGAAAAAATATATGCTGAATGAGATATATAGATCGGTATCATTGATTCTGACTTAGAATAAATATGAACAAAATAACCCAAAGGGAAGGATGCCTATTAGAGCAGTGAAAAGTTAATAGGAAATGGGGGCATAAAGAAATGATAAAGAAAATACATAAAGCTTTGTCTATTGTGATTGAACTGAAAATATAATTAACTAAAGCTTCTCAATCAAAGGCCTTGATGGAATCCTAAATTAACTCATTAATTCAGACAGATTCACCAGAGAAAAGCTACAATACTGCCTTCCAGTGTCTTCAAAAAATTACTTAATTACTTTTACTTTCAGTTATTCCTTACCTGTAAAGAAATTCTCTTATTTAATACAAGATTTCTAAAGAAAACATTTTCAAAACATGCTTTGACTGAGATGGGGTCTTTGAACTGCAGTCCTCCAAATTTTGATGGGATTTCTTCTTGGGTACAAAGAACTGGATTAGATTTCAGTGTTCTCTTTTTGGTTGGTTTCTTGTCCTCTGTCATCACCAATACCACCTTAATTAGTTTAACAAAGGTGCTTCTTCAAACTGTGGGGGGTATTGCAGGATGTACAATGATCAACTGGAGGATGCTTAATTCTAGGCAGTTTTCTTTCAAGGTTGTGCAGAGACACCCTAAGGGTTATGTTTTCTTAGAACAGTGTCTGGGGAGACAAACACTTTGGTCTGCTGAGTAGACTTGGTAACTAATGGCAGCAGGGAGGATTGGCTTGCTTAAAAAGCCACAGAAGGAACCAAATCATCTTCATGTCCGTTCAGCAGAATGCCAGCTAGTGTCCACAGGAAAATAAAATCCTCTTTAAGAGAATAATTGAAAAGGAAGACAACTGGTTTTACAAATTTGCCATGGTGGTTTGTTAAAATACATCTATAAAACAAATAAACAAACAAACAAACAACAGTGCACGATTGCTCTTTGAGATACCTAACATCAAATTTAATCAAAATAATAACATCTACAAAAACAAAAAATGAAAAAAAACAATAACATCTAGAAATGTTGAAGGACAAGATTTCAGTGTCTTACTTCTTAGTCAGTATTACCTCTTGATGTTTCAAGGGGGAGAAAAAGTGAATCTGAAGTTGTTCTTTCCAGACGTACCACTTTGGATCTAAATTATGTCACTGTATTATAAGTTTTGCATCAATACAAAAACTAGCATATCTGAACCTTGTTGGTGGTTACAAATTCTTTCTTTCTTTTTTTTTTTTTTTTTTGCTCTGGTGTCCCCATATGAGTTAAGAGAAAAAGATGACAATGCCTGTATTCCAGGACTAGATTAAATCTCGGATGACACTTTAGGAAAATTTTTTAGAAACTGCTTGAGTAAGAAGAGATACAGCTAAAATGTAATCACAGCAGAGCCTCTTAATCCATTTTATTCAGGTAGATAAGGTTATTCAATTTTTCACAAAATTTAACTTGTGCCAAATTTGTCCATAATATTTGGAAGCTACATCTAAGAGACTTAGTATACATTGCTGGGCTGGGACCTATTTGTCACCTGGGAAGAGGATTTTTAGTTTCTACCCAGCAGGGAAAATAACAACAGCAATAACAGCAAACCCATGCTGCTAATCTCTAAGCACACTTTATCCAGGATTACAGTTTACCAGTCAGGAAACTGTTTAAACGCCTGGGAGGGCAACATAATCTTCCCCAGTGCACGGCCCAGGAAAGAATTGCCTGAGACCTCTGGCCTCTCCTCAGCAATTGGAAGCCTTTGGAAAATTTATTTATATTTATAAATATTTTTACGTAGAGAACACTAACTAAATAATACCTATGTCTGAGAAGGAGCATGGGAGATATTCTGTTGATTATACTGCCCGCCTTCGTTCTCCTGCAACACATCAAGAATGACGATGTGGTGAAGTGCTAAGATAAAAGGCATGAGAAGAAAGAACAGAAGCCATCTATCCTAAATTCCACTAATACTTTTTATAAAATATGTTAAAACCCAAAGTAAAATCAATACATCTGTTTGAATTAAAAAAAAATAACTTTCTGAACCCACTTCAAAGATGAGGTCTGTGACATATCCTTTCCTACAGTATTGTCCTCTCCTGAATTCAAGCCAGTCTAGTCATAAAAACCACAGCAGGATAGCTATTTAAATGAAAATTTTTAAATAAACAAAGGAAAATATAATTAGAGATTGGAAAAAATTCTTCTTTACGCAAAGGTTGAACACCACTCTTGGAGAATCACCACAAAAGTAACAGCTATAAAACATAAGGTAACGCAGGCATACTGTGTTGAGGATTCAATACCAGAAGCAATTTTGAATGAGTTACAACCCTTAAGAGACTAAGAAAAAAACAAAAACAAAAACAACCCTTTGTTTCAATAATTACATTCTTGAAAATTTCAATGCACATTAAAATTGTTAAAAACTACAAAAATTCTTTTTCTTCTTTGCATATAAGTACTCGACTGGAAGCATATATGTATGTGTACACATATATATATATAAAATTTTTTCTGAATCCAGCTTGTCTTCCTACAGTCCATATCTCTTTGAATTATACCACTAGCTGGCCAGTCACTTTCAACAGAATCCTAGGATTTTTAAAAATGAAATATACCTCCTCAATGTCTCCCTTGCTTGACATGTCTTCTCCATCCCAGCCCTCCTGAAATGTAACTTACTCCTTTTCCCATGGGAACGAGTCAATGCAGCCATCTTACAACTGGCCTGCAGTTTCGCCTCTTTTCAATGCATGTTCCACACTGCTTCTAAACTGATCTTTCTGAAGCAAATATAAGATCAATCCTCTTCTGCCTATTACAAATTAATTAATTGTATCATTTTGCCTAGAGCACTAAGTCTAATTACTTACTGTGGTATTTTTAGCTTTCTAGAAAACTCCACTCATATTGGCTTAAATAATATGGAAATTAACTCACATACTTGGAAGTTAGACTGGTCTTCAGGGTTTGCTCATTCCATTGAATAATGTAGCAAAGGCATAATTTCTTTTCAGTTGTCCTAACTGCCTGTGTTAGTTTCAAATTTATTTAATGCACGTTCTATTTGTGGATTTAAGATGGCTTCAAATAGATGTTAGATTATACAAATCTTCATCCATTTTTGAGAAAAAGGAAATGTGCTCTTTAATCATGAAAAATGTCCTGAACTTCCTCCAGATTTGGTAAATTGGAGCAAGTACTTAACCCTGAAGCGATCACTTTGGACAGGAGAATATTTTTTCGGACTGGCTTAGGTCAGTTAAACTGTACCTGGTCCCAAGAACCAAAACAGCAGCTAACTAATAGAGGTAAGGTGCAGGGAATGGTGGAGAAGTAACCACAATGTTTTCAACAGGCACTAATGTGACAGGAATGTCCTTCTCTTCCCTTCATTTATTGATACATTCAACATGTAACATGGTATGGTCAGTTATATTTTCCAAACATGTTTGACCCAGTACATTCCATCCCATGGAATGGGATGGTCTCCCAACAAAGGGAGACCATCCCCCCTTTGTTCTTCTTACAAAGCCCCCCCTTTGAACCTGGGCATTCCTTTGTGATTGAGCTAACCAATGGAAAATAGTGGAAGTGAGGTTAAGTGACATGTGGGGTTAGCTCTCACAAATGCCATGGATATTTGACTTGTTCTCTGGAGATGCTGGCTTCACCATATGAAGAAAGCCATACAGCATGAAAAGACCTCAGATACGTTTTTGTTTTGTCTTACTTTTTATTTTGTTTGTTTGTTGTTTTTTTTTTCTTTAACTGAGAGGCTCAGCTCTGGTCTCAGTCAATATGCAGCATCAACCAACATTCACATGAGTAAGGAACAATTCAGTGTACCCCCAGCCCCAGCCACCATCTGAATATGAACTCATTAGAGACACCTAAAGAATATTGCCTGGCTAAAACTGGCAACCTCCAGAACCATGAGATGTAATAAAGTAACAATTATTATTTTAATCCACTAAGTACTGGATTATTCCTTGCAAGCAATAGATAACCAGAACACATTGATACTAACACATCTTTCAAGGGACAGGTCAAATAGCACCTCTTCTGTAAAATGTTATTTTTTAATACTTTTTCTCTCATTCAGTTATTTTACTTTCTTTATGCCTCTAGAGCATTATAAAGAAAGTTTTAAAAGGTAATCCTGATTTAAAGCTATAGTTTATGTATCTGTCTTTTCTGTAAGACTGTAACCTTGAGGAATGGGTTATATCATATGAATTTTTTTATACTGTAGAGAGTGTAGCATATAAAATAGTTTATCCACAAAAATCCATTGAATCAATCAACCAACCTATTAATCAGTCAATCAATATTTAAATCAAAATTAATATAGATATTTGGATTTATCTTCACTTCTTTGGGTTGTACATTTCATTATGTATAGCATGATAATGTGATTTCAATCTTTCCATTACCAAAAAGAACAAATGGTACGTTTGCCATTCATGCTCTAAAGTTTATATTGAACCTTAGAACTCTTTCAGGGAATTGAAACCATTCCTAATTGGCACAATTTGTCTTGAAATGAAGTGGATAACAAATATGACCTCACTGATATGAGGAATTCTTAATCTCAGGAAACAAACTGAGGGTTGCTGGAGTGGTGGGGGGTGGGAGGGATGGGGTGGTTGGGTGATAGACATTGGGGAGGGTATGTGCTATGGTGAGTGCTGTGAATTGTACAAGACTGTTGAATCACGGATCTGTACTTCTGAAACAAATAATGCAATATATGTTAAGAAAAAAAAAGAAGAAGAAGATAGCAGGAGGGGAAGAATGAAGGGGAGTAAGTCTGAAGGGAGACCAACCATGAGAGACGATGGACTCTAAAAAACAAACTGAGGGTTCTAGAGGGGAGGAGGGTGGGGGATGGGTTAGCCTGGTGATGGGTATTAAAGAGGGCACGTTCTGCGTGGAGCACTGGGTGTTAGGCACAAACAATGAATCATGGAACACTACATCAAAAACTAATGATGTAATATATGGTGATTAACATAACAAAAAAATTATTAAAAAAAACAAAATATGCTTACATGAGGATTTGCATTTTATCCTTCTCCCTCTGTGTCTAGAACGCTTACTTACATAAGAGTTTTACTTGAGATAGAGTAGAAAACTTCCCTCAAGATTGTGTCAATTCGAGCCAGTGTAGTAAAGGCCTCCTTTCTGATCCTTCATACATTTTCGTTGATTAGTTCATAAGTTTCAAGCATTTATTTATTGCTCTGCAATGATTGCTTCTTTTTCATCACAGCTCCCTGCTTGAATCACCTCCCCCATGGTTTAAGACTATTTTAGTTTTTTGTAGTAAATAAAAACATTTATTGTTCACAATGTAATCATCAGTATTTTCTTTTTTCCTTTTTTTAAAGATTTTATTTATTTATTTGACAGAGAGAGACACAGTGAGAGAGGGAACACAAGCAAGGGGAGTGGGAGAGGGAGAAGCAGGCTTCCTGTGGAGCAGGGAGCCCGATGTGGGGCTCAATCCCAGGACCCTGAGGTCATGACCTGAGCCGAAGGCAGACGCTTAAAGACTGAGTCACCCAGGCACCCCATAATCGTCAGTATTTTCAATGTCAATATTTGTATTTGCTTACTTCAGTGGTCTAAGCCAAAAGTTCAAACATACACTTTCTTCTCTTCTGTATGGGATTAAAATGATGGAGAAATACAATTTAAGAAATCTTTGTTAAAGTTTCATTCAACAAACTTTGACTTACCACTTATGACTGAGCGATCTTTTCATGATAGTATGGCATCTACAGAAAGTATAAATGACAACCTCTGCCTCCACAAAGAAAATGACAGTATAGGGTAAAATTGTCCCAAAGCTGTGTCAAAAGATGCTTAGAAGATAATGTTAAAATAGTAAAATGTACTTCATACTGGGAGAATTAGGGAAAACCAGCAGGTTATGATATTTTAGCTGGGCTTTAAAAGCTTGTTACATACAAATATGTCTGGAGGACATCGGAGTCAGAAATTATGCAAGCAGATCATAAAATAAGAAAGCATTCCTGGGCATGTTGCGGGATTGCCTGCCAATAGGGTATATGAAAAGATAGTAGTAAAAGTCAGAGATGACTACATATTTGGAGATCTGAATGAGTAAGAGATTATGGTATGATAAAATGTGAAATTCGCATTCAAGAACTGATTCTGGAAAAAATGATGAGTACAGGTTTAGTCTGTGGTGCTTGAGATGCAGACTGGATACCAGGTAGACAAAATCTTGCAAGGAACTGGAAGAGACTGGTTACAATTACAGATATAGATTTAGGATATATAGGTATATTTAGAGATAGATAGATGATAGATAGATACACAAACATACATACTAAAAACATAGATTAGATGTAATTCAGTTAAAGAATACTATACTACATACTAAAAACAGATTAGATGTAATTCAGTTAAAGAAGATTTTCAGAAAAGAAGGGAGGTATTTTCATTAGATTATTTTTCCTCCAACTATTTACTTATAAACCCATTGTTCTAACCAGAGGTCCTGAAAAGGTGACCAGCAAGATAAATTGAGTTTGAAGTCATATTTTGTTTGGCTAGTATAGTTTTTAAAAAGCTGAAATTTCGGGCACCTGGGTGACTCAGTTGTTAAGCATCTGCCTTCAGCTCAGGTCATGATCTCAGGGTCCTGGGATTGAGTACCGCATCAGGACTGAGTCCCTGCTGAGCAGGGAGCCTGCTTCTCCCTCTCCCACTCCCCCTGCTTGTGTTCTCTCTCTCTCTGTCTCTCTGTCAAATAAATAAATAAAATCTTAAAAAAAAAGCTGAAATTTGACTAACTTTAAATGTCATGCATACTCCATTTATCCAATTGATTGTGAATTAACCTTGATCCTGGTACAAATTTATGATTCTTTCCTGTTACCTGCAGTAACTAGAGCTCAAGACTACCACTTGTAACCAGTTTTGCATATCAACTGCTTACTGAAAAGGCCTTGAACGTTTATATATTCTTTTCCAAAAGCAGAGAACAACTCTGGGTCCAATGCTACAAGGTCAGAGTGTGTGAAAAGGGCTATGATGTAGCAAAGAAATAAGACATATATACATATCACCATATCACAAAGAGGGTAATGACAGTAGTCTGTGGTGAAAGACCATTTTTACCCTAATCCTTTGTGGATTGATACTTTTATAAAATGAAAATAAGTAATTGGAATACTGAACTGATATTAAATATTAGACATACAAAATAGAAGCACTATTTTTTTATAACTGGATTCAACAAACATCAGGTTACATTTTAATAAATGTAAAATTTATTTTAATTTAATTTGAACAAACCTAACATAGACAAAAGGAAAACAAACAAAAAACCTCTATGATATCTGAAATGACTTGCTTTGTTTTAATCACAATAATGTATCATTGGGAATGAAGGATAAGATTTTAAAACATTTTAAGCAAGTTTAGTATACTCAATTTTAACATTTATCTAAAATAAATGTATGATGTGTTTTCCATCTTTAATTAGTAGTGTTTTTTAAAGATTTATTTATTGGGGTGCCTGAGTGGCTCAGTCAGTTTACGTCTGCCTTCGGCTCAGGTCATGATCCCAGGGTCCTGGGACTGAGCCCCGCATCGGGCTCCCTGTTCAGTGGGGGGTCTGCTTTTCCCTCTCCCTCTCCCTCTGTCTCTCCGCTCCTGCTCTTGTGCTCACTCTCTCTGTCTCTAAAATAAATAAATAAAACCTTAAAAAAAAAGATTTATTTATTTATTTTACAGAGAGAGAGAGTGTTCGTGAGCAGGGGAAGGGGCAGAGGGAGAGTGAGAGAGAGAGAATTTCAAGCAGACTCCTGGCTGAGCATGGAGCCTGACACAGGGCTCAATCTCATGGACCCTGAGAGCATGACCAGAGCTAAAATCAAGAGTCGGACATTTAACTGACTGAGCCACCCAAGTGCCCCTAATTAGTTAGTGCTACAATTTGTCCAGAAAAATTAGAGTTAAATTTAAGTCTTCTTTTAATGAAATAAATTGTTTCTGGATCCTGAATTTCCAATATGTGGATGTTCTTATTTGAATTTGAAAATAAACTCAAAATACTACTTTAAATATAAAGTGCTTAGGGATCATCATTTACTTCTTTGATTATTATGGTCAAATTACAGAGTATTTCTTTCTTTCCTTCTTCCTTTCTTTTCTTTTCTTTCTTTTCTTTTTTTTTTTTTTTTTTTTTTAGAGGGGAGGGAAGGGAAAGGGAGAGGAGAAGAGAGAGAATCTTAAGTAGGCTCCATGCCCCAGTGCGGAGCCTGATGCAGGGGCTCCACATCACAGCCCTGATGATCATGACCTGAGCCAAAATCAAGCATCAGATGCTCAACAGACTGAGCCCCCCAGGCGCCCCCAGAACATTTCTTAATAATGTCTTAAAAAAAGGTCCTTACAAATGTCTAATTTTCATTTCTGCCTTTTGATCTTATCTGTCTTTGAAAATCATATTACATTCTTCCCATGAATGGAGGTTTTAAGCTCATTAAAATCATTGAACAGGGGTGCCTTGGTGGCTCAGTCATTAAGCATCTACCTTTGGCTCAGGTCATGATCCCAGGGTGCTGGGACTGAGTCCGCATCAGACTCCCTGCTCGGCAGGAAACCTGCTTCTCCCTTTCCCACTCCCCCTGGTTGTGTTCCTGCTCTCCCTATCTCTCTCTGTCAAATAAATAAATAAAATCTTTAAAAATAAAATAAAATCATTGAACATATCAGACTAATAAGCAAGGCCAGTTGTCCAACTAACATCTTTAAAAGTTGGGACCAAACTGGTTTCTTTTTATGTGGAAAGTTCATTTCAGAAATTTTCTTCATGATAGCCAATGTACCTAAGCATGTAAAAGTAGTTTTTAATGATCAGATACTAGTTAATCAGGTGATAAAGAAAATAATCTCAAATTCAATACAGTATTTGTTTTGCAGTTCACTAAATACCTTATTAAATTCAGTTGATGTTTTGTTTTGGTTTGATTTATCATGACTTTCTTGTTGAAGGACAATGTGTATTGATTGATTTGCATTTTCTGTAAGTTTCTTGAATTGGCAACTACCCTAGAATATTTATCATTGCAGTTGCATTATCAGAACATTTTCATTTTTAACTTACATTCCAAACACTTCTTGATAATGTAAGTTTTCATTATATAGGTCAGAGATAGTCTTATTTGTTGTCATTACATTTGGGGAAGAAAATAATTTTTTCTTCATAAGCACACCATGTTTAAATTATACAACTGCTAAATTAACAACAGCGATGTCAGTATCAAACAGCAAATAAAAAGTACTTTGTTAATTTTATTTGTCCTGTGTTAGCTTTTATTAGACAGCTCCTAGATTGTTGAATAGACTGAGCTATAGTGTCATTGAAAAGTAGGACCTGAATTACTCTCTTTGCCTCTGAGTCATAACCTAATGTTTCCAGGAGTATTTCCTTCAGTAGTCATACATATATTTAGTTTTAGCAAACAAAAGTGTTATTTTATAGGAAAATTGCAAAGCATTACTATTTACATGTTAAATAGTGAAGATCTACTTCTGACAGATTTTATTTTATTTATTTGTTTTTTTAAGTTTTTTATTTATTCATTTGCGACACAGAAAAAGAAAAGAGAAAGCATGAGCAGGGAAAGAGGCAGAGGGAGAAGCAGGCTCCTTGCTGAGCCAGGAGCCTGATGTGGGGCTCGATCCCAGGACCCTGGGATCATGCCCTGAGCCAAAGGCAGACGCTTAACGACTGAGCCACCCAGGCGCCCCTGAGAGATTTAAACAGCACTTGTTCTTTCAAATAATTCCTTTGGCTGCAAGTCTATTTGTATACTTTGTATATAAATACCTCTTCAGATTTTTACGATTCTGTTGTACAATTAGCCAGTACATCTTGAAATAAAATAGTGTTTTTTTTTAAGATTTTATTTATTTATTTGACAGAGAAAGACACAGCGAGAGGGGGAACACAAGCAGGGGGAGCAGGAGAGGGAAAGGAGGCTTCCTGCAGAGCAGGGAGCCCGATGCCGGGCTCGAACCCAGGGCCCCGGGATCGCGACCTGAGCCGAAGGCAGCTGCCCAACGACTGAGCCAGAAATAAAATAGTCTTAACATTTCACTGTCAATTATGGTTACAAAAACAAAACTTAGTTATATGAGGAATAATACTTCCAATTAAAACTAGTTTGAACTACTTTGATCTTTACTTCCTGGAATCATTTCCATTGTCATTAATTGGTTTACCTCTATCACATACCAGAACTGTGTCTTTTCTTGACAAATACTTTGGAGAAGCTTTTTTACTGTCAATAAGTATGATAATACAATTTTATGCTTCCCTAATTTAGTTAATAATGTTAAAATACAGATTTAAATACAATAACTTGATTAAAATAAAATGATTAGAAAAATTAAAGTTAAAAGAACAAATTACTAAAGAAAAAGAACAAGTTACTTACATCTTCTTACATTATAATTTTAAATAAATGTAGACAATGGAACATTGAAACATCTCATGTTATAAGATGGTCCTATGCACATGACTGGAACTTAGCTCACATCACATGTGATATTAACTTGTCCCCAAGAAAATCCACTGATTCCACGCTTGAATGTAACAACATCATTTTTTAAATAAAAATTTCTAAATATTATCAATGTTGATACAATGGACTGGTAAACAGCAGATCAAGGACTGATTCTGGTCCATGCCTCAAAGTTTGAGAATTGACATAAAACAAATTAATTCAAATTTGTGTGTGTGTACGAATGAGACAGGAAAGAATCACTGAATACATATTACTTACCCTAGGCACTGAGAGATGGTATGGAGTTTTACATTCTGTGATGAAGTGCATTTAGAGAAGAAATCACATGAAAAAAGTTTCAAAGTTGGTAGTGATAAAATATATTTTGTGTAGAATAAAATTATCTAAAAAGAAACAGAGGGTATTAAATGTTAATGTACATTTATACTTTCTTCTTGTTTTTGTTAAGCATTGGAGAAATATTATAGTCTTCTGAGCATGGGAAATGGGATACAACATTAGTTTGCTCTGTCATGAGTGTGATTAATGGATATAAATAAAACACTGATCAGTATGAAAACAAGTTTGGAGGCCATTTTACAAATGGCCAGCAACTGGTGTATAAAAAGGTTGATAACCGACGTGAAAATGAAGAGAAAATGCACAAAAGATCACATAAGTAAAATCAGCCTTACTTGGTGACTGAGTAGTTTATCACTAAGAACTTTATTTATAAGCAAATGATTCACATTTTGATATGTAAGCAGAGAGAATTACTGAAGTGAAAATGAGTAATTCATAGAATGTACAAGGAGGGATAGAGGAACAGGTTCAAAAGTATGAATAAAGTGAGGCCATGAATCCTTACCTCCTTCAAAAAATAAGCCAAATTCACACTTAGTATATTTAATATAATTACATATATATATAATTATATATTTAAATATACATAATTAAACATTTTATAATCAAATATATGATTAATTAAATTTAATGTATAATTTAATATAATTAAAACAATTTCACAGTGTGGTTGCAAATATTAAATGGGCTAAACAATTGCCGATTCACTCCATATAATGTATTCAACACACTGGTCCTCAATAAATATAAATTTGAATCTGTTTTTTAGTACTTGTTCAATAGTACCAGATATCTTCAATCTGAAAATAATACAAATTCCTTCAATCTCACCTTCACTAGTGAAGAACCTGCAAGGAGCATATTTCCAAGTCTGTATTTGATCTGTTCCAGGTATCAATCACTCTGATTTAACATAAACTTATCTAGTTAAAGTTATTTCTTCATCATTTCTGGTGTCATAAATTATACACAGAGTTGTGTGGGGATCTTTACATAAAAAGGATATAAAAATACATTTCAATTAATGTATGAAAGATTTGTGTTTTAATTAACAAAAATGAATTCCTCCAAGAGATATTCAGAAATGAACTGGGTCAAATATACATGATGAAAGCTGATTTTACAGACTTTATTATTTTGCACAATTGCTCAAAAACAAAAAAGAAGGCATTCTGTTAAGAAATGCTTATTAACAATCTTTCCACTGTATGGAATGCAGTCAAAACAAATCATGACCATTCCTGTGCAAGAATAAGTATGAGCTCTTGGCTAAAATAAAGATTGTTTCTACTTTTCAATTATTTGTGTTAGTGCCAGTATTTTAAATACTAGCTAGCAAGTATTTTGAATATTCATGAGTCATGTACAGTAGTGAAGAGAATTATTTTTCTAAACCATGTCAGGAAAATTATATTGAACAGTAAATTATCTAAGGACTTTTGTGAAGCTCTATATACCCTGAGTATTGCTGCCATAATAAAGAGTAGACAGGAAAGTCAGAAACTTGACAAATTATTGAAATTAACATTAAACTCAGGCTTTAAGAAATAGTATAAGAATATAACTCAGACTGTAAAGGAATGATATAAAACTGCTGACTAAATATCTTATTAAGGAATGTTCTCAATTTTGTTCTAGTTTTATTAGGTGAATTGATTCCAATTCTGTTTCACATTTCAACTATTTCACTTTTCATACATTGAGGAATTTATCCTGACTCATGGTATTGTTGATGGTAGCCTTTAAAACATGGTACTGGCCTCCCAGTAATGACCAAAAAAGGATGAATTCCACCATTTTAGGCCAAGGCCTTTTGGAAAAAGCAAAAAAGAATCACTGGGCTAATTTTAGGGTTGGAATAGCCTTTTAGGAGGTGACAATCAATAAGAGTTTAACAATCAGGAGCCAACCTGGCATCCCTGGGTCTAGGAGTCAGTCCATTTGAAGTGAGGACTAGACACTGGAAAGCTAATTATGGAATAGCTATTGTACCCAATGGTCATTATAGTCCTCAAAGGGACATGTTATTCTGCCCAAAGAGAAGTGATAATCTGGTGGCTGCATTGTCTTTTTGGATGCCAAATCTTTTAGGACTGAAAGATTGCTCAGGAATCCAAGGTTTGTCATGGTAAGAAAGAAGGGGAAATTATCTGGACAAATGAAGAGGGTCAGTGATTGTGGGCTAGCAGTGAACTAAAGTGCAAAAGCACCCTGGGGTAGGAGTGCCCTGGGCTATAGGGAGCAGAGAACAGGTTCACTAACGGCAAAACCAACTGCTACTCTGGCCAATCGGTTGGGTGGAAGCAAAAGAGACCTTGAAATTCTAAATGCAAGATACCGCTCTCCTAGAGAAGACTCATAGTGGGAAGTGGTTTCTCTGTGAAATGAAATTCCTGCTGAATGCTATAGATCTGCTACTGCCACACATATTCATGGCCATTTTGTCCTGATGCCGGCCTTGTGAGGTTTCCTTTTACCTAAAAAGCCCAATCTTTCAACCACACCTCCTCCAGTTATGGTGTTCATTTGGATTACTGTTAAGATCAGTGATAATACTGAAAGAGCTTCCCTGGGAGGACAGGATAGACAGATAGACATCTATCTATCTTTGATAGATAGATGGACAGGAAGATGGGTAGACAGAGATACAGATATCTCATATCTAATGTATGAGATAATATATATGAGATATTATATGTTATTATATATTGACACTGCTTGTTTTTTCCTGAAGGCTCTAGCAAAGAAGGAGTAGAATTGATCCCTTCATGGTCATCACTACCATTTGCCATTGTTAAAGATTCTATTTGATGTGATTTGGTTTCTCATTCTAAATTACTATTCACTTGGTGCCTATTTTTACTTTTAATCCTACTATTTTTTTATTTTCCTGTGAGGTGGCCCTCAAAATTGTAAAACCTTTTACAATTAAAATCTCTCTGCCACTGTGTTAGGAGATAGGAGTGTAGGGGTTAAAAGGTATGATGGTTTATTTTATAGGTCAGCTTGACTGGGCCCAGATATTTGTTAAACATTATTGTGAGCAGGTCTGTGAGGGTATTTCCGGAAGAGAAGAACATTTGAATTGGTAGACTGAGTAAAACAGTTGGCCTTCTCTAGTGTCATTGGGTCTCATTCAATCTGTGAAGGCCTGGATAGAACAAAAGGCTGAATAAGACAATTTACTCTTTCTGCCTATATTTGCTCTGGGACACTGGTCTGGTCTTCAGACTCAGATTTAGACTAGGAATATACCATCAGTTTGCCTATGTCTCTGACTGCAGATCTTGAGGTGACTCATCCTCAGTAATTGTGTGTAATAAATGTGTGTGTGTGTGTGTGTGTGTGTATTCTATTTATTTTGTTTTTCTGGAGAACTCAGACTAATACAAAAGATAAATCTCTGCTTCTTGGTTTCAGTAAAAATATTGCCATGGTCATTTTGTTCGTGAAGAGTTCTGTGCTGTAGACAGACCCTTAGAGATGCACACTTCTCAAAGAGTAGACTGAATTTACAGTAATGGGGTTTTTTAATGCAAATTTGTCTTTATGTGCAGCTACATAAAATTTGTATGCTGAAGTCCTACATCCCAGTACCTCAGAATGTAACCGAATTGGAAGGTAGGACCTCTTAAAAGTTAATCACATTAAACTGAGGTTGTTTAGGATGGTCCCTAATCCAGTATGACTGGTGTCCTTAAGGAGTTTGTACGCAGGCAGCGACAGATGGATGACCCATGGAGACACAGGGAGATAGCCGTCTACCAGCTCAGGAGAGAGGTCACAGAGGAAACCAACCTTGCCGACACCTCGATCCCAAGATTTCTAGCCTCTAGAACTGTGACAAGATAAATTTCTATTATTTAAGCCACCCAGTCATGGTCCTTTGTTATGGCAGCCCTAGAAAACTAATATGGTAACTTAGTTAAGCAACACTAAAATTTAGCCATCACGTATGGTTGTGACTCTTATCTTTGTCCTTTGTGGCATAAAGCTTCATGCTTATATTTGTCAAAAATTAACTAAGGTATTTATTTTCCATAAAATAAAGGTAAACAACATGCAGTAATGATTTGATGTTTTACATAAAATAATTTTTATGTATCTTTTATATTTATCTACAATGTTTATCCCATTTTTCACAGATTGGTCATTGGTATATAAAAATGCTTTATAAATTTTTGTGGATTGATACCTAAAATTGTACATGATATATGCCTTGATTAAAATGACTTTGAATGAATTAAGTATTGATTCAGTTTCTTGACATGAAAGAAATTTCTCCCGATTATTTTTTTTAACTTTAAGAGTGCTATGAGATCTATCTCTAAAATATTCATCAGAGAAATCTAATAGCTTTAAATGGGATTTAAAGTAATCTTTCACAAAAGAGGCATTAAGATTCCATAAAAGAAGTTTGGTATTGGGAAAAAATACAAAAATGGCATTCCCTAAGTGATCTTTATAAGACTAGTTAGTGCTGAAATGGAATGAAATGTTCAGTTATTCAGCTTGTTTTATGGTCTCTATCTCCATTGGATAAAGACATTTTATAGACCTATTGGGCTTAATGAAGAGTATGTATGAAAAGAACAGAATATCTTGCAAAAGAGCTCATAAGTGTTTTAAAATAAAACAAGCCATTTTGTAACATGAGTGCATCAAATTATTTGACAAATTACATAGTGATCAAACTGTGGTTTTAATATCATATCATTTTGCACCTGTGCTATTAAATATTAAAATATTTTAAGATATTTGTTGTTATTGCTTTAAATATATTGATTAAAATAATTGATTTTACATGTTGTTCTATGTTTAGTAATTGGTCAAAATTATTATTTGAAGTTCCTCTGTAGTTTGTACTCTGCTAACTCTGATCTTTTAATGTTGACAGCCCCCTCTTTTTTTTTTAACAAGTCAGAGAAGATTTTCATTGTTAAAATGAAGTTTGATTATTCAGCAACCACAGGTTTATGGAAATGCATGCACAGCTGTTCATAAAGTTCGCAGATAATCTGAGAGGGGTACAATGCAACACATCATATGGTTGCTTCAAACATATCATGGCATACAGATGGGGTCAAAAGTCAACATTTCTCAATGACATCATCATCTAAGCAGCCCTGCTTACCCAAGACTTCTGAATAAAGTAAAGAGAATGGATTAATGATAATATCCTAAGTAATGCATTGAAGTATTACATTTAACATATATATATAACACTTTCCGTAATTTTATATATGTAAAATTAACACAGACCTGTCTTGTGTTACTTATGAAAAGCAATTAGGATAAAAAATACACAAGAATGCAATATTGATCTGTGCTTCAGATTTTATTGGTTTGAAAATAAAAATTTCAGGGGCACCTGGGTGGCTCAGTTAGTTAAGCGTCCAACTCTTGATTTCAGCTCAGGTCACGATGTCAGGGTCGTGAGAGCAAGTCCCATGTCAGGCTCTGTGCTTAAGATTCTCTCTGTCCCTCTGCCTCTTCCCCTGCTCTCATACACACTCTCTCTCTCAAAAAAAAGAAAGAATAAAGAAAAAAAATTGCACCTCTAATCTTGAACAGAAACAATGTGATAAGAATCGCACATTCCTGGTTTAATCATAAAATATGTTTTTCTAAAAATACCACATCTAATCTTGTTTCATATACCTATATATATACAGTAATGTTTTTGTGTATAAAATAAAAACACATACAACATACAGTAGGTATTGCAAGTCAGTGTATATATATATGCATACATGTATGCATGTGTGTGTGTTATGTGCGTATGTACACATGTACACACACATACTGATCTGTATATTACAAACAGGCTATTTCAGAGGTCATGGAACAGAAAGAATCATAGACAAACAATTTCAATTTAAACTGTGTGGCTTATTGAATCTATCTAAAGCAGATCAAGAATCAAAGAGAAAGAAAGAAATGGATAGGTTAACATGCTTAGGATACGGTGCAAGCAGGATGGAAGAACCCCATTTCCTGAATTCTATATTGTACAGTGTCCACATGTCTTATGCTGAATCTGCTGCAATCAGCCTTCTCCACTAATAGTGTGATTTTTGAGGATCAAAGTTCATGGTAGGTGAGAAGACTTAGTGGATGAAGATATGTAAAGCCACGTCACACTTGTTCAATAGAAAAGAAGTAGAGGCAAGCAGATCTGGCTGCAGCTGTAACTTGCAGATAGCCTGATGACAGCTCTACGATGCCATTGCTGTGCTTTGGGCAGAAGATACATGGGCCAGAGTGAATGTCACCACTGGGTGGTTAATTAAGAGATGTCAGTCGTGTCAATATGGAAGTGACAATGTCCCTTATGAACATTTAACATTTATTTGCTACTGCCATCCTATCCTATGTATAATTAATATTAATTAATTATTTGGTTTACACCTCCATTCGACTTACATTTGTTCTATTTACTCCATCTCTATTAAAACTTGGAGATAATTTTCGAAATACATTGTATCTCCATATACTCACAATCTACATCAATAGTTATCAACTCCTGGATATACTTGCTTCAGCTGGTTTCTCCCCTCCCCCACCATTTTATCCATCATTATTAGAGACTGTGTATGTAGAAGAAAAGAAATCTTTAATAAGCACAACCACAGACATTTTCTCACACCTGGGAAAGTAATAATTATTATTAACTTCACTAGATAAGCAATCAGTGTTCAAATTTCCCTAATTGCCTTGTGATTTTCAATTATTGTCTTCTCTTCTAATTCAAGGTCTAGACAGTGTGACTCATTTTTGTTTAATATATCTTGCTGTATCAGTTATTACTGCTGCATAACAATCCATTGCAAAACTCAGTGACTGTATTTTTTATTGATTTCAGCTAGGCTCAAGGATTCTTCTTAAATTTGACTGGAGGTGAGCTCATTGAGGCTGGGGTCATCTAGTCCGGCCCAGCTCCTGTGCACACCCTCTCACCCTTCTCCAGTAACCTATGGGCTAGGTTACGAGGTTCTTACTTCCTGCATAAACTCTACTAACACAGTTCTTTCCAAGGTTCCACATTTAATCTTCACATTTTTAAGAATACAAAGTGCCTTTTAAGGGGTTATAAATCCTAAATGGAAATTATAAGCAAAACAAAGATATGACTGGCCACATCGAATTGGCTTCAATAATGGATTCGTACGAGGCGGCATCATCTTGGCAAATGATTTGTCACAGGGTTGAGGCTTTCAGACTTTCAGCCTCAAAGTCTAAATTAGTAAGACAAAAACAATGAATTTCTTTCACCAGACAGGGTCACAATAGCGACAATCACAAAGTATATGAATGACAAGCCAATTAAAGCAGAAGAATACACATGCTTGAAAGGATGGAAACCAGATCCAGGGGAGATGTTACTCACCTCTTTAATACATATCTATTGCTTTGTGTGGACCTGTAGAGCTCTGAGGACAAGGATTCCTCTCCCCGGGGTAGGACAAGAATAAAGAGTGCTAGATAGTCGTCTCTCTAATGCTTCTTTTTTGTGTGTGTATGTACTTCTATTGTTGATCGATTCTGACGATGCAGGACATATTTTATTCATCAAGCCGCAACGTTATTAGTAAACTGCAATTTATAATAAGAAATATATATTTAGTCTTCCTCCCCTTTTCTGGCACAGAGCTTCTAGAATGATTGAATTTCTTAAGTGCGGAGAATGATAAAGGTGTCTTTGGTTATGTTAATGAGGTGACTTTGGAAACTACCTAGGTAATCTATAGATGGGGCTGGTTGCCAGGGGACCCAACCCTGTGATTGGAGAATTTGAAATTTCGGTCTCCCCCGTACCTTTGGGGAGAAGAGTGCGGCTGGAAATTAAGTCAATTGTCAATGACAAATTTTTTAATCAATCATGACTGTGTAATAAAGACTCCCTAAAAAGCTAAAAGGATGGTGTTTGGAGAGTATGCCGTTTAGTAAACATGGGGAGGTGGGAAAAGAGTGGTGCCCTCAGAGAGAGGAGGGGAGCTCTGTGCCCTTTCCCCACACCTTGCCCTATGACATCTGGCTGTCCCTGAGTTATGTCCTTTTATAATAAACCAGTAATCTGGAAAGTAAAATGCTTCTCTGAGTTCTGTGAACAGCTCTAGCAAGTTAATCAAGCCCAAGTAGGAGGTCCTGGGAATCTCTGGTGTACAGTCAGTAGGTGAGAAGCACAGTAACAATTTGGACTTGCTACTGACGTCTGAAGTGGGGGGAGGTCTTGTGGGACTGAGTCTTTAACCTGTGGGATCCGAAGTTACCTCTGGAAGTAAATCCCCTGGTATCAGAATTGAGCTGAATTGTAGGACAGCAAGGTGGTGTAAGAGAATTACCTAGATTAGATGTGTGAGGAAGAACCCATCTAATAGAATTGATGATTAGACTTAGTGATCAAAAGTGGGATCAGAGTCAGAATTTCACTGTGTTAGGAGTTAGTTGGACAGTTAGGTAGTCAGGGCCAGGGCCCCCAACAAGAAAATATGGAGTCAGGACAGCTAAGATCAACAGCCCCAACATCCTGTTTTGCAGCTTAGACAGGACCCCACTAACATTCTGCTTTGCAGCCCTTGCAGAAATGACTGTTGCAAAAGGTCCTAAAATAAGGCAATTAACCACAAAGCATTTGTCAATTTTATGGGCAAAGGGCAGTTAGGACATAAGCCTCCAGATGTCAGCAAAAAACAGACCATTAGCACATGGACATTATTAACCTAATAGGTAGACAGATACCTGACCAAAGCCCTGATTGGCATGACTCAGCACACCCTGATTGCTTAACATAGTTCTACAAAAGAGAGCTCATAAATCCCCCTAAACATAGAAACTCCAAGGGCAACCCTCTCGGGCCCCTCTCCCTTTCAGGGAGCTTTAAACTTTTGCTCAATAAACTTTGCTTTGCCGCCCATCACGCTTCGTCGGGTCTACCTCTTCATTCTTTGAAGCAGCATGACCAAGAACTGTGGCATTAAGGGGACAAAAGTCCTGAAACAACTGGGAACCATTCTTCCTTTTAAAAATAATGTTCTATTTCATCAGTTCTGATCCATTAGAGATAAAATTATATTTTAACAATTGCAGACAATGTTATTTCCACGTTCTTAGGAAATAAAAATAATAATTTTTGCCCTGCCACCATTGATAAATACAAATTTTACAAATCTTCGAGAACTCTTGAATACCACAATCTGTGCCTGAAAAAGAAAACTGGCTCAAGAAGTTTGGCAAAATTTCTGGGAAGAGATGGGCAGAAGTCAAAGACTATGTTGCCTTTTTTTTTTTCTTTTCAAATTTAACTGAAGCAAGGCATTTTTTTGTGGAATTAATTTTTAAGAATTATTTTTATTTCAAGAACATTAAATAATCACAGTTTTCCCTAATTTTAAACTCTGTATTTAAGGTAAACATAATATATTTCAGATTATATTTACCTTTTTTTTGAGGTAAAATACACATAACATAAAATTCTTGCCTCTGAATAGGGCAAGGAAAAAGAGTTTATATAAATAGTTTATATAAATAACTTATAATTAACCATTATAAAGTGAAAAATTCTGTGGCATTTTGTGCATTCCGAGTGTGGTCTGATGGGGGAAACAAAGGCAGAAGGAAATGTAGATAAGATTAAATGTCCTTATACCCTGCAGCCCATTGACAAGTACTTGAGGCAGGCAGAGTATAATGCTCCTCCCGGAGGCTCCCAACTGTCTTAATGTAATGCCTTGCTAGAGGGAAAAAACAACCTTCCCTTGACCATAGCAAGGCCTCTAGTATCCCATGAGTCTTCTTCAGCATATGAATATCCTGTCTGAACTTCCCCTTATCTTTACCTCCCCCCAACCCCATAGTATATAATCAGTTGCTCCTTACAATCCCAGTGCAGCAACTCTGCGCACAGGTCCTGTTCCCTCTGCTTTAATAAAACCACCTTTTTGCACCAAAGACCTCTCAAGAATTCTTCCTTTGCCATGGGCTCCAGACCCCCCCAAAAAACACTACTCCAAAAACACATCATTACAACCACTACCTCAAGTTCCAAAACATTTTCATTACGCCCCCGCCCTGGAAAACCCTGTTTCCCTTAAGTAAGTAGTCATCCTACTTGACATCTAAAGGTATTTGGGGGCTTTTCTTTTGGTATGTTTATTTGCTTATTTTGTAGGTATACTCTCTGGTCTAGATGATTTTATTTTAAATATTATTCCTGCATGGCCTATCAGAGAAACATATTTTTTTTTTTTAAAAAGAAACACATTTTAAATCGCAGATTTGTTTTTTCACATTCAGATTTCATAAATCTTGCCCCGATACAATGCATGTTAAAAAATACCACAAAAGAATATATGTAATTTTGTGTATGACATTTTTCTAATTGCTATTCTTTACAGGAAGTGATTTACCTTTAAATTTTTTAAGTATAATTTGAAGGCTGATGTAGAAAATGGCTGATTTTAGATCCTCAGTAAATACTGGCTGAGTGAATATTCACTTTTAAAGAGAACTGAAGAAAAGACAGACTTTTTTTTCTATTGTGTTTGTTTTATCTGAGAAAAATAACTTCAGTTATGGAGTGAGAGAATGATTATGCGCTTGAAAGACAGGTCGCATATTCCTTTTGAAAGTGCAGAAACGGGTAAAAGCCATCAGGTTGCTGATGACAGTTTAGCCAAGGGTGATAATCCCTATTTCATCAGCTACATTTAAACAACTGGATTTCATATTTCCTCCAAAGCACTTTGCACATGTCACAGCACAAATTAGTGAAGTCTAAATTTCAGCTTAAGGCTCCATGTGTCATTTAATAGCATACATTTGCTAACTGTAGCCAAAAAGCAGGCTTCCATCAGGGATTCTGAAACTACTCATTTACATAAGAATGGGAAGTTAATTGTGTTACAGATATTCTGGCCTCCCCAAGGAGTTCATTAAGCATGCTGAACATGCTGAGATTACTGTCAATTCTGAGAAATTGGGAAAACTCAACTTCAGATACACTGTTGGCAATAACAAGCATAATTTAATGTATACATTTAATGTATACATGTTCTACCTCATTTTTTCTCCTCTGGATGCAACCAACCAGTCTCTCTATTTAATGTGTTCATAACAGGAAAGTAATGGTGAAGAATATTCAGTGTCAGGACAAGCTGAGTATTTTACTATTTCTATATGTGTCCTTGACGAAGCTATTAATGCCACTTTGACTCCATTTATTTGTTTTTTTTACATATTATTCACAAATGTCACAATGTCACTCCTTAATATACATTGTTCTCTGTTACATCACCTTGTTTTATCCTTTTTTTTTAGTGTTTATCACTTTCGGAAATGTTCATGTTTGCTTGGTAACTTATTTCCACCCTAAAAAATAGGAGTAAATTCCATAAAAGAAAGGACTGTATCTATTTTATTCATCACCATATCTGTAGTGCTGAGGTTAATGCCCAACACATTCAAGGTGTCCAGTATAGTTACTTATTTAGTCTCTGGTATGAGAGATGGCAATGAATAAAATGAAGTCCCTGCTTTCATGGAGATTATATTCTATGGGAGGTTGGTGGGGGGGTGAGCTGGAAAGACAGGCATAAACCTCCCGGTGATTAGTGCAGAAGAAAATTTAAGCAAGATGGGGGAATAGAGAGTAATGGGGAAGAAAAATTAAGCCCGGGAGAGAGAGCAGTGATTGAAAGGACTTGTCTGATGTAATAGAAGAGGCTTGTGACACTTCTTAATATCATTTTCCCTGCCAATGTCCATACCTGATATAAATTTATAAACTCAGACTTTGAAAGCACTATTCAGTTAGCATTTCTTGAATATGATATTTTCATAGTTACTATATAAAGTAAGCAAATCAGTCATTATACTTGATTAGTAAGCTTCTAAAAAAAACTAAGATTTTTTTAACCGGTTCATTAACTTGGAGTGAGTGCATCTGAGAGGTACATTTTGCATTCTTCTCTGAACTTGTCATGTGCTTCTTTCGCAACCATTACTGAAATTTAGATATGGAAAAGCTAAAAGAGACACTATTTTTTGGTGTCCCTTTTGGTTTATTTCTATAGTGAGCAAATGTGAAGCTCCAAAAAGGAAAAATATTTTGTGTAAAATTATTCCCTGTAAAACTGCCCCTCTTTCAGTCCTGAAGCAAATCTCTAATCAATTAGCTGATGAAAACTGTAATGTTGCGTAGGCTGGCAACAATGTTAAAAATCTGTTAGGTTGCTTTTGCCTGTCTAAAAATTTTGTTAATTTAGGGTGCCTGGGTGGCTCAGTTGGTTAAGCGACTGCCTTCGGCTCAGGTCGTGATCCTGGAGTCCCGGGATTGAGTCCCACATCGGGCTCCCTGCTCAGCAGGGAGTCTGCTTCTCCCTCTGACCCTCTTCCCTCTCGTGCTCTCTATCTCTCATTCTCTCTCTCTAATAAATAAATAAAATCTTTAAAAAATAAATAAAATAAAAACTTTGTTAATTTAATGTATAGCATGCTCTTCCTGTATTTTAATGCTATATCTTCCTTTTAAATATTTTTTTCTTAATGTGGAGAGCTTTAACTCCTTTTGAAATTTTATCTAACCTATCATATTTGCATGAGTAACTGATCTATAAATGAAATCCTGCTAAGACCTTCTCAAGCGACTGTGATGGTTTCTTAATTTGAACCACCAAAGTCCACTTTTTCTCTCCTTTGCTGTGTATCATTAACTTCTCAGTACGTACTTTTCTTATCCTCCTGAAAGATAGCAGATTTCTTGGGGTGGCTATCAGTTCATATTTGTATTCCTCAAGAGTGGTTCCCTGATTTTTTTTTCCAGAGTATGTTGAGTAAACCTCAAAGCCCACTTAATAAAGGTAGTGTCAGTGTGAAAAGCATGTCTCTGCTATGTTACAATAAAGATTTAGAGATTGTCACCCAAAGTGAAAGAAGAAGACAGGTTTATTACAGCACCAGGACACTCTCTAAGGGAGAGCCGGCAAGTTCCCCGAGATGGAACTGACACCTAGGTTGTTTTGGGATTGGATATTTGTCCTGTCTTTCTGGGCTGCGAGGAGCTGTGACATAGTTGAGATGGTCTCTAATGGAGGCTGTTTCCTATCATTTGGGGGACTCCTCCTGCAGGCTGGGAGAGAGACTTCTTGACCCTAACAAGATTTTTACTGGAACTGTTGTGGCAGCCTTTCTCCATGGTGGGGGGAGGGGGTAACCATAATGCAAACGGATTATAATGAGTCTACAGGTTGCCCTGAAGCAGAGGTAGAAAAGGGGAAGAGCATGTTCCACACCTGTGGCTCTTGATCTGTCAGTCCCAATGTCTTGGAAGCCACAAAATCAGGATGTTGTGCCCCTGGACTTCTAATGGGTAACCTATTTATCACCATCCTTGCCTCCAGCTCATGTCTTTATCATTCCTCCCTCAAGGGCTTGGGGCTCTGCCTCTGGACCTTCTTTCCACTGTTCATATCTAGTTTCTATCTAACAGTAACATTTCCCTAAATAATACTAATGCTAATTTTTTTAAAAGATTGTATTTATTTATTTGACACAGAGAGAGAGATAGCAAGAACTGGAACACAAGCAGTGGGGGAATGCGAGAGGGAGAAGAAGGCCTCCCGCTGAGCAGGGAGCCCGATGTGGGGCTTGATCCCAGGACCCTGGGATCACGACCTGAGCGGAAGGCAGACGCTCAGTGATTGAGCCACCCAGGCACCCCACTGATACTAAGTTGATGGATACAAATATCCATCTGATTTGATTACTGAAACACCTTATTTAGTGGCATTTTGCAACTATATTCTTTCAAATCTTTCTTCCTATTCTCAACTTCACTCACTACCCTGGCCCCTAGGGGGCCTGTATTACAAATTGATGGTACACTCCTCCTTACTTTTACACATGCACACACACACACACACACACACGCATGCATACACACACAATGTGGTATTTTAAGTGTACTCTTCTAAAATTCTATGCAAGTTACCAAAATTTCAATGTATTTTGCAACTGGTTTTTACTAAACATTTTATTTTGCATAGTATCCATGTGGTTAATTATAGAAGTATTTTCTTTTGACTCATATATGGTGCACATTCTTATGTCTACACCACATTTATCCATCCATTACTAACATTTTCATTATTTCCATATATTAAGTCTATAACCAATGTGTATTCTTCTATATCTTCTGTATACCAGTGTAAAAAATTCTGGAGTTAGCATGAGTGGATTGTTGGGGTACGCATTTCCCCTTTAACTAAAACTGCCACATCACTCTTTATTATGAATGAATTATTTACATGAACACCTGCAGTATCTGAGATTTTTCTTTACAGCCTTACTGTCTCTAGATTCTAATTCAACTTTTGTTTTCAAGTTTATTTGGGTAAATACAGGTAATTTATTGTTAGTTCCTCTGATCAATAGTGAGATTGAGCACCACTTTATATTTATTGACCATTCACTTACATATTCTGTGAATGCCCTCTTTCTTTCTCCAGATTATACACATTTTACTTTTAAATTTCTGAGAACTTACATGTATTCTAGATATTAACTTACTAATATTTGCATTAATTGTATGTCTATTAATAAAAATTTTATCTATATTATATGTCATGTAAAATGCAAATTTCTTCTCTCAGTCTACCACTTAATTTTGAACTTTGTATATGATCTTATATACCATAAAAAGACTTGTTTTAATATAGTTAATCTTATTCATCTCTTTACTGCATACTTAATGTTTTTTGAGTTATTCAAGAAAATATTCCTCAGACTGAATGTGTATACTTCCAAATATCAAGCTTTTTACACTTACTTCCCTCATAAATTCGTCAGCTGGTCCCTCTAGTGAATATCAGAATCTATTTTAACATTGTTTAAAAATTTGCCTAATATTTGTATGTTATGCTGAGTTGTTTCAGGTTTAGCACAGTATTTCATAATATCTTCAGAAAAGGCCCTCCGAATGTATATTTTCATGTGCTCAACATTCTCATTGAGGAGCAATGAGAAGATTGTGGGGTATGAGATGGCCTGGACAGACCAAAAAGAAATTTCTCATGCTGCCATAAATTGGACTTATCCCTGTTAAACTTTTTTTTTTCCTCAAAAAATGGCAATACCTTTCACTTACTTCACAGCCAGAGTGGTTATATGTCAAAGAGTAAAAAATGAGGTGTTCTTGAATATTCTGCTTAGCTAATAAACTATATTTCATAGGTAGTTTGTTGGAAATTCAGCTTAACCAAGAGATTTTGGCAAACTTCCTCTTCGTTGCCTTCCCATTGCCTCTAGTTTCTTCTCCAATTACTAGGAGGAAAAAATACAAACATCTGCCTGTTAAAAAAAAAAATCAAATGATAAAACAAAATGTATTTGCACATAACAGATGCTCATGAAAACAAGCAAAACAAGGAATGAGGTAGAATAATTAAAATCTTTAAAAGCATTTGTCTGATTTCTTTTTGACTGAGACTGATTTCTTTGGGACTCTGATTCATGGAATTGTGCTTATTCTCATGGGTGATTATGTATTATTTTGATTATTGTTGTGATTACTGTTGTGTGAAATGAATTTGGCAGTCCCAACACAGTGTTAATTTCCATTGTTCTTACACAGTGTGACGCACTGGAATCAATGGCAGTAGAACAACTGAAATTGGATAGAAAAGTCACAGTAGATTTATGTTCCCTGGACACTCATTTCCTTATTTTACTGTCAGAAGAAAACTGAAGTGGTTGTTGACTTCCCTGGTAAATCACAGAAAAACATGTAAAACAGGCTGTTGACTTGAATCCCTTAATATTTGCCTCCAAGAAAAATATAAAGACTTGCATATATACTGATAGAATAAGGAATGTATTATACAATTAAAAAAATTCAAAGACTTTAAATTTATTAGAGTTTATTTCATAACATATATTGTATTTTGCTTTTATATACCCAATAGAATATTTTTTAAAGATTTATTTATTTATTTATTTATTTGACAGAGAGAGAGAGAGAGAGAGAGCACAAGCAGGGGGAGCGGCAGAGAGAGGGAGAGGGAGAAGCAGGCTCCACACTGAGCAAGGAGCCCGACGTGGGGCTCAATGAGCCACCCAGGTGCCCCTGTACCTAATTGAATATTCTTAATGTTACTTGCATTTCCTCTATGAGGTGTATTTAAAATCTTAACTGAAATTAGAAAATCTCTAAGTTTAGATGATGTCTTTCATTACATTTTTATTATTTGAGGTTTCAAATTTACATATGCAGGGGTGCCTGGGTGGATCAGTCGGTTAAGCGACTGCCTTCAGCTGAGGTCATCATCTCATAGATCCTGGGACTGAGCCCCTAGTGGGGCTCCCTGTTCAGTGGGGAGTTTGCTTCTCCCTCTGCCTCTCTGCCAGCCCCATGCTCATACTCCCTCTCTCTCTCTCTCAAATAAATAACTAAAATCTTGAAAAAAACTACATATGCAAAAAAATGACCCATTATGATTGTCTAGATAATCAAATAATGTTATACATTAGCTCAAAATAATCTATCCCACCACCAACATTAGAAATGCTACATATTTGTCATTTAATTGATGGTTTTATTTTGTCTCTGTCTTGCCAAACAACTAGTTGAATTTTTTCTCCACATAATTCATTTTTTTTTAATGTAACAGAGACAAATGATCAGGTGTTATGTTTAAGGGAAAGAATAAACAGCAAGGCAGTTAAGTAAATGAGGAAAAAAGCATAAGAGTGAACTTAAGTAATTGGCTTGGTGGAACATAATGCTTCATTCCTAGGACTGCCTTATAATTGTTCATTGACACATTCTATGAAGTAAAACAACTGAATTTGCTCACAGTATTAGCAATTAAATTGTTTTTAAAAAAAGACACACTGATAATGTATTAATGATAAATGTTCTTCTAGTGGGTTTAGTAAATGCATGGTGGAGGTCTGTAATTGCCACATTCAGCTTCTCTTAGATCGTTATGTCACCTGCTCATGTTGAGAACATTTCTAGTCCTTGCTCACATCTGCTCCACAAGAATCTTCACTTTTCAGCAGTGAGTAATGTTTTAACAAACAAACATATCAACTGTTTTATTCTTAAAGATATCTGCAAAACCACAACTTAATTCAATAATACTTATATTTCTGAAGCTCTTTCAAAACAGGTGTATAGGAATTGCCACCATACATAAACAAAGCAAAATTAGTCTCACCGTATTTTTTTAAGTAAATCAATCCCAATTTTGACAAAAAAGTCTTATCTTGAATATCAACCCCCATGCAATCTTTGAACCAATATTTATTTATTTATTTATTTATTTATTTATTTATTTATTTTTAAAGATTTTATTTATTTATTTGACAGAGAGAGACACAGCGAGAGAGGGAACACAAGCAAGGGGAGTGGGAGAGGGAGAAGCAGGCTTCCCGCTGAGCAGGGAGCCTGATGCAGGGCTCGATCCCAGGACCCTGTGATCATGACCTGAGCCGAAGGCAGATGCTTAACGACTGAGCCACCCAGGCACCCCTGAACCAATACTTATTATGCATCTATATTTCAGGCAGTAAGTATATAGAGTACAGCACAAAAACACATACATTCTCCCTGCCGTGTAGAGCTTACATTTTAACAAGACTTGGTGCTCAATCACATTAAAAAATTTAACATACAAGTAGGCTGTCAAGGTGTTCTGTTTTCTAGTTCTTATCCTATAATCAACTAACATGATGCTGAACAATTATTCAAATTATATGGTCCTATGTTTCCTATCTATAAAATAAATCTGCTATAATCTCCAAGGATACGAAGATTCATGAGAATATCTAAGACAATGTGAAAGGAAATTGGGTACTGCCTGAGGCTGAGGGGTACAGTACTTACTGATGGATTTTAATTGTGCTAAATGCTTCAGAATGTAATACAGGTGACTAAAGTTATGATGGAAGTACCCATCACAATCAAATACAACTATTTTAATTTTTGCCTTATAATGACCTTTTTTTCTTTAAATTTTTTATTGTTATGTTAATCACCATACATTACATCATTATTTTTTGATGTAGTGTTCCATGATTCATTGTTTGTGTATAACACCCAGTGCTCCATGCAGAACGTGCCCTCCTTAATACCCATCACCAGGCTAATCCAACCCCCCACCACCCTCCCCTCTAGAAACCCCAGTTTGTTTTTCAGAGTCCATCGTCTCTCATGGTTCGTCTCCCCCTCCAATTTACCCCCCCTTCATTCTTCCCCTTCTGCTATCTTCTTCTTTGGTGATGACCTTTTAAAGAAACATCATCATATTGTGCATTTTTAGCTCAAAAACCCAAGTAGAATTCTGGAGACACTATTACATATTTTGAGCAATGAACTAATGGATGTTATGTATGATTAGATGATGCTGCTACTCCCCCCCTCTATCCAGAAATATATCTGCAGACTGCTACTCGCCCAATAGACTTCTGACAATGTATACTTTGTTTGGAACCAATATGGTATCAACACATGAGAGCTGAACCCACTCAGGACACCAACAGTGAAGGCATATTCAATGCCACTCAATATTTTATGTAACCACTCTTCTTACAACATCCCTACCCTATCTGATGTCTTTGTGAAGGTGGAGTTGTAAGAGAAGCGTTGTGTTTTCCCAAGTACTCAGTTTAGTTAATACCAAGGTTGCCATTTACTGATTACTGGGATATTACGGTCAGAAACTGATGTTTGCAAAAATCCAATTCAGATTCCCAGCACAAGTTTAGTATATTGTCTATCATCCTTCTCTGTTAATGCCCTTAATGGTACTTAATCCCATCTTCTATCATTCTATTACCCCTATTTTTATTTATTTCCTTGCCTCTGGGAATCTCACTTGTTTGACTGCTGTCTTTCTTATTAAAATAGCATTATTATAGCCTTTTTATCATGGTGGTAGTACGCGTCAACCAAGTCAAGAGTGATCTGCTGCTGCTCACAGGAATCATGAAAATTTAGGAGATAGTTATAAATGCCACTTCTATCTCCCTTCTGTTAGTTCTTATCAGTGAAACAATTCCAGAGCTAATGGAAATGAGACGGTAGAATGTGTATCCATGAAATTTGATCATCTTCTGCCCTACAAATGATACTGAGAAGAAATGCTTTGTTATTACCTTTAGGCAACAGGAAATAAAAGAACTGTAGTAGTAGCTCCAATCTGTGAGGGATTATTAAATGATGATCTTAAATATCATTGTACCCATTCTACTTGCTAGTTACCAATCCCTGTCTCCATAAATAAGTATTAACTCTTTAAAACAGGTTCATGTAAAATCAGAGCATGGATAATATTAAAGATACCTTCATAAACTGTATTTACAATTGTGATGTAAGTGATGCAATTTCTAAGTATACTTAACACAAATATTTTCCTACTTATTTATTTCTCAATGCCAGTTTTCCAATTAAGTAAGATTTGAGTTTACCATCTGTTCACATTTTAGTAGGCCTGTTAAGTAATTAAAAATGCATCCTAATCTGTAGTCTTCTAAATACCATGTTTGTACTATTGGCACAAGAAACAAAATCAATAAGTGCAGAAAATATGAATCTAGTGGCTCTAGATTGATCAAAATAATATTTGTATAGTCTCATATTTTCCCCCTGCAAATTATGTGCAATGTTTAAACATTTACTTCCGAATCATACATTTTAAGTTTCACCCAACTGCTTTGAATCACCTAAATTTTACTCATCACATTTGCAAATTTCACCAGTAGCATGATCACAAATAAGTAAAGAACATGAACTTCAACTCTGATTTTGATTAATGCAATACAATGCTTTGCTCTTACAACTAGGCATTCATGACACTGCTCTATGGAGTAATAAATCTAAGGGATAGAATATGGTTTTTGTGCTTGGAACCTAAATGCAGATGTCAAGGGCTTTAAGGAGAGTTCTAGACATGCATGTGTATGGCTCAGTTAGGAAAACTATTTGGTCATTTAATATCTCACCAGTTGTGGTGGTTTCTAAATTCAAAATATATGTCAGTTAAGGATAAACCTTTGAAGAGGGGAGAATGAAAGGGATGAGGAAGGATAAGTGGGGGTCTTGTGCCACTCTCCAGGACTCATGGCCACAAGATGCTGAACATTTCTTGGGCAATAGGAATAGTATGTATTGTTTCTGTACTCTCTGAATTGTTAACAAAATTATAGTGATAGTGTTAGAAATGAAGACTTAGTCATCTCCTCTGAATTTTAATTAGCAGAGTCTTCCCTCTCCATGCTTTTTTCTTCTATAATCCCAGCCTTTAGAATGGAAATACTAGTAACTTTCATGGTCTCCTCAAGATAAAATGTCATTCTTTTAATTTTTAATTTTTAATTTTTATTTTTTTAAGATTTTATTTATTTATTCGACAGAGAGAGACAGTGAGAGAGGGAACACAAGCAAGGGGAGTGGGAGAGGGAGAAGTAGGCTTCCCGCTGAGCAGGGAGCCTGATGTGGGGCTCGATCCCAGGATCCTGGGATCATGACTTGAGCCGAAGGCAGACACTTAATGACTGAGCTACCCAGGCTCTGCATCAATTTTTTTTTTAAAGATTTTATTTATTTATTTATTTCAGAGAGAGAGAGTGTGAGCAAGGGAAGGTGCAGAAGGGCGGGAGAGGGAGGAAATCTCAAGCAGACTCCATGTTGAATGAGGAGCCCTATGCAGGGCTCGATCGATCCCAGCACTCTGTGATCATGCCCTGAGCTGAAACCAAGAGTTGGAATCTAAGTAAATTTTACACTAAGTAAAATTTATATTGTAACATGCAAAGTCTACATTCATTTTGCAGTTATCTGAAAAATGAAAAGTATATAGATATGTAATAAATGTATATACCTTTTGTCCATCAATTATGTTTTTAATGTTACTTTTTAAAAATAAAAAGAGGGGGGCTTTAACGACCGTTTTAAAGTTTACCTAATCATATCACACTGTATCAATAAGCTACTAGCATGATATTTAAAAAAAATTGAAATTCTTGACAAGTGAATAATATCAACAAATATATCTTTTTGTTCCTTTCTTTATTTGAAACCATTTCCGATATGGCATTTCAAAGTGTTATTGATGATATTAGTCCTCTGTGGGGTGGAGTAGATGTATAGTGTTTAAGGAAATAGAATTTGGAATTAGACTAACAGGAGTCTGGATTAAAAATTTAGTTATAGAAAATCTTGAATAATTTTCTTGTCAGATCTGAATGAGTCTCAGTTTCATCAGCTGAAAAAAATGGTGATGATGATATGTTCTAGGACGACAGGAAAAAACAGGGAGTGACCTAATGACTGCAGAATATCTAACAAGGTGTGTAAATAAATGAGCTTTTGCTTAGAGGAAGTTATTATTACTAAGGTTCAATATATACCTTATTAGAAAAATTTTGTGTTCAAACACTTAAAGAACATACTAAAAGCAGCACTGAAGGGGCAGCTGAGTGGCTCAGTGGGTTACTCATCTGCCTTTGGCTCAGATCTTGATCCCAGAGTCCTGGGATCGAGCCCCATGTCAGGCTCCCTGCTCAGTGGGGAGTCTGCTTCTCCCTCTCCCTCTAGCCCTCCCCCTGCTTGTGCTCTCTCTCATATAAATATATAAAATCTTAAAATAAAATAAAAGCAGCACTGTTAATATCATAAAATTCCTAGGAAAAAACACATACCCTCTACTCTCTGTGTTCTATAGAAGAGAGTGGACTTCAATTTTCTAGAAGAAAAAATATGAAAGCGGCTCTAGTTTCCACCCAATGCCAAATCTCTCTAGTTTCTCTGTAAAATAGTACATGACACACATAACTGAACTGAAGGAAACACATGTGAATAAGAAGGTTACAAACTTCTGAGTTCTCTATCTTTGAAGAAGCCTATCCTGGATGCATGTGTTCACCTCTGTCAGGGGTAAGTGATCTACCCCCACATGGGTAAGATCTACAGTTGTCCCTCTCTACCTGCATCTGTATGAGTAAATTCAGTTTAGTGACAGATGTATGAGGAAGCACACCTTGTCTTAAACCTAAGCTACGCTTTTAATCAGGTTTATCATAATAAAAGTATATTTAATCTTCATTTCTCCAGTCTCGTTTCTTATTTCTCAATTGGTTTTAACTTTGGAAGGGGCGAAGAGGAGGTGTAGTTCTTTGTCACCCTCAAAAGAGCTCCAACAAATAATTTTCAAGTATCTATTTCTATAACCATAGAGCATATCATTCTCCAAGAAACACTTTTCACTATTTTCACCAAATTATTGAAAAAATACAAAATTTCTAACCAATTTTAAATTTTGAAGGATCTTAACAGTGGCAGGACATTGGATACAGTAGAAATAAAATGAGGATTAAGTAGATTTTTTTTGCCGGGTAGTCAATGTTTTATTTTAGTCAATCTATCAATATTTTAAAAAATACATGTTTTAATTTTTAATGACGCTAAGAAGTAATTACTGTTGAAGAGCATTACACAAAATATATTGTAGTCTCCAGCATTCCTACTTATTGAAAATGAAACAGAGGATATGGAGGACAAATGAGAAGATTATCAGAACCAATGTGATACCCAGTGAATCACCGCAAATGATTTGTAATTATCACAAAATATATTTCCCAATAAGTCAGAATAAATGAGTTCCATAGGTATGAAGAAAAATGCGTCTATTTGCAAAGAAGGAATGATTATAACCTACTAAGCCATTATTCATAACTGAAATCAATTCATTTGCAGAAATGATTATTTAGTAAATTACTTGTTCATATGATCAGAACCTAAATTTTTTCACACAAGAAAAATATTTAAAACTGTCCTCTTATTTCTATTACATAAATTAATATTCATTACTCGGTGGTTGGAGCAAGATGGCGGAGGAGTAGGAGACATAGATTTCGTCTGGTCTCAGGAATTCAGCTGAGTAGGGACCAAACCATTCTGAACACCTATAAACTCAACAGGAGATCGAAGAGGAGAGTAGCAACAACTCTCTGAACAGAGAAGCGACCACTTACTGGAAGGTAGGACCTGTGGAGAAGTGAATCCGAGACGATATTCGGGAGGATAGACGGCGGGGGAGGGGGCCTCTGTCGGCTGCTTCTGGCAAGTGATAGAGCCGCGGAGCACAAAATCAGACCTTTTAGAAGTTGGCTCCGCTGAGGGACGTCGCTGCAGCAGCTAAGTGGGGGGGTGGAACCCTCACGGGACAGTGTGGTCGCAGAACCCTTGGGGTCACAGAAAGACCGGGGATGCCTGAGTGCAGCAGAGCTCCCAGGTATCAGAGTGGGGAAGCCTGCTGCAGAGACGGAGACCAAGCACGGGCTCTCAGCTCGGGGTTGGCATAAACTGTGATCGACGGCCCAGTCAGGCCACTGCTCCTCCAGCAGGGACCCAACAAGCAGCAGAGCCAGGGAGACTCCCCTTTCTCCCCTGGGGAGGAGCGGCATGGGAGCGCACCGCAGGGATCTGCTGGGTTTGGAGACCCACACGGAGTCAGGTGCCAGAGATACAAACGCTCGGTCACAGGCCAGGTGAGCATGGAGTGCGGCTGAAGACCAGGGAGACGGGAGTGACTGCTTTTCTCTGGGGGTGCACTGGGGAGCGGGGCCC
>NW_027397069.1:37172980-37208080 GCF_003265705.2 Callorhinus ursinus
AGGCCAGAAAGGCCTGGCATGATATCTTCGGAGCACTAAATGAAAAAAATATGCAGCCAAGAATACTATATCCAGCTAGGCTCTCATTGAAAATTGAAGGAGAGATATAAAGCTTCCAGGACAAACAAAAACTAAAGGAATTTGCAAACATAAAACCAGCCCTCCAAGAAATATTGAAAGGGATCCTCTAAGCAAAGAGAGAGCCTAAAAGCAGCAGATATTAGAAAGGAACACAGACAATATACAGTCACAGTCACCTTACAGGCAATACAATGACTCTAAATTCATACCTTTCAATAGTTACCCTGAATGTAAATGGGCTAAATGCCCCACTCAAAAGACACAGGCTATCAGATTGGATTAAAAAACAAGACCCATCCATATGCTGTCTGCAAGAGACTCATTTTAGACCCAAAGACACCCCCACATTGAAAGTGAGGGGGTGGAAAACCATTTACCATGCTCATGGACACCAAAAGAAAGCTGCGGTGGCAATCCTTATATCAGACAAATTAGATTTTAAACCAAAGACTGTAATAAGAGATGAGGAAGGACACTAGATCCTACTTAAAGTGTCTATCCAACAAGAAGATCTAACAATTGTAAATATCTATGCCCCTAACATGGGAGCAGCCAATTATATAAGGCAATTAAGAACAAAAGCAAAGAAACACATTGACAACAATACAATAATAGTGGGGGACTTTAACACCCCCCTGACTGAAATGGACAGATCATCTAAGCAAAAGACCAATAAGGAAATAAGACTTTAAATGACACACTGGACCAAATGGACTTCACAGACATTCAGAACATTCCATTCTAAAGCAACGGAATACATATTCTCCCTAGTGCCCATGAACATTCTCCGCAATTGATCACATCCTAGGTCACAAATCAGGTCTCAACCGGTACCAAAACATTGGGATTATTCCCTGCATATTTTCAGACCACAATGCTTTGAAACTAGAACTCAATCACAAGAGGAAAGTTGAAAAGAACTCAAAATACATGGAGGCTAAAGAGCATCCGACTAAAGAATGAATGGGTCAACCAGGAAATTAAAGAAGAATTAAAAAAATTCATGGAAACCAAAGAAAATGAAAATACAACTGTTCAAAATCTTTGGGATACAACAAAGGCAGTCCTGAGAGGAAAGTATATAGCAATACAAGCCTTTCTCAAGAAACAAGAAAGGTCTCAAATACATAACCTAACCCTACACCTAAAGGAGCTGGAGAAAGAACAGCAAATAAAGCCTAAACCCAGCAGGAGAAGAGAAATAATAGAGATCGGGGCAGAAATCAATGAACTAGAAACCAAAAGAACAGTAGAACAGATCAACAAAACTAGGAGCTGGTTCTTTGAAAGAATTAAGAGGTTGATAAACCCCTGGCCAGAATTATCAAAAAGAAAAGAGAAATGACCCAAATCAACAAAATCATGAATGAAAGAGGAGAGATCACAACCAACACCAATGAAATACGAAGAATTATAAAAACAAATTATGAGCAACTCTACGCCAGCAAATTAGATAACCTGGAAGAAGTGGGTGCATTCCTAGAGATGAATCAACTACCAAAACTGAACCAGGAAGAAATAGAAAACCTGAACAAACCTATAACCACTAAGGAAATTGAAGCAGTCATCAAAAATCTCCCAACAAACAAAAGCCCAGGGCCAGATGGCTTCCCAGGGGAATTCTATCAGACATTTAAAGAAGAATTAATACCTATTCTCCTGAAACTGTTCCAAAAAATAGAAACGGAAGGAAAACTTCCAAACTCATTTTATGAGTCCACCATTACCTTGATCCCAAAACCAGACAAAGACCCCATCAAAAAGGAGAATTACAGACCAATATCCTTGATGAACATGGATGCAAAAATTCTCACCAAAATACTAGCCAATAGGATCCAACAGTACATTAAAAGGGTTATTCACCACGAGCAAGTGGGATTTATCCCTGGCTGCAAGGTTAGTTCAACATCTGCAAATCAATCAACGTGATACAATACATTAACAAAAGAAAGACCAAGAATCATATGATCCTCTCAATAGATGCAGAAAAAGCATTTGACAAAGTACAGCATCCTTTCTTGATCAAAACTCTTCAGAGTATAGGGATAGAGGGTCCTTACCTCAATATCATAAAAGCCATCTATGAAACACCTACAGCGAATATCATTCTCAATGGGGAAAAGCTGAGAGCTTTTCCCCTAAGGTCAGGAATGCGGCAGGGATGTCCACTATCACCACTGCTATTCAACATAGTATTAGAAGTCCTAGCCCTAGCAATCAGACAACAGAAAGAAATCAAAGGCATCCAAATCGGCAAAGAGGAAGTCAAACTCTCACTCTTCGCAGATGATAGGATACTGTATGTGGAAAACCCAAAAGACTCCACCCCAAAACTGCTAGAACTCATACAGGAATTCAGTAAAGTAGCAGGATATAAAATCAATGCACAGAAAGCAGTGGCATTCCTATACACCAACAACAAGACAGAAGAGAGACAAATCAAGGAGTCGATCCCATTTACAATTGCACCCAAAACCATAAGATACCTAGGATTGAACCAAAGAGGCAAAGGATCTGTACTCAGAAAACTATAAAATACTCAGGAAAGAAATTGAAGACAACACAAAGAAATGGAAAAACGTTCCATGTTCATGGATCGGAAGAACAAACATTGTGAAGATGTCAATGCTACCTAGACCAATCTACACATGCAGTGCAATCCCCATCAAAATACCATCCACTTTTTCCAAAGAAATGGAACAAATAATCCTAAAATTTGTATGGAACCAGAAGAGACCCCGAATAGCCAGAGGAATATTGAAAAAGAAAAGCCAAGCTGGCGACATCACAATTCTGGACTTCCAGCTCTATTACAAAGCTGTCATCATCAAGACGGTGTGGTACTGGCACAAAAACAGACACATAAATCAATGGAACAGAGTAGAGAGCCCAGAAATGGACCCTCAACTCTATGGTCAACTCATCTTTGACAAAGCAGGAAAGAATGTCCAATGGCAAAAAGACAGTCTCTTCAACAAATGGTGTTGGGAAAATTGGACAGCCACATGCAGAAGAATGAAACTGGACCATTTCCTTACACCACACACAAAAATAGACTCCAAATGGTTGAAAGACCTAAACGTGAGACAGGAGTCCATCAAAATCCTAAAGGAGAACACAGGCAGCAACCTCTTCGATCTCAGCCGCAGCAACTTCTTCCTAGAAACATCACCATAGGCAAGGGAAGCAAGGGCAAAAATGAACTATTGGGATTTCATCAAGATAAAATCTTTTGCCCACCAAAAGTAACAGTCCACAAAACCAAAAGACAACTGACAGAATGGGAGAAAATATTTGCAAATGACATCTCAGATAAAGGGCTAGTATCCAAAATCTATAAAGAACGTATCAAACTCAACACCCAAAGAACAAATAATCCAATCGAGAAATGGGCAGAAGACATGAACAGACATTTTTTCAAAGAAGACATCCAAATGGGCAACAGACACACGAAAAAGTGCTCAACATCGCTCGGCATCAGGGAAATCCAAATCAAAACCTCAATGAGATACCACCTCACACCAGTCAGAATGGCTAAAATGAACAAGTCAGGAAATGACAGATGTTGGCGGGGATGCGGAGAACGGGGAACCCTCCTCTACTGTTGGTGGGAATGCCAGCTGGTGCAACCCCTCTGGAAAACAGTATGGAGGTTCCTCAAACAGTTGAAAATAGAGCTACCATACGATCCAGCAATTGCACTACTGATTATTTACCTCAAAGATACAAATGTAGGGATCCGAAGGGGTACGTGGACCCCGATGTTTATAGCAGCAATGTCCACAAGATCCAAAGTGTGGAAAGAACCAAGATGTCCATCGACAGATAAATGGATAAAGAAGAAGTGGTATATATACACAATGGAATATTATGCAGCCATCAAAAGGAATGAGATCTTTCCATTTGCAACGACGTGGATGGAACTGGAGAGTGTTATGCTGAGTGAAATAAGTCAATCAGAGAAGGACATGTATCATATGACCTCACTGATATGAGGAATTCTTAATCTCAGGAAACAAACTGAGTTTTGCTGAAGTGGTGGGGGGTGGGAGGGATGGGGTGGCTGGGTGATAGACATTGGTAGGGCATGTGCTATGGTGAGCGCTGTGAATTGTGCAAGGCTTTTGAATCACAGATCTGTACTTCTGAAACAAATAATGCAACATATGTTAAGAAAAAAGAAAAAGAAGAAGATAGCAGTAGGGGAAGAATGATGGGGATTAAGTCAGAGGGGGAGATGAACCATGAGAGATGATGGACTCTGAAAAACAAACTGAGGGTTCTGGAGGGGAGGAGGGTAGGGGGACGGGTTAGCCTGGTGATGGGTATTAAAGAGGGCACGTTCTGCATGGAGCACTGGGTGTTATGCACAAACAATGAATCATGGAACACTACATTAACAACTAATGATATAATATATGGTGATTAACATAACAATAAAAAATAAAAAAAATTAATATTCATTACTCAAAAGTTTTTCAGGCTGTAATAAGTACATACTGATATAAAAATATATCTAGCATGCCAGAATCTTGTGTTTCCATTCTCTTACTCATGGAAATCCAGTTTTGTTGGAAGACCAACTTGCCTGAATAAAAAGTTATCTTCTCTAGTGCTTATTGCAAATAGGGGTGGCTAGTTCATTAAATTATAGTCAAAGAAATGCAAGTGGAAGTTGTTGAGTGGTGCCTCCAGTAGTGTTTCTTAAAAAGGGAACTCTCCACTTTTGCACTTGTCTCATTGCTCTGTTTGTTTCCTGTACCATGAATATGTCTGAAGCTTTAGCAGTCATCTTGTAAACATCGAGATAAGGGTTGAAAAGAGATGGAAGAAACCTGGGTCCCTGATAACTTGGTGTAGCTATCAAAAAGCAGCTTCCAGCATTTTCCTGGAGTCTTTCCCATTGTATGAAAGTAAAATAAATATAAGACTTAGAATGTTTTTATTTTGTTTCCTTCAAAATGCTACTGACATCAATTCCTAATATAAAGGAATTCTATACCATCTTTAACCAAGTTTAGTTTGGTGAGAGATTGAGATACTTTAGAAACCGTCTTAGCAAGTATCTTGGTTTTCTGTGTTACCTAACAAATTATCACAAAATTAGAGCCTGAAAACCCCACCATTTATTAATCTAACTGTATTTATTCATTATCTCTATCAACTCTCACAGTTTCTGTGGGTCAGGAGGCTCAGCACAGCTCCATGAGTACTCCTCTTTCAAGCTCACATGGTTATTGACACATTTCAGTTCATTGACATTGTAGGACTGAGAAAAAAAAATGCTTAGCTTCGAGGTGCAGTTTCTTGCCATGTTGCTCTCTCTCTCTCTCCCTGGGTAGTTCAATCATAGCAGCTTGTTCTTCAAAGCCAGCAGGAGAGTCTATCTAATGCATATATAGACAGATAATTATATATAAGCAAATCATGGGGATAACATCCCATCCCCATCAACTTTGCCATATTTTACTAATTAAAGGTAAGTCACATCTCACATCGACTCAAGGAGAGAGTATTTTTAGGGAATAACACCAACAGTTGGAGAACATGGGGTCCATTCTGCCCAGCATTCCCAGTAAACAATCATATTTTTGTAGAGACTGAGTTTCTACATCTTTTTCTGCATTGGTGTACTAGATAGGATATTCTAGATGACTCTTCAGAGAACTCCTTTTAACACTTTGTAGAACCCTTAAACATAGATCTCAGAATAAACCCATCACGAAATATATTCACTACCCTCTTCAACTCTAAACCATGGTCAATTCGTGCTTTCCAGGGATAAAATTTCATACTCAAGAAGAAAAACTCTCACCCAACACAAACTGCTCTTTATCAAAAGTTTCCAAACTTAACACCTAGAGTTCAAGATTTCTTTAATCATAAACACACATCATAGAAGTTCACAATGAAAAATTTCTGGACAGTCCACTTAACTGGACTCAGTTAAGTGCCTGACTTTTGGTTTTGGATCGGGTTATAATCTCATGGGTTATGAGATTGAGCCTGGTATGTGGGGCTTCCTGCTCAGTGGGGAGTCTGCTTGAAGACTCTCTCCCTCTGCCCCTTCCCCCACTCATGTGTGCCTATGTGAGTGTGTGTGTGTGTGCATGTGTGTGCATGTGTGTGTGCTCTCTCTCAAATAAATAAATAAATCTTAAAAAAAAAGAAAAATGTGCAGACAGAGACATCTCTCTAAATTTAATATTAAGAAGTTTATCTCTCCTTGTGTTTATCTCATTGTTATCTGAGGTATATTTATTAATGGTAGTGGATAATAATAAATATGTTTGTTTTTTTAAAAGATTTTATTTATTTATTTGAGAGAGAGAACATGAGCCAGGGGAGGGGCAGAGAGGCAAATAGACTACTTGCTGAGCATGGAGCCCAACACGGGGCTCGATCCCAGGACCCTGAGATCAGGACCTGAGCTGAAGTCTGACACTTAATCAACTGAGCCACCCAGGCACCCCTAAATGTGTGTTTTTTATTTTTCCATCCCTTTCCCCTGTGTCTGTTCTTTCTTTTCTACCCTGATATTTATCACATTGTTCTGTAATTATTAATTTCGTCATTGACTTCCCCTACAGGACTAAAAGCTGAGATGTTGAGCTCTCCAAGGACAAGAGGGTCCTTTAATCAAGACTTGTACCTAAGCACTGACCCAAGAAGAGGACTTACACCCACTCCCATTATTTCACTTAAACTGGAAGAGTGATGTCTTCATTTAAAAAAAGAGAAAAGGTTAGGCACTTTCAGTGGTCCTAACTTGTTTATCTAACTTGTTTAAATAAAATGCTACTTTATATAAGAAGATATTTTAATATTATTTAAAAAGAAAAAGTAACATTAATTCTGTGTTCTTAGAGGCAGGGACCCAGTTAGAGGACTGAGCTAAAATTCACGCTAGATATCTGAGGTTAGTTCATATACTTAGGACAGATTAGTTAATAGGGACATGGACCTGTGTGCTTGCTTTACCTGAACTTTGGATGAGTTAGAGTTTAAAGTTTTAAACTATACTAAGATGAGTTCACTCCTGTATTTCTAGAATAAAGATCCTTGTTCTGAGGCACTTCCCAGGAAAACCACCAAACAGTATTCTATGCATTCAAAAAGCAACAAAAGAAAGAGCATTAGTGGTAGAAGTCCTTGCTTCTCAATTCCCTACCAAAATAAAAGTTAAATTTGTGTACTATTTATGTTGGAATCTCAGAATTTCATTTTGTTTGAATGTTAGAATCTGGCAGTGCAATCCTGCTGTGAATTAGGCTGGCTACTTTAGCATATAAACATCAAGGAGGTGTTATAATAGATGCTGCTTTCAAAACACGAAAATAAGTCAAAGTATACTGCAATAGATAAACTTCTCTACCCCCCTCTCTCTGACACAAATACACACCGATGTATCAGAACATTTCAAATTATTAATTTATATATATAAATATATTTAACCTATTTCCTTATGGGTTTAATTTCTTAAAATGAGTATAAATTCTGAAAGCAAAATAAAAATAATACATCTAGAGAAATTTCATGCACTTTGAATTGTGTGGATATAAGTTATATTAGCATGACCAAAATATGGAGAAAGCTATGTGCTTTAATTGTGTAAATTGTGTGGTATGTGAATTATCATAGAAAAGCTGTTTTTGTTACTGTTTTGAGGGCCCTAAGAGAATGAAAAGACAAACCACACACTGGAGAAAATCTCTGCAAAGCTCACATCTGGTAAAAGACTGTTATCTTAAATGCACAAAGAACTCTTAACACTCAAGAATAAACAAACAAACAATCCAATTTTAAAATGAGCAAAAGATCTAAGAGACACTTCACCAAAGAAGATACACAAATGGCAAATAAGCATATGGGAAAATATTCAACATCAGCTGTTATCTGGGAAATGAAAATTAAAGCCGTCATGTATTACTACACACCTATTAGAAGGGCCAATATCCAGGACATTGCTAACACCAAATGCTGGAGAGGATATGCAGCAAGAGCAACTCTTAGTCATTGCTGGTGGAAAGAAATATAAAACAATACAGCTGCTATGAAAACATTTGGCAGTGTTTTGCAAAATTAAACATAATTATTATATGACCCTTAGTATTTACTCAAATATGTTGAAAAGTATGTTTACATAAAACCTGCATATAAATGTTTACAGCAGTTTAATTCATAATTGCCAAAACTTAGAAGACATAAAGATACCCTTCAATAGGTGAAAAAACTGTAACACAGTGATACAGGACATATTATTCAGTGCCTCCCCAAGAAAGAGTTATCAAGTCCTGAGAAGAGTGGGAATTTCAGTTTTGTATTACTAAGGAAAATAAAGCTGTCTGTAAAGGCAATATCCTGTAGGATTTCAATTATATGACATTCTTGACAAAAGAACACTAAAGGTATAGTAAAAAGATCAATAGTTGCCAAGGGTTTCAGGGGAGGGAGGGAAGGATAAATAGATGAAACTCAGGAATTTTTAGAGTGGTAAAAACTTTCCATATGATACATTATGGTGGATACGTGTCACTGGACATTTGTTAAAACCCATAGAATGTACAACAAAGAGAAAGAACCCTAATGTGAAGTATGGACTTCAGTTGAAAATAATATTTCAATATTGACTCACTGATATAATCACTGTGTACCACACTGATGCATGGTGTTAATAATGAGGAAAACTGTGTATATGTTTGGGGGGACAGATGAAGTGGTATGTGCTTTCTGCTCAAATTTTCTGAAAACCTCAAACTGCTTTAAAAATAGTCTATTAATTTTTAAAAAATCAGTGGACTATAAAAATGAAAAAAATACCCCAAACAAAAATAATAAAATGGAAGGGCTCAGTGGTAGAGATGACAGTTACTGAATCAGTGTACTTGAAGACAGATTCACAGAATTTACCCAACCTGAAGAGTGAAAAGAAATAGACAAGAAATGGAGCTTCAGGGGTCTGTGGGACAACAGCAAAATTTCCAACATTCCTATCATCACCATCCCAAAAGGAAAAAGAAGAAGAAGAAAAAAAAAAAGGAATGAGATTAAAATACTATTTAAAGAAATAACAGCTGAAAACTTTCCAAATTTGGCAAAAGACACAAATTTATAGACTCTGGAAGTTGCACAAGTCCCAAAGAGAATAATCTGAAAGAAATCCATGCCAAAGACACATTATAATTCTGAAAACAAAAGAGAGGATAAAAAACAAAACAAAACAAAACAAATCCTGAAAGCAGCCAGAGAGAAATGATGTATTACCTATAGGTAAAAAGTGCCAGAGAACTGAATGCCGGAAAATGCATTTGAAACCGTGGAGGCCCGAAAGGAGTGGCACACAGTTTTCCACATGCCGAAAGAAAAGATCAAGCAATTATGAATTCTACATCTGGTGGAAACTATACCCTCAGGAATTAAGGGGCCATAAAGACATTCTCAGATGAAGGAAAACTAAAGAATAGTTTGCCAGAAGACCGGTGTTTAAGACTGGTTAAAGGAAGTTCTTTGAACAGAAAAGATGTGATAAAATCGAATCCTGGAGGATCAGGAAGGAAAAATGGTGCAAAGTGCAGCAGTATAAGCATATGCCACAGAGTATAGTTTTCCCCATGAAATTTGTGTCTTTTTGGATGGTTGAAACTAAACTTACAACATTTATTTGATAATCAAGATAACATTTTCCTGGGATATACATGGAAATGAGATTTTCCCACTTCACCTGAAGTGGTAAAATAGAGAACCTGTGGACTGTAATGCTGCACATGTATATTTTAATACCCATAGCAAGCACAACAAAAAGAATACAAATACAACACTCAAAAACATTGTAAAGACTGTTCCCAACTTAAGATGGTTTAACTTATGATATTTCAACTTTATGATGGTACAAAAACGATATGCATTCAGTAGAAACTGCATTGAATTTTGTATTTGGATCTTTTCCCGGGTTAGAAATATTTGGTAGATACTCTCTTGTGATTCTGGCAGCGTCAGCAAGCCACAGCTCCCAGTCAGCTATGTGATCACGAGGGTAACCGTGGTACACTTATAGTCACTCTGTACCTGTGCAAACATTCTGTGTTTCACTTTCAGTAAAATAGTCAATAAATTACATGAGATAGTCAACACTTCTTAAAAAACAGGCATTGTGTTAGATGATTTTGTCCAACTCTAGGCTAAAGCAAGTGTTCTAAGTACATTTAAGGCAGGCTAGGCTAAGCTATCATGTTCAGTAAGTCAGATGTACTAAATGTGTTTTCAGCTTATGATATTTTCTTTTTTTTTTAAGGTTTATTTATTTAAGTTATCTCTACATTCGATGTGGGGTTCGAACTCATGACCCTGAGATCAACAGTTGCTCTCTCGGTCGATTGAGCCAGCCAGGCACTTCTCAACTTATGATATTTTCAACTTACACTAGGTTTATCAGGAAATAACCCCATTGTAAGTTGAGGAAGATATGCAGATAAAACAAGATGAAATCTTAAAAAGTATTCAAGTAACACAGAGGAAGGCTGCAGTAGAGAGACAGAGGAAACATAAAGAAAATCAATAATAAAAATGGCAGAGTAAAGCACTAACATATCAGCAATTACTTTAGATGTAGAGGATGTAAATACACAAGTCAAAAAACAGATATTGGATTTAAAAAATTGTCCCACATATATTCAGATGACAAGAAGCTCACTTCAAATTCAATGACATCAATAGACTGAAAATCAAAGGATGTCAAAAAAATACACCAGGTAACATTTATTTAAAACAAACACAAGTGGCTATATCAACATCTGATAAATTGGACTTCAGAACAAATAAAATTACTAGAGGCAAAGAAGGACATTATATAATGATAAAAGTTCAATCCGGCAGGAAGACATAAAGGTGTATACACTAAAAAATAAAATTTCGAAATACATGAAAAAACCAACTGAACTGAAAGAGAAATAAACAAATCCACAATTAGAGTCTTCAACACCCCTCCCTTGAAAACTGATAAAACTACTAGAAAGAAAACTACAAAGGATACAGAGGACCTAAACAACACAATCGATAAACAGGATCTAATATATATATATATATATATATATAGAATAATCCGCTCAACGACAGGAGAACACGCAATTTTATTTTAAGCACCAATAGGACATTCACCAAGATAGGTCATATTTTGTATCATAAAACAAACCTCAATAAACTTAAAAGAATTGGCATCCCACAGAGTGTATTCCCTGATGATAATGGAATAAAACTAGAAATCAATAACAGAAAGGCAACAGAAAACTATTGTATCTTCTAAATTATTCATTGATTAAAAGCAATATTTCCTAGTATTCCCTACTTCATTGTGTGTTTCTGTGTGTCTCTCTGTGTTTTGAACAATTTAAAATGAACAAAAAATGCAACGTAAAGGTGTTTAAGATGATGCTTGCAAAACAGGGAACAGAGTTAGGCCTTATTATAATGATGGTCAAAATTATTAAGTCATTGTTTATCTTCTCCCTATCAATATATCTAATAGTTCTTGTCCAGGTAAAGTAATTATTCACATGTGTATCTGATTAAAAAATATCTAAATATTCTAAGTTAAATTTTATATTAAATTTAAAGCAACCAATTGGGGGAATTAGAGGAAGGTGGTCAAAAGGTGCAAACTTCCAAATGTAAGATAAATACTAGGGATGTAATGTACAACATGATGACTACGTATAAAACTGCTGTATGACATATAGACAACTTAAGAGAGTAAATCCTAAGGATTCTCATCACAAGGAGAAACATTTTTCCTTTTTGCCCTTTCTTCTTTCTTTTCTTTTTATTGTATCTATATGAGAAGATGGATGTTAGCTGAACCTATTGTAGTAATCATTTCATAATATATATAAATCAAACTATTATGATGTGTGCCATAAACTTACACAGTGATGTCTGTCAATTATTTCTCAATAAACCCAATAAAACTCAAAGAAAACAAACACTAAATCTCTCCCTCTCTCTCTGTGTGTGTCTCTCTCTCTCACATGCACACACACATAAAATACCAGTTTACTAATCCGGAAGTGTAGCATGAAAGATGTTGCAAATTTCTTGAAATGATTTTATAGGAAATACAGAGTAAGATCAGAGGAGGTGGGTGTCCATACACGTTTGTGTATGTGTACTACATGCTAAGGGAGGCAGTACATTTTTTGCTGAGATGTGATTTGAAAACACATGTGAGTTGCTGAGATGGTAGTTTGAAAATCTGAGGGCATATATTATTAATACTTAATATGCAATAATTTATTTTTAGTTTGATCTAAATATGATAGGGTTTCATATCCTTTTAATCTTAATAAATTTGGCTGTTACGGGGCAAACATTTGCGTCCTCCCAAAAATCATATATTGAAGCTCTAATCCCCAATGTGATGGTATTTAGAGGTGGGGCCTTTGGAAGGTAAGTAGACTTAGGTAAGGTCATGAAGGTAGAGTCACTCTGATGGAATACGCCTTCATAAGGAGAGGAAGAGACACCAGAGCTTTCTTTCTCTCTCCTACGTGAAGATACAGTGAGAAGGCAACTGTCCGCAAGCCAGGAAAAGGGCTCTCACCAGACCCCAACGAGGCTGGCATCTTGATCTTAGACTTCCAGCCTTCAAAACTGTGAGGAAATATGTAGCTGTTGTTAAGCCACCCAGTCTATTGTACTTTTTTTCTGGCAGCCCAAGCTGACTAAGACAGGTGTGGGGATTGTGACAGGTATTGGGAGGAGGAAGAATCTAGAAATCTTAACCTGCAAAATAAAGCACATACAGAGTGTGCCTGGAATTTTAACTTAAATTAAGAAAGATACAGAGTCAGAGAGCCTTGCAAAAAGCCAAGGTAAGACTTTCAGGAGGAAGGAACAGCAAGTGCAAAGCTTGTTGAATATTAATGAAAATGCTAAGGAGGCTGCATGTCCAGAGCATCAAAAGTGGGGAGAGACTGGTAGAAAGAAGTTGATGTTGGAGGGTGGGTTGGAGTCAAATTTCAGGCTTAATAATATGTTGGATATTATTCTCCTTGCATACACCATTAAAGAGTTTGAGCAGAGTTTGGTTTACACTTAAAACACTTTCTCACTGGGAGGTTGGGGTGGCAGTAATGGAATAAGAAAGACCAGGAAGGAGGTGACGGCAAAAAACAATGTGAGAGGTAATAGTGGTGTGAATTAAGGTTATGTCATTGAAGGCAGTTCAACATATATTTGTTGAGTAGAACTAACAGGATTTCCTGACGGATCAGACTTCAGAGATTTTTACATAAACAACTAGATGGTTGGTAGCATCCTTAAGTAAGATGAGAGGAAAGATTCGGAAAGGGAAGGAAAGGAATACTACAAAATTGTTTGGTTAATAAAGAATAAGCAATTGAGATATATGTTTATAAAGTTATAACAGGTTTTTTAAAAAAATTATCATCTTGTGAAAGGACATTAACATAATAAAATAATGGCAACATAGGACAATGTATAATTTTGCTAAAAGTGTGTGGTAGAGGCAACTGAAGTAATTATGGACAAGGGAAATTGCTGTCATTTTTTAATAGTCAAAGAAACTTTATTATTTTTGAATAAGGAAACAGATTTGAGCTTTTCATAATGACTGAATCTTTCATTTTAAATGAGAATCTACAAATATGAACTTTCATTAATAAATTTTAAACACATCATTTTTTTAATGGTGGTTAAGAGTGAGTATGTTTGTATGTTTCCCTTACATTGAGAAAAATAAAGTAAAGGCAATTATTAGTTAATGCTGATGTACTAGATTTAAGGAGAAATGTATATATTGAAGATGAAAAAGTGAATAAAAACTTAAGAGTGGTTAGAAGGGTCTTTTATGATCGAAATTGGTTTTACACATGTCCTTCTTCAGAACTTCTCAACTTATGCCATGTCCTTTCATTTATGACATATTTATGAATATTAATGTACATGACACTTTATGAAAAAGAATAAACAAATCAAAACCACTTTTAGGATCAACAAGAGTTTGGGAAATAATCTGACATTTTTCAGTTAAAACACCACAGCCTTTTGTGCAAGCTAAAGAATACATCCTATTGGAATTAATTAATTGAAAAAAAAATCAAAGGCTTTCTTGTATTAGTAATACTGAGACCACAAATATTCAAATAATAAAGTGTTTTGAATTTTTTTAATCATTGTAAAACCTTTTGAACAATCTTAAATTTACTTCTACGCAATGTAAGTTCCTGTGAATATTGGGTACCCAACTGATAAACATTTTCCTTTGATGCTATTTGTTTTCATTCATACAGAGTTTCAGTATAGATCATTCAGTTTTAATGTAATACTGACTTTTATTCCCTGGAAACTACAAACAGCCCCAGGGAAGTGATTCTGTTGAAGAGCTGAGGTTTATATTTAACTTACTGAGATTCCCCAGTGTGTTTGCTCAGTGAATATATTTAGTAAATAAGCAAGTCATCAGGAAAAGAAAGGAGCAATAGTTAACTTGTGAATAAGATCTTTTATATGGTTATCATGTGCCTCTTGTATTTCCTTAAATATTAAACATGTTCAAGGAAATAGTATTTGTTTTCATCTTGATTTTCTCAGTAGCTCTTAGCAGAACTGTAGCAAACATAGTAGGTACCTGATAAATTCTGTGTGAATTGAGCGTGTCATAACTTATAAAACGATGTTGTTGTTTTTTTTCCTGAGAAGTTACCATTAGTTTTTGATTCTAGATGGAGACTATAGATCAATAACTATTATTACCTAGGGATGGGCAAGAGATTAGCCTGTTTATTGTCAGGTTAAAGCCCACAGACATATTTTGTCCATTAAATAAAAAGAAAATTATAATTTAAGCTCTAACAAAAATAATTAATTCATGGAAACATGAAAATCTACCCTTGAGACAGAAGAATCTAGATTTGCATTGTTCTGGATTAAGAGATATAGGCTACACTAGATGATATTGTTAAATAGCATATTAAAGTATGTTGAATATATATAAATTAAAAATGCATTTATTCTTTGTTCATTCATTTAAAAATAATATAGATTTTGGCCAGCACTGTTGGAGGTACCAGACAAAATGCCCTGAAGGAAACAGATAATTTTCTTAGTCTCATGGATTTTTTATTTTATTTGGAATGAGGATTGGGAGAAGAGGATAATAAGTGAATGAATGAGTAAATATATTATAAGCTAAATAGTGAAAATTGCTAAAAAGAAAAAAAAAATAAGGTAAGGGAGATTGTAAAGTGCCAATGTGAGCATATCGCTATTTTATAAAGAGTTCATAAGCATTGTAACTAGGGTATAAAGGGTAGCCAGGAGGAGACCTTTTTGCTAAACCAAAAATCTGAGAAAAGAGAGGAAGTGAGTCATGAGGCTACATGGGGACAGAGTACTGAGTAAAAGGCCCTGTGGAAAGTGAATGCTTGAAATGTCCAAGAAGCAAGGACATCCAGTATGGCTGGAGTGGGAGTGAGTGAGCTGGACATCGAGAAAAATAAGATTGGAGGGGTAATTTCAAAACACTAGGTGCTAATTATTCCAAAGAATATACAGTTTTATAATAATACATTTATTTCTGAGTGTTTTGTGGTATCTTTTATTTACCAGGCATGATGCTAAGTGCTTAATATAAATATCATTTAGTTATCATAATCATTCTGTAAATAAACCTTAGACAAGTCATATAATTTGACAAGGTTATGAAATAGTTAAATTTCTGAATTGAGGCTATTTTTACCGCCATTGTTGTTTTTTTTTCTTTTTATTCATTTTGAAAATGTTTTATCATTTATTACTTTAATTCCTTTCTCTCTCCTATCTATATTTGGATGGAATGACCTAAGTCATAACAATATTTAGTATGCAACTAACAGCGGCCTTGTCTCTACTGGAGTGGCTAAAGTGTGCTGCAAAATAACATTCTAATATCCGATTCATTGAGCAGCACCTATTTGTCATGGCATGTAATGAGTATCTAGCAACACCACTTTTGCACTTATGACCTGTTCAAATTTTATGTCCTATACAAATGTTTGCAAGCTATATAAATCCAGCTGCAAGTTGAATGAATATCTGAACTCACAGTTAAAGATTAATAAATTAATGATCTGAACTCACAGTTTAAAAGTAATGATCCTTCCACTACAGAGGAATAAGCACTAACTAGGTGAGCAAACAGAATGTAAGTTTGATTCTGAATCCATATTTTACCCAAATACAATTGCTTTGGATCAGACCAGTTTCAGAAGAACTGCTTTTCATTCAATGCCTTTCCATCACTCCAAAATATAAAACGAATGGAAAAAGGGAACATGTGTTAGTGCTTAAACAAAATGAGAACATGGAAGAAATTTGCCTATCAGTGGATCTTATATAGTTCAGATAGATTGTTGATGAACCAGAAGGTTCTTTTGAATTAAATCACCAGTCATCTGAAGCTCTTTCAGAAGTTTAGACAGCCCAGCAGTGACTTGCAATTTCTGATACCAGTGACAAATGACCTAAATCAAAAATATTGGATTTGCATATTCATAATGCAATTTGAGTACTAATGCTCTTGACCACTAGGGAACTCTTGATATAATTATGTTAATTTCCAATATGTTTCCCAGTGTTGTCTCTGTACCAGTGATTGCTTACATGAAAGTTAATATTTTACTTTTAAAATAAAGTATGAAAATAAATAGCATAGTTTGTTTCATAGAAGCTGAATTATATTAGAAAATATATTCACATAAGCAAATATGAAGATAATTGACAGATTGTGGCTGAATTAATATCAAGAGTTTTGTTTATATTTAAATTGCCTTTAGATCAAAGTCACTATATTGTAACAGTTCCGTGAAAAATGCATTGGCTAGAAAATACTGCAGTTCATTTGGCCACCCTAACAACTGATGCCATGGTTTCTTGAGCAATTTGACTGCTGCAATATATAGAGAGGATGTAGACAGACGAAATGAATGAATTGACATGCCCCTGTCCAGTGCAACCTCAGAATAAAGACTTGACAATTATTAAGCAAATTTTATTTCATCTGTGAATAATTAATAATTAATGATGTGAATACATACAGGACCCGGAAAATAAAAAATATAAAAACCACCTTTTGTTCGACCTACAAACATAAAATGCAATTCAAATCTGAATGTTTCCCATCAGGTTACAGGAAAGTAGATATGCACATCTCAATGAAAACACATTTTCCATGTTCTCTTCTTTTTGAATAAGCTCACTAAATTTCTGTCATGGGAAGGTTAAACAAACTTTTTCCAATTTACCTTGGTTTCACCCAAACAAGAATATCAAATATGTCTAACTGTAATGCATATAAAATATTTAATACATTCGGAACACTATGTGACACAGTAAAGAATTAAATTCCTTTTCTTAAGAACAATGATTGAAGATAGAAGGGCATTAGAGGAACAATGAACAGAACAAACACATGTATTGTGTATGAATTTGAGATACTGTGAATAATAAATAGTGTGTTCATTGTATGATGATCATAATGTTAAATTTAGAAGACCAAATTTTTGTGTAGATTAATCCAAATAAAAATAGTAAAATTCTTTCCAAATTTTGGCTACATAGTAGCAAATGTTCTTAATGAACAAAAGGAAAAAGATTTGCTGATTAGAAGATCAGAGTTCTGAAGCTCTGCTTTAAAAAGTTGTCTGAGAACTTGCATAGGGTAATGTTTGAGTGCCTCGGCGGTAACCTTAAGAATAAAAAGTCATTGCCGAAGTTAAGAACAGGACATTTTTGTTCAGCAAGATCTAACGAGAATGAATAACAATGAGATCATTAATCAAAACAATGCCAATGTCCAAGATATTCGAAAAATTTAGAAAAGAAGGGTATTTCTTCACGAAGAACCACATGTCAAAGAAGATAGCGGTAGAAAGGGCCAAGATTTAAAAAAAAAAATTCACCAAGAGGCCACTGTGAAATAAATTTGCATAATGTTGCATTTCACCTTTCTCAGGGGGAAGAGGACATTTGATAGTCCTAGCCAGGCCATCCTTTATAATTGTAAACCCTAAGTCTTAAATGTAAAATTAAATAGGATAGTGTGTATGTGTGTATTTAACTGTTCCTGGTAATGTTATACTAAACACACAAAGAAAAAAAAGGACTTACAGCCATATTATTTTATACTGATCTAATGAGTTATGGCTTGCTATTGGTGCTATAATAACATTGTGTATAGCTTTTGTTACTAAAATAATTGCGCTGAGGGTAGGATCTGTAGCTCCTGACTCCCAAACTGACTGTTTATGTTTTCTACCAAATCTGAAGAATCTATAGGTAGTCAGTAGGTGGAGCCAAAAATTGAATGTTATCCTAACTAAATCCTTTTTTGCACATCCAAGAGTCTATTTTCTTTCTTCTCTTAATGTCTGCGATATTGCCCAATCTTTCTGATGGACATCCTTTTTTACTTTTCTAACTGTGCTCAAAAACCTGGCCAAGATGGAAAGTCCATGGGTGACTTGATTGACTGATTGATTGATTTTCTTGCTAAGCCTTGCTCACTGGCCTGAATTCCATAGTCTCTTTCCTCAATCAGAGCTACTTGATCAGTTTTCCTTGTTTTCATTGTATTTTCTTTCCACAGCTGTGTCATTCCATGGAGGATAGTAGTATGTCTAAGACCAGATTCCCTAAGTCATTTGGAGGATGGTAAATGTCCCCAGAATGGCTCAAAACCCATCACTAATCTACACCTTCTGTGTCTGGAGCCTATATTTCACCTGTCAAATCACATTTTATATTTTAAGATGCATTTTCATTCCAAAGTAGTATGCAACTACAGTGTATTTTAACCATATTCAAGTAATGGAAATGGAAATAATCATCTCCCTAGCTTTTTACAGTTCTTTTAAACCACAAAATTTGGAAAGAATGTATATTTTGCTGGGATTCTTAATTTTAATGAATTATGACTTATAAATTCCTTAAATTCAGTGCAATATCTAAATTGAAATACTTAATAGGGTGTGAAATAACCAATATTTTCTAAGAATATTTTTGCCACTCTACATTGGTCAAAACATTCCTACTCCCCATAAATCAATTTCTTCAACAAAGATAAAAAAATAGAGAAAGTTTTAATGGTAATAATATAAATTAACCAAAGGCAATTATCTAAATTATATCTTCTAACATAAAAAGAAGTGGTAGAGAATGATGAAAAAAGTATTTGTCCTGAAAAATTCAATGAAGGAATCAGAAATTTTAAGGTTGAATCATTAACACATAGATGATGAAATTTTATTTCCATATATGAGTAGCAACTGATTGTTCTTTTTAAATCAATAGATGAAGAAATAAACAAGGTGCCATGATTTCCTGATTTTATTCACACACATTTTGATAAGATGAATGTTAGACAATGTATTTAATGACTGAGGGCTTCATATAACCATAGAGTAGATTATCTTTTTGAATATTTTTATTAAGCAGCTTTTGTGTAGCTCTATTGCATGCATTTTATATATTAATTATGGCACAACAATTTATATTTCAGCTATCCACACTTGAGAAAAATGGGTATATTCAAGTTTTAAAAGAATAACTTTTATTTGTTAATGCCATCTCTATCTGGATACATTTAGAGCAGTGTATATATGGAACTGTCAAGTTCAATTCATTTACTAATGACTTCAGTGTCTTTTCTGATGGCCTAAATTTCATTGAACATCATTTGAATACTACTGAATACATAGAGCAGATTCACTTCCAGCATGTCACATTTCTGTCAACAAATAATCTAAAAACTCATTATTCTCTACATCACATTCTACTTTGGATGAACAAATTTCACATTGTGAGACAACGTCAGCTATGTGTTAAACTGACACTAGAGGTTCTTGGATTTAATTTGCTAAAGACACGTATTTTTAAAAATGGACTCACAGAAGGTAAGTTCAATCCTCAAACCCCCAGAAAATATGATTGGGCAAGGAGAATTGTATTATTGCATCAACACATTTGGTATTAATTATGATAGGTGGGTGAGTTTTAGATTTATTTAAAACCTCATCTACTTAAAACTCTTATAACCAATATTAGGTTGGGTAGTGATAAAAAACCCATTTATATGTGTATGTGCTTTAACCCAAGAGAACAAACAAAAACATAAAGGTGCAAAACCATACGTGCACACACACATATCTACAAAGTCATATAAGAGATTATTCATCCTATTTTTAGTGAGAGGTCATATGTCTACTATTCACAAAAGTAAATAATAGTGATTTGTGGGATTAAACTATTTTTGTTATAGCATAAATTCACTTCATATTTTAAAATAGAATACTTCAGTAATTTTAAACTTCTACAAAACAGAAAATGTCATAAATAAGATTTTTAATGCATCCATGTCCCTTTCTCATTTCCTACCTCCCTTCTACTTTTCCAAGTTTGTTTTAGATTCTAAAAGGTAGAGCAGAGATCAAGCATATATGTTATGGAAAATCTTCCTAAGATGTTTCTAATTAGAGCTCTTACACAATACTCATTTTGCTCACCACCACTCTCCTTCTCCCTAAAATTTTGTACTTACTCTATCACCTCAAAAACATTTTAATGTCATTAATCTAAGCTATGGTAGCTTCTAATGTTACACCCAATTTCATTTTATGCTAAGAACCATTGTTTTCCTTGACATGTTCATTCTTATCCTAAACAGCATTATAAATTTTACCCAAAAAGTGAATTTTTAAACCACTTTAAGGGACATAGTATGTGTATGTGTGTTTATATGTGTGTCTGTATGTGTGTACATAACCACATATCATGGTAAGCAACTTAGAGCTAGATTTAAATGAAAGTGGTAAGCGGTCAGCTGGCCATATAGTCTCTAAGACATCCACTCTTACTCATAGCGAATGTAAACCAAAATAAGTTTACTTTGAATAGTACACATCGTATATCTCTTGCAAAAATATTAAGTGTGTGCATGTAAATATCAATAATTATATACTCAGGGTGGAGTGTGTTTAAGATTTTCTCTCCCTCTTCCTCTGACTTTTCCCCATGCTCTCTCTCTTTCTCTCAAATAAATCTTAAAAAAAAAGAAAAAATGTCATCAGAAAGACATTTAAAGAAATAAGATTTGAAATTTTTTCAAAACTTTTTAAGATTCTGACCTATAGATCTAATAACACTCATGAAGTGTAAATAAAAATAAATCGACACCTAGCACATCAGAATAAAACCACATATCCAGAGAGCCAACAGAAGTGGCAGAGGTTGGGAGTTAAGTGGTAGGAAGGAAAGATGATAAAATGTCTTCCAATAAAATGTTATATTTACTGCTGTTTTCTTATCACATATATAACATATATATATTAATTTGCTGAGAAAACACGATTTTCCATTTAAAACTTAATTAGATTTCATAATAGAGCAACAACAAATTTATTTTCAGAAAAGTGGAGAGACTTCGCCACCCATAAAACTCTTCATTTAATTTTTAAAGATTTTATTTATTTTTTGACAGAGAGAGAGAGAGAGCACAAGCAGGGGGGGAGTGGCAGGCAGAAGGAGAGGGAGAAGCAGGGTCCCCGCTGAGCAGGGAGCCTGATGCGGGATTTGATCCCAGGATCCTGAGATCATGACCTGAGCTGAAGGCGGACGCTTCACCGACTGATCCACTCAGGCGTCCCGACCCATAGACCTCTTTAAAGAATATTTTAAAAGTTCTATTTCTGGAAGAAGGACAATAATCAAAAATGGAAAATTTGGGGGAATGAAGAACAATTTAATAAATGTGTGGTGAATATAAGTGAATACTGACTATAGAAGCAAAATTAAATTTTTCCCTTGGGGTTATAAAATGAACTACAGTACAGAACAGTAGCCGACAAGTTATGCTGTTTGCAGGCTCCTTGTATTTTCCATAATCAGGAAGCTTTCAAAATTGGTTTGACCCAGCTGCTCACCAATGTCAACAAGAACATACCTTTTTAAATAGCCGTATATATGGATATATGGATATAGATATGGATTTGGCATAGGTAGAGGTACATGACCACAGGTGCTGAAGATTTCAATTAATCACATTTGTTTCTGGGTTTAAAAGTCCCATCTAACAATTTTTCCCATTTCAACCCAAATTTTCACTCCCCTTCTCCTTCCCATTCCATGTTCTAGGCAGCCACGTAAATGTATGTATTGTGTACCTTTTATGTACTTTTGCAAAAGACTGCTGTTTCCTTATTATGCATTTTTAATGAAGGTAAATTATATCGCTGGCCCAATGCCTTTCTAGCTCACTTCTCTGCCTTTTGCATTCACAGCTTCATTCTAAGGCCGCTTCTCTTTCTGGTGCCATAGTTCCTAGGGCCCCATTTTTGTATTCATGCTAATACAATGCAATGCTAATGCAATGCAATACAATGCAATGCAATACATGCAATGCTAATTTACCCTTTAACTATTACAAAATAAAGAAAAGATTCTGAGTTTTATTTTGATTGGGCCAGCTTAAGTCAAGCACCTAACTTTGAACTAACACTGTTGTATAGGGGATGGAAATACACTGCTTTATTTAGGCCAAATAAGTGTTTAGGAAATGAGCCAATTCTACCCAAACTGTAAGTTGACTTTAATAAGAGGGAATGCTTGGTCTCCAAAGGAAGTCTGAATGGGAAACTGGGAAGGGAGTATAGACACTGGATACCAACAAATCACTGTCTTTTGGATTGCTGCTACTCCAGACACACTCTGTAGGCCACTGGCAGTCCATAGTTCATTACTAAACTGACAAGATACGTAAAGAAATTGGGAATGTGTGTGTTCAGTGTATGCATATAGATATTCAACACTCAGAATCCTTATTTCACTCCTAAGAACAAAATGTTATGTATGTAATAATAATTTTCTAAATTCTACATCTACCAGAATGCTTTCAATAATCTACACATATAATTTTAAAAATATTTTCCTGGGGCGCCTGGGTGGCTCAGTTGGTTAAGCGCCTGCCCTCGGTTTCGGTCATGAACTTGGGGTTCTGGCATCGAGTCCCACATCGGGCTCCAGCCCTGTCTCAGGCTCCCTGCTCTGTGGGAAGCCTGCTTCTGCCTCTCCCTCTGCCTGCCATTCCCTCTGCTTGTTCTCTCAATCTCTCTCTCTCTCTCTCATAAATAATCTTAAAAAAAACTGTTTAAAAAATATTTTCCTTTTTCATTCTGTGCTATTTTTCTGATTTATTCATTTAAATATTATGTAAGGTGGGGGGCAGAGCAAGATGGTGGAGGAGTAGGAGACCTGGATTTCGTCTGGTCTCAGGAATTCAGCTGAATAGGGATCAAACCATTCTGAACACCTACGAACTCAACAGGAGATCGAAGAAGAGAGTAGCAACAACTCTCTGAACAGAGAAGTGACCACTTACTGGAAGGTAGGACGTGCACAGAAGTGAATCTGAGGTGATATTCGGGAGGATAGACAGCGGGGGAGTGGGCCTCCGCAGGCCGCTTCTGGCAAGTGCTAGAGCCGCGGAGCACAAAATCGGAACTTTTAGAAGTCAGTTCTGCTGAGGGACGTAACTCCAGTGGCTAAACAGAGGTGAAAACCTCATGGGACAGTGTGGACTCAGGACCCTCGGGGTCACAGAAAGACCAGGGTGCCTGAGTGCAGCAGAGCTCCCAGGTATTGGAGCGGGGAAGCCGGCTGCAGAGACAGAGCTGAGGCGTGGGCTCTCAGTTCGGGGTGGCCATAAACTGTGATCCACGGCCCAGTTGGGCCACTGCACCTCCAGCAGGGACCCAACAAGCAGCAGATCCGGGGAGACTCCCCTTCATCCCTCAGGAGGAGTGGCACGGGAGTGCACTGCAGGGATCTGCTGGGTTTGGAGACTCCACACAGGCGCGGGTGACAGAGATAGAAATGCTTGGTCACAGGCTGGGTGAGCACGGAGTGCGGCCAGAGACAGGGGAGATGGGAGTGACTGACTGCTTTTCTCTAAGGGCGCACTGAAGAGCGGGGCCCCGAGTTCTCAGCTCCTCTGGGCAGAGAGTGGGAGGCCACCATTTTCACCCTTGTCCTCCAAAGCTGTACCGAGAGCTTGCAGGGAACAAAAGCTCCTGAGAGCAAACCCAAGCAGCTTGTTAGCCCAGACCGGCAAGGGCGGGGCAATTCAGCCTCTGGCAAAGATATGTGGGAACCACGGCAATAGGCCCCTCCCCCAGAAGATCAGCATGAACAGCCAGCAAGCCAAGACCAAGTTTACCAATCAAGGAGAACGGGAGAACTCCAGCGCTAGGGGAATACTGCACATAGAATTCATGGCTTTTTTTTACCATGATTCATTAGTTTTCAAAGTTTCTTTTTCTAAATTTTTTTTTTAATTTTTCTTTTTCCCTTTTTCAATCAACATCTTATCAATCCCTTTTTTAAAAAAAACAATTTTTATTTTTCATTTTTAGAGTCATATTGAATCCCTTCATAGTAGTTACCCTTATTTTTGGCAAATATATATGTTGTTCTCTCTTTAAAATTTTGAGATACAGTTTCTTCTAACAGATCAAAATATACACTAAATCACTAGTGTATGGCTTTGTTCTTGTCTCCTGCCTGATCACATTCTCTCCCTTTTTTTTTAAATCTTCTTTCTTTTTTCAAATAACTTCTTATCAATTTCATCTTTACAGTCATCTTCCATCCCTTCATTGTATCAACCCTTATTTTGTACATATATAAATCTTTCTTCCTTTAAAATTTTAGGAGGTACTTTTTTCTAAAAGACCAAAATATGCCCAAAATCTAGTGTGTGGCACTGATCTATACACTAGCCTGATCATATTTGATCATATATTTTTTTTTGTGTTGTTCTGTTTTTGTTTTTATCTTTTTGTTTATTTTTCTCTTTCTTTTTTCTTTCTTTCCCTTTATTTTCCTCTGGTTTCAGGTCTTTTCTGATTTGTATAGAGTATTTTTGCTGGGACGTTGTTAAGCTATTAGCATTTTATTCTCTCATCCATCTATTCTCCTCTGGACAAAATGACAAGATGAAAAAATCACCTCAGCAAAAAGAACAAGAGGTAGTACCGTCTGCCAGGGACCTACTCAATACGGACATTAGTACGATGTCGGACCTAGAGTTCAGAATCATGACTTTAAAGATACTAGCTGGGCTTGAAAAAAGCATGGAAGTTATTAGAGAAGATCTTTCTGGAGAAATAAAAGAACTAAAATCTAACCAAGTCAAAATCAAAAAGGCTATTAATGAGGTGCAATCAAAAATGGGGACACTAACTGCTAGGATAAATGAGGCAGAAGAGAGAATCAGCGATATAGAAGACCAAATGATGGAAAATAAAGAGGCTGAGAAAAAGAAAGAGAAACAACTACAGGATCACGAGGGCAGAATTCGAGAGATAAGCGATACGATAAGATGAAACAACATTAGAATAATTGGGATCCCAGAAGAAGAAGAAAGAGAGAGAGGGGCAGAGGTATATTGGAGCAAATAATAGCAGAGAACTTCCCTAATGTGGGGAAGGAAACAGGCATCAAAATCCAGGAGGCACAGTGAACCCCTCTCAAAATCAATAAAAATAGGTCAACACCCTGACATCTAATATCATTGTTTTGATTTGCATTTCACTATTGACTATGATGTTGAGAGTATTAACATGGCTTATTAGTCATTCATAATATCTTTTTTGGAGATACATTTATTCAAATTACGTGTCTAATTTTGAAACTAGATTGTGTTTTTATTATAGAGTAATAAGAGGTGTTTTTGTTTTGTTTTGTTTTGTTTTTTGTTTTGTTTTAGAGAGAGATCAAGAAAGCACAAGCAGGGGAGTGGGGGGCAGAGGAAGAGAGAAAATCTCTAGCCGACTCCCCACTGAGCAAGGAGCTGGGCACAGGGGTCAATCTCACGATGCTGAGATCATGACCTGAGCCAAAATTAAGCATTGGATGCTCAACTGACTGAGCCACCCAAACGCCCCAGGAGTTCTTAATATTTTCTGGATACAAGTTTCTTATCAGATACATGATTTGCAAATATTTTCTTACATTTTATGGGCTACATTTTCATTTTTTAATAGTGTCCTATGAAGCACACTATGTTTTAATTTTAATTAAGTCAAACTAATCAGTCTTTTTCATCACTTGACTTTTCAAGATGGAGCTAAGATATTGTTTAACACATGATCACTAGCATTGATTCTTCTGTTTTTTTCCGAAGATGTTTATGGATTAACAAAATATCGTGTATTTATACAATGGGATATTATTAGGAAATAAAAAAATAAAATACTGATACATTCTACAATATAGATGAACCTTGAAAACAATATGCTAAATAAAAGAAGCTAGACACAAAAGGCCACGTATTGAATAATTTCATTTATATGAAATGATCAGAATAGGAAATCTAAAGAGATAGAAAATCTCTTTAGCGGTTGCTAATTAGGGGAAGAGGGGTGGGGATGGTGAATGACTTGATAAAGAGTTCAAGATTTCTTATGGAGACGATGAAAAGTTTCTAAAATTATTATGGTCATGGTTTCACAACTCTCTAAATGTACTTTAAACCACTGAAATGTACACTTGAAGTGAGATGGACTTTCTGTTATGTAAATGCTAAATCAAGGGGCTTATAAACATTTTGCTTGGTAAAAATTCAAAATTTTGTAGTCATAAAAATTAAGTTCTTATAAAATATAAGAGGGGCGCCTGGGTGGCTCAGTCGGTTAAGCATCTGCCTTTGGCTCAGGTCATGATCTCAGGGTCTAGACTTGAGTCTTGCAACTGGCTCCCTGCTCAGTGGGGAGTCGGCTTCTCCCTCTGCCTCTGTCGCTCTCCCAGCTCCTGTGCTCTCGAACTCTCTCTCTCAAATAAATAAATAATCTCTTTTAAAAAAAATAAAACATAAGAATTCAGGAAAACAGAAATTCCAAAATCCAGTCAGATTTTATCATTTGATATCTTTTACCGCCTCAGTTTATAAACATGACAAAGGTAGTAAGTTTAAACATGATTGTCTTTAACTTGGGAGAATATTCCAAAGCATATGTAGTCAGGTGAGAAGAATGTAGTATTAAATTGAGCATTTAAGTGTCCGTTTTTCCCCAACAAAGAGAATGTTACAACTGCAAGCCCTGTTCATACTACCAGTCTTGGTAGAAGAAACTTAATTCAGAGTGAGCAAGTAATTTCTAAACTGGATAAAAGGGACGGAAACTACCTTAAAAAAAAAAAAAGATTTGCACCGAATTTTGAAGAATATGCTTGAGAATAGAGGGATTTGCTGAAAGCAGCTGGCAAATGAGAGGCTCTTGAGTGTGTAATATATAAGAAAATTGGGGGGGGAGAAATGCAGCTATTCAGAAGGATTGCTGTGGTTATGAATTAGATGTTTTTAATGTTCTTTGACAGATGTGAGTTAAGAATGGAATTCCTTTTTAATTATCCTTGCATGGTGAACTGTGTGTAATGCTCAGATTCTGAGCTCTGATGTTTGTCAATGCATTTTCTTTAAACAGTAGTTATATAGCAGATTACCAAGGAGGTGAAAAATAAACATTAATATCTTGTATTTCATAAAGCTCTAACAATTCAAGCATCCTCTCATATGTGAGCTAACCCTGGCTTCATCTTTTGAATTTGTCTGCAAAAACAAGAGAGGTTCATTCAAACAACATTTAAATTCATCCCTACTAACTTTCCACAAAGTTTTTTGGAGAATTAATCAACCGCAGTAGCTCTTGAATAAAATGCTCACAATATAATATTTTAAGCCACAGCTAGCCATTAACACTCTGAAAGATGAACTGCACACATGTTTCATGAAGATTTATACGAAGGGCTGATCTAAAAAATAAGAGATGCTGATAGAGAATTCACCTGGCTTCTAAATGAGGCAATACTCCCCCTGAATTTATTTATTACCAATGTATTTCAATTGTGAGAGATGGTATTAGAACTTGGAACCCACAAGCATCTGGATAGAAATATGAAGATGGCTTGACCTTGCAGATGATGAGTTATTCGCCACTGCTCTTGGGTATTATTCCATCTGCTGTGGGTAAACAGCATGATATTGCCAACAGGGGGAGCTACAGACAGAAGACAAATGAAGCCGATTTTGTTTAGGACTGTAATTTAGCTGAACTGACAATATATTATACCTTAATGGCCCCTCAGAGTGAATTTAATTGATGACCCAACTTAGATATTCTCTTAGAGTATCTTTGTACTGGATTGGATGCAAGCTGGGTGCTTAAGTTTGCTTTCCTGCTGTTAATAGAGTCACTGCCATCTGGAAAAGATAGCAGCTAATATGTTACTGGAATTTGTTCCATTGTTGCTGCTTCTGTGAAGAACTCAAAAAGCTGCTGATAAGCCAAGAGGAAAAGACAAAACTAATGCTTTTCTCAGTGAGGTCTAAAGAGGTTTAGTAAATAGACAAAGATCACTAACACTTTAAATGTGTTTTTAGTTTCATTTTCAGTCAGGTTAAGTGAAAATAAAGTTTGTATTGGATAACAAAATAAATGCTTTTAGTGGAAGTGTCTGTTACTCATGTGTCATGTTATTCATTTTGTGTACACAAACACCAAATAAAAAGTCCAAAAAGAAAATATTTATAATAAGGAAAGTAGAACTGAGTAATCTTGCTTGATAGCATAACTTTAAAAACTAATGACAGATAAGAAGAATTATTCTTATAATTAAGAGTAGTCATAAAATCAATGGTCATTCTTAAATATCAGAATCCTAATTATGAGAATCTTGTTTCTGATACAACAGGGAGTGGAAACAAAAGTTGGGACTAAATCGGTTTTATCTATTTATACATATACTGGAGAGTTTGGGCATTTTCATGTTGTGACAGGATACAACAAAACTAATTAAGAATGTGGTGCCATTCCCCACGTCAGGTTTACTACCAGACCTCAGGTCTTTTTCTGATGTGACATTCATTCATTTATTTATTCACTAAGAGTTTATTAAGCATATTCTATGTGTCAAGTAGTAAGTGATGTGCGAGAAACATAATGACTCAGAAATGTCCTCGGCCTTCAAAGTGCATATACAGCCTAGTAGGAAGAGACACTTGTTTAAATATATGACTGCAATAAGATTATAGGTGCTAAGTTAGAAGTGTGCAAGTATATACAGGACATAAAGGAAGCAGTTCTAGTACTTATTAGTCGATTGTGATCTGTCTAGAACCTATACTGTAGAAGACATATTAGGCACAAATCACTTTGAGTCTCTGGAATTGTTGTTTAGAACACAAATATGTCATGCCCTGTAGGAACTCACACATTAATGGAATCACAATATCTCAGCTCATTTCCACGTCCTTGCTGATTATCTCTTTTTTTTTTTTTTTTTGGATAGTCCTCTAATGTCTTGAAGTCAATATGCATCAAACTAAATTTGTCTTCCTTCCTACTTTCATACACTTGTGTCCCAATCATTTTTCTACCCTCCAAAGCATGAAGACTCAGAGTTATTTTTCTTCTTCTCATTTATTAATCATGTGCACCTGTCGCGGGCTCTTCTATCTCTGTTATCGTTCCACAGCTCAGATACTTTTATCATACTGCCTAATCTCATCAACATGTCTAGTGTTTTTCCTTAGCCATTGCAATTTATATTAAAACCACTTCTTAATGAATTATTAGAAGCATAGCTCTGAACTTACTCTTATCCTCTTCCAGTCTCAAATAATGTTAATGATTTCCTTACGCATTTAGAAAAAAATCCTGACCTGCTATTTCAGGTTCTCCATGCTCATACTCCATACCTAGCCTCCTTTCCCAGTATGTGTCTCATTATTTCCTGCTTTTTTTCAATAGCCCATTTAAAGGGAATTATATAGTATTTCCTCTACCTTTCCTGCAATTTCCCGATTCTCTGCTTTTTTTCTCATGTCATTCATCCTGCAGTGTATTTCTCCATGCATAAAGAAGAAAAATCATTTTTCTATTCTCCAAAGCATGAAGCCTCAGAGTTTTTCTTCTTCTTATGGGTCTATCTAAGTCACTTTAGCTTTAAAGCAAGAGTAAAGGTAAACGTGAATATCCGGTCTTTATATTTAATGGACACTGAGAGAGATTTGTTTATTGGATAAATGACTGAATGAATAAATGAACTAAAGTAAGTGATACTGCATCCATTCTAGATAGCATTAGGTTGTATATAAAAGTCAACTAACTACATATGTAATAAATTCTTTTATTCTACCTGAGCCTAAACCAAGAGTCAGACACTTAATTGACTGAGCCACCCAGGCGCCCCATAATAAATTCTTTTAAGAAAAACATATAATTTAAGAAGAATATATAATTTGGCAGTCAATAACATGCTCAGAATCATCACTGGTGAGTTTTAATTTTGTTCAAAAAGAAAAAGAAAACTTTGGCTAGGTTGAGAAGACCAAAATTAGTTTTATGATCTCAACGCCTCTCATAATTAAAATGAAATATGCTAATTGAGAAAGACATGCTTGTAAAGGGAACACAAACAAAATCACAGAGAGGTAGGAGGTTATTTTTAAAAAGGCCGTAGGGGGGCGTGCCTGGCTGACTCAGTCAATAAAAGAGCATGCAACTCTTGATTTCATGGTCATGAGGTCAAGCCCCACACTGGGGGTAGAGTTTATTTAAAAAAAAAAAGGTCATAGGTAACTACTTCAAAAAGCATTTCTTGAGTTCCCACTATGACCTAGACAATATGGTAAAAGTTAGTTTTACATTGGTCTTAATTTGAGGGGTGCTTAATTATTTTACTTTGCACAAAGATACACTCCAAAAACAAAACAAACACCAGTGAAACCTAACTGAAACAACTGTTATATCCTCTCTGCCATTTCTTCAGTTTTCAACTCATGCTGCCAAAAGGATTGTAAGAAATATGAAATACCATGGCATATCAAAATATTATAACACAGTAGGTGGGAACCAGGAGCCTACATTTTCAGAAAGAGAGACTTTTAAATGACAATAAAATGGAAGACACGGTTCCTCTCCTTAAAAAGAAAATAATAATCTAACTCACAACGTTTTAACTTCTGGAATAATTTGCAGATATACCTATAGATTATTATTTTTTATTTATGCAAGTGGAGTCACTTACTTTAGAAAGTTACCCACAGCTGAAGCTGAAGAACTTAGTCTGCATTCTTACCTTGGGCCTGTTTGACATAAGGACACTCTGAGAGCAGAAGCATCCTCTGCATGAATGCCAAAATGTGCTTTGATTGAGTATGCTTCCCGGCACCCATCTAAGACCTACTCACTCAACTAACTTCAGAGCAGTGGGGATTGCACTGAGTCCTTACGCTACTAGTCTTCAATACCTATTTCATAGAATTAGAAAATTTAGAACCTAAAAGAGGTTTCCTCTAGTTCAACCCGGTCAGTTTACAGATTTGGTCCACACAGACTGAGAGACTTGCCCAAGGTTAAATAGCTTTCTATTAAAAGCAAAGTAAAAACTGGGATTCTCTGTGTGTCTGTCTTTCTCTCTCTAATTTTAGAATAAATATATCGTCATTTCTTTTAGTCCTGTCTTCTGGCACCGTGATATTGATCTTCCTGGACTTTTGTACATAAAAATCATAAGATGTAAGTTATCCTTCATAAAACTATGAAATAATTCCATAACTCAAAATGCATCTATCAATCTTATTTTGAGTTCAATCATATACTGTAGCAATAGACATAAATATGGAGTTTTTTCTAGGATATGTTGTACTAAAAAAAAAAGTAACAGATACTTTAAATGAGCCAAATTTTAATCTTGATAGGAAACATTTCTTTATATTCCTTGGGGTTTCTCTGTTCCCTTAAAACTACAGCACTGAAAAATGTAAGAACTATTTAGCAATAATTGCTGAAGATATGCATATAACACATACTTTTTCTTTTGTTTTGTCATACCGCTGCATTATGGTGAAATTCATTTACAGCAAAAAAATACACAAAAACATGCACTGAAAAGATACGTAAAATGAACTGTCAGTATGTTAGCAAGCTTTCAGTTAAAGCAACTTTTATTTGGCATTTAAACAACAACCATCACCACCACCCTTCAATGAGTTAGTATCTCTGTGATCTGATTTTTGAGATATAGTTTTAAAATATTAATATTTTATTTTTTACTATTCTAAATTTAAATACCTTCTATGGCATTATAAAATCAGATGTTTTAAGGAAAATAGACTTTAAGAGGTCTAATATTCATTAGAAGAAAACTGAGCAATGATAAACTTTCACTTTCTACTTTAAAAGTCAGTTTATTTTCCTTCTGATAAGACATAATTTTAAATTTTTTTTGAAGGAAACATTAAGAAAAATATAAAAATATGATTACTTCTCTTTTAGCATGGTTAATTAAATCTGAGGATAATTAAGAATAAAATGAATGTGAATAATTTTATCAGTGAACAAAAAACTTTACAGTAAGTTGCTAGATATCAAAAAAGTATATTTATAAAACATAACAATATTTTATGTGTATACACTTTTAATTTAATAAGCATATGTTAATGTTTCTCCCTTTTGATATTTACAAAAATAATAAAGGAGAAGAATCAAGCCATACTATTACCTCAAACATAAAGAAAAAGGAATAAAAGAGAATGAGTACAAATTTTTATTCATGAACTATAACTTCGCTATTTCTGGACTTACCCTACAGGTTATGTGGGCTATACACCAGTCATGGCAGCCTCTTAATCATTAGCTAATGAAATTACTCTAGACCTTTCCATTTATAATTTCCTTAGCGGTTGTTCCTAATGTTTTAAGAGCCTTTTACTTTTATATTTGGAGTTACTTTATTTATCTTGTTCCATTTTTAATTAAGAAATTAAGCTCTGGACAAATCTGAAAATCCCATACAAAACAGCTATTTTTAATGGAACTTTCTTGTAAGACTACAAGTGAGATCAAATAGTGACAGGGCGTCATATTCAGGGGATTGCAAATCATATTTCACAGTCCTTGGACTCCTTTATTCAATGAGTAAAACTGATAAAAATCATTTTTTGAAGTACATGGGACACTTGGCACTACATGGTTTGAAAACCATTGATTTAGTTTAATCCAGTGGAACAGTGCTTCTTAAACTATATGTGGTGAAGTGCTAAGATTTTGTTTTAGCTTTATTTCTTTGCTTCTCCTGTTTTTGTAAAACAAAATAAAAATGAATAAATAGAAAAATTCAATAAAAGCAAAGATATAAAATTTAAGTCCTCAATGTTCTAAATATTAGATTTAATAAACCTTACATAATATTTATTTATTTTTTAAGCATTTGAGTTTTATTCTGAGCTTCTCAAGCACAATATCAATCTATGCTGCCAAGATTTTTGCTTTTAGTTCCCCACCTCTCAGTAACACCTGCTCCTCAGTGTAGGCAAACAACAAGTGAAAAGGGTGAACTGTGATCTGTTCCTCCTCCTGTTCTATTTTATAGGATGAAGAAAAGGTTTTGTGTGGGAGAAACTTAAGTTAAAGGTTTTAACAAGGTTCAGACATTCCTTTCCCTAAGCCTGCATGTCCTGTCTCAAACTGAGAAATTTCAATTTGGGGATATGCAAGAAAGATGGAAAGAGGAACCCAGCTTTATGCAATAGATGTAATCCTGAAATTCTGTTTGCACATCACATGTTTGTCAACACAGAAGTTGTTAATTGCTTCAGGAATTAGGTGTTTAAATTTCACCTGTTTTTTTTCTTTATAGGATACTGAAATATCTGCTGATTTTACATCCCTTTGTGATTATAGTATTTATATTTTTCTTTTTAAATTCTTTTATTGTTATGTTAATCACCATACATACATCATTTTTAAAAATTTTTATTGTTATGTTAATCACCATACATCATTAGTTTTTGATGTAGTGTTCCATGATTCATTATTGTTTGAACATAACACCCAGTGCTCCATGCAGAACGTGCCCTCTATAATACCCATAACCAGGCTAACCCATCCCCCCAACCCCCTCCCCTCTAGAAACCTCAGTTTGGTTTTCAGAGTCCATCGTCTCTCATGGTTCGTCTCCCCCTCCGACTTACTGCCCTTCATTCTTCCCCTCCTGCTATCTTCTTCTTCTTTATTTTTTTCTTCACATATATTGCATTATTTGTTGCAGAAACACAGATCTGTGATTCAACAGTCTTGCACAATTCACAGCGCTCACCATAGCACATATCCTCCCAATGTCTATCACCCAGCCACCCCATCCCTCCCATCCCCCACCACTCCAACAACCCTCAGTTTGTTTCCTGAGGTTAAAAATTCCTCATATCAGCAAGGTCATATGATACATGTCTTTCTCTGATTGACTCATTTCACTCAGCATAACACCCTCCAGTTCCATCCACGTCGTTGCAAATGGCAAGATCTCATTCCTTTTGATGGCTGCATAATATTCCATTGTGTATATATATATATATATATATATATATACCACTTCTTCTTTATCCATTCATCAGTCGATGGACATCTTGGCTCTTTCCACAGTTTAGCTATTGTGGACATTGCCGCTATAAACATCGAGGTGCACGTACCCCTTCGGATCCCTACATTTGTATCTTTGGGGTAAATACCCAGTAGTGCAATTGCTGGATCGTATGGTAGCTCTATTTTCAACTGTTTGAGGAACCTCCATACTGTTTTCCAGAGGGGTTGCACCAGCTGGCATTCCCACCAACAGTAGAGGAGGGTTCCCCGTTCTCCGCATCCCCGCCAACATCTGTCATTTCCTGACTTGTTCATTTTAGCCATTCTGACTGGTGTGAGGTGGTATCTCATTGAGGTTTTGACTTGGATTTCCCTGATGCCGAGCGATGTTGAGCACTTTTTCATGTGTCTGTTGCCCATTTGGATGTCTTCTTTGAAAAAATGTCTGTTCATGTCTTCTGCCCATTTCTCGATTGGATTATTTGTTCTTTGGGTGTTGAGTTTGATACGTTCTTTATAGATTTTGGATACTAGCCCTTTATCTGAGATGTCA
>NW_027397069.1:37208180-37419849 GCF_003265705.2 Callorhinus ursinus
GGTATCTCATTGAGGTTTTGATTTGGATTTCCCTGATGCCGAGCAATGTTGAGCACTTTTTCGTGTGTCTGTTGCCCATTTGGATGTCTTCTTTGGAAAAATGTCTGTTCATGTCGTCTGCCCATTTCTCGATTGGATTATTTGTTCTTTGGGTGTTGAGTTTGATACGTTCTTTATAGATTTTGGATACTAGCCCTTTATCTGAGATGTCATTTGCAAATATTTTCTCCCATTCTGTCGGTTGTCTTTTGGTTTTGTGGACTGTGTCTTTTGCTGTGCAAAAGCTTTTTTATCTTGATGAAATCCCAATAGTTCATTTTTGCCCTTGCTTCCCTTGCCTTTGGCGATGTTTCTAGGAAGAAGTTGCTGCGGCTGAGGTCGAAGAGGTTGCTGCCTGCGTTCTCCTTTAGGATTTTGATGGACTCCTGTCTCACGTTTAGGTCTTTCAACCATTTGGAGTCTATTTTTGTGTGTGGTGTAAGGAAATGGTCCAGTTTCATTCTTCTGCATGTGGCTGTCCAATTTTCCCAACACCATTTGTTGAAGAGACTGTCTTTTTGCCATTGGACATTCTTTCCTGCTTTGTCAAAGATGAGTTGACCATAGAGTTGAGGGTCCATTTCTGGGCTCTCTACTCTGTTCCATTGATCTATGTGTCTGTTTTTGTGCCAGTACCATACTGTCTTGATGATGACAGCTTTGTAATAGAGCTGGAAGTCCAGAATTGTGATGTCGCCAGCTTGGCTTTTCTTTTTCAATATTCCTCTGGCTATTCGGGGTCTCTTCTGGTTCCATACAAATTTTAGGATGATTTGTTCCATTTCTTTGAAAAAAGTGGATGGTATTTTGATGGGGATTGCACTGCATGTGTAGATTGGTCTAGGTAGCATTGACATCTTCACAATGTTTGTTCTTCCGATCCATGAGCATGGAATGATTTTCTATTTCTTTGTGTCGTCTTCAATTTCTTTCCTGAGTATTTTATAGTTTTCTGAGTACAGATCCTTTGCCTCTTTGGTTCAATTTATTCTTAGGTATCTTATGGTTTTGGGTGCAATTGTAAATGGGATCGACTCCTTGATTTGTCTCTCTTCTGTCTTGTTGTTGGTGTATAGGAATGCCACTGCTTTCTGTGCATTGATTTTATATCCTGCTACTTTACTGAATTCCTGTATGAGTTCTAGCAGTTTTGGGGTGGTGTCTTTTGGGTTTTCCACATACAGTATCCTATCATCTGTGAAGAGTGAGAATTTGACTTCCTCTTTGCCAATTTGGATGCCTTTGATTTCTTTCTGTTGTCTGATTCCTGGGGCTAGGACTTCTAATACTATGTTGAATAGCAGTGGTGAGAGTGGACATCCCTGCCGCGTTCCTGACCTTAGGGGAAAAGCTCTCAGCTTTTCCCCATTGGGAATGATATTCGCTATAGGATTTTCATAGATGGCTTTTATGATATTGAGGTAAGGACCCTCTATCCCTATACTCTGAAGAGTTTTGATCAAGAAAGGATGCTGTACTTTGTCAAATGCTTTTTCTGCATCTATTGAGAGGATCATATGATTCTGGTTCTTTCTTTTGTTAATGTATTGTATCACGGTGATTGATTTGCGGATGTTGAACCAACCTTGCAGCCAGGGATAAATCCCACTTGCTCGTGGTGAATAACCCTTTTAATGTACTGTTGGATCCTATTGGCTAGTATTTTGGTGAGAATTTTTGCATCCATGTTCATCAAGGATATTGGTCTGTAATTCTCCTTTTTGATGGGGTCCTTGTCTGGTTTTGGGATCAAGGTAATGGTGGCCTCAAAAAATGAGTTTGGAAGTTTTCCTTCCGTTTCTATTTTTTGGAACAGCTTCAGGAGAATAGGTATTAATTCTTCTTTAAATGTCTGATAGAATTCCCCTGGGAAGCCATCTGGCCCTGGGCTTTTGTTTCTTGGGAGATTTTTGATGACTGCTTCAATTTCCTTAGTGGTTATAGGTCTGTTCAGGTTTTCTATTTCTTCCTGGTTCAGTTTTGGTAGTTGATACATCTCTAGGAATGCACCCATTTCTTCCAGGTTATCTAATTTGCTGGCGTAGAGTTGCTCATAATATGTTCTTATAATTGTTTGTATTTCTTTGGTGTTGGTTGTGATCTCTCCTCTTTCATTCATGATTTTGTTGATTTGGGTCATTTCTCTTTTCTTTTTGATAAGTCTGGCCAGGGGTTTATCAATCTTGTTAGTTCTTTCAAAGAACCAGCTCCTAGTTTTGTTGATCTGTTCTACTGTTCTTTTGGTTTCTAGTTCATTGATTTCTGCCCCGATCTCTATTATTTCTCTTCTCCTGCTGGGTTTAGGCTTTATTTGCTGTTCTTTCTCCAGCTCCTTTAGGTGTAGGGTTAGGTTGTGTATTTGAAGCCTTTCTTGTTTCTTGAGAAATGCTTGTATTGCTATATCTTATCCTCTCAGGACTGCCTTTGCTGTATCCCAAAGATTTTGAACAGTTGGTGTTATCATTTTCATTGGTTTCCACGAATTTTTTTAATTCTTCTTTAATTTCCTGGTTGACCCATTCATTCTTTAGTAGGATGCTCTTTAGCCTCCATGTATTTGAGTTCTTTCCGACTTTCCTCTTGTGATTGAGTTCTAGTTTCAAAGCATTGTGGTCTGAAAATATGCAGGGAATAATCCCAATGTTTTGGTACCAGTTGAGACCTGATTTGTGACCTAGGATGTGATCAATTGCGGAGAATGTTCATGGGCACTAGAGAAGAATATATATTCCGTTGCTTTGGGATGGAATGTTCTGAATGTCTGTGAAGTCCATTTGGTCCAGTGTGTCATTTAAAGTCTTTATTTCCTTGTTGATCTTTTGCTTAGATGATCTGTCCATTTCAGTCAGGGGGGTGTTAAAGTCCCCCACTATTATTGTATTTTTGTCAATGTGTTTCTTTGCTTTTGTTCTTAATTGCCTTATATAATTGGCTGCTCCCATGTTAGGAGCATAGATATTTACAATTGTTAGATCTTCTTGTTGGATAGACCCTTTAGGTAGGATCTAGTGTCCTTCCTCATCTCTTATTACAGTCTTTGGTTTAAAATCTAATTTGTCTGATATAAGGATTGCCACCCCAGCTTTCTTTTGGTGTCCATGAGCATGGTAAATGGTTTTCCACCCCCTCACTTTCAATGTGGGGGTGTCTTTGGGTCTAAAATGAGTCTCTTGCAGACAGCATATGGATGGGTCTTGTTTTTTAATCCAATCTGATAGCCTGTGTCTTTTGATTGGGGCATTTAGCCCATTTACATTCAGGGTAACTATTGAAAGGTATGAATTTAGAGTCATTGTATTGCCTGTAAGGTGACTGTGACTGTATATTGTCTGTATTCCTTTCTGATCTATGCTGCTTTTAGGCTCTCTCTTTGCTTAGAGGACCCCTTTCAATATTTCTTGGAGAGCTGGTTTCATGTTTGCAAATTCCTTTAGTTTTTGTTTGTCCTGGAAGCTTTTTATCTCTCCTTCAATTTTCAATGAGAGCCTAGCTGGATATAGTATTCTTGGCTGCATATTTTTCTCTTTTACTGCTCCAAAGTTATCATGCCAGTCCTTTCTGGCCTGCCAGGTCTCTGTGGATAGGTCTGTTGCCAATCTAATATTTCTCCAATTGTAGGTTACATATCTCTTCTCCTGAGCTGCTTTCAGGATTTTCTTTTTGTCTCTGAGACTCATAAGTTTTACTATTAGATGACCGGGTGTTGACCTATTTTTATTGATTTTGAGAGGGGTTCACTGTGCCTCCTGGATTTTGATGCCTGTTTCCTTCCCCACATTAGGGAAGTTCTCTACTATTATTTGCTCCAATATACCTTCTGCCCTTCTCTCTCTTTCTTCTTCTTCTGGGATCCCAATTATTCTAATGTTGTTTCATCTTATCGTATCGCTTATCTCTCGAATTCTGCCCTCGTGATCCTGTAGTTGTTTCTCTTTCTTTTTCTCAGCCTCTTTATTTTCCATCATTTGGTCTTCTATATCGCTGATTCTCTCTTCTGCCTCATTTATCCTAGCAGTTAGTGTCCCCATTTTTGATTGCACCTCATTAATAGCCTTTTTGATTTTGACTTGGTTAGATTTTAGTTCTTTTATTTCTCCAGAAAGATCTTCTCTAATAACTTCCATGCTTTTTTCAAGCCCAGCTAGTATCTTTAAAGTCATGATTCTGAACTCTAGGTCCGACATCGTACTAATGTCCGTATTGAGTAGGTCCCTGGCAGACGGTACTACCTCTTGTTCTTTTTGCTGAGGTGATTTTTTCATCTTGTCATTTTGTCCAGAGGAGAATAGATGGATGAGAGAATAAAATGCTAATAGCTTAACAACGTCCCAGCAAAAATACTCTATACAAATCAGAAAAGACCTGAAACCAGAGGAAAAGAAAGGGAAAGAAAGAAAGAAGAAAGAGAAAAATAAACAAAAAGAAAAAGATAAAAACAAAAACAGAATAATACAAAAAAAAATATATGATCAAATATGATCAGGCTAGTGTATAGATCAGTGCCACACACTAGATTTTGGGCATATTTTGGTCTGTTAGAAAAAAGTGCCTCCTAAAATTTTAAAGGAAGAAAGTCTTATATATGTACAAAATAAGGGTTGATACAATGAAGGGATGGAAGATGACTGTAAAGGTGAAATTTATAAAAGATTTTATAAAAGGAATTGATAAGAAGTTTTTTGAAAAAAAAAAGGGAGAGAATGTGATCAGGCAGGAGACTAGAACAAAGCCATACACTAGTGATTTAGTGTATATTTTGATCTGTTAGAAGAAACTGTATCTCAAAATTTTAAAGAGAGAACAACATATATATTTGCCAAAAATAAGGGTAACTACTATGAAGGGATTCAATATGACTCTAAAAATGAAAAATAAAAATTGTTTTTTTTAAAAAAGGGATTGATAAGAAGTTGATTGAAAAAGGGAAAAAGAAAAATTAAAAAAAAAATTAGAAAAAGAAACTTTGAAAACTAATGAATCATGGTAAAAAAAAGCCATGAATTCTATGTGCAGTATTCCCCTAGCGCTGGAGTTCTCCCGTTCTCCTTGATCAGTAAACTTGGTCTTGGCTTGCTGGCTGTTCATGCTGATCTTCTGAGGGAGGGGCCTGTTGCGGTGGTTCCCAAATATCTTTGCCGGAGGCGGAATTGCCCCGCCCTTGTCGGTTCGGGCTAAGCAAGCGCTTGGTTTGCTCTCAGGAGCTTTTGTTCCATGCAAGCTCTGGTATAGTTTTGGAGGACCAGGGTGAAAATGGTGGCCTCCCAATCTCCACCCGGAGGAGCTGAGAACTTGGGGCCCCGCTCCTCTCTACTCCCCCAGAGAAAAGCAGTCACTCCCGTCTCCCTGGTCTCCGGGTGCACTCCATGCTCACCTGGCCTGTGACCGAGTTTTTCTATCTCTGGCACCTGGCCCCGTGTGGAATCTCTAAATCCAGCAGATCCCTGCGGTGGGCTCCCGCACCGCTCCTCCACAGGGAGGAAGGGGAGTCTCCCCGGATCTGCCGCTTGTTGGGTCCCTGCTGGAGGAACAGTGGCCCAACTGGGCCGTGGATCACAGTTTATGGCCACCCCGAGCTGAGAGTCCGCGCCTCAGCTCCGTTTCTGCAGCCGGCTTCCCCGCTCCGATACCTGGGAGCTCTGCTGTACTCAGGCACCCCCAGTTTTTCTGTGACCCAGAGGGTTCTGAGACCACACTGTCCCACGAGGGTTCTACCCCCAGCTTAGCCACTGGAGCGGCGTCCCGCAGCGGAGCCAACTTCTAAAAGTTCTGATTTCATGCTCCGCGGCTCTGTCACTTGCCAGAAGCAGCCGACGGAGGCCCCCTCCCCTGCTGTCTATCCTCCTGAATATCGCCTCGGGTTCAATTCTCCGCATGTCCTACCTTCCAGAAAGTGGTCGCTTCTCTTTTCAGAGGGTTGTTGCTACTCCCTTCTTCGATCTCCTGTTGAGTTCGTAGGTGTTCAGAATGGTTTGATCCCTATTCAGCTGAATTCCTGAGACCAGAGGAAATCCAGGTCTCCTACTTCTCCGCCATCTTGCTCTGCTCCCCATGAATACACTAATTTGAAAAGATATATGCACCCCTATTTTCACTGAAGCATTATTTATAACAGCCAAAATATGGAAGCAACTACCTGTGTCCATTGATAGATGAATGGATAAAGATTATGTGGTATATATACATAGATACAATGGAATGTGACTCAGCCATAAAAAATGAGATCTTGCTATTTGTGGCAACATGGATGGACTTAGAAGGTATTATGCTAAGTGAAATATCAAAGACAAATACCACGTGATTTCACTTTTATGTGGAATCTAAATAAAACAAAACAGAAACAGATGAAACATATATAGATTCTCATACATAGAAGAAACTGGTGATTGTCAGAAGAAAAGGGATTGGGGGGAATGGGCAAAACAGTTAGAGGGGATTAAGAGGTACAAACTTGCAGTTAGAAAACAAATAAGCTACAGGGATAAAAAGCACAGCTTAGAGAACTCAGACATTAATATTTTAAGAATGTTGTATGGTGACAGATAGTAATTGCACTTACTATGGTGAATACTGCCTAATGTATAGAATTGTTGAATCACTACGTTGTGAACCTAAAATTAATATAACACATTATGTTAACTGTACTTTGATAATAAAAAAATTAAAAATAAAAAGAAATTTGTTAAAATGACAGCTTTCTAAAATACATAATATTTTGTCATAAAGCTAGTAAAACATACATTTTACATCATATTATTGTCTACATCCAAAAGTATTCTTTTATGTATTGGGTTTAACTGAGACTCAGGTGGTTTGTAATTGCTTCTCAAAATCAATTAAAAGTACTTCATCAGTGTCTATCCCCTCTCCAGCTCTATCAAATGTCACTTCCCAATCCCTGCCTTGCCAGTATCTTCCTACAAATCCAGGCATACATGCAAACATCCTGACATAATCATTATTGAATATTCCATGCAGCAATTACAATATGTTTGCATTCTTTTCACCTCTTTCTAAAATACACATCCTCCCTTTTCACCCAAATAGCCCTAAGTATACCGCAAATATAACTAATTTTTCTTTTTATGATTTATGTGTTCATTTAGTCAGCATTTGTGAGTAGTCTGTCTTGTACCAGGATACTAATTTAGACTCTGAGGTACAACAGCTAATGGAGAAAGGAAACAAATTCTCTCTTTACAGAAATCAAATTCTAGTAATCCTAGATAATCCTCAGATAGTACTTTCTCCAGAAATGATATGTGACCACACACACCCCCTCCCCAACACCACAACCACCTCCACCATTATCACCACCACTAGGTTTAGGTAGGATTCTCTTTAGATGAGTTCATAGTATTCCACACTTCTTTCTTCATATCATCTATCACACTATAAACAATCTGATTACTTGTGCAAAATAATTCAATGATTGAACTGAGACTTGCTGGATGAAGAGTAATTTTCTAGAGTGAACCTCTATGGGGTGGGGTTCTGTTAGAAATTTATAGCAGCTACACAATGCTTAACTGGGGACAAGTATTTCCATATAGTTCTTACTTATAAAGCATTTGTTGATTTGGCTCCTTGATTCAACGTCATTATCTCAGTCAATAGTTCTGCAAGTCCTCTGTCCCCTTTTTGCACACAGATGACTCTTGTGATACCAAGTAAGTGGTTTGATGCTCCACTTTTGAAATATTAACAAAGCTCTTCACTAAAGAACACACACAATTTACCACTTCTGCCAGGTTTTCAAGAGCTTTTAGGAAAGAGTTATTAATATGCTATTGCTATCCCTTGCCTTTGCCTAAGAGAGCATTAGAAGTATATATGTAGACATCTTAATTGCTGAAAAAATGGATATTTGAGCAACTGAAAAAAATCTATATACTTAAAAATGTTATATTCACATATGATGAATATCAGCTCATCATGAATGTTTAGGCATTTAATGACCCAGATTTTTTCCACTTCATAAAATAGAATAAGTAATGTACATTTTCATACTCCATTAATTCAGGGGACTCAGGTACCATTTAGTAAATTAATACTTAAGTGCACTAAATTTGATACACTCACATCAAAGTAAATTTGATGAAATAAACATACATTTGAGTGCTAGGTATACTTAACTACCTATCGTGCTCTTGTTTGATGTCTGTACTCTGAAATCTGTTTGGAATTTTTTTCCTTTAACTTTAAAGGACAAGTGCTTCTCATTCTTTGTCTTACCACAAACAGGGCTGGATCAAATTCCAAGGAATAGAAAGGCAATTATCGTCTATCACAAAGCTTTACTTTATAATAGGGGACAAGGAGGATTTACCAGATTAAAGAAGAGAATTCCACCTCAAATTGGCCTAAAGCAAAACCAAAACCAAAACAAAAACCAAGGTGTGGGAGAGGATTCATTGACTCACCTACTCAAAAAATACTGATGTAGATTAGGCATGAATGAATCTAGGAGTCCAACCATTCCATTATAATCCATCCCACTCTTTTATTACTCTGTTTCTGATGTGTGGCCTTTATCTCAGGAAGGTTCTTCCTGCCTGAGCCCTATGTACAGTTTCAAAGATAAGTGCTACCTCCTGTGGTACATCCTACTGCTTTGCAAAGTAAATGAGAGTATGTTTTCCCTGATAGAGTCAACAAAGAGCTTCATGTTGAATGGAACTAGTCACTATGGGCAAGTGGGTGTTGCATTCTCATTGATCAGTTATAGTTGCCTCCTGCGAGGAGGTATGAGGGTTACCCCACCCAAACTACATAGTCTAAAAGTGAAGAAAGTACAAGTTATCCACTACAAAATGGATGCAAGGTGGAAAAAAATCAGAAGTCTACCTCAAAGCCCAATATGCTATTAACATTCTAAGCTCATCCATACATAGGAAAACAAATTATCCATGTAATGATAAATAAAGATCCACTTTGACCCTTCCTTATCAAGTTGGGTGCCCACATTGACTGAATTTAGTTTAGTTTGTTTGTTTTTAAAGATTTTATTTATTTGTTTGGTAGAGAGAGAGAGAGCAGCAGAGGGAGAGGGAGAAGCAGACTTCCCGCTGAGTGGGGAGCCCGATGCGGGACTTGATCCCAGGACCCTGGAATCATGACCTAAGCCGAAGGCAGACGCTTAACCGACTGAGCCATCCAGGCATCCTGAATTTAGTTTTGATGAATGAAAGTTTTGTATTTTGAATTCTTCCTTTCCTTCTTACCATTTGAATCACAAAGTCTCTATAGTTAGGAATTCTATGTTAATGGTTAAATTGAGGAATAAATATTTACTTGATGCAGATTTTCTAAGCTAGGCAAATAAAAGAGCATTAAAAAATTAATTAACATACCCCTTCACCCACAGGTTGAGATAGGAATAATGGTGTTGCCAGTTCTATCCCTCATCCTTAGAAGGATCTGCTTATACATAATTTGGTGAGGTATTTTCTGTTTTGCTGACACACTTTTACACAGAATGTCCCCCAAGAAGTAAAAAATTCCATTGTTAAGTGGTAGATGATACTTCTTCAAAATTGATATCAAGATTCCAAGGAATAAAATATATTTGCCATGTATTCCAAGAAAAAAGGCTAAGAGAGCAACAAAATATATCCAAAATATTTAATAAGTGAATTTTGATTGAGAAGAGGTAAACATTGTAAAACGCTGGAAACAATTTTAAGCAGTTCATCGAAAACCTTAAAAATGAGAAAAATACATAGATTCCTATTATAAGTTTTGGGAAGCTTTGGTGCCTACATCACATCTTTTTGGTTTCCTTCTGATTTTGGCTATATAGCTGGAGTTGACTGCTCGGTGCACACTGACTTGAAAGGAAAAGTGAGTCTGTTTTTCTGTCTCAGGGCTTTTCTCCAAAGTTATACAGGAGCTTGTTCAGCATACATAGCTACAACCCTGGATGGGAGAAGAGTTAAATGCCTCTGAGGGAGCATTTAATAAATGAGAGAATAGAGATGGTGGATAAATATCTCTGTTTTGTGTAGATGAGTATAATGAATTGCAACACCAACCACTAAGGATCTAGAACAAAGCTACACTTTTTATAATGGAGAAGAACCTACTTCTTGTAAAAGATCTCCTGAGTCTGTAATAGAGACAATACCTTCCCATAGGACATCAAAGGATGGAACTATCAAAAATGAGCTATATATGTATTTTCTGATCCACTGAATCATAATTGTCAGGCAATCATTGTAGCAAACCATTGTACCACGGAGATGATGCATTTGGGAAGCCAAGATTGAGGACAAATCATTTAAGTGATTTCAATGACTAGCCCAGACCCCTCTGTAACTCACCTTTGTTACCTACATCTATCCTTCAACTCATTCCTTTGGCTTTGTGGCTACAGTAGGCGAGCTGAAAAAACTAGGTTGGTATGAGCTACAGTTTCTACTTCTGCAGCTGACCTTGAGGTATTAATTGTTATTATTTCTTTTACCACCACCAATTCTAGGTTTGGATGGCTGATAATGAGGGAAATCTAGATTGGGTGGGTAAAGGGAAAAATGATGAATATGAAATGCAGTTTCAGGAGCAATAGCGTAAGTGAGGGCTAATTTATTCTTCTAAAATTGTGATATTGTCTATATTTGAAATTGCAGCTAGGCAAAACCGGCAAAACGAGTGAGTATGGATTTAGCATGGTCTCGGGCCATCTACGTGAAGCTGGAAACGAATTCTAGCAAATGCTTTGATACAACTTTTCCATGCTCTTAGATCACTTCTGATTTCAATCACGGATGTGGAAAAGAGCTCGGTACATACTGACAAGTGATACCTCAAGCACTAATAGAATGGATCTCAGTTTTTTTGCCTCAAAGCTCCCCTTTGAAGTCCAGGATGCTGCTCAGGTTAAGCAAACCCAACTCTGAAATTATAAAGTTAACTCCAGGGGCTATACTCAAAAAATGGGAAGGGAGCAAAGGCATGTATGCTCTAGCCTTTCATCCTTTGGAAGAAAGGATCAGGGAGGAACTCTACACATAGCTCAGAGGCCCTATGCCAATGACCTCTGTAACAAGCATGTATTAACAGTTTCTCCACCACTATCTCATCCTACCTGTTCCATTTCCATATTCCTTCATTTTATTTCACCTCACAAAGCAAATTCATACAACCAAGATAGTCTTAATCTATACTTTTGGGGGAACCCAAAGAGTAAGAGTTATAGTAACGGCTAGTCATTTCAAGAGTATTTTATTCTTGCTGGGAGGAGGCTGAAAGGGTAGTAAGAAGTAGCTACCTTAAATATAGGACTCTATCTTTAGTATTTTATAAACAGCTCAAATCCACTGAAAGATTAGGCTTGCTGGTTTGGAGGGAGTGGAGAAAGCAAAAATACCCCGTGAAATGGACAGAAGTAAAGTTCTGAACCCTACTAGCTCAGTGGGTCTTGTGAAGAAAAGAGCTGTGGTATGACCTCAGGGAAGGTGTCTGTGTAGCATGGGTGGGCATGGGTGTTCACACTCAGCAAAGTTTCTCATTGTCCAGATAAGCAGAGAATTGCTTGACATCAAAGGAGCACTGAGGGTTTCAACAAAAGGAATTTTAGTAGTAACCATATTTGATGGGTTAAAATTGCTTGAAATAAAACATCCCATATTCTAGAAAGGAAAATGGGAGTGGCTTCAAGAATCAATAATATGGATGTTGTCCATATTATTTTGCATGGGTACTCTTAATCAGGATTATATTAATTTAAAGAAATTAAATCTGAGTTTATGGATTGAGATTCACCATGTTGAATGCTTTACTTGGATTAATCGATTTAGACTTCAAATAGTCTTACAAGGTTCTTGTTATTGATGCTTTGTGTTTGCCAGGCATTTTTCTAGATCAGCATAGTCAATGTAGGATCATCAAAGAAAAGTGTCTTCTATTTCACATTAGAATAACAACAACAAAAAACTGGGTAAAAATGTGAATATGAAATATCTTTTTTTAGACTCTATATGATAGAATTGAATCTTATCAGTTCTAAGAGCCATATTTTTGTATTTAAATATCTACAAAATTGTAATATGTCTACTAATTGATGGCTTGCCATACTTTAATTGACACTATTTTTAATAGTTTTTTTCTTAGAGGTACATAAAATATTAGTTTGTCTTACAATTGAAGTGGTTTAATTAGATCAAACCAAAAAGGACAAGATAGAACCATAGATAAATGGAGAAGAAAATGGAGACAGAATATATAAATTTAGAAGGGGGAAACTGATAAATGAAGGACATAAAGCAGAAGACGAACACACCAAGAAAATATAGAGACCTTATCACTGGAACGGAAAGGAAGAAAGTAAAAGAAAGATAAGGGCACTAGAAAGAAGGAGATGAAAGAAATAAATCCCACAAGAAACGCGACTCTTGTCAGTTACAGGTGGAGAGATGTTTCATTTCAGACAGCAGGAAATGAAAGCTTGATGGGTGAAAGCTGAATGGACCCTACCAATAGTTTAAATGAAAAAAGTGACCATTTCAATAATAAAAAGGAAGGTGAAATAATTTTTTTTACTTATGCTTAAGTCAAGGGTTATTTTAGTGCTTCTGTGTAGCAGTGTATTTTCAGCAATTATCAATATGCTAAAAATAAGATTTCAGCCAAATATGAGCGAACATATAACTTTGCTGTATTATATTGTACAGTTCTGAGAGAGTTTGTTGTGAGATGTAAATTACTTTCCTTGATCTCTCCAGGTCTATCATGTGAATGTTTAACACATAATACCTACGGTGCCTCTTAGGCTGAGACTTGCCAAAGGGAGAAGAGAAAATCCAACGTATATCCATTCCTTCATTCACACATATACATTCTTAGTTTATTCCTGCTACTATTTTAGGCTCTGGAAATTTAGAAATGAATTAGATACAGTTCTTGTCCTTTAAAATTGTGAAGTAAACAACTAGGAGAGAGAGATAAGAAGATCATTAGAGAGAGTGATAAATGCTGTCACTGATGTATGCACAGAGTAATATGTTGGGGAAAAGGCTGGGAAGAATGAAATTTCAAGACAAGAGTGGGAGGAGTCCAATCAGTGCAGGACTAAGAGGGCAACTAAGAAAGGGCAAATCTAATTCTATTTACATTTCAATGAAGATCAGGGTGACAATTATTAATGGGCCTTTAAGAATTCTTGTACCTTTGTTCCTTTCTATGTTACATTTACCATGGTTTCCAGATAATTAGTTTTTTTTTAAAAAAGAGCTTTGTAAAACTGATGGTGTTTTTTCTTAAAGAGGAGGGAAGGGCACAATTAGGAAGATATTTCAGGTGGACAAATGCCACCTTTTACCTTAATTACCACATACACATATGTCTTAAAGAGAAATATGCCCCTCTGATATACAACACACACACACACACACACACATACGTGCATGTATTTTCTGAGGTTTTTGTGAAGTTCCTTTTGGATCCTGGGAACAGAAATATACTCAAGATATATTACCCCAGAATCAAGGAATATTGTAAAGATACACATAAAAAGCATGGAAACATGTAAACATTTTCTGGTGCTGAAAAGTCATCCCTCCTGGTATGAAAGTTTTGAATATGTTACATTACATCTCAAATGGGATTTTGGATAACCCAAGATACTCTCCCTATTTTAAGATCTGTAACCTTAATTATATCCACAGTTGGGCTCAATCTAATTACCTGATTTTATAGTAAAGATTTTGCTTCAGCTACAGTAAAAAAATGTGGCAAAAAGAAAATTCAGAGAGATTTAAAGCAGGAGACTGCTTTGATGCCCCTTTGTTATCTCTGAAGGGCCCATATGTGAGAACCAGAAAGAGGCATCTAGAAGGTAAAGATGAACCCCAGGTGACAGTCAACAGAGAAATGAGGACTTCAGTTCTACAGCTGCAAAGAATTAGATTCTGCCAACAATCTGAATAAGACTGGAAGCAGATTCTTCCTCAGGGCCTCTAGATAAAAGCCTAGGCCAGCTGACACTTCTTTGATTTTGACCTTGTAAGACTCTAAGCAAAAGAACCAGCCAAATTAATCCAGACTTCTGAACTAGAGAACTGTGAGGTAATGAATTTGTGTTTTTATAATCTGATAATTTTTTTATGATAGCAGAAGAAACCTAATAGAGCCTTAAAATCACAGCCCCCAAAGGAGGGGAGTGAATAGGTGATGGTTGTATATATCCCATATATGGTGTCCTTAACTGGCACAATGCTCCAGTCTATGCAGTGTGTCATGGTCTGACCTACAGCTGGCTGCTATAGGCAGCGCTAATCTTCGCTCCATTAAGCTGTGGCCTTGGAAGCAAAGTCACAGACCAATGGCAATGCAATATATGCACGGAAAACCACCTTAGCCACTTTGTTCAGAAGATGGTCATTACAATCGCTAAGGATTTCGTATTCTGCTCAGTAGGAAAATTCCTTAGTAAATTTGCTCTTCTTCCTTATGGTAATTTGAAATATGCCCACACATTTTCTGAAATTCCCTTCAAAAGGAAGAAGCCTTCTGTTGCTACTTTTGAGTGTAACTTGGACTTGATACTCACTTTCAAAAAATATGTCTATTTAAAAATAATAATAAAGTAAAAGTGTACTTACTTGGAGACTAAGTCTAAAAGGCATCACACCTTCCTGATTGTCCTTTCTCTTGGATCACATGCTGTGGAGGAATGTGAGGTTATCAACTCCATCTGACGGGTTGATGGTCCCCTCATTAGAGTCCCTGAAACAGTGGAAGATAAATGAGTACACTTCAGCTAGCTACTCATGAATTCCTTACCAAAAGAAAATAAGAGATAGCAAAAGTTTGTTGTTTAAGAGCTATGTTTGGGGCTGCTAGAGGTAAATAATATATCCTGCATGATCACAATTTCTATTTTTCAACCTCATATTTCATTCTGAATAAAATGGCATTAAGTTATTAATGATATTTCATAATTTTCTTTTTCATGTCCATGTGAAGTGTAAAATATGAAATCAAATTTTCCCAGTTTCTATACTAGAGTGCTTATGACTTCCCATTTGTACTGCCATATTATATGCAAATAAAACCTAAAAAAATGATTTAAAGATCTGTTGGTTCAAAGCAGATTTTAGCATTTGTAATGTGATCCATCTTTCTTAAGTTGATTTTTTCCCCCAAACTATGATGTATGGTTATTAACTGCTATACACAAATCTCCACTTTCACTGATGCTAGTAGTTTGTAGAGAGAAAGCATGTAGAGTGAAAGAACAGGACTGCTTACCACTTTAAATTAATATAGCTTAATGGAATTGAACAACTTACTTAATCAAATTGTTTTGCTATCCAGTGCCTAACATCTGAGTTTTATTATTTTATCTGAGTTCTTTAAAGGAATTCATAAAAGACCTTTATGTATGTGTCAGCAAAAGTAAGTGATAAAAGACTGGAAATCCATCTGCTGCATATAAGGTAGAGACTGGGTAAAATGAGTAATAATTTCAGTAATAAATGAATTACAATATGTGACTTCATTGTTTACAAATCTTCCCCAGACTTTGAAATGTCATATAAAGGTCAATCATGGCAGCTAATATAGTCATGTTCCCTTAGCAAAGGTGCTGCCCTATAGCAAGTTTCCTACTTGAGCAAAACTATTAGGGGCCACATCGCATTACATATCCTTGTGCCACAACTGAATGAACCATGGAAGATCAGTTGACCTAGGAACCACCAGAATCCATAAGCCAGCCAGCAAAAAATGAGGTGGTCTGGCATGAAAAGAAATTATATCCTCAAAGAGGGACAAAGTTGGACACAACGAGATCCTCTCCTTTGGCAATTGTAACTAGAAAATATGACAGAATCAAGCAACTCCTAATCAGAACAGACAATGAAACTGGGTATAGATGTAAGGCATGAAGCAGGAGAGGCAATGACAGTAAGTGAGCCTAAGTGGTGAGTACACAGAAACTATAAATAAGCAAAAGCCAAAGGCCAAGAATCTATAGAGAGTATCAGTGACAGATGCAGTGAAAGAAAAATGAGAGAAATGCCAATGATGATAGAGATTTGTAAATTTCTAATGACAAAGAAATTATATAATGTAAATCAGTATTAAACACTTCCATTCCTGAAGGTATATCACCGTCTCCACATGCCAAGCTTTATTGCTATTACTGTTATGAGATTTTATGTCCATTATGTCTACACATATTTTTAAAATACACTTGCGCTGATTGAGTTAGACTAGGTCTGTTTTACTAGCAACCCTAAAATAAATACAATACAATGATGCTTACTGAAGACAATCATTAGCACTGTTTTTCTAGATCTCCAAATGGTGTGTGGATTTTCATATATGTATGTGAGCACAGGCCAGTCCCTTTTTCTTTCCACTACATGTTATTATCCATGTCATTATTTGGGTCCTTCTGGCGAAGAGTATATAATTTCACAAACATATTTTCACTACTTGGGAAAAAATATATGAATAGTGTATTGATCAATATCTAGAAGGGCTTTCAAACTCCATGTTTTATTCTAGCAAGTACTCATTCAAGATGTCGTGCATGTCTGTGTATGTATGAATGTGTATGTACAGTATTGGAAAATTTGGAGCATTTAGATTCTTTTTGTGGTGGAAAAGATATGCTTTAATCGATCTACTCACAAATATTGCTAAAGAGATATTATTCATATGACAAACTAGAGTTTAGAACATTAGATTTAAATTTGCTATAATTTTATCTATATGATCTTAGTCAGTAATTCAATCTCTCTGAATCTAAAAAGAATAATTCGTAAGATGGGGTTGTCTGACTATGCTGCTTAATACATGGTGTTCTCATGAGAAGCAATTATGGAAGTACTTCATGAATTTTAAGAGATAGCACAGATATAAGACACTGGCATTGATGTCACTCTACAAATGACCATCAGTATGCATCCTTGGCAGTGAGTTTCTTACCTGCCATTTGTAATGTCCACATAACTCAGAACTAAGCAATACTGAATTTTATTGAACTAGGTACAATAAATTCTATCACATCAAGGATAAAGATGTGACATCAAGGATAAAGATGTGATAGAATTTATTGTACCTAATTCAATAATATTCAATATTGCTTAATGTATTGGCATTAAGTATATCATATACTATGATATACTTAATATATCATAGTATAAGAGTAGTTATTATTTACTTGTTCTATTTATTTTACCTCAGTTTTAAATATTTTTATTTATATAATAGCAGTTATTCATCTTATAAGCAAAATCTTGTATTGGATAGAGAAATAGGCTTTGTTCTCTAAAAATAATTAATAAGGAATTTTTGAATTGGAGAAAATAATGAAAGTAACTTTTTTATTCAGTTACATGATGGGCTTATTTGTTTACAAATATATATTTAATAAATGTTTGGTTGTCAAACATGTCACATTTCCTTGTTTCAAGCTGATTTCAATTAAAGAAGAGACAAATGTAATTATAGTGGTGTTTTAACCACACCAAGAGTTACAATCTATTGCCCCTGTTAAATTTCCATTTCCCTTCAACCATTTCATGTTCTCAGTTCCCTATGAAAACAGATTAAATGGCTATTTTAGTAAAACACCTTCAAGTCTCCTGACCCTCTCCCATTTATCATATTTCTTAGGCCGGAGACACCAACACTGGTTCAGTGCACATCCCGGCTTACTTCCGTCCTAACCCTTCACCACCAATTGTGGCTGGAGGAAATCATGTTGATCAGTCTCACTTTAAAATCATGATCTCTAACATTTAGGAGGACATAATGGAATTTCCCCTCAATTTGCAAACCTCCAAAAACTCCCTCTCTGTTCTCATTTGTAAATGATGATCTTTATTCCAATCTTACTAAGAAGACCAAAGCAATCTGAAGAAAACTTCCACAGCCCCCCATCACCAAATCCCCATCTCTGCCTCTTTTACTGCTCAGGTACTTTCCCAGCTATCAACCAAAGACAACCCCTTCTACACAAGAGATCCCATAACCTCTCCCAAGTAAAGGACATGGCTCAAGGAATTCTCAGCAACTTTTTCTATCTTTCCTAACAACATGAAAACATTCTTTTTATATCTCCATTGCTTTTTTAAAAAGTCTCTTTGACCTTGTTTCTCCATTTAGCTACTAAACTGTTTTTTCTTATTACAGAAAACAATTCTTGAAATTCCTTGCTTTGTATACTATCTCTGAATACTTTTCCTCCATTCTCTTTTAATCAATCAAATCAAGCGCTCATATTCATTACTTTGTCAAAAAATGCTCTTGTCAGGGTTTCCAGTGACCTTCATGTTGCCAAATCCAGTAGTTCATTCTCTGTCTTCACCTTATTCGACTGGCCAGGAATATGTGATCTCTCCCTTCTGCTAAAATTATGCCTTCACATGGCGTTTGGAGACATATGCTTGCATTGTTTTCCTTCTTTCTTGATGATTACTCTTTGTCACCTTTTTGATTTCTCTCATCCCTCCCTGTCTAAAAAAATTTGTTGATTTCTTCCATTCTCAAGGTTTTAAATGACCATATATGCTTATAACAATTTGGTATTACTAGCATTAAGTTCTGCCCTGATCACCCCAGTCTTAAGTATGTAACTGTCTATATAACATACTCATTTCATTGTCTAATGGACATCTCAAACTTGACATGTCCAGAATTCAGCTACCATTATCCCTTCCCTGTCAAACTGCTCTTCCTACAATCTTCCCTTTCTCACTTACTGACAAGGCCAGCTTCAGTTGCTTTAAATAAAAACCTCAGTTGACATTCTGAATATATCCCTTTCCCTCAGAGCCCACATTCATTCTATCAACATAACTTATAGGCTTTATCTCCAAAGCACTTTCCAAATCTGTCCATTTTTCAACACCACACCTGCTACCATCTTAATTCAAACCACTCTCTTCTCTTGCCCCCAGATTATCACAATGACCTCCTAATGGTTTCCCGCTTCTTCCTTTCCCCTTTCATTCTATTCTTAACCTTAGCCAGAGTGACTCTGATGTAACACAAGCCAAATGATGCTACCCCTTTGTTTTGATGGGCCCAATGCTTCTAATATCACTAAGAGTAAAGCAAAATGCATTTAGCATATTGTTTTTACCTTCCTGAGATCGTGTCTTATTATACTTTATTATCTATAAAACTGGTGTCAGTGATATACTTATTACCTGAAGAAGTTGTGAAGATTAAATTAAGATTTGTTGCCTATAAAGCACATAGTAAGAAACAATATTCAATGATTAAAGCATTATTATTATTTTTGTTATCTCATGTTTATGATCTGGCTCCCTCTTTGGTCTGTGATATATGTCTTAAGAATATCCTAATATTTCAGTATTTTCCTTTTGCTTCTTGTCTTTTTGCTTCTCAAAATGTAGTATCGTATAAATCCAGTTTTCTTGACATCAGGGACGCAGAGCTAATAGATCATTTTATTTATTATACTCACTCCAAAAAAGTTAATGTTTGTTAATTATATAATCCCTTAGATAACAAGCATATTCAGTGCTTTCAATTTTTTTTTTTTTTAAGATTTTATTTATTTGACAGACACAGTGAGAGAGGGAACACAAGCAGGGGGAGTAGGAGAGGGAGGAGCAGGCTCCCCGTGGAGCAGGGACCCCGATGCGGGGCTCGATCCCAGGACCCTAGGATCATGACCTGACCCGAAGGCAGATGCTTAACGGCTGAGCCACCCAGGTGTCCCCATGCCTTCAACTTTGAAAGTGAATTTATGTAGTATATATTTTAGAAGTCCAAAAGAGAGATGTTGATAAGATGGAGGAGATTTGGTGTACCTTGCATTTCACAATGTACATAGGTTTTTACCACAGTGTGTGGAAAGTCACTTGAAGATGGAATGCACTCCTATTTTTCTTAATATGTTAATAAACCAGAATATGTTGCCATTTTATTTGAAAGATGTGTTTAAAGAATGTTTTAAGAAGCTTGTTTACAAACACAGGCACAAAATCATTTCTACTTTTCCCTTAAGGCACCATCACTGCAGTCAAACACACCTGCATTCAAAATTTCTAGGCAAGGCAACTTCTTGTAGTTTTACTTCAGGTATTCATATGCACTCTAGCAATGGTGCCTGTATTCATTACTACTTCTTCTGATTGATCAGAGTCACGCCTGATAAATAAGAGAAAAGTGTCCCTGCCATTTTAGCCAATCACACCATTACCTCATTTGTACATAATGAGATTAGCCAGGCTGAGTAGTGGAGTGAGGGAGTGAGACTCTTATTTAATTGACCAGTTGGGGAAATCGATTGGGAAAAGCAAGATGTGCCTTATAATAATGAGGAAGAAATGGACATACTGGAATGTAAAGCAAATAGGCAAAAAGATTAAGAATGAGGCAAGATTAACAAAGATGGGGGTAAAGTCCATCAGAAAATACAAAATGTTTAAAAACAACAAAACAAGGGCAATAACAACAAAAAAGATTATGCAATGCAGGAAAGGTAACTATCAGGGTCGGGTCTTGTCCTATAAGAAAACAGTATACTAACTTTAATCATTGCTCATAGAATGCAATTGAAGAAGAGACAAATGTATGTTTGTCAGTGTCAGAATAACCATGGAGACAAGGTCAACATTACAATGTTGCTTCTTGGTATACTGGTGGGTACCTGTTGTCTCTGACTCTGGGAAAACAATTTAACTTAAGACCATCCTTAAGATCATTCTTATGTCTTATATGTTCCACCAAAATTGAAATGGTACTCATTATGGAGATAGGTGTATTTGGTAGCTTTCTTACTATATTAGTACAGCGAATCCATGTTGCCATTTTATAATTGGAAGGGAGATTTTTGGTAAAATTGTCATGAAGTTTGTCTACTTACAAGCTTATTATTATAGTTAAATTTAGCCACTGAACACTATTTTTAGGAAAAGAAATTTCTTAATAGGCTTTACTTAGTATCTGAGTGATATTTATATGTAAAAAGTAGGATATAATTAGTCATTACTAATAATTAGAAATCATTAGAAAGCAATATAATCAATTCAAGAAAAATCAATTTTGGGTAGGTTATAAAAAATATTTGTTAAGATTATCATATCATAAATCCAAATTACCTTCCATATTTTCTTGAGCTCATTAGATTCTCTTTATCTATAGATAATATAACTTCATATATGAAATTCAAGTTTAGAATTTCTCCAAACACACACACACACATACATATGAAATTTATATATCCATATTGTCATTTTTGAGGAAGATTCCCTTTATTGATAAAGGTGAAGAGGAGGGAAGAAAGCCTAGGGTCTGAATATAGAAGCAGCAACACAAGTACATTTATTGAACATCCACTATATATCAACGATTGCATATTTCTTGTAAATGCCCCAGCTGATCAAAGAGGCGTGACATTTTTAGCTGTTAAATAGATGAGTAAAATGAGGTTTATCAGTTAGGAGATGGATACAAAGTCACAATGGCATTAAGTTTGTATTTGAACTCAGACTATTATGACTCCTAAATCTCTGCAATTAATATAAATTCCACAGCTTCTAAGTCGCCCTTCTTGTACTTCTAAAATGGCCTGGATAAAATTATTTTGGTTTTTACCTCACAACCTGCAAAATGTAAGAGGTTTTCTACTCTCAGATCGCATCTGGAGAAAATACATATATGAAGGCAAATATACTGCATTAGTAAGCAAACACCATCTTATTAGAGTCCAACAAAAGCATAAGCGATTTTAGCCAGGTAAGCAAGAACTTGAAAAGCAGAATATTAAACCTGAATTTAAGTGAGCAAATAGCAAACATTTTATTGCATAATTCACAGTAATAAAACCCAGAGGATTTAGTCTTTATCAATGGTGATCTTCTGAAGCAAAATGGAAAAAAAATCATACTTTTTCTGTTCTTGAAGGAGTATAGAGAACAAGGGGTCATACTATGTACAAAATAAGAATAGTCTGCTCCATGCAGACTAAATCACCAGAAAAAAACAAAACAAAACAAAACAAAACTGGCCCGCTGACCCAAGGACCTTCCAAGTTCTTGATGGTCTGAAGGTCAGTCGTGTGTGTGTGTGTGTGTGTGTGTGTGTGTGTGTGTGTGTGTGAGAGAGAGCGAGAGAGAGACAGACAGAGAGACAGAGAGAGAGGCAGAGACAGAGAGAAACAGAGAGAGAGAGAAGGATCTGTCAAAAGATCTGGGGTGTTTTATCACGAACCCGTGTCAATATATCATTAGACATTGACCTCCATTTAGAAATTTTAATCTTCATCTGTGTCCACAGATTTTACATCAATGTTAAGGGTACCAAATCTGCATGTCTAGACCAGACCTCCCTCTTCAGCTCCAAATTTCTAAATTGCTATTAGTGTCAATTCTCCTTGTGGATTTTTTATATGTGCTAAATTTGAACTAGAAATCGAAATAAACAACTTCTTCCCATATCTCTCATTTCAAGGAAATTATGCGAAAAGATGCACATCGAATATAGAAAACTTTAAGTATCAATCTTTGCACTAACAGCTTAGATCCTTTAAATTTTCAAGTGATCTTAACTTTGGAAATATAGTTGAATATGATGGAAATGTAAGTTGAATATGATGACTCCATTTCCTTGCTATTCAAAAGTGGCTGTTTTAGTTGCCGTAAGAATAGAATAATAATTGAAAAAAGAAAATGAAGGGAAGAATTAAATAGGCTAAATATCATTTATCTAAAAGTCTTATAAACATTAATAACCACACCAGCTTGATAAAGAAAACCCCAGACACAGACATTTTCCTATCTTCACTGAGTAGGGAAAAAAAATAGGGTGAGATAAGCCTAATCTCCAGAAACAGGTTAAATAAAGTCAGTATCGCACCTTGATAAATAGAGGATAGAATTTTGAAAGGTTATGGAATCTTCTTTCCTTAAGGTAATTAGAAATAAGATTCTCATTTTCAGGGAGGGCTCAGATGTATTTTACACTGAAGACAAGAGAAGCACTAAATGAAACTCAAGGTGACTTCCCATCCTATTTTTGTATTCCGAGGAATAATGCATTTGTTTTTGAAACGATATTTAGAAACAAATACAAGGAAGTCACAGAGACTGATCCAGCTGGCAATAGGGAGAAAATGTTCCAATAATTCTTGTAAAGCAGCAGGGAAAGCAGGTTATTGTGTATGTGAGTAAGCAAAGGGAAACCGTGGCTGGACCTGATTATCCCCCTGCCCCAAATGGACATGCCACTGCTATGAAGAAATTCCATCTAGTCTTCAAAATGAGTGTGAACTGAAGTAATGTAAAGAGGAGCTAGCCAAGCACAGCTAATCAAAATCCATCAGAAAGCATTATACTTGGCATTGTGCTCTGTTCTGTATAGGATCAAATTAAATGAAACCTGTGCCTTACCCTCCAAGACTCCAGCTTCCATCTGTCAGTTACACTTTGGCCTGTTCCTCTGATATTAAACACACACACACACACACACACACACACACACACAACGAAAAACAAAAAGAAAAACAACAACAAAAAGCCCTTCAATACTCAATAGAGAATATAAATTTTCTCTTACGGAAGCACCTTTTGCTGGTTCGGTACAACTAAACCTGTGATCTCCCATTCACATAAGCATGGTCAAGAAATAAAGAAAAGTATGGGGAAAATAAATATACAGAAAAATTCATCTTCTTTGTCAGAAACAAAAATGCACATGCACGTGTGTCTTTCTTTGCACAAAGGGGAATAAATTGCTTAGTATTGGATAACCATGAAGATTTTAATGAGATTTTGTATCTATATGTTCTATCTTAAAGATGATATAAAAAAATTCCTGAAGTAGTAGCAATGTTAATGAGTTTATCACAACAACACGCAATTGCTCTAAGTATATCCAACACATCTCCTTATAATGACTCCTTCACAATCTCACAAGGGAGAACGGAATCATTTGTGACAAACTTGCATTGATGAGGACAAATTCTGATGTGAACTTTGCTAATGGGGTTTCATCTTATGATGGATATGAGATGTGGGAGGTCAGCAACACCATCTTAGTTGAAGGAGAACATAAGGACACACTATTTATCCATGTTCAAAATTCATGAACAGAAGACATTCTGTTTTCAGTCATGATACACTGTCAGCAGCAAACTCACAGAAGGGTATTTTCAAGTTTGTTCTTTCTGAATAGTCATTAAACTGACACACATATAACTTTGGTTTTGACATTTGAAAAACATGATACCTTTATACTGGAGACTAATGAAGTTTAATTCACTATATTGCTGTTCAGGTGTTTTCAGCCTGATGGATATCCCTGACATATATCTGATGCATAGATCCTTACTCTCCCAGCTAAGGCACAAGGAGACCACAGTCTTCTCATGCACACAGGCCAGCACACACTTCATGGCACAGTGCAAGCAGGGCCACAAACATCTAAAGATTCATAGAATTTTAGTGTCACAGTATAATCAGAGCAAGCTGCTGGGCCTTTGTTTATCCTGGTATTGTAGCATGTTTTAGTATTATTGAATGACTGGACTGATCAGGAAACCTAAACAAGAGGCTCTACATTAAGTCCACTTTTATCCTCGGAGACTGGCATACACATCTGTGAAGACAAGGAAGAATGTCTAGGAGATGTTAAATAAAACATTGTATTTAACACAAATGACCCAGTTCCCGTACACTCATATAGTGAGGCAAGAGGCCTACAAAAAGAGAAAGTGTATGTTGGGTTATGGAGAACCTCAGATTCTTAGTATTTAAGCCAACAGCAAGGCAGCAGGAGAAGGCTCATGGTTGCACCTTTAATGTAGGCCTTTCCCAATTTTACAGGGTCATTCATAGGCATTAGCAAGGTGCCAACAGCAGCATCCCTTTTGCAGCAGCGACTGGTATTGTATTTGCCACTTTCAGTTCAGAATATAGTGTAAGGTCTCACCCTTGTGAGATGGAGCTGGAAAGGAACAGAGTATGCCAATTTGTGAAACACCGCTTAGATGACCAAAGAGTGATTTGGCAGAGGTGTGAAGGGAGCTCGAGTTCTCACAATGCAGACAACATCATCTAAGTCCTGCTTCTTTTCCATTTATGAATGTCTGTGGATCAAGAATAATAGTATCTCAGAAACACAGATTACATACAAGTAAGAACATCAAAGCCTCCTATAGTCATCCATGTGGAACCAGAATTTGGATGTCTTAACTCCCAGACTAATGGAGTCTGTCTTTCCAGCCTTTAGGTTCTCTGTCATTACCCAGAGGAGCGCTTCTAATACAAACACACATATTGAAGACACCAGTTGGCCTGTGGGGGAGATGAAGTAAATGCCCTGTCCATAACCCTCTGAGCCCACTTCAGCCGGTGCACCCATCTCTCTATCTCTGTTCTTTCTAGAACACTACATGGCTGCTCTGCCTAGAGGTCAGAGTGACAAAAGGTGCGTGTGAATTTCCATCTCCCGCTCTCCAACCAAGTTCTCCCTCCATCCCTCACCTTCTTGATCTTTTACCTCCCGGCCCACCCAAGTACCTAAATACCCAGATCCCTCACACCTCAACAGTTTTACAGCATTTCCCAGGATTTCCCTATGGGATTAATAACATTTGTTTTCTAACTCTCTTCTTTTACTGGTTTTATTTCTCACTTCTTCACCTCCCTAACTGTGTTTCATGCAATTTCAAAACAAACTATATGCATTTACATTCTTTTCTCAGGATCTATTTTTGGGGAAACCCAATCACATTGCTGTCTAGCTATTTTCTTAAATTAATTTTTCACGGACTAGAATGTAGTAAAGAGCTAAACATACATGCTTATTAAGGATTAAATGAATTATAATCATGTATATAAAATTAAGGGCATATGTTTTGAAGGAGGCTTGTCAGATTTCTCTTTGTCTAGCCAAATAGCTAACAACAACAACAAAAAGAATTAGAAGAAGATAATGCAGGGGAACTTTGGTTATTTGGTGATGCTTTCTTTGCGACATCACTAAAAATGTTTGAAATAAATTTGAAATATCTTTGTTAAAGAGTTTTTGTAATGTGGTAGACTTCTAACTGTAAGCAGAATATATTGGAAATTTTTAATAAAAATAAACAGCTTTGTTTGAAAGTAAGGATGGGTTCCCCATAAGGTTTCCATCTGTTTACACACAGAGATAGAGAAATAGTCCCAGATATAATGAAGTGATTAAAGGGAAGTGATACATTGGAATACATGATGATACACAAATTAAGCTTGTCATAGAGGTTCACTATGTTACTACTAAAGTAATGACATGGAATGTCTTATTTACAAATGGAAAGTAGAGCTAGTACGATGAATATGGAAAAATAGCAAAATGAATAAAAATTTAGATCTTTCATTTCCAGAAACAGATAGTGTATTACTTGAATATGAGCATAAGCTAGATTTTTCAATATTGCTTTTTTTCATAACTTTTGGACCACCACCTCAAGATGTTCTCAGATATTCATGTCACCATTAGAAATAAAAGAACCCGTCTACCTCATCATGATCTCACAAAAATACACGGAATGTTTGTTTAGAAAATCAGTTTAAGAAATACCAGACAACGCACATCTCTACAATGTTCAATTGTCTTAATTATCATACACATACCATTTTGCATTGTTATCACAAAAATTCTGGACAACTATACCTCTGATATATTTGGCTTGCCCTAATCTTTATCATCACAATGGAAATCCAGGCCATTTGTATATAATGGCTGCAATCAGAATTTGTGTAGGAGAAAAATTTTAGAATAACTCAAGCAATAAAGATTTCAGGTGAAAGTAGAGAAAAATGAGAGAATATTACTGAAGGAAAGTGTGTGTGTGTGTGTGTGTGCATTCCTATCCAAGGAAGCAATGTTCTCTGCTTTAAAACTCTAAGGCAATGTAATCATTTCTCCTTAATAAGTAATTCAAAGCTAATATTTGCCTTTATTATCTAAAATGAAATAATTTAGCACGCTTCCTATCATTTTAAATCTATGTTTGATAATTACTTCATATTTTAATTGAGAAGGTGCCTGGAGACAGAAGAGGAAGAAAAAGGAAAGTTATGACATTCATATATGTGTTTCTTTGTAGATATATGAAACAGATATACTTTTCTAGTAACTGTAAAGCTTGCATGGGGTAGTTTACTCCTGATATTCCCACGCAGGAAGAATCATACCTAAGAATTGCCCAACATATTTGAAATTAGGAAATTTTTAAAATCTCATTACTTTCAAAATGCATAAAAATGTCCTATACCTAGAAAATCACAATAAAAGTATATTTCAGTAGTCTCTGCCTTCATTTTGATATTTAATTTATCATACCAATGCTTCAGGAATTGAAAAGAAAACTAGGATTTCAGTGACCCAAACCCATATTCTTAATGTTTTACTAAGTAATAAAAAGTTCTTACAATATATGGGACCAAGTCATTCTAAGACACAGATAAATTTTAAATACACATTATTGAAAATTAGAATTGTTAATAAATAAATCCTTCAAACTACAAAAAGCCTTTGCATATAATTTAGGTATCTTTCATATTTTTCTTACATTTCCATGTTTATGGTATTTTTATTTATATATCAACTGGAAACAATATTAAAAATTGTGGATTGTGTGTATAATATTTTAGTTTCTTGGGCAAGTAAATATACTAGGTTTTATAAACTATTTGTTACCTTATTTATTAAATATTTATCAAGTCACTATTATGTGCTAGGTATGATGCTAAGCCCTGGATATGCAATGGTGACATTTTTTTCCAGCTTTAATGAAATATAATTAACAGATAAAAATTGTATATATTTAAGATGTACAACATGATGATTTGATATACATGTATACTGTAAAATAATTACCACAATTAAGCTAACTAATATGCCTCACATAGTTACCATTTTTAAGTAGCAACATTTTATTTATTTATTATTTTTTTGGAAAGATTTTATTCATTTATTTGAGAGAAAGAGCGAGCATGCACAGGGGGAGGGGCAGAGGGAGAGGCAGACTCCCTGCTGAGCAGGAAGCCCCATGGGGCTAGATCCCAGAACCCTGGGATCATGACCTGAGCCGAAGGCAGACACTTAGCACACTTAATTGACTGAGCCACCCAGGCTACCCTTAAATAGTAACATTTTAAAACAGACAAAATTCTTGCTTTCATGGAAACTATTGCCTCAGGTATAAGAGAATAAATATTTTCTTGGTCTTTTCTTTGTTAGCATCCAGTAATTTAATTGGGGTTCTGTTTGTGTTTTTCACATATCTATAGTAACCGTATACTCATGTCTGACCACTAAAAGAAAAGTACATTCTCAGTACTAACACAGAAAAATTATCATTTGAATTATTAATAAGCCCTACAAAGAGACAATTAGCCACATCAATGTAGGAGAGTGCTTTATATTAGTTGATCTGGTAACTAAAGGATAACTGAATTTTCAGTTGAATTATTTAAATAAATGACCTATTTTTATTTTTAAATTATTTTAAATCAGTGTTAAAATGTCAAGATTGAATTCTAAGCAAAGATGACACAGATATGTCTCTTTTAGGCATCTAGTTCATTTTAATTGCACTGATACACAGTTTGAATCACTATGATACATCTGTGGACTGTAGAAGTTTGGGATGGAGATAAATTCTCAGTAGAACACAAATCAAGGCAGCAATAGTGGATCTAGGAAGAAACCAGCTTACTTAGACACCTGAGGCCATCCATTCTAATGACCTCTTCCAAACTAAGGTAGGCATCTCCCTTGAAATACCACTTGAATTTTATCAGCATAAAATATCACAAAGATTCAAAGCAGAGACTAATGAGTCAAACTAAAACATTTAAATAGCAATATTCAATTTTTAAGATCTAAGTCAATCAATAAGAGACAGGATAATTACAAATTTCACAATTTCCCTCTGGCTTTCATTGAGGATAATAAAATAGTAAACTTATCCATAAAATAAGCTCTGTTTGGTTTCTTCAAATGTATGTTATACTGCAAGGGAAATTTTGACACAGAGAAACCTGAATTCTAGCTCTGAATGCAAATAACATTAGGCAAGTAACTTAACATTCCTAAAACCCATTGTCCTCACCTGTGATAATGAAAAAAGAATACTGCATATATGTTTTTTTAAGGATTGGAGTCAGGGGACGCCTGGGTGGCTCAGTTGTTAAGCGTTTGCCTTCTGCTCAGGTCATGATCCCAGGGTTGTGGGATCGAGCCCTGCATCAGACTCCCCGCTCTGCGGGAAGCCTGCTTCTCCCTCTCCTGCTCCCCTTGCTTGTGTTCCCTCTCTGGTTGTCTCTCTGTCAAATAAATAAAAATAAAATCTTAAAAAAAAAAGGATTGGAGTCAGAATATCTAAATCATTCTGAACAATATGTGATACACCATTGTGATCCAATACATTAAAAAATACACATAAATGAGACTAACATAAATAGAATGATAATCTTCATTTCCAATTTGAGTACCTAGCTACAGCTCATATCATTCTATCAATTTTATTATTCAGTTTTGTGACTTCAGAAGTGATTAAGAGTTCTCATTCTGTTCAGGAAGTTTGAGTGCTTCCCTCAGAAGTGATGACTTAGGTGAGATCCGAAAGCAGAGTAGGAGAATACCAAATGAAAGTGGGGAATTCATACCAGGCAGATGGTAGTCAATGTTCCCGTGACAGAACGGAGGGTGTAGGGAGGGATCAAAGAAGTAAGAGAGCCATTGTTGTTGGAGCAGAGGAACCCGGGGATGCTGGTGAATGATCAGGTGTCAGATGTGCGTAAGTAAGGGATAGACCATGAGAAATACTCTAATTTAGGAATAATAGGAAGTTTCTGAATTATTAAAGTCACAAAATGGTCAAACTTGTCTTTCAAAATGATTTCACTGTAATACTGAGAATGGTTTGAGTTACAAAATATTGATTGATAGCTTGGAAAGAACTACTGACAATATATTGTAGTGACTGGAGAAGTAACATACCAGATCATGACCAAAATCAGAAGTCAAAATGTGTCTCTCAGAATCAACTAGATTTATGCTTCAGGAGCAAACAATATCAGAATTTCTGCAGCTTAACACAGCAGAGGTTAAATTTTCATTTATGTTACATAACTCTTACAGGTCAGCTGCAGCTCTGTCCCTTGTTATCTTAACTTTGGGTCCCAGCTGATGGAGCAGTCTTTATCTGGAGGGCTGCTGGTAGTCCCAGAAGCAGGAAATTGGCAGAGGGTATGTTGGCTCTTAAAACTTCTGTGTTGCAGTGACACATGTCATTCCCTCTCATATTTTATTGAGCAGGTCACAAAGTCAACACTGACATTAATGGGATGGGGAAGTATCAGGGAGAAGTACTGTAAGAAAGCATATCGGAATAGACTAACAGTCTACCGCATGGTAAGAAGGTTAGTTTTTATCACGGAAACTATGGGGATTAAGTAAACAATCTCAAATAGAAATGTATTTTAAGGTAGTACACACATATAAAGGCATCAGAGCTAAGTAAGGACTACACAAAAGTCAGTATCTATTACTCACTTAACAAACCACAACAAACCTACTATTCTGCTTTCTAGACTATGTGCCTTAAATGACATAACAGTTACATACATACATATATGTATATATATGTATGTATGCATATAATTATGGGGTGGCAATTATGAATCAGATATTCCCAGTGAGCTCTCTGATTCATAATTGTCATCCCATTATTATAATAACATTATCCAAGATGTATTGTATTCCTTTAAACAAAACAGTAACACTGGAGGGCATATTTGCAGACTTGGTCTAGTTGGTTCCACTAGGCCTGTTCTGTTGTTTTTGGCAAATGTAATGTAAACTATACCTGTATATCCTGCCATGGAGCCTGACTCGGGGCTCAACCTCATGACCCTGAGATTATGACCTGAGCCAAAATCAAGAGTCGCATGCTCAACTGACTAAGCCACCCAGGTGCCTCAATTTATGTGAACCTTAAAGTAAATTATTTGTGTGTTTGTTTTTAGCTAAAATAGGAGAGATAGTCTACCATCTATATCTATCATCTATGTTTATCATTTAAATTGTCAAGAAAAAAAAAGCTTGACTTCCCATAGAGTATTGAGTGTAGATGGAACATACTCATACAATGCTGGGCATGGGCGAGTCTGTGATTCGGGTAGACAGACTAACATGGGGCTAACATTGTGGTTGACCAAAGTGGTGAGGAGTCTAGTTAAGTGGGAGATCAGGCTCTGATTTTGGTTCTTGGTTGGATCATTTTATACTAAGGAATTTAACCTCTGAGTAAAGATCTAGCCATTGTCCCAGTTCCTGAGAGATAAACTCCAAACGCTTTGGCTTTCCCAAGTGATGGGAATGTCTGTTATTCATGGAGGGTCCCTCTGACCACACCTGATAGTTCATGTTAACAGTCTGACTCATGATGGACTCCTCAATAGTTATGCTAGGGAGATGAAGTTGACGATAGCTGGCCACACAAAACAGAATAACCTTGGGACTAGAGGATGGGTCTTGGGCCACAGGAGAGACCTCTGGGGAAGTTGGGGGCATCAGAGATTGAATTCAACCACATGGGTAATGAATCGATATCTACTTAATGAAGCCTCCGTAAAAGCCTCAAGTTGAAGTTCCAGTGAGCCTCTCGTATTGGAAATGCTTCATATTGCCACACGCTGATGCTTAGAAGTGTAAAGCATCCTTGAAGATAATGGAAGCTTCACATTTGGATATCTCCCAGAGTTCACTCTTCATTTAGCTCATTCTAATTTGTATTCTTTTACTATAATAAGATTATAATCGTTAGGCACAGCACTTTTCTGAGTTCTGTCTCTTTAGTGAATTATTAAACCTAAGGATGGTTGAGGAGAACTCTGAATTTGTGGCTAGCTAATCTGAAATGATAGTGGTTCTGGGGACTGCCCAAATTACAAGTGGCATCTGAACTGAAAGCAGCTTTGGGGACTTTTTCTTCAGACTTCATGTTTTGGCTAAACTGTGTGACAGTTATTAAGAGTAATACTGAGTTATGGTATTGGGTAAAACAGGACTTAAGCTAAGAGAAATTAGAGCCCTAGTTATCAGAACTGTGTTGCAAAGAATACAGATTTGATAACTAGGCTAGGGTCACATAGTTAGGATCTGGCTAGTCATTTTATACTCTGAGGCCCATCTTCATTGCCCTTACCTCAGCTTCATTGTTTAATGCCTGTCTATTTTTGGCCCAAGCTATTTCAGATTTAGCTTTTGTTTATATGATGAAGTATGTTACTTAAGAGATCAACAGAGAGGATTCTCAGGGCAAACATGGTATAATATTTATATTTGTTGTTCAAGAGTAATAGAAAACTTAATTTTCTTATAAACTACAAGTCAGCTTATGTAATAGTCTATGGAATAGCCAGAAAACATAAAATTTATGCTTATGGTGTCCTTTATATAAGCCAATGCTGGAAAACTATCACAAACACTTCATCAATACTAAATATAAATTAAGTTTGTATTACCATGATAAATGGAAAACTGTATTAAATCAGGTCTTTTTAAGTATATGCATTTGAAGTCTATCTTTTAAGTATATAATATACAGTTTTTTAAAAAAAAGATTTTATTTATTCATTTGCGAGAGAGAGAGAGAGAGAGAACATGTGAGCAGGGGGAGGGGCAAAGGGAGAGGGAGAAGCAGACTCCCCACTGAGCAGGGAGCCTGACACAGGGCTCAATCCCAGGACCCTGGGATCATGACTTGAGCCAAAGGCAGACACTTAAATGACTGAGCCACCCAGGTGCTCCTAAAGCATGCATTTTTAAAAGTATATGCATATATTTTAAGTATACACATTGTGTACATTTGTATTAATAGTATATAATTAAATAAATTTATATGCACTAAGTATATGCATTTTAAGTACATGCATATATTTTAATGGTATGCATTTGAACTATAACTTGAATAAATTAAAAGATTAAATATGGTTATGATAATTAAAGATATAGTATAATAGAAGTGTTTTCCAAGTTGGTAATTTTATAAAGAAAATGAAATATAATTGTTCTCAAATATATATATATTCAATATATATACACATACAGATTCACAGTTAGAGATGACCAATTAAATTAGATATATCTTTAAGGAAATATTTACAATATTATTATTTTCTATTCTTTTATAAACTTTTCAATGTAGGGAGAAGTGTTTTCTCTATGTTCTCAAAATCTAATAAAAGATAATTCCTATTGAGTACTATATACAAATGTGGAAAGATAACTTCTATGATACATAAAATATCAAAATTAGGAACATGTAAATCATGTTCATAAGAATTTTTTTAAAATAGGAATACATAAACAAGTTGGCAAAGTTCTCCTAAGGAAACTGAAGACCTAATGCAGGACAAAGTAGATTGTAACGTACTCTAAGCACACATTTCTGCAAAGCCCAGACCAAAAATAGCACTATTATTAGTATTTGAGATGAGAAAACAATCAAGGGTATCCTAATGAATGCCAGGATTGAGCAGCTCACTGTCGAGGAGTGTTTAGGTTTACTGGAGTTAGGGCACTGTAGCAAAATAATGGACTGTGTACGTAAAGACAACAGATTTAATTGAAGGATATCAGTTGCGTGGCAGCAGATACAGTTCACGTATTAGTATATTCACCCTCTTCAGAAGAGACAACATTGTCCCTGAATGTGAAATAAAAATAGCTATATTCTGGCTTTTTATCTCTGATCTTAGTTGATCAAATGATTTTTAAATAGCTTGGGGAATGGCACCACATACATATCTATATGAAAAATATGCTAAGCCCATCAAAAACAAGGATGCACTCTAGAAGAATTATGACCTGATACACTGTTTACACAGGGTAAAATAAAGATAAGAGTTTAAAACTTTTTCAACCACATTTTCACAAGTAATTTATATTCATCAGCTTCAGGTATTTAAACAGTAAAAGAACTAATGAAGCCCTGGTGACTGAACACCTATTGCTATGTTCCTTATTATTTTTCTTCTTAAGCCTTAATGAGCTGTAATTACAGTTGCCAGTATTTTGTCTCAAACATGCTTTATTATAACAAAGAGTAGTGACAAGGAGCTGTATCTCACTTCATGAACACCAAACTTACTGCAGATATGTAAATGAGAAGGTACAAAGCTAGAGAAGAGCCTGGAGATATTAACATCTGTGTGAATGAAGCAGCCATTTCACAACCCAGTGGACCTTAAACACAGCAGACATTGAAATCTGTTCAGTACATGGGGTGGATTTTTAAATATGTTCAATTACTGCTTGTCTCCCAGCTGCTGTCTGAACATGGCTTCTGTAATATTAGGGAGTCTACTTTGATATCACTGGCATATAAAAATCATGTCCTTGATTAATAGTTACTACCAGATGAAATGGCCATTTTAAAATCCTAAGTACAAATTTGAATTGCACATACTCAAAGCCTCTCCCTTTGTGTGAAGAGGTCAGAATATACGTACTAAGAAGGGAAAGATGAGCAGAATGGCTTCCGACAACTTTGGTTATTTTTTGGTGTCATTTTGAGAATGGATATTCCATAAGTCTGGTTTATACATGAATATATTTCCAACAACAAAAAAATTTAAATCAATGAATGTTTCAGTGAGATACTTGGAAAATCAAGAACATTTCTGAGTACAAACAGTTGAATGATAAGAAAGAAATAAGCACTCTGAAAGACCATGTTTACTTCTCTTCAAGACAATTTTTTAAACATTCCCTTAATGTTTATTTAAAAATAAATAAAATCTTCATGAAACGGGTGATTATTTTTTAAGCTGTGTGAGGTTAATACATTAAGAATATTTTGAGGGACCAGGAATAAATGTGAAAGATTTAATACTTAATTTTCAATTATTGAAACACGATCATAATTTTTTTTAAATTAAGAACATCAAATTGACATGAATAAGTTAAAGATTAAAAGTTGTAAGAACCTTTCATAGTATATCATGAATTCCAGTCTATTATTGATTTGAAAGTTTGCAACTGCTAGTTTTTCCAATATAATTGACAGAATAACATTCTCTACTCCTAACCTTTTTATCAAAACCATTATTGGTGCTGCATATTTGCAAAAATGCCACCACTGCCATTTAAAATGCCAATTTCATGACTTTATGAGTATATAATGTTAGTAAATTAGCATTATTTTCTTTATGTTTGATGGCTTTGCAATTATAATACACTATTTCATCATTAGCCACATTTTAAAAATCCAGGTGACACATATTTTAAAGTTTATACAAATCATTGTAAAAATGTCCTATATATTAGGCTGTGAGAATCCAGGGTACGTAATAAATATTTTAAACAGTCCCTGAGACTACTTAAACTCCACCATTTACTTCAATAATTGAGAGACTCCTTAGGCACATTAGGGATGACGGGTGGCATATGAATCTTCAGTTCTGTACGTGTATCAGGCCACGTGAGTGAGTAAGGACACTGGATGGCGCACTTTCAGAGCCTATAACTTCCTCAGAATTATGTTGCAAGTTATTTTTATTACTTCCAAAGCATTTCTATAATGTCACTTCTTGGCCTTTAACAGATTAATATTTTTATTTCCACCATGTGAAAGGGTTGTGGGTTTGTATGTAAAATAAGTTGGAGTTAATTAGTGGAGCTAAACTTTAAGGAAGCCTGTGTAGGTGACCCAGGCTTTGAAGGGTATTATGTTAATTATAATTTTTGGAGCTCAAACCTCTTCGTTTTCCCTAAGATGTTGAAAATTTGTAGTGAAATGGTATAACAGAGATTCTAAAACATGCTAATAAGTCAGACATAATCATCATTTATTTGAGGCAGTATGCTGCTGATTGTCAAAGGTCAAGTCTGTCAAATATCTCAAGAAAAGTATTTCCCGCAAAAGAGAATTCTGTATAGTACAGTTAGTTACTTCACCTGGTATTGATGCATTCCAGCAAAAGTGGTCATAAAATTATACTCCTATTGCTTAATGTTATAAAAACTAAGCCACTAAGGGCAGTAAAATAAATGAGCACATTCTCACAATGGACTAAGTACGCCAAAAACTTTTATCGTGTGTGTATGTATTTCTAAGCAAGATGTTCTTTTTTCTTTAACTTTACAAAACAGTTTTTATTCATTCAGCACACACACACACACACACACACACACACACACACACACAAACATATATGAGGTACCCTTGTAGAATCTGGACATTGAGAAAAAATGGTCTTCATGGAATTTACTTGCAGTGTAGTATGGCAAAAAAAAATGAATAAACAAATAAGCAAATATAACTTAAGTAATGGCAAGTTAGTTTTTAATGAGGTGGATAGGGAAGGCCTTTCTGGGGACACACTATTTAAGCAAGGATTGGAAGAAAAGGTGAGAGTGAGTTGGGTGGGTAACTGTGAGAATGGTGCTAAGCAGACAGAACAGTAAGGGCCAAGTTCCAAGATGGAAATGTGCCTGGTTTGCAGCCCCTGGGGATTTTCTTTGTGATTGTTTTCTTGATAGAAACAAATTTAAGGGGTGCCTGGGTGGCTCAGTTATTAAGCGTCTGACTTTAGCTCAGGTCATGATCCTGGGGTCTTGGGATTGAGCCGCGCATCAGGCTCCCTGCTCAGCAGTTCTTCTGCTTCTCCCTCTCCCACTCCCCCTGCTTGGTTCCTTCTCTCGCTGTGTCTCTCTCTGTCAAATAAATAAATAAAATCTTAAAAAAAAGAGAAAGAAACACATTTAATTTCATCGTTAAATATTTACCGAAAGAAAAGAGAAAAAGAACCAAAGAACACTAAAGTTAAAAATAACCGAGAGAAATCGTTTCTAGAAAATTTAATATTGGTTTAAAGAAAATAATCTGCTGTAAGTCACAAAATTAACCGCTAATATATTTAACAAAATATTCTATGACTGTATTTCAACTGATCTTACAAATGACATAACACCTGCAAAGATCAAGTCAAACTACAATGCCAAGTTGACAGTTACATCAGTAACTAATCATTGGTTATGGGTATATATTGTCTTATGTGGAAAAAAATGTGGTGCCTCAGCTCCTCTACATCCCATTCCTACTATTTTTAAATCTCATTTATTCTTTTTTGCCCTTTACTTATTTTAAATCTCACTTCTCAGTAGATCCTGACTCTAATCCTCTTTTCATAGGTAGAATCATCTTTTGTTAATATGAATCACATCACATGTTTCACTTGCTTTACCCCCTTCAATGGCTTCCGATTACTCTTAAAATCTAGATTTGTCATGGTGCATAAGACCATGTGTTACCAAGCCCCTGGTTATTTTAACCTCATTTCGTTTCACTCTTGTGTCCACAGACGACACATCAGTTACACCAATCTTTCTTTTCTTAAATAGATATAGAAATGGAAGCAAATTTGTGCATGTCTGTTTATGCATGTATTTTCTACCTCTGTCCATTAAGGGGCATTACAAAAAAATGGCATCCTGCAATTAATGAGAACATCCAGCACTTAGATACTGGTTTCTAAATATCATATCCCAATAAAAAAAAGCAGGCTTCTTGGATAACTTCTGGGGTTGTGGCCAGGCAAGTCCTATCCACGTAAGCCTGGAATATCTTGGGGTACCAGAAAGTAAGGAACGGCTTTAAAAAAATGACAGGAGCATATCAAAAGATTATAGGAATCACTAGGAAGGATCTCTCAATGACCAAATAAGGGCGATTTTGAACAATAAAATAAACAACATTGCTACAGGATTATAATGCATAGAATAAAGTAAATATCCATGAGTATATACTGATACAAATAATGAGGCAAATGAATTAATGAAGAAGGAGTTCTTCCTTATAGTAGAATTCAAATTAATGAATGTGGAAAGAATGATGGACATAGAAAAATCACAATTTGGCAACTACCACAGTTATAATTGTTGCAGGCAGGAATTATTGAGGGATGTTAAACTGGGTGGGTAAAATGCATAATGATAAAGAGAATATGTTCATAGCCTCAAATTATCTCCACACAAGATAGTGACTAATTAGCCATGGAATCTAGAAATTTACAGCAGAGAATCTTGGGAGGTACCATCCCAACAAATTGCTAATATTACCAGTGAAAAGTGGTAGGTAATATCAACATTATGTACTTGCTGATAATACCCTGAGAAGAACAGAACATCACTTCTCATACATTCCTGCCAACTTTTCACAAATTCACTCTAACCCAAGCACACATCACACAGATCCGTATGAGGGGATATTCTATGAAATAATCAACCAGTACTTTTCCAATGTGTCAAGGCGGTGAAAGACAAAATTGAGGTACTGTCCCACACTGAAGGAGACTAAGGATCTGTGAGCAATGTGAAGTCCTGAGTTAGACCCTAGATCAAAAGAAAGTACAGTATTGGGACAATTGGCAAAATTTGAATAATATGTGTGAATAGTTAATAATACTGTAACAATGTTAATTTCCAGGTTTGATAAGTGTACTATAATTATTTAAAACGTAAAATTAGGGGAAACAGTGAAAGACATATATATATATACATATATATATATGTTCTTGGAATATCATTTTTCCAACTTTTCTGCTTAAAATCATCTTATAACTTCCCAATCCACTCAGACAAATTTCAAAATTCTTGACCTGGCCTACAAGGTGCTACATGATCCAGACCTAGCTACATATCTGATCAATTCCTTTCTATACTCACCTCATTGACTGTTTAAACTACAAAATCCTTCTTGTTTCTCTTTTAAAATTCTAAGCATGTCTTGCCTAAAGGCCTCTGAATGTGCTGTTATGTCTATCTGGAAGGCATTTCCCCAAGTACCCCAGTGGATCCCTGCCTTCAAGAGTCTATACCCTTTGAGATAAAATAACTGTCCCTCTGCCCCCGTTATCACTTACTATCCATTTAACCAACTTTGTTTTGCTTCATACTATGTACCATATTTTGACATATTGTGTCATCTTTATTATTAATTTCTTTAAATTTCTTTTTAGTGGGCTCTATGCTCAAGGTGGGGCTTGAACTCATGACCCCAAGATCGGGTAGACTTGGAATTTTTACCTTTTATTGAAAATGTGAAAATCTTAGCACATTGCCTGATATGTAGTAGGCATTACATAAAATTGGTAAAATTTTATTCTCCTCCTATAATATTAACTAGTGAGGAAATAGGCCCTCTAACTTATTTATATTGTTATGGAAAGATGAAAACAATATTCATGTATTACTTATTAAGTTCCATGTACATCTCATTTATCATTTCATTTATGAAACACAGGCACAAAAAGTCACATAACTCATCTGTGGTACAGTGATCTTGAAACCTAAGTGTAGTTTTTCCCACCATGTTCATTATGCTTCCATAAGAGAATGTCTGATAAGCTCTCTCCTAACTGCAGTACAAAGGGTTGCAAACAGTTATTTTCCATAGTTCCCTAAACTAAGGTGAGAGAATCATCAGTTACAGCTCATTAGTATACAGTTTTGGTACATGATTATTCATTCAACAAAAGAATGGAGGTGAGTAAAAAAAGAGAGAGAGAGAATGCTTTCAAAGTTCTTGTAGTATAAGTTATATTTCTCTACCAAGATTCAAAAATAAAAATAATATATTTCTACCAGAAACCTAAAAGAAGACCAAAAACAATTTCACAACATAATTGCCCAATGTTTGCATCATTAAGGAAAAACATTTAAACTTAGAGATTATTAAGTAAACCTGGAAATAACTTTAACAGCAAGGAACAAAGAATTAATTCTATACCTAAACAAAGAAAGAAATGCACTGAATATTATTTTCCCTAAAAATCAAAAAGATAGGGGCGCCTGGGTGGCTCAGTCGTTAAGCGTCTGCCTTCGGCTCAGGTCATGGTCCCAGGGCCCTGGGATCGAGCCCCGCGTCGGGCTCCCTGCTCCGCGGGAAGCCTGCTTCTCCCTCTCCCACTCCCCCTGCTTGTGTTCCCTCTCTCGCTGTGTCTCTCTCTGTCAAATAAATAAGTAAAATCTTTAAAAAAAAAAAAAATCAAAAAGATACTTTTGGCTATGTGAAATCAATTAAAAGTAAAAAGTCACTGTTTTTATTTTATAAACCCAAAGTAGTGATAATGCAGCTGGGAAAATATACCTAACTGTTGAAGTAATTTTTTTAGTATGGAAATCAATCATTTTCTTCTAAAGGAAAGCATGAATCACAATTATAGAAAATTAGATTATAAAATTTTATAACAAAGACAATAATTTTGAATCATATAAAAACAAATTAGTCACATCAAAAAGAATGTGTTCAGAAAAGTCAGCTTTTTGAATGTTAATTTTGGTAACATCAAATTGATTGAGGCATGACTAATGTAATAAAAGAAAAAGCAGAAAGCACCTAAGGCGTTATGCATTAAAATCAGAGTGAGAATAGAAATAGAGAAGCAGATATATAGAATATTATAGTAAGAGAAACTATACTGTTCTTGTCTATGATACTGCAGATTTATTTTTGATCGTTTTAATATAATAAACTTTTTCCTTAAAATATGTGTTGAAATACATTATATATGCAAGCATGTATGTTTGGATAATGTAATCTGCAAATTCATATTTTAGAAAATTTATATCACCAAGCTGTTACTCTGGCTTTTTAGTCCCTGCTATGAAGATTAATACTATGTGGAATAAAGTTCTCTGTGAAGAGAAACATAATTACTGGTATTGTCCCATATTTACCATGACATAGCTTCATACTAGAATTAATTATTTAGTTGTTTTTACTAAAAATACTAGAATATGTTTAGCTTTAAAAATTACATAGACAAGTAAGTGAAGGGAAGGAAATACCTTTGTTTCACATACATAAATTTCCAAACTCATTTCATACCTTGCAACACGGCTAACTAGTCCAGTTACCTCATTGCCCTGTTATATAATTTTCACATTACTTTTACACCTTATGTCATATGACTTTTCTTGACTGTAATGATCTTCCAATTGCTTGGGCAATTTGTCATCATGACAACAAAAAAAACAAGTTCTAAACTCATATGTTTCATGAAGCCTTTTCTGAATCATTTCATTTATATTGCCCAACTCCTTAGGGTTTTGTTCCAAAAAGCATTCTTCCAAAAAATTTTCTAATTAACTCCAAAATGGATTTTAATTTTTTTGAGTGCCAATTGATATCTTTATACAGACACATTTATACATATACATATACAGGCTGTATACAGTCTCTTTGTTATCTGACCAGATCTCTGGTACTCAGGTAATTGCTTGGCATATGATAGAAGCCTATAATAAGTATTTATCAGTTGGCATCATTCCTTTATGTCTTCTATTCCCTGACATTCATTACTATTCAGTTCTCATAATATGCTATTTCTCACAATCCTGGAATTTTTCACACTGTTCTACTTATTATTCATCCTAGATAATTCTTCATGATTTATTTCATGAATAAATGCCACAAAAATTAATTTCAGAGATTCACTGAGGTAAGTATGTAAGTATCTCTCAGAATTTATCAATTGTAAGAAAGTACACTTTAAGGAAAGGCAAATCAAAATCTTCAGGGATTTTGATAGAAATTTCATTTTATATTTTTTAAATAAAAATGTGTTTCATGCAAACTGAAGAGAGCAATGGTTGACAAATTTTTCTCAGTTGGTGATAATAAGCTGAATATAAAGTATCAATTTTAAACTTGGAATTGATTTTCCACCAAGGAGGTGTCCTTTCCACGGAGAGGAGAAGAAATGTATGCAATTCTGAGAAAGTTAAACATTTTAAGTTACGAGAGAGTATATGTTTTAAAAATTATTTTACTCTAAAAAAACAGGCACAACATAATTTTCGAATTAGATACAGTTTAATTTTCCAAACAATTACAAAACTTCTGAATCAGTCTTTTAATTATTAGGTGCACCTTTTGCGGTGGACAAGTCACTTAATTTCTGAGCTTATAAATCTTCCTTAAAATAATGGGTGTCTTCTCTTCCATATATGATTATTGGATTCAGCAATGTGTGAGATGTGTCAGCACTCGGAAAATAATCAATTAACATTAGTTTCTTCTCTACAATCTGAACCATAATCTCCTTTAATAACAAACCTATGTTGAACATCTACTGTGTGTTTAGCACCGTGACAGGCCATGGGGACACAAATCTTTTTTTTTCCTTTTTAAAGATTTTATTTACTTATTCATGAGAGACAGAGAGAGAGGCAGAGGGAGAAGCAGACTCCCAAGGAGCACGGAGCCCGATGCGGGACTTGATCCCAGGATGCTGGGATCATGACCCGAGCCGAAGGCAGACGCTTAACCATCTGAGCCACCCAGGCGCCGTGGGTACACAAATCTTAACAAGATCTATTCCTTTTCCAGTAAGAAGCTTACAAGTTTCTAACAACAGCACATAGCCTTGAGCAATATTTCTAATTTCTATCCTCTCTGCTACCCAAGGATAATAATTGCTTGTGCTCATTTTTCAGATAGCAAATTATGCATCCTTAGGTTTTAACACTTGTATTCTTTGGCAAACATGTATTAACTTTTCTGTGCCTCTCATTATTATGGATGTTCTCAATGCAGGGAATCTGACTTATTTTACATGCATCTCTAGAAACTTACATTGGTGGACACATGGCATCAACATCAAAAAATCAAAGTAAATATTATCTGTATTAAAGAATAAATCAATACTTATGTCCTCTGAATTATGTAGTTATTAAATGTTTACTTTATAGCAGGTTCTCAAAGTATTAATTTCTATCTCTTTTGTTGCTTTCTTTTTTTCAATTTTTACTCCTCCATTATAGCCTGAAGAGATTTCATCTGAAGTCACTGAAAATCACCAAATACGAAAAATTTCTCCTGAAATAAAACTCATTTTTTTTCTATGTCTGCTTTCTAGGCATTTTCTCACATACCTAAATTTTAAGGTTGTATCATTCACTTAATGTAAATTTTAGGAAAATATATTTATTAAAATACATTAAATAAATTTTAAGAAAATACACAATTTTTTGGTGATGAGTATTGCTCTAAAAAAGAACAGAAAAATGAGAGAGGAAAAAAAAAGAAGAAACTGTGTTGGATATTATGTGAGGTAGGAAGAATAATGAACCTTCCAAAGATATCCATGCCTGAATCCTAGGAACCTGTAAATGTTACCTTACATGGCAAACATATATTTTTTGTAGATGGGTTTAAGGTTAAGGACTTTGAGATGGGGAGATAATCCTGGATTATAAGAGTGGACCCAATCTTATGATGTAAGTCATTATGTCATAAATCATTATGAAAGGGAAGAACCTTTCCCAGCTGTGATCAGAAAAAAAGAGAGGTGCATACCAGAGCAGGGGTAGAGAGAAGCTACTGTGCTGGAGGAAAGAGGTCACAAACCAAGCTGGAGAAGGTGAGGAAATTCCCTCTAGAGCCTCCTGAAAAAATACAGCTGTACAATATCTTGATTTTAGCTTAGTGAGACATGTAGGGGATTCTAACCTACAGAGCTATATGGCAATAAAATTGTCTTGTTTTATATCACTAAGTGTGCAGAAATCTATTATGGCAACCATACAAAACTTGTATAATATGTAAGATTTCCAGTTAACCAATTTTCCACACATGTGCAAATGAAATTTGAGTTTCAGTAAAATTACAAATTCAGCGTGAAATATGATTTCAGGTTTATACATTAATGATTAAAACTCTATTATTAAATCTATGAATTCCACTGATTTACTATATTGAATAAATACTTATGGAAACAATTTACATAAAGTCTTGATTAATTACGTAAATGGAGTTGGTCAGTTTATACCATGTTTCCTTGGCTGTAATGTCACTTTTATTAGAGTGATACTAATTGTTTTGCTCAACGAGGCTTTCAAAGACTTAGTTTGATTAAAATAACATCACTAAAAGTAATTTTAACTATTAGAAAGTATAAGTATATCATACTTAAAAGATCATTAAAATATATAAGTGGATACAAATTAAATGAATTTTCATTTAAGGTTTATTCTCCTTTTCATTCAAAGTTGCATTAAGGCCAAACTATAGTTTAACGCCATAAAACATAAAAATAAATTAGTTCACCAACTTTAAAAAACCTCTCACAAGTTAACAGCTGCATTACCAGACACTGTGAATTCTATTTATAATAAAAGAATATGAAATTGTCCCCTGGCAAATTGACATCGGCTGTTCTGACTTCACCACTGTCTAGAAATTCAGCATGGTTCACAAGGGACAAGTGATTCTGAATGTTAAATTCAAACTTTTCAGTATTTATTTATTTATTTATTTATTTTTAAAGATTTTATTTATTTATTTAACTGACAGAGGGAGAGACAGCGAGAGCGGGAACACAAGCAGGGGGAGTGGGAAAGGAAGAGGCAGGCTTCCCACGGAGCGGGGAGCCTGATGCGGGGCTCGATCCCAGGACCCTGGGATCATGACCTGAGCCGAAGGCAGTCGCTTAACCATCAGTATTTATTTATTTTTTCCAATGAGAAACAGAAGAAAGGATATATAATACAGGAGACATACGGTATTATTAAACCTGCTTCATCTTCCTACTTCCCCACCATGGATTTACTGATAGTTCTAACCAAGATATCAGTCTTAACATATCGTTTGAGTCAATATCATTAAATATGTATATATGCTTAACTGAAGGTGCTATTGGACAGCTAAAGGGTTAGCTAGCCTACATAATAAAAATCATATTCAACTGATGTACACAATAAGAAAAGTAATGTTTAACTCAAGCAGAAAATGAATTAAATTAAAGCTTATTTATCAATGATTAATAGAGTTTGGTGCATAGTTTGCTATATAATTTCATTCATTTGTTTAAGTATCCTTTCATTTATTCAGTAAATAATTTTTTACCCTATAAATATCTGGGTATATCGCATAGGTGAGTATGGCACCACTAACTGGGAGCTCAGCATGTAGCATAACAGCATAACATCCAATGCTACCACAACACAAAACCAAAGCAAGTCAATCCTACCATTATCACACAGTGTTCATATTCCCAAAGCATTTGGGGTGAGGGACAGAAGATACCTATCAATGGAGATAAAGGCCAATCCTTTTCAAAAAGTTTAAGACTTTTGGATGAAAGCATATAAAACAGAAGCTAGAATAATATGATGCAATATTATAGTGTGGAAAGAAAAGTTTTAAGTTTGAAATGAAGTATAAATTCTTTATTAAAAATTCTAGAGAATATTTTCCCTAAATATCCAACAAAATAATAGCATCTAATCATTGAAATATAGATGCACTAAGGGATAAAAGTTGAAACATCCCTAATACACTCTATGGTGATTCTGAAATTAGCGGAAATAAGATCATTCATTTTGGACACTACATTTGAAATGAATATTGATAAACTAGAATTCTTTCTCTGGAATGCAGGTAGTATATTAAGCAATCTTAAAATTTTATTTCACACACATACAAAACGATCAAAAGAAGTGGGTAGAGTTAACATTGAATATTTAAAAGGGGCCAAACAACTCTCTTTAAATTTTTAGGATACTGTCATTGGAATAATGGAATCCACTTAATCTATATTTCATCAGAGACAAAAGTAAGAAGAGAAGGCATAACCAATAAGGAGACTCTTCTCTTTAGTTTTTTTTTTTTTTAAGAATTTCTAACTGAGAAAGCTACTTTCAAAATGAACAGGAGGCTGCCTAAAGTAGTCAGCACCATCCTGAGAAAGTTCCCTCAGAGGGGCTAGATGCATTTTCATGGCAATGACAGTACACAAGAAAATGATGATCTGCTCTTAAATTGAACTTGAGGAAAACTGGGATTCCCTTCATCACTGAAAGGCTATTATATTGTCTCTGGTTAGTTTCTTCAGATAAATATTGTTTTCCTAAATTTTTTTTAAAGATCTTATTTATTTATTTGAGAGAGGGAGAATGAGAGATGGAGAGCACGAGAGGGAGGAGGGTCAGAGGGAGAAGCAGACTCCCCGCTGAGCAAGGAGCCCGATGCGGGACTCGATCCCGGGACTCCAGGATCATGACCTGAGCCGAAGGCAGTCGCTTAACCAACTGAGCCACCCAGGCGCCCCTACTTTCCTAAAATTTTTATGCCTATTCTCCACAGACACCCATTTCAACATGACAAATGAGGGAGTGGTAAGTACTCAGGTAAGTATGAGACATTTCAGGGAATTAATTAATGCGTTATATTTTGCTCAGAAGAATTACTAGTATGCTTACCTATTTCTTATGCTTGGAACCAATAAGCACAATTATTTTCTTTAAGAACTTTTTTCTCCTTAGTTTTTCTACCCAACAGAATGCTGAGATAGAGATAACCAAGAGAATATGAAAGATAAAACCTAAACTGTACCAGGGACACATAGGAGGTTAAAAGCTTCTCTAATCTTTGACATTTTATTCAAGCGGTAAAAGGTTTTCCTTTTCAGTTTGTGACTTTTTAATCTTTATTATACCACCATGACAGCTCATCAGTTGAAAATAATACTTTTGGAAAGGTCCCTTAAAACTGTTAATAATAATATTAATGATCCTTTCCATAACGAGATGAGCCACTCTATTTTGACAAAGGGTGCATATCGATTAAATTACTCCCTCCCTCTGTCCCCTCCCTACTCCAAAACCACAAAAAGGCAAAGTCTAGAGTATGATCAGTATTATCTGCCAGGCTCAAGAAGTATATGAGAACAGTTACAGCTTTTGTAACTTTGGTAATGTCATTTTTATGGGTAAACATAAATAACAATTTATATTTCATATTTTTAAACTATAATGCTAATCATATTTTAGGTAACTCAATTAATTGAATTTTGTATTAGAATAAATAAGTCTACATTTTCATCAGTAGGATGAATGAACATAACTTGACGAATATATAACTTAACGAATATATTATTAAGAAGTTATTAATGGACATTACATTACTAACAATGTCCTCCTTTTAGTCTCACTGCTAAGACAAAAACTTTCTACTGGCTTATTGAGGGCCCTACCTCTATATTACTGAATAACATACTTCTATTTCTTTTTTTCTTTTAATTTAGAAATTTTAGACCTTATTTACTGCCATAATGTTCTGGTAAATGAGGATCATCACTGTTTCAACCTCTCATTTACTTGTCCCTGAATTTCCTAATTAAATCATTTGTGTATGTTTCTATTATGATGACTCTATAATTGCACAATATTGAGCAACATGCTACATTTCTTACTCCCAGCAGTGCCTCTGCTCCTGGAACATTTCCTTTATCATAGTAGTAGTTCTCTTCTTTCTTGTTGGAGAATTTTCCAAAATACTAGTGAGATTTGCTGTCATTTAACTGACTTCATATTCAACAGTCAGAACTACATGTCTGATTGAAAGTCTGCTTCCAGAGGAAAAACCCAGGTGGTTTCTGGGTAAGGTGATAAAGTGAGGAGGGTCCTTACGTCAAGAGACCACCAAATACCACCGCATATTTGAGTTCTTTCCTTTGTGATTCCAGCTGTCTTACGTCTGCAGGCCAACCTCTCAGCTGCTGTTGTCCAGTACAAGAAAAGAAAAGGGACTGATTCATTCCACTGTTCAGCATATAGAACTTCACATGATATTTGGAACCTTCAGCAGGACTGTTTGCTACGAGTTTTAAGCCTTTGTGGCTATAGGAGGCTAACTGGTCCCCTTCTGTCACTTGGGTGGCTGCCTATAAGTCATTTACATTATTGCATCTGTTTTCAGTAATCCAAAATTTCTTGTAATTACTTGTTGACTGTGTTTTATTTTCCCATTTTTCCTTGTATACTAATGTCTTCAACTTTATTTTCACTTTGTGGAGTTTCAAGAGGGAAAATAATATATATGGCCAAATTGTCATCGCTAATTAGAAGTTAGAGTCTTTTTCAACCTTAAAAGCTCACATTGCACAGGGATGGAAGCCAAATCAAGAGAAGCGAAGGGACTACTTATTAGATATATGGCTCCAAATAAACACAACTGTGGATGCTATCACAGATCTTCTCCGCTCAGAGGAATCTCTGCTTAACCATATATTATCTCTCTAATTTAATGAACATGTATTCTCTCATATTCATCTTTTTTTTTCTCTTTCCAACTTTATTTTATTTTTTCTTTGCATTTAGTTCTCTTACTGTGGCAAGAACACTTATTTGAGATCTAGCCTCTTAAAATTTTAAATGCTACAGTACAGTATTGTTAAGGATAGACACAATGTTTATAGTAGGTCTCTAGACCTTATTCATTGGACTTAACTGAAATTTATACCTATTGAACATCAACCCCCTATTTTCTCTGCTCCCCAGCACCTGGCAACCACCACTGGACTCTGCTTCCATGAGTCTGACTATATTAGATAACTCATAAAAATGGAATCATGCAGTATTTGTCCTTCTGTACCTGGAGTATCTTACTCAGCATAATGTCCTCCAGGTTCACCCATGTTGTTGCTTTTGCAGTTATTCCCTTCTTTTTTACAGCTGCAAAATATTCCATTGTGTGTGTATATATATCACATTTTCTTTACCTATTCCTCTGTCTCTGGACATTCAGGTTGTTTCCATATCTTGGCTATTGTGAATAATGTTGCAGTGAGCATGGGACTGCACATAGCTCTTCAAGATCCTGATTTCAATTCTTCTGGATATACACCCAGAAGTAGGATTGTTGGATCACATTGTAGTTCCATTTCCAGTTTATTAAGGAACTTCCGTAAGTTTTCTATAGCAGCTGCACCAATTTGCATTTATACCGACATTGTCCAAGGATTCCAATTTCTCCACATCCTTGCCGACACTTGTTATTTTATTTTTAATAATAGCTATTCTAATAGGTACGAGGTGATACCTCATTGTGGTTTTGATTTGTATTTCCTTCAAGATTATCATGTTGAATACATTTTCATGCACCTGTTGGCCATATGCATGTCTTATTTGGAAAAATCTCTATTCAATTCCTTTGCCCATATTTTCATTTGCTTTTTATTTTGTTTTTGTTTTTGCTATTAAGTTGTCAGAGTACCTCATATATTTTGGATATTAACCTCTTATCAGATATAGTTCATACATATTTTCTACTTTCCTATAGGTAGCCTTTTAACTTTGTTGATTCATTCTTTTGTTGTGCAGAAGATTTTTAGTTTGATATAGTCCCATTTGTCTATTTTTGCTTTTGTTGCTTGTGCTTTTGGTGTTAACACCCAAGAAGTCTTTGCTAAGAGCAATATCATGAAGATTTAATCCATTTTGAGTTTATTTTTGTGTTAAGGTTAAGGGTCTAAGTTAAGGGTCCAGTTTTACTCTTTTGCATGTGGCTATCCAATTGTCCCAACATCATTTGTTGAACAGACTATCCTTTCCCCATTGTGTATTCTTCATCCCTTTTTTAAAGATCAATTGACCATATATGTGTGGTTTTATTTCTGGCCTTTCTCTTCTGTTCCATTGGTCTATATGTTTTTATGTCAGTACCATACTATTTTACTTAGTGTAGCTTTGTAATATATTTTGAAATTAGAAAGTGTAATGTCTCCAGCTTTGTTCTTTGTCAAGATTTCTTTTGTGGTTCAATAAGAAATTTAGGATTGTTTATTTCTATTTCTGTGAAAAGTACCATTGGAATTTTTATAAAGATTGCATTGAATTTGTAGATTGCTTTGGGTACCATTAACATTTTACCAATATTGGTTCTTCCAATCCATGAATATGTAATGTCCTTCCATTTATTTGTGTCTTAATTTAAATTCTTTTCATCAATGGTGTAGAGTGTACATCATTTATCTCTTTGGTTAATTCCTATTTTATCCTTTTTGGTGCTATTGTAAATGGGATGGTTTGCCTAATTTCTTCTTAGAGAGGTCATTGTTATTGTATAGAAATACAATTGATTTTTGTATGTTGATTTTGTACACCAAAACTTTACTGCATCTGTTTATTTGTTCTAACAGTTTTTAAATGGACTCATTAGGTTTTTTATATATAGGATTTTGTCATCTATAAAAATAGATTACTTCTTCCTTTCTGATTTGGATGCTTTTTATTTCTTTTTCTTGCCTAATTCCTCTGGCTAGGACTTCCAGTAACATGTTGGACAGAAGTTGTGAGAGTGAGTTTTTCCTGCCTTTTATTTGATCTTGGGGGAAAAAAAAACCTTTTGTTTTCCACCACTGAGTATAAAGTTTGTTGGGGCCTTTTTACATAGGGCCTTCATTATATTGAGGTAAATTACTTCCATACATATTTTGGTGAGAGTTATTTTAAAAGGGTGTTGGATTTTATGAAATGTTTTTTCTGCTTCTCTTGCACTTATTCATCTCTTTTCTGTGCATATAACATATCCTCATTTTACCCCTTGCCTTGTTTCATTTAAATTTAGACACTACTACTTAGCTCCTTAAGGAATATTTCTGTAAGCACACATAAAAAGCTATATCATTAATGACATATCCTAGATTTGGAAGGCCAGTTATCACTTTCCAAATAATTCAGCTTTTTATCTCATTCCCAGACTATCAAACAAAGATGGATAATCAAATATTTGAAGAGAAATTCCTATACAATATCCACCATAAACATTACAAATGAATCACTTAATTCCTGGAAGCCGATTTCACAGATTTCTACATAGACTCTCCCCTACACTATAAGTACATTCTTCACCTACTTTAAATCCCCACAACACTAGATATTATCATGCTAACAGCAACTGGTAAATAGATTTATTCCAGGTCACTCAAGTAAATCTGTTAGACTTCTAGTTGTTCAAATATTGCTACAGAGCTCCCACTGACTAGTATTACCTTTGAGGAATAGTTATTCAAGAAAGGGTCAAATTTGTCATTCTATTTATTATATCAGTACCACCCTCCTCAACTCCTACTACATTATCATTTTCTGGTCTCTTGTTAAAGTCAAATTCCAGGGGCGCCTGGGTGGCTCAATTGGTTAAGCATCCAACTCTTGATTTCAGCTCAGGTCATGATCTCAGGGTTGTGACATCAAGCCCTGCATTGGGCTCCATGCTCAGAGGGGAGTCTGCTTGAGGTTCTCTCCCTCTCCCCATCTTTCTCCCTCTGCCCCTCCCTCTGTTCTTTCTCTCCCTTTCAAAAATAACTAAATAAATTTATAAGTCAAATTTGAACTTCAGTGCTGTGATTTTATAGCTCCTTCTGTCTATTCAATGCCACAGTCTAGAATAACCATCCTCACAGTTTCATTTCCTTCCTCATTTTTCTATTATTCATAAATCTAAAAATAAATGTAAATAAACAAAATAACAAAATCTCAAAAACAGATGTCCAAAATTAATTTTAATATCCCTTAATATTCATTAAATTTATATATTTTTTAACAGCTATTACAGAAAAGTAGCTAAGAAGGATGCACAATTGTATACAACTAGTTAATAACCTGAATTCGTAATTGCTAAAAACTAAAAAAAAAAAAAAAAAAAAAATCATTTATTTATTTGAGAGCATGAGCCAGGGGAGGGACAGAGAGAGAGGGAGAGAATCTTAAGCAGATTCCCTGTTGAGTGAGGAGCCTGATGCTGGGCTCATCTTACTACTCTGAGGTCATGACTTGAGCTGAAATCAAGAGTCAGATGCTTACCCAACTGAGCCACCCAGGTGCCCCAGTTGCTAAAAACTTTTAAAAAGGAAATTTACAGTGTATTTGGTAAAGCAGTTTAAAAAGCTTTATCAAATTCATGTCAAAATTAAATTGTTTTTTAAAAATTAATGTTCCTTTTATATTGAGTTACATGCATAACATATGGCAACTTATTTGCTACTGAACCATATAATACATAAAGAATATTAATATAGTGTTGTGACATCATAAATAAATAATATAGTTGGTTAAACTATGAGACTCAGCTTCAAATGGAAATACTTACTTGCGAAAGAAGAGATATATCTAATTCAAACTATTATTTTTCTGTCTTAGTCTATAAATACAGGATGAAAAGAAATAAATAATACAATTCATTTACCAGAAAGTATTGTTGAAACCCCCTGATGATATTACAGTAACCACTGGATGGGCCATCAGGAGTTATGTGAACAAAATGAAATTCTTTTACTATACTGCTTGAAACATTTACTAAAATTGAAAGGTAGCACATTATTATGGAATATTGATTTGTAATAGCACTGGCATATTTACAGATAGAATTTGAAGTCATATAAAATGAAGATTGCCATTAGTGAGTAGCATTTATATTCTGAAGAATAAACTTTATATGTAGAATAATGTTTATAAGCTGTTCTAGGTCATTGCCTTTCCTGGAAGTTCATTCTTCTAGACAGGAGTATTTCATTTCAGAGCTTCCTGCTGAAAGCCTTGACGTATAGTTGACCCTTATGTAGTTCTATCATTCTACTGCTCTGAGCTGTATGATAACTAGTAATGGCAACTAGAGATTTGATCACAGGGCAAAGGACTATATAATGTGAAAGTTATCAAGCAGCAGAAGATGGAGGCAATAAAAAATTGACTGAGATTAAAAGCTCTATACATTCTCCTGCATAAAAACCCACTTGACTATAAAACAACTAGGCCAAGACAAAAAAACTGCATTTCCATAAAAATGTCATTATCTCAAAAAAAAAATACATCATCTTCTTATCTTCATTCCATTTTGAGGACAAGCTGGATGAATCTGTGACTCAATAACTTAACTTGCCCTGGATAAAAGCGATGCTATGAATCCTGATGACTGACCCATATTCAATTCAATTCGAATCAGCTCAACAAATATTCATTGAGAGGCAAGTACAGGCATCGGACAAATCATTTGGGGAAGTACTCTGGTGAATAAGATGCACAATGATGAATAAGGAGATATCATTGCCTCCAACAAAGGAGATGACATATATTTATGTATACGGCAATATGGAATGTAAAAGACGTTGTAAGGGAAACAGGGTTTGGAGAATATGGAATTATGTAAGTAAAGTATACATCAGTAATCAGTATAAAGGGAAAGGATTCAGAGGTATATTATTTACTTGGATGAGCACAGTCAAGGAATTAGAATATTGACTATGACACCATCAGAAGTGCTTTTCTAAATTATTACCTTATAAAGATAATAAAATGTAAACAAATAAAAATTGTAAATGACTAGTTGCATTGTACTGATGATAGGTGTCAGAGCTCTGATATTAATTTGGAGTTTTCTTCTTTTTTTTAAGATTTTATTTATTTGACAGAGAGAGAGAGAGAGAGAGCATGTGCACAAGCACACAAGCAGGGGGAGCAGCAGGCAGTGGGAAAGGGAGAAGCAGGCTCACCACTGAGCAGGGAGCCCAATGTGGGGCTCGATCCCAGTGCCATGGGATCATGACCTGAGCCAAAGGCAGACACGTAACTGACTGAGCCACCCAGGTGCCCGTAATTTGGAGTTTTCTTGTTTTAACATAGCTAGTAAGGTTTAGGAAATCACAGTGTTAACATACCACTTGTATAAGTTGTCATGGGAACAATTTAAAGTGGTACTTCCCCTTACCTTAAAGGATAAAAAAAAAAAGTGGTGTAAAGGGTTATTTATGACCTCAGCAAACAGGAGTTATTCAGAAAAAAACACAAGAGAAGGTAATGGGGCTTTCCCTTTGTCCACTGGAAAATTTGCTAGAGCCCTAGGCTGCCCTATAGGAAGTTTCACAACCAAAAAGCCACCATGCTATAAGGAAGTCCAAGACATATGGTAGGACCTCATGTAGGCACTCATGAAGGGCCCTAGATTAGCTGAAGGCTGACAGCCAGTATCAACTGCTGGCTGTGTGAATGATCCATCCTGGAGACATAGCCCAGCTGAGCCTACAGATGAACCCAGCTTCCACTAAGATTTCGTTTTAACTTCATGGAAGATACGAAGCAAAAACTAACAGCTAGGCTCTTTCCAAACTCCTGACCTAAAACATCATGAGCAAAATAAAAATTATTATTTTAAATTGCTAAATTTTAAGTTGCTAAGTTTTACAGTTTTACACAGAAATACTTACTATAACACCCCACCATCCTTCATCAGGTGGAAATATGGACTTGTAATTTCCTACTAAGTGAAATAAGTCAATCAGAGAAAGACAATTCTCATATGATCTCACTGATATGTGGAATTTGAGAAACAAGGCAGAGGATAGGGGATGAGAGGAAAAAAATGAAACAAGATGATACCAGACAGGGAGAAAAACCATAAAAGACTCAATCTCAGGAAACAAACTGAGGGTTGCTGGAGTGGAGTGGGGTGGGAGGGATGGGGTACCTGGAGGGTATGTGCTATGGTGAGCTCTGTGAATTGTGTAAGACTGATGAATCATAGACCTGTACCCCTGAAACAAATAATACATTATATGTTAATAAAAATAAACAAGTTATATAAAAAAAATCCAAGAATAAGTGGACACACAGTTCAAACCCATGTCGTTCAAAGGTAAAAAAAAAATCCAATATATAGAAATATAAAGTATTAGACCAAAGTATTGGGCGCCTGGGTGGCTCAGTTGGTTAAGTGACTGCCTTCGGCTCAGGTCATGATCCTGGAGTCCCTGGATCGTGTCGCACATTGGGCTCCCTGCTCGGCAGAGAGTCTGCTCCACCCTCTGACCCTCCCCCCTCTCATGTCCTTTCTCTCTCTCATTCTCTCTCAAATAAATAAATAAAATCTTTAAAAAAAGCCAAATTATTAAAAAAACAAAAAACAAAAAAAACAAAGTATTAAAAACCTGGTATTTATAAGAAAAGGTAATGCCCCTGTGTATGCCATGAATAAAAGATGCAACCAATTATTTGCATATAAAAATGATATTATAACTACATATGCAAATATAACTGATTATAAAGAACATTCATGTAAACATTGCTTTTATCTACACATCACTAAATAATTTGATTGTCTTCCACTGAAGTGACCATTTATATATTGCATAGGTTTATTCTATTAAAAATAATAAATATGTTTAGGGTTGGAATTAAGCTTTAGAAATTGTACACAAGACAAAAGTAGTAGTTAATATCAATGAAGAGTGTAGTCTCAGTTTTTCACAATACACAAGGATGCTCTAAATGATGGTAAAGGTAGAATCTCAGAGTTCTTAAAATACCTAAAAGTAAAATGGCTCAAAAAATTTCAAGGTAAAGACTACTTGCTCCAACTTTGGAAATTACTGTGGCAGATGCTAAACCATGATTTTTGGCAGAAACACAGAGATCTGTTGTTGACATTTCTAATAAACCAGAATTTTTACAAAGAATATAACATATGATCAATCCCCAATAGGTACATAAAATTAAGTGGTTATATTACCTATTTATTTGATTCCAGTATATACAAACGCTAGCAGGATGTTGATTGAGCTCACTATGATTTCCATTTATTTCCTCTATGAATAGCCCTGGTTCTAGTAATTACAAATGAGTAGAGTCATTCTAATCAGACCACCCTTGTCAGAGTGCATTACTGCTTACATTGCTTGTGTCTATCTGTTATGGGATGTTTGAATTTAGCTAGCCTCACTAAACAGGAGCAATTCCAATTAGAAATATAATTTACTGTTGCATAATTATAATGATTAAAATTTCTATATTGCCTCAATGCAGCTTAAACTTTAGTCTATAAAATACTAGTACTTAGTTCCAAAAAAATAATGTATTATTCCTAATTAACAAATGGTATTAGAAAATATCAAATAGAAGGAAATTATAATTTAATAACATTTCAATAAAGTTCTCTGCTATTTCAATGCACTTGGTCCATCAGATTCTAATTTTTATTTAGAAATTACTTGTCATACATATACATACATGTTAAAATCATTCATGGAAACGTGTGTTTTCCTTTTTGCTCTTTTATTGACTGACTGCAACAAAATTTAATAGTGATATTTACAACCCAAAAGTTTGCATATATCCACAAAATATCAAACATCTAATTTTACCAAAGAAACTATAAAGTGGTTTTTCTAGATCATTATGGATTTAGTTTAGATGTTAAATGATAGTTGCAAATGATATATTAGAAATTATCCAATTTACAAATATTTTATTTTATTTTATTTTAATTTTATTTTAATTCCAGTGTAGCTAACATACAGTGTTAGTCCAGGTGTACAATGTAGTATTTCAACAATTTCATATATTACTCAGTGCTCATCAAGATGAGTGTACTCTTAAATAATTTCTTATACTGAAAAAAGCCCACATAACACCTTTTGTGTTACAGTGTGTTTAATATGCAGAATTTGTAAATCCATAGAAGAGTACATTTCTAACACTCTCCGTGATTTGAAAAAAGGTAACTAATTCAAAGTAGTTACATTTTTTAACATTTTAATCTTTTTATTACTGAAATAAAAGTTTAAAGGAAGTATGTGTGTGTGTGTGTATATACAAACACAAAAGTAAATTGTTCTTATTAACAGGATTTGATTGACTAAGATGTCACATGAAAAATTAATGAAAAAAGAATATGTTTCAGCTAGAGGGCTGAAATATCTAGCAATCATATTTCTAATGTAGAAATACACTGAACTATCTACTGGAATTTATACCTATCACCCTTCAACTCTATTTCTTTAAATTTTTGAGTGACAGTTTAAAAATTTGAGTGATATGCATTTACTGAATCGAAATTTAACTAATCCACATAAATACAAGCAGTCTTTTATTCAGGAAACAACTTATAGAATTAAGAAAAATAGTCAAGATTATTTATTTTGCTTCACATCAACATATATATCTTGAAACTTTATTTTTAAATATGATAATTTGCTTAAAATTGCTGCCTAAATATCAAATGCACAAAAATACACTAGCTAAAAAGATGTCAACATGTTTATAGAAGGGCTATATTAATAAATGTTCTGGAGCAGACTTTACTATATGTAATAAATTGTGCTATTCCTACTGCACAAAAGATTCATGTTAAATGTACTTGGATTCGATAATCCTATAATAATTTGTTCCAAAATCTGGAAAGGGAGGACACTAGACTACTGAAGTACTCTTTCTATAGTCATCTAAAAAATATGTTACTTGTTAATTAGCTTCTTGTCAGAGCATAATTTTGTGATGAGATTTTTAGGTTATATATACATATGTAATATGTATATATGTACATATGTTTATATATATATATTTTTTTTTTCTAAGTAGCCTCCACATCCAACATGGAGCCCAACATGGGGCTTGAATTCATAACCCTGAGATCAAGAGTTGGACACTTAACCAACTGAGCCACCCAGGCACCCCTAGGAATTTTAGGTTATATTTTAATCAAAGATCACTGACAGAACTTAAATTGCTTGATTGAATGTTACCCTATGTGCATGAACAAACCTGACCCTAAGTCTTACTGACAAGACTTAAGACTGCTCAATACATCTAAAAATTCTAGACAAGTGCTAAAATATTTAATTCTAAACTCCTTAATTTTAATTAAAGAGCTTACTTTTTTCATGAAGTTTCAAGGAGATAAAGATAAGAAATGTGGACTCTCTATTTTCAAATAATGTAACTTTGTAATGAAAAAAAGAATTAGAAAATGATAAACTTTAAACTTTATTGCCTGTAATCTTTTAGTTTCATCAAGGTAGGCTGAATTTAAATCCATATTAAGAATTATAAACTGAGCGGCAGATTGTAGATGTGCATGTTGTGTAGATTCAGTCTATCGATCCTGTTTGCTAAGAGAGTGACTGAGCTACCAGCAACTGAAACAAAATGTTTATTATGAGACTAAAACATGAGTTCAGTTCTTATCGGGAAGTTGCCTGACCAGGAGAAGAGCTCCCTGAGGTTGGGGGACTTCTAGAGGGTTCCTATTCCTCTGCTTCGCTGCACATCAAAAGGTTATGCAAAATGTGGAGTGTGGATTATAAGACAGTCAGTCTCAAGTTTTAACTGAGTGAGTGAAAAGTTATTAGGCCAGATCATTTTCCAGGGATCTTGACTAAACCAACGAGATTTTTAAAAAGGAATAATATCTTAAATTGATGGATTGTTTCTCTAGAGAGATTAATTAGCTTCTATAGAGAAGGGTTTCAAAATTTATAAATGAATGTTAGCAATAATTAGGAGACATTCCAATCAAGACTGTGAAGCCCAGATGGCTGTAGAATCACTCCTTAAAGTTGTTTATAAAATTTTCTATTTTTCTTAATGATTTAAAGAACTGCTTGCAGAAAGGGCATGAGAGAGTAACAACAGCACTCAAACACACATTCTGTTTTAATTTAACCTTGAATGTGAAGATGTTCCTTGCTGTTCTGACATGGAGAGTAGATCAAGTTATTTGTTGTCACTAACATATCAAGTCACTTGACATAGTAACAGGAAAATAGTTTCAAAGACCTAGCAGCAAGGAAAGTAAACAAACTCATTCAAAAAAATAAGTGTCCCAAAACAAAGCCATTATCTATCTCTAAAACAATGAAAGATAAATACTATTCCAGGAACTCACTTAATTTGTTATTTTCAGGATACATACCCAAGAGTTTTTAAAAAATTATGTTGTGAAAATTTTATTTTCTTCTAGTTTCCCAGTTGTCCTATTCACAGGCAATTATTTCTTGAGTATCCCCTTATTTACATGTTTAACCTTTCAGAGATATTCTTGGCATAGGCACGCATATGCTATTAAAAAATAGCAATAATGAAAAGATAAATACAACCTTTAGCAAAAACCATTAAGAATAAACACAGAGAATCCTTATTTTTGTACTATGTGTCTAACATGGATTTTATTTCAGGTGTTTCTGAAAGTAGAAAGCTCTTCTTGGTACTGTCCCTCAATATTTGTATTATAGAACTTCCCCCATCCTTCTCCAAAACCAACAGTATTTTAACTGCAACCTTCACTAATGGGACTATACATTTAAAACTTAAATGGCACCCAAAATGCTTACTAATGATATTCCACAAAAGCAAATGGTTCACACATATTTTTTATTTCCTTTATCTTCCTTCTTCTTTTCTCCTTTCTCTTCTTGTTTTTTCTCTGTCCATTAAAATTCTTTAATATCAAGTCTCTGTTTATATTACTCATTCCCCATATTGTTAGTTCCCTGAGGAGAAATTCTGTTATCTGCCATATTGGGTAACATTAGAACCTTTTATATTATTTACCAAATAGAATGTTTTCAATATATATTGGTTGAAATGATGGATGATTAAATGAAATAAAACAAGAGTTTGAAGCTATCTCTATCACATAATAGAAATATTAAAATTATACTGCATGCTCACAAAAAGGTTAAGTGGAACTAATTGATGGAATCTAAAGGGAGATAGAATGCGACTTCATATGCTGATGATGAAATCAAAAGCATTGTGTGAGAAAAATAACTCGTCACTGTGAGCTTTGATACATTCTCCAGATAACCACGGAGAGTAAGTTATAGATGGGGTATTAGCACTAATACCTGGGTGGAATTGCTGCCTAAAAGATAGAAAGAGTTTTTATTATATTTTAATATCACTGAAAGGAGAGCCTGAGCAAAAGGCTGTGTCTGAGTAGTTTATTTAAGATTGTGATACCAGGACATGGTACAAAGGGGGTCAGGCATATTATAGAGGTGGCCATCTGTTCTTGGGTTTTGTTTCCTCAATCCCTCCAAATCTTCTGAAAATTCATATGAAAAGTATGTCTGAGTAAAGAAAGGGTGAAAAAAAAATAAAGGGTTAAGAATGTATCCATCAGTCCTAACCTACCCTGACCAAGTGTTGCACTTAATGACATGAATTCCTAAGCAATACCACTATATTCCTGTCTAGGGTTCCCTTAGGTTTCTGGCCCTTCCCACCTCAACTTCTGAATCTTGGAAAGGATTCCAAGCTCTTTGGTTACACCTGCATTAAAATGGACCACAGGGGAAGGGAGGGAAAACTGAATGGGAAGAAATCAGAGAAGGACACACACCATAAGAGACTCTGGACTCCAGGAAACAAACTGACGGTTACAGAAGGAAGGGGTGGGAGATGGGGTAACAGGGTGATGGGTATTAAGGAGGGCACGTGTGGTGATGAACGCTGGGTGTTACATGCAACTAATGAATCACTGAACATAAAAAAAAAAAAAAAAAAAAACTGTACCAAAAAAATGGCCAATGTTTTTCTGAATTCCTCTCAGCTTCAGTAGCTAACCTAAGAAGTGAGAGTAAGAGGGCACGAGGTACTGCTAAGAGCCAGCCAATTCCCTCAAATATTGGGATTCTATGCCTCTTCTTAGCGATTTGAATAGATTGGTTTGCTAATTATTTCACTTCTACCTGGATCTTTTTTTATTTTCCTCATTTCTCAAACAACTACAAACTAATATATATATACACACACACACATATATATATATACACACATATACTTATATATACAAACTAATATAGATATATATACATATATATATCTAAGGAGAAAAATATGAGTGTTGGCTACAAACAGCCTACACTTGAACTCTGGGTCTCTCCTTTATGAACTGGGTTCCCTTGGCAAGTCAATTTATTCCACTGAACCTCAGTTTAAACACCTCTACAAAAATAATAGCAATTAATATAAAAGTATTGATATGAGTATCCAATATGATTAGGAGAACCAAGTGTTTGTTTAGCCTATAGTCAGTGGGCAGTCAATGTTAGATTATTTCTCTTCTCCCATCCGTCAGTCTATTTTCAATTCCCACCTTTACAAAGTTCTCTCAGTGTCTTGCCTTGAGAATTAATATTTCCCATTGTCCTTTGTAGTACCTAATTTATCACAGAATGCTATGTTCCATTTAGCATTATCTGTATTTTTTCACAAACAATTAAAAGCAAACAAACATACAAAAAGAAACACCTTTCTGGTGTTTATACTCAATGTCCCTGAAGTAGAAACCACTGTTTCACCTTTAAAGCAGTAGACACGGTAACACAGACTCTATAGATACTCAACAATGTCTTCTGAAGATAACTATTCTTGAAAATAATCATATATGGCAATAAATATAAGCAAAATAAAAATCTAAGTTTAAAAAATAATTTCTGTCTGGCAAATGAGCAACAGGATGCATAATGGACACTAATTACTACAGTGTTTTCACTTTCAGTTTTTACAAGAATGCCCTTCATAAGACAAATTAGCATAAAACATTTTAATAAAATTAGGCCTTTCAAAATAAGCTTGACACTTTTAGCACTATATGAGAGAACTTCTGCAGAATCATCTTGCATTCTAAATAAAAAGTAAGTTATGTTCTCATTCCCTACTAATTATCTTGTTGCAATTATTTTTATCTGTAATTGGTAACAGTCTATTTTTATCATTTTATTCCAAATTCTTAGAAATACAAACTTTCTCTAATCATCAACATTCTAAAATTTCAATGTAGCTTTTCAATGAGAAATCCCTGTTTCTTGTTTCTTTTTATTGCTTTATTTTTCTTTTCAGATACAAAATAAAAAGAATTTGGAGAATAAAAACATCAGCAACAATGATACCAACAACAAAACAAGAAAGTCCCCAATTATTTTCCTCATAATACAACACATAAGAATGCTTCTCCTCTTTTATTTAACAGACTTTATATTTTAGAGCAGTTTTAGGCTCACAACAAAATTAAGCAGAAAGTAGAGAGATTTCCCACCCCTGCCCCCACACATGCAGAATCTTCTCATTATCAATATTCCCCACCAAAGAGGTACATTTGTTACAATTGGTTAAACTAGACAGACACATCATAATCTTCCAATTCCATAGTTCAGTTTGGGTTCACTCTTGGTGGTGTACATTCTATGAGTTTTGCCTTATGTATGATGACATGTATCCTTCATTACTATACTAAACAGAGTATTTTCACTGCCCTAAAAGTCCTCTGAGCTCTATTTCTCTCTCCCCCTCCCCAACTCCTGGTAACCATTGAAAAGACCTTTTTTACCATCTCTATAGTTTTGTTGTTTTTCCAGAATATCATATAGTTGGAATCATATAGTATGTAGCCTTTTCAGATTGGCTTCTTTCACATAGTAATATGCATGTAGGGTTCCTCCATGTTTTTGCATGGCTTGATGCCTCATTCTTTTCTAAACTGTATAATATTCCATAGTCTAGATATACCACAATTTACTTGTTCATTCACCTACTGAGGGACATCTTGGTTGCTTCCAAGTTTTGGTGATGAATACAGCTATTATAAATATCCTTGTTCATGGCTGTGTATGTATATAAGTTTCCAACTCTTTTGAGTAAATACTAACAAGTACAATTACTGGATCATATGGTAAGAGTATGTTTAGTTTACTATGAAACTGCCAAACTGTCTTCCAAAGTGGCTGCACCATTTTCCATTCCCACCAGCAATGAATGAGAGTTCTTGTTGCCCCACAGCCTCTCCAGCATTTGGTATTGTCAGCGTTGTGGATTCTGGCCATTCTAATGAGTGCATACAGGTATCTCACTGTTTTCGTTTGCATTTCCCTAATGACAAATATGAAACATCTTTTCATGTGCATGTGTGTCAGCTATATATCTTCTTTGGTGACATGTCTGTTAAGGTCTTTGGCCCATGATTGATGAGTTTTAAGGTTTTTTTTTTCTTTTGTGTATTTTGGATGAATCATTCACCAAATATAACTTTTGCAAATATTTTCTCCCAGTCTGACTTAAGTAACTTTTATTTACTCTTCTTGTGTTTATTTAATTGACTAAGACTTCTAGTACGATGTTGAAAAGCAGTGGTAAGAAAGGACATCCTTGTCTTGTTCTTGTTCTTAGTGGGAAAACTTTGAGCTTCTCTCACTATTAAGTATGATGTTATCTATAGATGTTTTGTAGCTATTCTTTATCAAGCTGAGGAATTTCCCTTTTATTCCTGATTTAATGAAAATTTTTATCATGACTGTTGGATTTTGTCAAATTTTTTTTCTGCTTTTATTGATATGACCATGTATTCTGAATACTTCATTTCTAATATGTATCATGTTTAGAAGTAATAGACATCTCAGAGATAACATAATATGATAGAGGCAGCTGGAACGCAGGTTTAGAATATAAACACAGCATGTCAGAATTCAAGTCCTGGCTTTGGCACTTACCACCTACAAATCTCTTTCCAAGTTACTTTATTTCTCTATTTATCCCTATTATTTCTTAGCTTTCTGTCTACAAAATGGAGACAATAGGCTGTTAGCCTCATAGGATTATAACAAGATTAAATTATTTAATATATGCAAAATACTTAGATGTTTGGCACTGTTGCACACTATAAAAATGTATTTTAATTTTCCACCAAATGATAATAGAAATACCAGAAAGGCTGAAATTTTTCACTTATTTATTCATTACTGTAACCACTGTGCCTAATCACACCTGAATGTCACAGGTAAAATTAACTACTAAATGATAAAGATATATGAGGACTGTAAAATAGAGCTCTAAACTCACATTGATATATTTATTCCATAAATAAAATATTTTGTATAAATTTATTTATCAGCAAACAAGGCCACTGCTAGCACATATTGGCATCTTTGTACAAATTAGATAAAAGTTGTCCCTTCCTTTAGGACACGGTAGCACTGAGTCAGAGAATATGGCTTGCTAAGAACACCATTTCTATTATTCGAAAATAATCATCAGCTCATCTCGGATCATTCTCAATGGAGAAAGACCACTGAATTTTGAAGGATATTGCTAAATCAAGGAAAGATAGAGAAAAGATGGTTAACAGTTAATAAAATCAGTGTCTCTATTAGGATTAACAACTTTAAATTGATATTTCTAATTGCCACTTCGTGATTTCCTCCTTTTTATAGAGAGATCATTTCAGGATAGAGACTAAAAGGAGAAAAATAAGAGTCTGTGTGTGTGTGTGTGTGTGTGTGTGTGTGTTGTTGGGGTTAATGCAGAGCATGAAATCAGCCATAATACCTGGCTTGCTAAAATGTAACACAGAGGCCGCTGGGGGCAAGGGAGGGTTGTGGAGAAGGGTGTGGGCCTTTGGAATGCCAGGGGCCCCCCGTGACCACTCTGCCGTTGGAATGCCAAGGGGAAGTTACCTTCCCCAAACCTCTCTTAGCCCAAACAGCCGCCCTGTGATCTAAGAGAAGCAGGCATTATCCCTTAGGCTATGTTTAGTAGAACATGCAGATTAGCATATCTTATCTTTCCCTTAAATCCTCTTAGTTTCAGTAAGACCCCTTGTCACACATCACGTGCTTGAGAAACAGTGATAAGGATATCCTGAAGGACCAATAAAAGTGGAAGCCAAGAAGAGCAAAGGTCTTCGTCTCTGAGCATTGACCCCCTTACCTTCTCCTCTCTTTCACCACAAAGTTTGGAGTCATCTTTCATCCACCGGTACAGGGATTGCTGGCCATTCCCAGCAGCGTGTGTGTGTGTGTGTGTGTGTGTGTGTGTGTGTGTGTGTGTGTATGTAGTTTGGGCTACTGTGAAAGGGTAATATACCTGTGAAAAAATATATGCCCACAGACTGAAATAAATATTATTGCTTGAAGCAATAAACTTAGGTAATTACTGTTTTTTTCTTCCAATAAGCAGATACATCATCCATTTCATAACAGTGTCTGAAAAAAAATTCAAGTTCTAAACAAATTTATAAAAATTGAACTTTTACTGTCTTTATTTTCTTCTTGACTTACTTATCTTTTCTAACTAAAGTTCCCCCTTCTTTTTATTCACTTGTTTCTATCCAGTCAAAAAAATCAATGGGTAGGGCGCCTGGGTGGCTCAGATGGTTAAGCGTCTGCCTTCGGCTCGGGTCAGGATCCTAGAATCCTGGGATCGGGTCCCACATTGGGCTCCCTGCTCCTTGGGATCCTGCTTCTCCCTCTGCCTCTCTCTCTCTCTCTCTCTCTCTGTCTCTCATGAATAAATAAAATCTTAAAAAAAAAAATCAATGGGTACTCTTCAACCTGACCCATTTTCTTTCTACTCCATACACTTAAAAAAAAAAAAAAAGTCTACTTCATTTTCTTTGACCACTAGTTTCTATTTCTTTTTATGGGTTCAGCTATATTAAATTATTTATTGTTATGACAAGTTCCAAACTTTTCTCCTTTGTAAATCAATATTTTCCTACAATAAATAGCTTATTATATGTATTATGATGGTTTACAGTGATAGAACTTAGAAATCTGTGAATAATTATGTAGAGTACATACTCTATTTGTAATGTGAAAGTAATAAAAATGTTGTTCCTTCACCAATTATAATGCCTGCCTAGAAAGTGTTCCTGAATTGAAAAAAAACCAACAAACTTGTAAATAAAGATTAAATATTTATTAGAGGCAATTTCATTAATGTTAAGAGGCAAATGCATTAAAAATTGTTGTTATGAGATGTTTGACCTGGTCACATGTAAGAAATGAGGAAAGAGAAGATATTTGCTTTTGAAGCTTATATTGGCTAGAGTAATTCCGACCATGATACTTTTCTGGCCTAAGGTTCAAGGACATTAAAAATTTAGCCGGTACATCTCTACTTTAATGCTGTGAAACATTATGCTTATAAATATTATATATTTATATGCTTAAGAAATAATTCTAGGTCAACTCTGTTTATGTACAAATGCAGTATGAATGGAAGAGAATTAAAGCAACCAAATCATAATTATATTTTCAGCCATATATGTTAAGCCTATCTTCAGAAATACTTACCAATTTTTTATTATAACTAGAAGCATTGTATTACTTGCTGTGATACAGAAATAAAAGAAAGTCTACTCACTTAAGAAATTCAGTTTTGAGGGAAGATTGATAATAAAGTACATATTCAATCATTCTTTCATTCAATACATTCTTCAATTTGTGGGATTAGAACTAAAATAGCAGATTATAGTAGTATGCATGTGGGTGGAGAGAGTGAGAGTCAATATATTCTAAAGTCCTTGTATTGTTCAGAAATAAGCAATATATTTTGATCAACTTTTTATTAAAATAAACATGACTACTAGCATTTCTATAAAACAAAAAAAAATCTTAAAAATACTAAAGCAAAAAAAACTTCAATGTGGCAGGGAGGGAGAATAAATTTATGAAAGAAACAACCAAACAAAAGAAAATAAACCTTATAATTAACAAAAAGGAAAAGCTTCAAGAAAAATAAAAGAAACAAACACACTCAAAGGTAGAGGTAAAATATTGTGTAAATTCAAACAACAGAAACAAATCCAAATGTATCAATAATCACGAATTTACTTTCCTGTAAAATGACTGAAATTGTATATGCAACCCACAGAATGGGAGAAGATATTTGCAAATGAAACTACAGATAAAGGGCTGGTATCCAAGATCTATAAAGAACTTCTTAAACTCAACACCTAAAAAACAAATAATCAAGTCAAAAAATGGGCAGAAGACATGAACAGACACTTCTCTGAAGATGACATACAAATGGCTAACAGACACATGAAAAAATGTTCATCCTCATTAGCCATCAGGGAAATTCAAATCAAAACCACATTGAGATACCACCTGACACCAGTTAGAATGGCAAAAATGGACAGGGCAAGAAACAACAATTGTTGGAGAGGTTGTGGAGAAAGGGGAACCCTCTTACACTGTTGGTGGGAATGCAAGTTGGCACAGCCACTCTGGAAAACAGTGTGGAGGTTCCTCAAAATTTTAAAAATAGAGCTACCCTATGACCCAGCAATTGCACTCCTGGGTATTTACCCCAAAGACACAGATGTAGTGAAAAGAAGGGCCATATGCCCCCCAAGGTTCATAGCAGCAATGTCTGCAAGAGCCAAACTGTGGAAAGAGCCAAGATGCCCTTCAACAGATGAATGGATAAAGAAGATGTGGTCCATATATACAATGGAATATTACTCAGCCAACAGAAAGGATGAATACCCAACTTTTACGTCAACATGGATGGGACTGGAGACTATGCTAAGTGAAATAAGTCAAGCAGAGAAAGTCAATTATCATATGGTTTCACTTATTTGTGGAACATAAGGGATAGCATAGAGGACATTAGGAGAAGGAAGGGAAAAGTGAAGGGAGGGACATCGGAGGGGGAGACGAACCATGAGAGACTATGGACTCTGAGAAACAAACTGAGGGTTTTAGAGGGGAAGGGATGGGGGGATGGGTCAGCCTGGTGATGGGCATTAGGGAGGGCATGTACTGCGTGGAGCACTGGGTGTTATATGAAAACAATGGATCGTGGATCACCACATCAAAAACTGTTTGGTGACTAACATAATAAAATTTTTAAAAAAATGACTGAAATTGTAAATTTGGATTACATAAAATAAAGTTATAAACTATTTATAAGAGACACAAAGAGACATAAAAAGTTTACCATAAATGTCGGAGGGAAATATAACAACCAGAAGGAAACTTTAATATTACCAAATAAACTTTAGGGAAAAGAAAACTATTAGTAGGAAACTATTAAAAATGGAGATACAGTAATCCTGGCATTATGTAATTTATGACAAATTTAACTACATGAAAACAAGATTTATAGAACTATGAAGAGAAGTTGACAAATCCATCTCACATTTGGAAATATTCAAAGGGTTCTCTTAACTAATTTATGGATGAGACACAAAAAATAATCTTTAATGAGGAGATGTAGCAAATAAGTTTATACATTATATATAACTTTGTTATATACATGACACGTTAAGCTTATTATATATAATATATATATAACACATATATAAATAAGCAAAAATTGGAGAATGCAAAAATGCTCTCATACAATCCCTATCAAAATATCAATAGTATTTTTCACGGAAGTAGAAAAAATAATCCTAAAATTTGTGTGGAACCACAAAAGACTCTGAATAGCCAAGACAATCTTGATAAAGAACATGGCTGGAGGTATCACAATCCCAGATTTCAAGATATAGTACAAAGCTGTAGCAATCAAAGCAGTGTGGTAGGGGCACAAGAACAGCACAAAGATCAATGGGACACAATGGAGAGTCCAGAGATAAATCCGTATTTATATGGCCAATTAATCTACAACAAAGGAAGCAGAACACACAGTAAGAAAAAGACCTCTTTAACAAATGATCTTGGGAGTGGGCTCCTGGGTGGCACAGTCAAGTAAGTGTCTGGTTCTTGGTTTCAGCATTAGGTCATGATCTCAGGGTCTTGAGGCTGAGCCCCATGTTGGGCTCTGGGCTCAGCACAGCGTCTGTTTGGGTTTCTCTCCCTCCACACCCCCCACTGCTCCTGCTCACACTCGCTCTCCAAATAAATTAATCTTAAAAGAAAAACCAACCAACCAAACAAATAAACAAAACAAATGGTGTTGGGAAGGCTGAACAGCTACACACAAAAGAACGAAACTGGATCACTTTCTTACACCATACACAAAAATAAACTCAAAATGGATTAAAGATCTAAATGTGAGGCTGAAAACCATAAAACATAGGCAGTAATTTCTTTGACATTGGCTGTTGAAACATTTTATGTCTCTTTGGACAAGAGAAGAGCAAAATTAAACTATTAGGACTACATCAAAATAAAAACGTTTTGCACAGTGAAGGAAACCATCAATAAGCTAAAAAGGCAACCTACCAAATACAAACAGAAATAAATAAAATAGTAGAAGATATTTGCAAAAGATAGATCTGATATCATTAAGGAGTTAATATCCAAAACTTGTAAAGAACTTACACAAATCTACACCAAAAAAACAAATAATCCAATTAAAAAGTGCGCAGAGGACCTAGACATTTCTCCAAAGAAGACATCCAGATGGCCAACAGACACGTAAGATGCTCAACATCACTAATCATCAGAGAAATGTATATCAAAACCACAGTGAGATATCACCTCACACCAGTCAGGATGGATATTTTAAGAAAGATAAGAGATAACAGGTGTTGGCAAGGTTGCGGAGAAAAAGGAACTCTTGGACACTGGTTGTGGGAATGTAAATTGGTGCAACCACTATGAAAAACAGTATGGAGTTTCCTCAAAAAGATTAAAAATAGGAATACCATATGATCCAGTAATCCTACCAGTAATTGCAGTATTTACCCAAAGAAAGCAAAAAGACTAATTTGAAAAGACATATGCACCCTTATGTTTACTGCAGCATTATTTACAATAGCCAAGATAGGGAAGCCACCTAAGTGTCCATTACTAGATGAATGGATAAAGAAATGGAGGTATACATATATAATGGAATATTAGTCATAGAAAAGAATGAGATCTTGCCATTTGTGACAAGATGGATGGACCTAGGAAATATTATGCTAGGTGAAATAAGTCAAACAGAAAATGACAAATACCATATGACTTCATTTTTATGTGGAATCTAAATAAAAAAAGAAAAGATACAAACAAATTCATAAATACAGAGAAGAAACTGGTGGTTGCCAGAGGGATGGGGTCCAGGGAAATGGGCATCATACACGAAAGAGATTAAGAGGTACAAAACAAATAAGTCACAGGGATGAAAAGTACAGCGTAGAGAATACAGTCAATAATACTGAAATAACATCGTATGTTGATAGATGGTAACTACACTTATGATGGTGAGTACTGCGTAATGTATATAATTGTTAAATCACTATGTTATGCGCCTAAAACTAATATAATGTTGTATGCTAACTATATATAATAATAAAAATTAAAAAACAAGGAATGCTCAAGCACAAATACAAAATAATGTTTGGCATCACAGCGATAATATTCTCTTAATTAAATAGCACAATTAATTTATAAAATGAAAACAATGAGAAGAACTTCACATTTTGTAGGATGAAAGATATCTTTCAAAATGACGGATGGGTCAAAGAAAAGATGAAAATGGGAACTAGAAAATAATTAGAACTGTTGGTAACAATATTGTTAGAAGTCATAATTTGTAAGATACAACTAAAACAGAATTAGAGGAGATTTTATGGAAAAATAAGGCAGAAGTCAGGAAGGTACATTAATTCAACTTAAAAATTTAGAAAAATAAGCCAACTAAACCTTAAAAAAGCATAAAGAAAATTAATGCAGGTAGAATTAGAAATTTAAAAAATAGAAAACAAGGACACAATGAAAAGGATAAAAATACCAAAAATTGGCTTATTGAAAAGCCTAACACTATTAAGCAGGGGGAGACCCAGCCAAATATGAGAGAGAAAAGCAATAATGAAAGTTTATTTAAAAACTAGGCAATTAATTAAAAATAAATGTGAAATGCATGAATTACTGAAACCATATAAATTCCCAACTACTCTCATGAGTAAGTAAAAACATAGGAAAGTAATATAATACATAAATTGAATTTCTAGTTTTAATTCTCCCTATAAAGAATACATCATACTCAGCTGATTTAAATATGGATTCTATCAAACATTCATGGGGCAATAATCCCAATAATAGGTAAATATTTCAAGAAAGTAGAAAAAGAGGCAAAAAAGCCCATCTCATTTCAGTAAAATGTAGGTAACAATGTATAAAAGAATAACACAGAGAATGACTTCAATGCCACTGAAAAATATATATACAAAAATACAAACATTAGGACAAAGAATATAACAATGTCCTAAGAAAGCAGGACCAAGAAAATCAGAAGACGAACCAAAGACTACCGGGAGAAAACATCTGCAAAAGATATACCTAGCAAAGGACTATTACAAAGAACCTTAAAAACTCAGCAATAAGAAAATGAACCCAATTTTTAAAAAATGGGGAAAATACCTGAATAAACACTTCATCAAAGAATATATACAAACAGCGAATAAGTATATTGGAAAAGATGGTCAGCATCATTTGTCATTAGAGAATTGCCAATTAACCAAAGAGATACCACTAAACACCTGTTAGGATGGCTCAAATCCAGAACACTGACAACACCACGTACTGGAAAGGCTGTGGAGCAGCAAGAACTCTCATTTGTTGTTGGTGGGAATGTAGAATGGTACAGCCACTTGGGAAGACAGCTTGGCAGTTTCACACAAAACTGAATATACTTCTTCCATATACTCCAGTAGCTGTGCTCATTGGTATTTACCAAAAGGAGTTGAAAATATATATCCACAGAAAAACTAGCACACGGATGTTTACAGCAGTTTTACTCATAATGGCCAAAACTTGGAAGCAACCACGATGTCCTTCAGTAAGTGAATGGATAAATAAACTGCAGCATATTCACATAATGGAATATTATTCAGCACTAAAAGGAAAGGAGCTATCAGCCCATGAAATGAAATGGAGGAATCTTACATGCGTATTGCTAAGTGAAAGAAGGCAATCTGAAGAGGCTACATCATGTATGATACCAACTATAAGACATCTGGAAGAGACAAAACTGTGGAGATAGTAAAATGATCAGTGGTTGCTAGGGGTTGGGAGTGAGGGGAAGCAGGGGTGAATAGGCATAGCTTAGGGGATTTTTAGGGCAGTGAAAATACTAGCATAATACATTAATGGTGGATACATGTCATTATACATCATGCATGTATTCATTATAGATTTTTCCAACCTCCTAAAATGTACAACACCAAGGATAAACCCAAAGCTTTGAGAGTAATGATACACCAATGAAGTTCATCTAACGTAGAAAATGCATCATTATGGTTAGGGATGCTGATAGTAGGTGGGGGGGTACTGTGTGTGTTTGTGAGCTTGGGGGATTTACAGGAACTCTGTACTTTCTGCTCATTTTTTGCTGTGAATCTAAAACTGCTCTAAAATATACAATCTATTAAAAATGTTTAATTTTTTAATGTGTGGGGACAGGTGATGGGATAGTAAAAGTCCAGAGGAGCCTACGAGACATCACAACTAAATACAATGTATCCTGGATAAGATCCTGGAATAGAAAAAGGACTTCAGCAAAAGCTAAAGAAACCTGAATTAAGTGGTACTATGAAGAAGAAAAAGGCTTTAGGTAAAAACTAGAGAAACCTGAATAAAGTGTGGATTTCCTGTAAAGAAGGTAAAACGTTTTCAATATAAGCATTTTTAAACAGAAATCTATGTGACTGTGAAGGAATCTTACATAATACTGAATTCTATCAATACATATTAATAATTTATTGCATTTGTTCCCTAGCATTTTCCCCATGATTCCACCAATGATTTTATAAATAATAATTATCATTACTGTTTTAATTGCCTCTCTCCTATGAACATTATGAGGGCAAATATTTTGTTTTTACCTTGTTTCTGCATCTACTGTAAGATGTGAAATGTTTTTGCAAAGAAATAAATGTCTGCTAAATGAAAAAAATGCTTTTTCTTCTGTCTTTTCCTTGAACATTCATATTTATGGTGTTATCAGCATAATAGGCACTTGAAATAAATTCTTTGTTTTATCAACATACAATGTTTTACTTTGGTTTCCTATATCATGTTAATGTCATCCAACATTATTATTTCTTTATTTCACCAAAACTTATATGATTTCTTTAGTATATTTATTTTACATTAGTTCAAAGCATCTGAAGGGCTTTTATATGGTTGTATTTAATTTACCACAAAAAAAAATTCAGTGTAATTGTTATTTCAGTTAAATGAAAGGCTCAGTAGATGGAGAGACACTGAAAGACTAAATGGTTATCCAAGTATGTAGAGATTGTAAATGCCAAAGCCAGAATTTCCAGCCAGAACTTCAAATCCACTGCATTTCTGATTGCAGCATAACTGCCTACTTATGATGTACTCTCTAATTCTGAAGTGGTAGGGCATTGATAGATTGACGGTTCTTTAATAAATGATGTGATAGAAACATCACTACCTTATTTTTCATTCATTTATAAATGAGTGGAGAAATAACAGGATTTGCACCAAACTAATGGAAAGAAAGGTGATTAAAAACATTTCTGGGACTTATCAAATATAAAATCAAGAGGACATGACCTTACTCTGAAAGTGTGAGGTCCATGGGCATCTGAGGAAACTCTATGCACATACAGTATTTGACATATAACAGTGTACAAGATGCTGCATCTTCCATTTTTCAAGTGAGAAAGAATACAAAGAAGGATATAAAAAAAGCTTCAAACAGAGCTGTTATTTGGCAAACAGTTCCATTTCAGTAGACTAGCAGTGTCCCAAGTAATTGCTCTCTCAATAGCCTTTATATTATGAGAATTTTTATACATGTGTGAAATAGTAAATACTAAAATTAATATTTTATTAAAAATAACACTTTAACATGAATTCTTTTTCATTTGTGATTAAAAATACTGAATTACATTTTATGTAATTGACTTCTTCTAAGTCCTTGCACATAATAGAGGAAAAAAGGGTACCTACTTGCTGTGATTGCATCAGTTCCTCAATACCCATAAACATGTAAAATACTGTCTACTTGCTTTCACTAACTCAAATTAAATACATCTACCTAAGTAAAAACTTATTTACACAAAAACAAAACAAAACAAAAAATTAAACTAAAAACTACAGCTAAAAAATAAAAGTTCTCTGAACTCAGGAAGTTTGCAATTTGGTGTCTGTGAAATTCAAGAATTGTTGTGGCTCCAGGAAAGAAAACTTTGGTTGACTACTGGCAAAATCTTTAAGCAGTTAAAAGAGAGACACTCTCTATACACAAAAAGGCTTTTTTGTAATTAGATGCTTTGAGATTATAGCCTTTTTTCTTCCCTCAGGCCTTAATCAATCTAGTTTCTTGCTATAACAGTATAATTTCCTAAAAGTGCTCAAAGTGGAGATTTAATATTTATATTTAACAAATGATTTAATCTCAATGTCTTCTTTAGCCTAAAATATGGATAAGGAAAAAAAAACTTCAATATAAATTTTATTCCCTAAGTCCATGCAGCAATTACCAAATTCTTTTTTGTGATATTATTATATTTTTCTTGGCCTGGTTACACACAAAGCTTAAAATTATATAACACAATGATGAGAGTTTTGTTAGATTGATACTATTTTTGAATTCCCATTATTTTTTATTCATGTGTATGATTTTCCCTGTGCACAGAGTGAGTGATGAGAAGGAATAAACCCCAAGCCCATTAACACTCTGATCTCTGGCACCATACGTTTCTCAGTAATTTTGTGCCCATTCTTTTGGGTATTTGGTGTGATGATTATTGAACAAAATGGGAATGCTGAGAGCATGGGTCATGTTTATGTCTATCATTATGTGCCTCCTTTATCATCTTAAAATTTACTCTGCATCAAAAATAAAATGTTTCCTTATATATCAGAATTAGAAAATAGTACCTTAGGTGACCAAGTTAGCTTTAGATCGTAAGTATTGTTGATAGCATTTTATATTAAAATTATTCATATGTATTTCAAATTTGACTTTCAACAGCCAGAATGAAAAATATATAAGGAATTCTAAAGTCTTCTATTTACAAAGGTCAGAGTTTATTACCATTAAAAAGAGGAGGTAAATTTGAGATTGAGATATTTGGGATTATTTTATCAGGTTACAAAAATCTTAAGAATCTGAGATTTAAAAAGTTAACACCATCAACGTTTTGGAAGACAATTGTAGTAAGAATTTGTGTGAAGTAAGAAATGGTAACAGAAACTTTAGAGTATCCTTTCAAATATTAATTATAAGCTAACATTTATTTTTAAACCAAACATATATTTACAGGTATGTATGTGTGTTTAAAGAGTTGTTTTGATAGTTTTTTTTTTCCTTGTTAACAAACTTCTTTTCTGAGAACCATGTAATTAACCTAGCATGTCAGTAGCATACTTGTCTAATCGCTTTTTTGTACTGGTGGGTCATACCACCTGGTCCAATAGCAGAACTGCCACTTCACAGCATATGCCTGTCAAGAATGAATATCTGACAGGAGCTGAATAAAAGTACAACTAAAGAAAAACTGCTCTGGAAGTTAATAGGCAAGCAAGTTAAATAGGCAAGGGAGACTTTATTTAAAGCTATTAAAACTATTACAATAGAGGAGAGAAATTGAACTCAACTCTTCTGACAAAAAAGTTGGATTTTTTTCTCAGCTTTTCTGAGGTATAATTGATAAATTTTATAGATATTTAATGTATACAATGTGATGATCTGATATATGTATACATTGTGAGATGATTACCATAATCAAGCTAATTAACACATCCATCATGTTACACAGTTGTCTGTTTTTTGTTTTTTGGTTTATTTTTTTGGTAAGAACAATTAAGGTCTACTCTCTTAGCAAATTTCAAGTGTACAATACAGTATTATCAACTATAGTCATCACGCTGCTCATGAGATTATTCTAATAACTGAAGGTTTATACCCTCAGACCACTAACTACCTATTTCCCCCACTCCCCAGCCCCTGAAAAGCACTACTCTACTCTCTGCTTTTATTATTTTGACTTTTTTAGATTCTACATGTGAGTGAGTTCATGCAGAATTTGTCCTTCTGTGTTTGGTTTATTTCACTTAGCATGTTCTCCAGTTTTATCGTGTTGTCATAAGTGACAGGATTTATGTCTGAATAATATTCCATTGTATAGGAGGATCATTAAAAAATTGAATCAGTGTAAAAAAAAAAAGCTGGGTCAGCTAATGGAAAAGTACTAGATTAGGCCGTCTGTGTTTGCAAATTCTCACTGTGTTGAAGTTAGGCTCCTTACTCCCCCACAGAGACTAGGAGATAACAGCTCCACCTACTTTAAAGATTATATTTCAGTGAAGCATCTCTCGCTTCCTTAAGAAAGACATTTCTAGGTTGTAAAATTGGCATGAGTCTGGGAGAAGATTTACATCTCAACCTGCAGGGAAAGAATGTGCAACTACAGAGTTTCTAAAGTAGATGCTCCAGAGGAAAGAAAAGTGAGGGGGCCTAGAGTCAGGAAAACACCTGTGTTAAAGTTTAGTCAAGCTGAGGGGAATGTTAAGGTCATCTTATTCAGTACTAAAAGTTAAGTAGAAAAGTATGCCAAAGTTATTCTTTGGTAAGGTATCCTAAATTAAAATTCAAGAATAAAATGACAAATTCTTTTTTTTTAAAGATTTTATTTATTTATTTGACACAGAGAGAGAGATAGTGAGAGAGAGAGAGAGAGATCACAAGCAGGGGGAGCGGCAGGCAGAGGGAGAGGGAGAAGCAGGCTCCCTGCAGAGCAAGGAGCCTGACGCGGGGCTCTATCCCAGGGCCCTGGGATCATGACCTGAGCTGAAGGCAGCCGCTTAACCAACTGAGCCACCCAGGCGCCCCTAAAATGACAAATTCTAAAAAAAGGATAAAAAAAAAGACAGGAACAGGGGGAAAAAAGCAGGAAATAAAAGACTGAGAATTTCAAAAATCACAATTTTGAGTGTATATTTACACAATCTTAAACAGCACATAAATATTGATGGGATAAGCCAATTTAGAGACTCTAAATGTAATGGACAAAATATAAATATATAAATAAGAATCTTAAAAATAAATTTTATCCTTTGGCATTTATGCCTTAAAAATGGGCAAGTAATTAATACCCTGGAAATATTTTGGTATTTCCAGATCCAGAATTTTGGCTTCATATCCAAAATCTGAATTGTTAACTCCTTACTGAAATAGACTATAAGAAGAAAAATTGTTACTCCAGAGTCAATTAGTGATATAAATATATACATTCTAAAATTGGGAGTTAGTCACACATATTTAAGTATACAATTATCAAACCTCAAACTATGTTACATTGAATCTCGACTGGGAATTTCTGGGCACAAAATGTGTTACCCAGTTAATTGGGCAATGAACTAATAGGGTTGCCAAGTTATATTAGGCAATTTCACAGTACTCAAAGGGCAGCTTAAAATTACACTGCTTAAACTGAATTATAAATTATAACTAAAAAGTGACAGCCTATGAGTTTGTGAGGTCTCTTTATTATTGTAGCATTGATTTTTATAAATCAAACAGGCAATTTTGAATAACGTTGACTTATATTCAAGAGATTCTAATTGGTAGAAGTTGATACGTCTATAAGATCATGTTTTTGTCCACCTATAGCTACAAAATTGATTTAAAAGGCATGGTTATGTAGTTCCACAAAAGAAAACTAAACTTTTACACAGATTCAAGGTACTCAACTTAAAGTACTCAAAAATAATAGTTGTATTTTACTGAGGTAAATGATTGATGCTAAATCCTGCATTTCCAGGATTGCCTTAGCCCACCTTCCTTACAAAAGGCAGACTGGGTAAACAGTTGCTAACACTCAGTGTATATGTGTGTTTGGGGGGTGGGAGACATCTCAGAAAAGCAGAATTTAGGGGAAGAGGGAAGAAAGACAACAAAAAGGAGCACACATCACAGCATCACAATGCAGATAATCATTTAGTCATGCAAAATGTCACCAAGGAAGGCTTTGGAATCAATGAATCCCAAGCAGTCCATTGTGGGTAGGTGAAGGGTAGAGGCCAATCAATCTGTCTGTTGGCTTCTTAGCTAATAGAAAGCCCTGTCATAATAATTCTCCATCACTGAATTGTGTTACTTTTCTCTAGAGTACCTACCATGATTATTAAATTTTTTAAAAGGTTTTCCTTATCTCCTGTTATTTAGAACTTCTGCTTTCAAAACAGTCCATTCAAAGTTAAAAAGTTTTAAACACACATGTTAATATATATAAATATTTAAAATGAAACATTAAATGATTAATCCTACCTTTTTACTGAGATCTGATTCATGAAGTATTTATATATATATATATGTTTATGTATATATAAATAGAGAGAGAGAGAGAGACCATGTGGGCGAGCAACATTAGGACTGTAGGAGAGAATTCTAAACACAAGTCAAGTGGAGACAAAGATTTTATTTGTTTTTGTTTTGTTCTGTTTTTCTCCCACATAACAGAAAACTTTCATTATTTTACTTTTCAATGGAGAGAAATAATACAATACATAAAAAGCATTTATAACCTAAATTGTAATCTAAATGTCACAGCTTTTATACATCAAAATATTTAAAATTTTCTTGGGCACCTAATTGAAACAGCAATGACTCCTTTTGGTAATGAAACAAAAATAAAACATGTGAAGAGTTTATTTATGTAAGACAGTATAATGTGATTTTGCATAAAATCTGCCCTTGGAAAATACAGCCAAACAATATTTTGAACGCTAAGGTCATGTTAAGTGGTCATTTGTTCATATAAATGTCAATATGAATTTATATTCATGAATTATTATTCTAATAATAATTATCACATCCCTTTTAAAATCATTTTGTTTAATCTCAAAAGGTTTTTATCCATTTTCTCCTTTCACTCTGAGCTCTTGGACAGTAGAGTTTCTGGTTCTCTCTTCCACTGTTTACGTGTAGACTTATTCTGATTAAGACATAGTGGTGTTAATCTACCATTTGTGTATGGAGTTCAGAATCATTTTCTTCTCTCTCTCTCTTTGGAATTAATACTGTTTTCTAAGTTTTTATTTTAATTCTAGCTAGTTAACATACAGTGTTATATCAGTTTCTGGTGTACAATATAGTGATTCCCCAATTCCACACGTCACCCAGTGCTCATTAGGACAAGTGCCCTCCTTAAATCCCATCACCTATTTCACCCATTATTTACAATAGCCAGGATACAGAAGCAGCAAAAATCATTGTCTTCTTACTGAGTATTTTGCAATGTAAGTCCCCTGGGCTCCCAAATGTTTTATAAAATATAACATCCTGAACATTTTCCCTGTAATATGACTATTTACCCTGTGATGATTCACCATTGATATCCCCATATTCTATCCAATATATGTACAGAGGATTCTCTCTGACAATTTGTTAGGGGTTGCGTGTGACTCTGAATTAAAGTCACTGCTTATTTGTACGTTGTGGTGAAATTTACATCATGGAGACTAACATTTAAGAATGACTTGTATTCAGTCCACAGATTCAGGCTTAGAACTATGATCTACATCTGTGTCAATCTGTTTCTATGCCTAGAGAAGTTAGTAAGTATTATCTAATCTGTCTTCTTGGTATTAACTGGATGAAAAACATTTTGAAAACTTGGCTCCCTGAGAGTCTTTTATGGCTCAAGATAAGTTAATTTGAGAATTTATATCATTTCAGGTATTTACTGTCCTACACAATTATGAGCCTTGCAAAAATTTTGCATCTGTGAGAGTTTCAAAACTGATCTAGTCTTTCCAAACCATTACAGTTCTTTTTAATAGCATGACCTCATTTTGGCTAGAAATATGTCTATATTTTTTTACTAAAATTTGAAAATTTTTGCAAATAAGCAAATAATTTATATATGTATTATGTATTTATCTGTGTATATATGTATGAGTTCTTAATGATTAAATAATTATATGCTACATTTACTTTTACAGACATAAATTATCATACAACCATTACAGAATTTGTAAAAATAAATGAGTACAGACAACTTGAAGGCTATGTACAATCAGCAAAATCATCACTTTGTCTTGTCAAATTCATTTCATTTAATCACTTAGTTCAAGAGCTAAAATGTCAATGTGTCCAAAATTATGGAGCTGGTAATTTTAAATATGAGGTTCAATCTAAGTTTAATTAAATTATATTAACCTGGCCATTCATAAATAAGTCCTACACTTTCACACTCATCTACTTCTTTTGCATATAGATTACTATGCCAAGAACATGTTGACCTAGACAGGCTTGATCTGTTTTGTCATCTTCGCAAACTCCAAACTCAATTTCCAGATCCAATTAGAAAAGATATCTGTGAAATCTCCCCTAATCTCTCAGTCTCCTCTGTGATATAATGGAACTCTTAAGCGATCACATTCTTAATTTATTTGTTATTGTGGTAATTTTTCATTGCTGTACATTTTTTTCTGTCAGAACATTTATTTGTAGATAGACTGACAACATTCAGTACTTAGGGCATATGTCACCACTATGCAATAAAATGAACTATATTTTCTGTAATATATCTATGTCAAAACATACTTTATCCCTTAAAAATGGAAAGTGGATGAAAAAACAAAGAATAATTCCTTTTGTATCATGTCTATTCCTATGAATGTGTATTTTGGTATAATTCAATTTAAAGTTAATATATTTCAAGTATGTGAGCTGTATAGTGGAAATCATAATTTATTATTTCACTACTGTTATTGTTGTTCTTGTTGTTATCATCATCATTATTATATGTCCAGCCCTTAAGTTACTCTCCTTGAATAAAATAAAGAATAAATTAATTTCTCCTGAGAATTTTCATGAGCCCTAAAGGATTCTTATTTAGAATATGATCAAGATATCTTCCCCAAATCTTCTAGAAATTAAATTCTTAATATTGCCATTAAAACATTACACTGTTTTTCTTACGTCAATCTCTTTAAGAAGTTTTTATCAGTTAAAATTCTCAGACACTTATTTTTCTTCAGCATGGTGAAGATGTTAAACCCTTGTCTTCATGTACTGTTGATGATGACTGGCACCACCTTAGTCTTTTTGTCTTTTTTTTTTTTTCCAGTTCTGTAAACTGAATCTCATCTGTTCTCTCAGTCATGTCTTCCTACACTTTATTTTAGATGTATTGTAACTTCCAAATCCATCCTACATGCCTCATGCCAAATTTATGTATTCATTATAAATTGTTTTTCTCTTTGTCTTATGGTCTTTGTGGACACCTGAGTATCATCTTCCAACTCACAAATTCTCTTTTCAACTGTAGCCAAGGAAGATTTTATGTCCTCATGGAGTTTTAATTTCCAATGCTCTATTTTGAAACCTTAAAGCAGCTCTAGAATGATTCCTAAATTTAAGAGATTCTATCAATAATCCTTGAAATAGAAATATAAATTTATAAGTTTTTTTCTAAGTGCTAAATGTATCATAGTGAACATTACATAAGAGCAAATCAAACTGAGACAGAATTTTGTTTAAAATATCTTCTTTGTGTTTATGAAAGCAAACTATCAAATATACCAATTCATTTTTATTGTTTCTCAATACAGAAATAGAAAATAATGAAGGTAGAAACCTCAAGCCAGGTTATGTTATTTCTTAAAGACTAAAGAAAAATAACTGGTAACAATACATTTGTTCTTAAAATTTCAAATTGTAATGAAGTCAATTTCAGATGCACTGTTGCTAATACAGTAAGATGTAAGTCCTGAAATACGCTTATAGCCCTAGATTGAATGACATTAACTAAAAATGGTTTAAAAATATGTAAAAATATTAAAAGCAACATGAGTGAGCATGCTTACCTTGCACATGAAAGACAAATGTGTTCCTTATGTACATTTGTTCTTGAAATTTCAAAACGTAGTGAAATCAATTTCAGATGCATTGTTGCTAATACAGTAAGATGTAAGTCTTGAAATATGCTTATAGCCCTAGATTGAATGACATTAACTAAAAATGGTTTAAAAATATGTAAAAATATTAAAAGCAACATGAGTGAGCATGCTTACCTTGCACGTGAAAGACAAATGTGTTCCTTATGTGTCTGCACTGTATTTTTCTCTTCTTGCTTTATTCACAACTTTAGCAATAGAAAGAAATTTAGTTGTAGTTAATTTGTAAGAATTAAACTTTTTTGCACTATCTGTATTCTATTACGTAATTAAGATCATGAACTGTTCAAAGAGTGAATAGTAAATTAATTTCCATACGTACACACTTAGAAGTTCTTATTGAATACGTACAGTGTTATTGTCAGACCACAAACCTTATCGACCTTAGTTTCACTCTATGCACAAAATCTAAGAAAATTATCATATAAAGTGCACATAGTAAATGTGCATTATATTAATAAATCTTGCATTCAAAAGTAATTTTTAAACTGAGTATTTTATCAATATATGCCACCTTTGAAAATAATGATGAGAAATTTTATGAATAACAGAATCATATTTTCAGCAAAAAGATTTCCATAATAGTTGGATAATGATAATATATACCAAATTTAAGGTAAAATAACTCTCCTTCAAATAATTAAATTAACTATATTAACACAAGTACTTTCTGGTGATGGTATTGGGTGAGTAGTTCTCTAATAAAAGCAAACTCTGTTTATTATGCAATAAAACAGCCATTTTAAAAAATTTCTATTTGCAGATATAGAAACTAAGTCAGATTTGAGATAAGTAACTTTCACTTGATCACATCACTATTATATGATAAAATATCTTATTATGGGTCATCTGCCTCCAAAGCCCAATGTAGGTAAACACAAGTTCTTACTATTTACCATTTTATTTGGGGAATTCCCTGGAGAGCACTGACTGGGTGAAAGAGATAAAGACAAGCTTTAATGGTGGAAATGGTGTGCTTCTGGCAGACTTAAGGCTGCCCAACTCCTCAGTAACCTGGTTGACAAAAGAGAAGTCATCTTTATATCAGTCACTGTGTTCATACAATTAAACTTTATTTATTTACCTTTTTAAACTTTTTAAAATTTTAATTTAATTCCAGTGTAGTTAACATACAGTGTTATATTAGTTTCAGGTGAACAATATAGTAATTCAACAATTCCATATATAACTTGGTGCTCATCAAGATATGTGTACTCTTAATCCATTTACCTATTTGTCATCCCCCCACATACAGATGGCCAACAGACACATGAAAAGATGTTCATCATCACTTATCATCAGGAAAATGCAAATCAAAACCATAATGAGATATCACCTCACACCTGTCAGAATGGCTAAAGTCAAAAACACAAGAAATGACATGCAGTTTAACTTTAAAAAATTATGTTGTACCACTCATACATAGCACCTAATTTCATTTCCAAGTATAATGGATAAGATTTAGTGGAACTGTGAATCCTTGTCTAACTGACACTATTTAGAATCTTCCAAATTATGAAGACAACCACTGGCATATTTCATAAATACAATTTCAGAGGGCAGGTTAGTCCATACTTACTGGTTAATGTATGTGAGTTGTTTGCATGTGTGCTTGTTTACGTGTGTGTGTATATGTAATTTGAGAACATTTACCCTGATAGCAAAGAAGAGTACACTTCTATGCAATATACATTTTATCAGATAGTTATAAAATGGACAATTCAAGTTACTCTAATGTGTTACATGACAGTTAAAAAGAGATTAAGACCCTATTCTCTCGTCTCTTTTGATACTGAATTGAATAAGTTAAGCAGCAAAAGTTTTGTATAAAAATGATTAACAAGTACTTCAGACTGACTTCCCCATGAGATGCCTGTCACCATGATTTGTTATTTATATACTTAAAAAGAAGGACAATAGATCTAGTTCTTGTCCCTTAGGTGTTTGCTTTCTACTGAATAAACAACTTACCCAGAGCAACTGATAATAGAATAAACATGGCATAAATTTAGTAATTCCTCATTATATTTTGAAAGTTTTATATAGGCTAAAATTTGTTTATTTTGTAATCTAAAATTATGACACTTTATTAATATCCAATGTTCAACATATTATTAGGGAAACAAGGTAAGAATATAAAGGTTAAGAAATGTTCTTATAAGGCTCCTGGGTGGCTCAGGTGTTAAGCGTCTGCCTTCGGCTCAGGTCATGATCCCAGGGTCCTGGGATCGAGCCCTGCATCGGGCTCCCTGCTCCACGGGAAGCCTGCTTCTCCCTCTCCCACTCCCCCTGCTTGTGTTCCCTCTCTCGCTGTGTCTCTCTCTGTCAAATAAATAAATAAATAAATAAAATGTTCTTATAGGGGCACCTTGGTGGCTCAGTTGGGAGCCTGATCCTGACTCACCCTCTGCTGCTCTCCCTGCTTTGCTCTCTTTCTCTGTCAAATAAATAAATAAAAAATTTAAAAAAGAAGAAATAGTTTTATAAAGTAAAAAAGAAAAGTCAAACAGCTAGAGAATGAGGAAACATTGCAATTAATAATTATCCATCTTAGCAAAACAGCATGTTTTATTTTATTATACTACCATTAACAAAGGCAATATTATGGTTTCCTGACATGGAGGAAAAAAAAAAGATACTTGAAATAACAACAATCTAGAATGTTTATACAAACATGAATTAATTTGAATTAATTCTCCCTAGGGATAAAATGGGTATGTGAGACTTTGGACAGGTTAGCCTTAAGATGAGTTTATATAACAGGTTTAACTAATGGATCATAAGAGCTGATAGAGATAACACCAAATTCAACTTATGTTCCAGTTATGTTCTAATTTGTGTTTGAGATGATTAAAATTTTAATTTTTTATATTTTTACTTGTTTGCTATGTTTCTCTGGATACAAACTTTGTATCTTTCAGAGAAAAAAAGTTCAGGAAATATATATATATATATATGAATCAGAAATAGAATAAAAGAGGAGACTATGGTGGTGTGAAATATATACAAGGAGAAGGGCCTCTGTGAGAAAAACCTATGATGAAAGTTACTATGGCTTTAGAGAAGCAGGATCCAAGGTAATGTGTATTTTCTCTCAGGCACTACACATTATGCGCTACAAGGATGCCGCTCATTGACTCCTTTCCATTTCTGTAGCTGCTTGAGTCACAAAAGGAACAGGACCTAAGCTAAGGTACATAATAATAGGATAAATATTAGGATAAAGGAGAGCTGAAAATGCTGAATCATTTACCGAAGGATATAGATATAGTTTTGTCTTGTAAGAATTTGAATTTTTGAATACCATATTATGAAATTCAAAACTTTATGAAGAAGGAAATTAAGAAGTAATGGTTTAATTTATGACAATTTTCAAAATATTTTCTTCAAATATGAGTTCTCTCAATCTTTTTTTTTCTTTGATAGTGCTTGAGGACTTGAAACAATCACACAGTTCTTCTCTTTAGCTTTCCTATATTATCATTCTAACGAAATTAATTTAGATTAATATCTGCATCAGATTAGGGAAAAACAAATGGGCGACAGCATGAAATGTGGGAGGTTTTGCATGTGTTATTTTGGTATTGCTTGGCTAATGTGGAGGCCAATGATGTGGAAGCAAACTGAATGTTGATATATTAAAACATCCTTATTTCATTTTGTTTTGGTATTCCAATTCCCTTATCTTGGCATCTCTTTCCCAAGAGTAGTCACAGAAGAATATATTCTGATGCCTAATGACTGAAAGATTGATTCACATTGTTTCTTTATTAAAATTTAAATGTAATTTTTCAGAAATGTACTTGCTAATCAGTATGAGCCTCCAAAGAAAAAAGTTAAACAGATAAGAAGAACACGAAAATTAAGTCCATTTAAACTAATAGGCTTCCTGCAACTCTCATGGCCAACCCTTTTATCTTTCCCCTAACGGACCTGCACTTTTCCTTCTCAGGAAGTCATAGACTGTCCTGGGGAGAGGTTACCTAGAGGCCACAAGAAATATTTTCACTCATACAAACTGAACATTTGTTTTTAAGCTGAACACTGTAAGAGTACTCAGAACTTTCCATTTTATCATCAGTAACTACAGACTGCCTATCCTCACCACACAACCAACCCACCCCTACATAAACTAAAACTGGGTAATTCTGTGTTCTAGAAAACATGGCAGGAAAAGTATAACATCACTAAAAGAGAACTTATCAGGTACTCTTGATGTTTCTGTACAAAAGTAAATGAAAAGGAATTGATCTTTGGCTAAATCTTTTCCAACAAAAATATGAACCATTTTCAAATGACAAGATATTAAAAGATATTAAACCAACTTTCTTCAAGAAATCTTCATGAGTAGATGATCCTCAGGTATTTTCTGCCGATTCCAATCAGAAAAGGAAGGTTCTCCTAGATGCCTAAAAACCCTAATTGTCACGTTGTCAATCAGATATTTTATTCTTTTTGTCTTATTTTTCATCTCTGTGATTGGTAGCTTTACACTTTCAGTATTTCCTATCATATTCCCCTTACTGATAATAATAATGACCTTGGTCTAGGAAATTTTGTTAGGAAACTTCATCATTCTATCATTTATCTTTCCCAAGTTGTTGTTAGTATGGCCAACTTAAGGAATTATGGGATATACCACCACATGCCAACCCTTGAGGGAATTCATATTATGGAAACACCTGATACTAACGCTACTAAAATGAATTTTGTTCAAGGATCTTCTAATCAACAAATAACTTTAAGAAATCTTTATTGTGATATTTATTAATAAACATTACTGACATTATCTATTACTATACAGAAAAACTAGATCTGCCCAACTCCAAAATTTTACTGCAGCTAGACTTGTTTTCCATGTTGTTTTCCTTTTAGTAAAACTACAAATTAGTATGACTTACAGTTGAAAATGTGTTGGTTTCTTGGCATTTTCAGAAAGCCTGTTTATGTAAAAAAGGGTGTTATTTTTGCAACCAAATATTAAGAACAAAATTTCCTTCTTTAATGGAAACTTGTACTTGTTTTTGACATATAACACGTGATTCAGAGTCTTGGCTTAGAGAAGCACAATCTCATTTTCAGCCTGAGTGGGGTTATTTCAGTTCTTTCTCTTGGTACCTGATAAAGAAGAAAAATGTTGTTCACAAATGTAAAACTTGGGAATTTTTTTTTTTTTGCTTTTTTTATGAATGGCAGAATTCCCCTTTTAATAGAAATCTCTAGCTCACCTAGGGAGAGATCAGTGTACAATCTTTAGTGTACAATTTGTCTGGATCTCACACACTTATCCCTCTTCTCCCTGAGGAAAATTCTCAAACAGAGCAGAAGATTCAGAAAAAGGCTTTATTTTTAATATAATCTTGCACTTGTGTTAAAAGAGTGGGAAAATATTGTTCTATTTCTTCAGTTCTTCCAGATAATTCTCATTACAATTTGTGACTTGCTGATATCCTTTTGCACTCACAAGCCTAAGCATCAGTGGAAACATATCAAGATTTAAGTCTATAAAATAATTTTTTCCAAATATTCTTTCCTTTTTATTTTTTTTTATTCTTTTTTTTTATTCTTTCCTTTTTAAATTCAAGAATCTTGTCACTTGAAATAAAAACATTTCTCTAGGATATCACAGAGACTTCTACAAATAGTTCAAGTGATATAAATTATCTGCTAATTAAGCCTAGTTTTCCAGCTATTCTTCATCTTGAAAGCACTGTGGAAAATATGGCTTATCATTTTTGTAAAATTACTCCTGCAATTCCTCTTTCAACTCAAACACCTTAAGAACTTCTTGAAGCCTCTTCCTCTGGTGAGCCACTGATATCTACACGTATCAGGTGACAGGTTTCTTCAGGCATTCACACTTTTTTTTTAACATTCTTGAGTGAAATATTTTAAAAATACAAATCCATTTTTTGGCGTTATCTAGAACTATTTATTTTCAGCTACATGAATTTTTGACACAGCATCTCCCTGTGAAAAGAGCAGTATATTATAATAAAGTCGGGAGTTTCTTTTCTTATAAGGGAGACAAAATCTCTTAAGCCAAACATCCTTGTAGATACAAACATAGTGATTCTAAGACATTTTGTTTCTAGATAGGAAGATAAACTATTAAATATATTATATTTTGCTACTTTCTTGTTTCGGGTGTTATTTGTGGGAGACTATGTTGCATTGAATTTTACCACCACTTACAAATCTGGCAAATACTACAGCCTGGCATTTATTGGTGAAATCTGTTGACTCATCAACCTGCATTGAGATGTTGTTTTCAGTTTATTACATGAAACCTCTTCTGCCTCAGGTGACATATCATCAATATACTGATGTAAAATACTGTTTGTGAGTGGAAACTTCAATTTCTCATTTTGCATCATGTGTCAGCATTTATTCCCTATAATTTTACATGCTAGAATTATGAGGTTCTCAATAGCTGTGTGACTTTGCCTTTTCTAGCCACCAAATTCTGTATTGAAAAATTTTTCTATTTGAGCCTTTTCACTAAATGTTCCTCTTTTTAAACAAAAGCTTTTCTGTTACTTTTGTGTATAAAACAATCAGAACTTTTATTTGTAAAATGCTGTGATTTTTTAACAGCATGTCCTTAATTTTGTTGGAACCCTTGCTGCTCTTTTAAGCTGTCTACCATGTATGTAACGCTATGGAATAAGGCTTCTTGAATTGCTCGCCCAGAGAAATCCATTGGTAAGTAACTTCCATTTTAAAGACTGATTTTTGCACATGTGCTCTGTGTGGTACTAGTGCTGTGACTAGTGTGGGAACTCCAGAGATGGCTCTTTTTAATCATTAGCCTTATAAGAACTGTCTGTACCCTTAGGCCTAGAATTTCTCTCTTTCATTTCTCTCCCATCTCATTGTTTCTTCACAAAGAAACTCATTTAATTGCAACAATAACATTTGCCATTTTAAAAATCCAGTTCAAATAAATCAAAGTAAAACTTCTGAAGATCCATTTTACCAAAACTGAAATAATGGCATTCTTGAGCCCTCTACTATAAATTCAGTTAAAAAGTTCAGCATTTTTTAAAAAGATTTATTTAGGGGCCCCTGGGTGGCTCAGTCGGTTAAGCGACTGCCTTTACCTAGGTCATGATCTCAGGGTCCTGGGATCGAGCCCCAGACATGTAGGGCTCCCCGCTCAGCAGGGAGTCTGCTTCTCCTTCTCACTCTGCCCCTCCCCCCTGCTCGTGTGCTCTCTCTCTCAAATACACAAAATCTTTAAAAAGAAAAATTATTTATTTGAGAGAGAGGGAGAGAGACAACAGGGGGAGGGGCAGAAGGAGAGAGAGAGATTCCTCAAGCTGACTCCACACTGAGCATGGAGCCCCACGCAGGGCTCCACCCCAGGACCCAGAGATCATGATCTGAGCCAAAACCCAGTCAGCTGCTTAACCGACTGAGCGAGCCAGGCACCTCAAAGAGTTCAGCATTTAAGATAAAATGAATTTATATTGTAATTGTTGATATCACCACAAAATTTGATGAACCACAGTGTTATGTTAATATTTTCCCAAAAAGAAGGAAAGTGTACTTCTCAAAATTTTAAAAATTGTATATATATGAACTTTTTTAATAATTTCTTTCCCATTATTTATATTCTGTATTTGATGAGACACTGACATCATATATTCCTCTAATTCTTTAAGCACATTTTTCATTAATTCTTTAAACACATTTATAAGAGCAGCTTTGAATTTTTTTTATTACTAAACACTCTAAAGCCAGTTTACATTGCCTTCTTTTTCTCTCCTGTGTACAGATTATTCCTCCCTGTTTCTTTTCTTGACTCCTAGTTTTATGTGTATAAAATTGGATATTCAGCTAATTAACTGTAGCAACTCATACTGTAGCAAATCTGGACACTGAGCATGCCCCCACCTTTAGGGCTTGTTGCTATTTACTTCTTATGGTGTGTTTTGCTTACCAACTCATCTGAACCACATGGGTGAATTCTAGTCCCCCTGTAATGCCACTGGTCAGAGGGCTCAGCCTTGGGCCTACTCATGACCAATATGAACCCCTCTCCCCAGCTCTGTGATGACAGTGGTTTCAGCTGGGTTCTCTTTGTGTCTTTCCCTGGTCTTACTGTTTACCTTCTAGCTTTTGTCTCTGCATTGGTATTACACTCTTCTGTCAGTTTCTACTAATTATTAGCTGATTCCTCTATTGTTTTTAACAATGCCCAGGGGCATAAATTGCTTCATTGTCTAAAAATTAAATTCAAACCCTTTTGCAGGGTTAGTTAAGGAGGCGAGTCTTTGAGGCTTGCTCTGGATCCAGGAGGGCTCTTCTTAGATGTCTCTTAACTTCATTTTCTCTGACAAATTTCTAGCTGGTTTAGAGTTTAGCTGTTGTTCTCATGCAGCATCTAGCCTCTTCTTTACTGCTCACTGCTAAAATCTCCATTGTTCTTAATTGCACCCTTAGGACTAAATGTCCCAACACTTCTTCCAAATATTCGGTCCCCAGTAATGTCAGTCTCTTTCAGGAGAAGTAGAGTACTGTCTGCTCTCATGGCCTGCCTCTCCCACTGGACAGAAACTCTGTGCTACCCAGAGGTCGAGTCACGTGGAGCAGCCTACTTCTTTCCGAGTGACACACCTGCTGAGCAGAGTGCTGGGTGGGTCAGTAGCCCATAGTCTTCTCTGTCTGCTTCTCCCGGTGTGGTAACTGGCCGACAATCAAGCCAGAGTGAGGGCCATCGGAGCACTGTCTTCTCAGCCTGCCTTGTTCAGTTTCTGTAGTATAGTTAGAGGCTGGGTGATGGAAGAAGAGAGCCTCAGATATCTCAGCAGCACTTACCTGAGATAGAACTTTTCTTAAATGAGTTGGAGATGAGTGGCAAGCTGCCATTCCTGGAAAGAAAACATCACTGAAGACTGGGAGCTGGATGTCAGGGAGAGGGAAGTCCCATCTTCTTGATAGCACCCGCCCTTGATAAAAGCATCCATCATGCTAAGCTGGAGATGGGTGAGGGTGTAGACCATGGCTCAGATGCAACAGGCTGTCCTTGTTCTTAACATAATTAAGCATATTTTCCCAAAAAAGTGTTTCCTCATTTTTTGTGTGTGCTCTTAGGACAATTTCCAGAGATATTAAAATGATGTATGTGTGTGTTTATAGACTTTTTAGTATGATTGTTGCACTGCAAAGAAGGTTTACAGATTCCTCCTGCCACCATTCTAGAAGTACTTCTTTTTCCAGAGTCAACTCTTCATCTAAAATGTTGAAATATAGCAACGCACAATCCTATCGTATAGTGTTATGAATACAAACAACTATAACAAACTATGCCTTACTAATGAAATAATTTATTTTACAAAGAATTTACACTCCCTGAAAGGTACAAATTCTTCATATATTTATTTGCCACTTTATAACATCCAATGTATGTGAGATACCATTTTAAGTATTTTTATAATTTATCTTTGGTGCAACAATGCTTTCCTTAGCTGTAAGTATACAATCTAATTATCTGTCAAACTTCTTTCCAGTAATTTGTTACTTGTATTGTACTTTTTTTTTGACATAGAGAAACTCTTAATTGTATATAGTCAAGTATTTTAATATTTTCCTTTGTGAATTCCCTCATTGTTTATGCTTGGAAAAGACTCCTCTTTTGAGAGGTTTGAAACATATGTTAGATTTAACTTACTTTATTCATCTGATAATTATATTTATGGCCATGCTGAAGCAAGGGTCTAAGCAGATTTTCACTTTTCAAAAAATCTAGCCATTGATTTAGCTTCTTTAAGCATCTTCTATTAATTTGAGAGGAGATGACATCTTTTTTCCTATGTGAAGGTAGTGGATATTGTTTACTATGGTCTCCTTATATTACACTGACTTAATCTCTGTTTCATGTTTCAATATTTATTAGGCAAAATTTCATGTATTTTTTCAAAAATTTAATCATTCTAGCCTAATTTTTCTAGATGATACTAGAATCATGCTATAAAATGGAAACATTCTTTTTGTTAAGAACTCGGTATTACACAAAATTCAGATGGGAAGGATCCAGGAATGCAGGTATTTGGGGGCAAAACATTTCAGGCAGAAGAAATACCAAATGTGATTAAGGTGGGAGAATACCCAGAATGTTCCAAAAACCAAACAAACAACTAGAAAATGGCCAAGTAGCTGGAATGGAGTGACAGGGAAAAGTAGTGGGGGATGATGTCACAGAAGTAACAGTGGCAGGAGGCCATGTCACCCGGAAACAACTTTATTTTCTAGTGAAATAGGATGCAATAGATTGGTTTTAAACAAAAGTAAAACAAAAACAATGATAAAGAGAAGGAAGAATTGCCGAAACAACATACTCTAATAGAATCTTGGGCAAAAAGATCCTTGCTCATCCCAGCAAGGATCAAAGACATTTCATCCATGATATCAACAATATAGAAGTCAGGGGAACAGATTAAAATGGCAAAGTAGTAATGAGAGTTTGTAGAAATTCACTTCCAATTGTTTCAGTTTTCTTACTAAATTAGGTATAATTGTCGTCAGCTATGAGTGAAAATGTGAGGGCATGTTGAAAGATTCAGAAGAGAAAAGAAAACGTGCAATTAGCATCTAGGGGAGTGAGGAACAGACGGGGCCAATGGCTATAGACTAAGAATAAAGTGTTTTATTTTCATGACTTGTCCATTTTTGACCAAAATTTTATTTACCAGGTAAAATGCCAAAAATGTCTTGTTATTAGTCTAAAGATTTCCTGTATTGGTTTGCTTAATTGGCCTGGTTTTGATACTGGGTATATATATATGCCAGCATCAGTTCATTTGGTAGTATTCATTTGGTGGATATTTTGGATTCATTTTTCAAGCAAGGGTATTTTCTCTCAGCAGAAAGTTTGAAAGAAAATACCAAAGAAACCACTGGGGTCGGACATTTATGGAAATAATCTTTTATCAATTAAAAAAAATTTCATGGTCTCGAAGGTTATCTACTTCATGAATACTTGTAACTTATATCTTGAAAAATTATCCATTCAGTTTTATCATAGGATATAATTTATCTTTTAATTAAAAATAATCAGTAAAAACTCTTTATCTCTAGTCTGGACTCATTTTCCACTGAAATTATTTTCACTAATCCAAATTGTCTTTTTCTGTAAAATAAAGCCAAAAAATTACATTAAAGAGTGATGTGATATTCAAATATATTTACTTTATACGTTGAAAGTAGGTAATCAGTGAATACTACATATACATTCAAGTACTTTGCCTGTTTAGAATTTAGCCCCATTCTGCCAAGAATGAGATAACAAATAAAAACTAACCCTGGGAATGTTATTAAATAAGGATAATTATGACCCCCCCATGATAGGACTTTAAATCCTGTCATCAAGTAAATCCGCTGGGAAGAAATATTTTTATGCTCTTCAAAGCATGAATGATTTAACACATTTTTATATTCTACAGTACCTGGACACAATAAGATAAGTTAAATATAAAACTGCAACCTTTACTTCAATTTTGTTGCTTTTATGTATTTAAACCTGACCATTAACACACTTTTGCTGATTTAATTTCCTACACAATCATACTTAATTGCTTGCCATGTCGTATAATGTTCAATAAAGCAAAGCAATGAAGCAAAAAATAGCAGGACCTCTTAGAAAGGTTAAAAGGAAACCTGTATTAGGACAAGAGTGACTAACACCTCCATGCTAATTACCATCGAATGGCTGAAGCTTATAAATAGTGAAAACTCACATTAACTCTATTAAAAGGTAAGTTGAGATTTTATGTGGTCAGGTACATGAATAGAACTTAGTACTTATATTACTTCTTAATGTTAACTTCTCCTACTTATTATTAGATTTTTATCCAAAAGATATGTCTCAGTAATGGAACCGTATGATGCAATTCTATGTATAGTTTTAAAAGAGTTATGGAAATATAAAGAATGCATAAAGTTGAAACGTACAACAAGATAACAATTCTTATTCATTGCTTCAGAAAACTTTCTGAAACACTATAGACATATTCTTTTAAGAATTAGCTACAGGGTCCCTGCGTGGCTGTCAGTTAAGCATCTACCTTCAGCTCAGGTCATGATCCCAGGGTCCTGGGATCCAGCCCCATGTCGGGCTCCCTCCTCAGGGAGAAGCCTGCTTCTCCCTCTCCCTCTGCCTGCCGCTCTGCCTGCTTGCGCTCTTTCTGTCAGAAAAGTGAATAAAATCTTAAAAAACAGAATTAGCCAAAAAGTTGTTTCATAATAATTTGTTTCTTTGTTCCCTCAGTCCCTTTCAGCCACTTCTTTCTCTGTCTAGCTAGCTTGCTCGCTATTTACTTCTGTTTACTGTTTCCCTCCCGTGCCAGCCGTCTTATTGTCCAAAGTTAAGAACCTCATTTGTCAGTTTTAAAACTTGATTTTACATCAGTTTTCATGCATCTACTCTCATGTTTAATGTACTTACATTTGGGAGTTTGGAAGTACATTTAATTGTATGGTTATCACAGTAGTGATAAAAAGTCACATAATGTATTATTTAAGGTGCCTGCACCAATGCCATAAAGTGTAGACAATGTGGGCATTTTCAACTATGTTGAAGCAGGGACAGAATTTGAATATTCAAAGAAGGAGAACAAGTATATTTCAGAAAATGGATGCAAAACGGGAAAGCACTTGGAGTTGAAATCAGTATTAAAGTTAATAGTTTAGTTATTAGTGAAGTACTAATTTTAGAGTGGGGGCGGTTGACAAAATTATAGTGCTAATACAAAATGTTTGCAATTTGGGGAAACTAGTTGAAAGAAACCACTGAATTATTTTTGCAACTTTCCATAAATATACAATTATTCCAAAGTTAAAATATTAAAAATATTAAAAACAACAGTTTTGGTATAGTATACATGCACTTCTTATTTAATAACAAGAATTAGTAGCAAGAATCATAGACATAGTAATATCTGAATAATAACAATATCTGAGTGTAAATGATATTTCTCAACATGTGGAACAACTATAACAGTATAAAGTTGCTATGATTTACTGATGAAATTGCAAATATAACTAACTTTTTTTTTTAAGGTTTTATTTACTTACTGGAGAGAGAAAGACAGACATAGCGGGAGAGAGCAGGAGCAGGGAGGAGAGGGAGAAGCAGGCTCCCCACCGAGCAGGGAGCCAGATCTGGGGCTGGATCTCAGGGCTTCAGGACCTGAGCCTAAGGGACCGTTAACCGACTGAGCCACCCAGGTGCCCCATAACTAAGTTATCTGAATTTTTTCTCTACATTAATAATTGAAAGAAAAGCTGAATTTAAATAGAAGTTAGTGAAAATAAACAAACACATTTCCCCTCATTCAGTTCCATAAACCTTATTCATTGACCTTATATTAGGAACCCTGATCAAATGTTTTCCAGCCTTAAAAATAAAGACCTATCTTTACTTTTGACTATATCCCATTTCTCAGTTTCTTATTTCATCAAAACTTCTTAAAAGAAATATTTACTCTGGGTCCATTTCGCAACTACAATCAGGAACTCAAATTCTGACTTTTTAAAACGAAATTGTTCTTGTAAGGTTAACAACAAATTTTATTCACCAAACTCGCTTGTCATTTCTTTGTCTTTTTCTTACTCAAATTATCAGTAGCATTTTACCTAGTTTCACCATTCGGTCTTTGAATCATTTTCTTGTTAAAGCTTTCTTGATACCCCATGCTCCTAGCTCTCCCATTATCACACAGGTCCCTCATCTCAAATTCTCTGACTCCTCAGTTTTTTGTCTTTGGCCCCTCCTCAAACATGACCAGAGGCCACTAGAGTAGAACGTGTGCAGAAATACATGCCTGTGTTATTCACTTAGCATGAGTAGTGGTGAGTGGCAAAATTCTGGAGACCAAGAAATAGTTATTATATAAAATGTTGTCTTACACATACGGATAGAAGCCTAATCTGTGAAAATATTGCTCTCTAAAATACAATGTTGTGGCCTGAGAAACTAATACTTTAGACTACTAGAATTGAGTGTAGCAAAGTCATGTAGTGGGATGATAATTCCAGTTTCTGCTAACCATTGATAATGGTGCCCTAATTTCTCTCAGTGAAACAATTTTACCCTGTTTTTGTCTCCAGTGCGTATCTTGTGCCTAGAAGAGTGCCTGGGGGATAGTGGCTGCTTAATGTTTTGTTGAATTAATAAATAAATGCACAAGCAGTCACTCTCTGTGCCTACTTCACATCCTCAGATTACAGAGACACGAGCTCCGAATGGAGAGTTTAGTCAGGTAGAAGAGAGGAAATTGATACAATCTACATAGTGAGTCAGTATCTTTTGCGAGAAACTGAAGCATCAAGCTCATTATTTGTATAATGGGAAAGTGAATAAAGGAAGCCTCATTTAAGATGGAGCTGTGAAGCCAGCTGGGAGAACTCTCACGACCTACCATTTGTCAGTCATTTGCAGACCCCAACAGGAAAAATCCTACTTGGACTCCTCAGCAGGAGGAAGGAAGAACTTCCCCTTGCCCAGCAAACAATCTCAGCCAAAAAGAAAGTAGCACAACTCAGCCAATGAGAAACCAGCGCCACCCCTGACCTCCTGCTTTCTTTCTATGGACTTTCATTCAAAGCAGCCCCTCCTGACCTCCTCTTTTTCTCTATAAAGTGGGTTCTTCTCCTTTGATCTACAACTTGCCTTTGGTTTGCCATAGCTTGCATATTCTGAATTACAATTCCTCTGCTATTTCCAAATAAACCTGTTTTGTTGGTAAAATAACTGGCTTTCTTACTCTGAAGATTGAGACAATATAAAAATGCTACTAGCAGGGTCGCCCGGGTGGCTCAGTTGGTTAAGCAAAGGACTTGATTTTCCCTCAGGTCCTGAGATCCACCCACAAAGCACTCCTCCCTGGGAGTAAAGCCTGCTTAAGATTCTTCTCTCCCTCTCTCTCTGCCCCTCCCCCCACACTCTCTCTAAAGCAAAACAAAAAAACCAAAACCTATTAGCATTGTTTTTATAATTTTACTGAATTAATTTTAGTCGAATTTAATGCATTGTTTTTCAGTGTTTCTCAGGTGACATTTAATAGCCTATATTAGTATTTTGTTAAAGAAATTTTATTTTAATAACCTGAAAGAGAGAATGTATGTAACCTTATTTGAAAGACCTTCACTGGCTTCAAGGGATAAATAGTACAGAGGCATCTATTAACCCATTCTGACAAAATAATATTTTAAATATCACCTAAACGTGTCAGAGATAAATTGCCTTTAAGAACTATCTTCACAAATAACTTTCAATCTACTTTTAAAAGAAAAAAAAATTGCTTTAGGTATCCTAATATATTTTCTAGAATGTCACAGGATGCAATTAAGTGCTTCTACTTAATAACTTTGTTCATTGGACAACAGTGGGTATCTAGGGGATATTATAAAAATGTTTACCATTGTCTATCAAATTAAGAAATTTAGCAAGTACAACTAGAGACAAAAATTGTTTGTTCCTGTCTTTCTCTATGTCTCATCAAATCATGTCTGATTATGGCTAGATTCCCTAGTATTTAACTATTATTGAATGCAGTAATGAAAGAAGCCATGGAGATACTTAATTATCCACACAGTGGGTGTCCAATGGAGAAGCTTCTTTTTAACCTTTTCCTCTGTGATAAGATAATTACTGTCTGGTGCAATTGCTACTAATATAAATATTCACTGATTGCAAACTGTGGCCTAAAGGCTGTTACTGGTAAAAGCTTCTTTGTGACCCTGTGGGGGTGCCATTGCTCATTTCTAAACAAATAAGGCCTCATCAACCAAAGAACCATCAGTGTTTCCATATCCAGAAAATTTAAATAAAATTAGGAGATAATTTCTGGTGAAGCATTATGAATCTATTTTACTAAATCAAATATTCAGTAATATTTCTTACTTTTTTATTTAAAATAGACCAGAATCATCATCCATGAGAATATGAATCTGTGTTAGGATGATTATCCTGTTATATTTTCATAAATTATTTTGAAAATGTAATGCACATTCTTCTCTGCAGGCAGTATTTCTAACCATCTATATTGTGTAAGGAACTATTTCCTTACTCAGAGTTTTGGAAGCAATTAGCATATTCTTAATGTACTAAATACTCAACAAAATATTGATGATAAATACCAACAGATGTTACATGTACACTTCATCAATTCAGTGCTGAGAAATGTTAAAGATTTTGACCCTTAGAGATTTCACGGTTCTTTTGAATCAACAGAGGTAAAGTTTGTTCAAATGGGGTGTTATGCGGAATACTAAGTCCTGCTCAAATTCCTTGAGTATTGGTAGTTCACGTATCTTAGGACTTACCTTCCTTTGAGAATTAGAATGTGTGATTAAAGCTCCCCATTATGAATCCCATTATATTGGATAACAAAATGTGTACTGTAACAAACTGAGAAAGAATATTTTAAAATAAAAATACTTTTTGATCCCTGATTTTTTGGTACAGAATACATGCTCCAAAGGAGGTACCGTTGCTTCCCATACTCATGAGTAAAGCATATCCAGAATTGAATGCCAGTATAGTTCCTTAATGCAGATTAGGTAAAAGGGACTTAATAAGGTATTAATTAGCACATGAAAATATTATAATTTCCTTATTTCCCAAATCCTCCTAGTGGGACTTTTGCAGCTGTTACTCCAAATTTAGCAAACTCAACATCTCTCTACTCACTGAACTTAAAATTTGCCCTTATTTGGAAGGCACTACTTTCCCTGTCATCCTCTTGAGTTGTGGTTCTTTTCTCACAGCTTAATACGAAGAGACTGGGTCACTGTCCCTGCTGTCCACTGCTCATTTTGAAAAACCATCCCCTTATCTTCCTGTAAAAAAATCCAGCAAATGAACCAACAACTCTGTCTTTGGAATGGGATCCATGTCATTTATTTAAAAATCTTCCCTCACACATCAACAATTTTTATCTGTTAATCTCCTCCAAAATTATTTTAAAATTTAGAACTTGATCCAGTTTTCTTCTCCATCCAATCCTTGCCATCATCAATAATAATTTCAAAATCACAGACTCTCAGTTGCTTAGCCAATTCATTTCTGATTATTTTCCCTTCCATTGCATCTCTATTGCTTCCCTTTCTGGGAAAAATCACAGAATTGATCATCGTCAGTATTTATAAATGCTCCATTGAAAACCCAGTAATTCAAATATTTCATTCATTGACTACTCTCACTCTTTTTACGTTGCTTTTTCTACTCCCATTATGGCCCAAACTAAACTCACTCTTTTGACTTTCTATCATTGACAGGACAAATTAGCACCATTAGTGAGCCCTCTGTTTTCTTCATGTCTTGTCCATACCAGTTTTCACATTCTGTACTTTCAGTAACACTTTAGATCCTATTTGCTTATTATACCAACCTAGCACAAAACCAACCCTGGGTTGACCCAGTAATTGCTCTGTCTGTGCCTATACACAACTGTTACCTATTCTGGGACAAAGTCATGTAACAGAGCATATCAGTTTCATAAAAACTCAAAGTAACTAGAGCTCTAACTGAAAAACAGTCTATATTTTTTTCTAGCCATTCAACTACATTTCCCAAAAAATATATTTCAAATTCTACCTCTGTATCATAGGGATGGAGGTTTCTGTGATTTGTCCTGCATAACGGACCACCTCAACTTGCATGTTGTGCGTGAACTTGTGCTGCTCAATGAGTGACATCAGGAGCCTGGTTAGTTGACATTAGCTGGCTTCCAGGTCAGAATTGGCCCTTCTGGTCTGGACACCAAAGCTAAATATCTTGCCTTGCATCCATCCCCTCTGGCTCCAGGCTGGGCTGGCCCCCAGAATGGAATCCGGGAGGGGAGGCAAGTACATAGGGCCCAGACTCCCTGAAGAGGTAAAGACACGATAACATAGGAACGCAGCTTGCTCCATACTGCACATGTAGGCAAACACATGGTTAACTTCAGACTTCATCATTTGCCCTATAAATACGGCCCTTATGGAGATGGTCAGTTGGAAGTCTCACCTGAGGGGAGGACGCTCCACCCAGGCCTCTAAACTGAGACTCCAGCCTGGCTGTCTCCATGGCGCTTCCCCAGCTAATGAGGTTGGATGTTTTAAGTACATGATTTGATGTAACTTTGTCTTATTCTCCTTTACTGCTTACTATTGCCCTCATCTATGTGCAGATTTCTCTTTTCTTCTTTCTGTTTCTATTAGATTTTTATAATATCAATAAAGTGGTTTTTTTTCCCTTCCAAACTGAGTATGGCTACTGAGAATCTTTTCTTCAGAACAAACTCCCCACTTCCTTTCTTCAAACCTCTAATTCTTTTCCCATGTCTGCTAACTCATCCATTTCCTTTATCCTCACTCTTAAATGACTTTACTCCCTTACCATAAAATAAAAGCTCACTGATTACCAAAAATATAAAATTAAATAAATTTATTACCATCTTCTCCTTCCTCTGAAAATCTGTACAATTTTTGGTAGTGCTGTTAGGTAACAGTATATTATCTCCTTCCAGTGGCATGAGTAACTTAACACATATTCTTTTCAATGAATGAAAGGTTTCTTTATTCATACAAGTCCTTCACATCCTTTTCTCTCAGGCATTTTTTAATTATTAACAAATATTTTTTTCTTATTTTCCCAATCTTTCTCTGTATATTCTTATAATTTTTGCACATTCTCAGGACCCTTTACTTAAAACCTAATAATAATAACAACAACAAAAAGAAAGAGGAGAAAGGGGAGGAGGTGGAGAATGGGGGGAAATGATAATGAAAAAAACAAAAACTCAGCTTCCTATTCCTTGCTAACTTCTAGTCATACTCTGATTTTCTTGGCACTCAGATTTGAAAGTATGGTTGAACCTACTGCCTTGATTTTCTTTTATTTTCCAGTCCACTCTAATCTCATTACCTTATCACTCCTTTGTGATTCATCATAACGGTATCTCTAAATTCAATAGGTATATGTCATAAAGACTTCCCATTATTCACCAGAATTCGTGTTGTTTTTCCTTCTTGAGCACATAGCGTCTCCCTTAGAATTTAGATGTGGGTAAATAACAACAGTTCTAGGCTATAAGATTTTAGTTGATGTGTCATTTATGAGCCAGCAATTTTAAGAAGGTGGGTTTCTCCATGTTCTTTTGTTTTCCTTTCTGTTGCCTGGGCATAGACAAGGATAAGAGACACTGGGGATAACAGGAAATAAAACATGAGAGAAACAACATCTCTGAGTCATCATATGGGGGAGATTCTTCCATTAACTAAGACCATACATTTGACAATACAGGATAAATGAGGAATACACTTTTATTCTGTTTGAAATATACATTTTTGTGTCAAATTTTCTGTAGCCTAGGCAACCCTACAATTGCAATAATTTATTTGGTCTAAATATTTTGTCCTTATTATACTTGACATCAGCATTCAGCAATGCTGATTAGACCTCCTTCATTTCTTTGCCTTTCTATATGAAACACCACTGATACTGGTCCTCACTCTTTCTGCTTCCCTTTGCAGACTTTTCTACAATGTTATAAAATATTAGTGTTCTTCAAAGCTTGGGTGAGAAACTACTCTTTTTTTTTTTTTAAGATTTTATTTATTTTTTGACAGAGAGAGAGACAGCGAGAGAGGGAACACAAGCAGGGGGAGTGGGAGAGGGAGAAGCAGGCTTCCTGCTGAGCAGGGAGCCGGATACGAGACTCAGTCCCAGGACCCTGGGATCATGACCTGAGCCGGAGGCAGATGCTTAACAACTGAGCCACCCAGGTGTCCCGAAACTACTCTCTTCTTAATCTACTTCTTGAAGCAATGACTTACATTACCACTTCTATGTAAACTCAGTGTTGCATGATTTCCAGAATCATATATCCAAATTACTACTCATACCTTTTTTGTAGCTTCACAAGCTTATGTCCAAATCATTGTTCAAATACTGAAATTTTGATCAATGTTCCTTTGTCACAGTTATTCCCAAATATTGAGAAAATCTTGAAATGGTTACGAAAAGATTATCCTTCTGTAATTCTGGGAATCCTATGAAATCATGTTGCCTTGCATTGTCTTTAAGTTATTGACAACTCTTTAAGTAGTAGATAACTAATAGCAATCTACATTTTTCTTGTAGATAGAGTTGTAACTAAACTTTGACAGAGTCAATTGATTTCCATCCCCCATTGCGAAAGAAGGCACCTTTACAACTACAAATTTATTTCACCATTCCTGATTGCCGATATATTTGGCTATGCTCTTTTGAATGAACTGTTATCTTCTTAGTAAAATAGAGTTAACCAGGCTATAATGTTAAAGTTTTGACATGTGTCCATTTTAAATTTATTTGAATATCATGATTATACCTTTAAAAAATATTATTTTAGTAAAAGCTATCACTATCCATTAGATGGGGTAAAATTGAAATAACAACATCTTGAGATATTATTCCTCATCTATATCATCCATTCTAAACCAAATCTTGTTTTACTTCTTAAATATTAAATTATTTTAGTGTAATCTACTCCCCATTGTTGCCATGTTAACCAAAATTATCATTATCTTTCCCCTAGACTATTGCAGTAGATATCGCTCACCAATTCCCACTCTGCTTTAAATTGTTCTACACACCATACACAAAGAAAAATCATTTTAAAATCCGATCATGGCACTTGCACACCTTTATTTTAAAAGTAAAAAAGGCTGTTAGAATAAAGCCCAAAATATTTAAAGTCTTGTGTGTTCTCCATCCCTCCTACCTCTGAGATTTCATCTCTTACCATACCTCCCAGACTCTCTCACATTTGCCTTATATTAGTTCCAATTTGACATGAACCTTCAAAGTGCAAGACCTTTGAAAAATATGGTTCCTACCGACTGGTAATGATCTTTCCACAAAAGCCTTCTCCAACTAGTTATTTCTTACTCATAATATATGGTAACATGTGTCCAAGATTTTAAATAATGCCTCCAATCACAAGGGTTTTTTTTTTTTTTAAATAAAAAATGCATCTCTGTAGCAGGTTGAAAATTCCAATTAAAAACACATATACAAATATGTAAATTTATCTGTCCATAACTCATTTTACTTGGGCCACAAGTCCTCACTTCTGTTAAGTTACAGAAAATAATACATAATCTTCCTATTTGTAGTAATTTTCTAGTTTTAGAACTAATCATTTCAAGTTATCACTTCTTGTCAATTTGAGTTTTCAACTCATTAAATTCAAGATTATTCTTCCCCTTCCTCTGTGTGTATAATTTAAGTTTTTGGATAAGGAAAAGGGGGGTTATATATTAACCTAGAATGTGGATAGGATACACTGACCACATGTGGCTGTTCTTAGCTCAACCTGGGCATTTGGTATTTTGTCAGTAACCAAAGGTGAGGTTTCTGGGCCAACTATATTCTCTCATCAAAATGGTCAGTGCTATTCATCCTTCTTGTCCTAACTCCTGGGCTACCTTGCTTTCCATCAATTATCTCAGCATTCTTAGGTCCCTTTTCTGATAAAGGTATGAAGTGATGTAATATGTTACTACACGCATGTGCACACATACACATACACATATACAAAACCAATGAGGTTTGGGGCAATGGAAGGGGAGAGATACAGGTGTGTTTTCTCAGGTATTCACTTCTCGATACATCCTAATTATGTTTCTATCAATATGCTATGACTTTCCTGTGTTCTCTTGACCTGTACCTTAAATTTCTAAAAGCAGTTGAAGCAAAAATACAATTTGATATTTTTATTTAATACTGGGCGTTTTCAGACAGGTAATTAAATTTATACTTACTTCTGCTTGAATGAAAATAAGATACTATAGTGTGGGTTGTTATTAGAATCTGTTAAGTCTCAATTCTCAAATATATATATTCACTTTGTCTGAAATTTTCAGTCCAGTATCTTCATCTACCTATAGGTTATACTTTAAGCTTTATCAATATAACTCTTACTTACTAGTTTGCTCTAATATTGCACTCTTTCATAATTATCTGACTTTGAAAAAACATATTCTATTTCTGGTCCATCCAATTATATGTATAAACTTCCGACTGTTTAGATTACTAATACAATGTTAAGAATTAGGGTGTGTATGTGTGCGTGTGTGTGTGCACGTGCATGTGCACTCATGGATGCACATGCATGAATGCATGTATATATGTCTAATTCTGAATAGAAAACATTTATTTTTATATCTTAAATCCTAACTATCAAACACTTCCAAGATCAGTAACAACAAAATGTTAATTTGAATACAAATAAAAGATTATTCTCGAAAGAAATGGAAAAAGCAGCTTGGTTGCTTTAGATAAAATCTGTTTGGACTTTTAAGTTTTCCTATGCTACTTCATGTTTCCATGTCGGGGAATGATCGTTTTGAATCTTAAATGTAAAACTGTGTATTGAAAATAAGATTTTAATTAATGGAACATTATTAATAGACTTCCTTTATCTTCAGAATGTTTATTTCTATTTCTTAATCCCTTTTTTCAGAATAACATGAAGAAAATTTAACAATCTAGTAAAGTATATCTGTAATGCACAGAATTGTGCTTACCTCCAAAAACATTCCATCTGCTGCAGTACTAACCTCCAATGTGACTGTTTTTAGAGACAGGGCCTTTAGGGAGGCAATAAAGGTTAAATGATGTCATATGGGTGGAGCCCTAATCCAATAGGACAGGTGTTCTCATAAGAAGAGATACCAAAAGTGTTCGTGTACAGATGAAAGGCAATGTGAGTACACAGCAAGAAGGTTGTCATCTGCCAGGAAAAGATGCTCACAAGAGACCAACTTTGCTGGAAACTTGATCTTGGCCATCCGGCCTCCAGACTTGTGAGGAAATGAATTTCTCTTGTTTAAGCAAACTAATCTGTGCTATTCTATTTTGGTAAGCTGTTATACCCCTAAAAAAGATGAATGCAATATCTATCACTGCGTAAAAATGTGCTGGAAAGGGAACACTTTTCAGTAAATTATAAAATAAATTTAATCTCTAAAATTCTGATAATATATAATCTTGTTCCAATTTATCACTAGAAATATTTTAGATTCCAAGATGGTAAACAAAGTAATAAAAATATTATTAAATTAAAGAGAGAAGAATAATTTGTTCATTATCTAATTCATACCACATGTACCAATGAAAGGAAATCAATTAATTTCTGCCTAACTCAGCTTCACTGATAAAGATATTTTTATTAATGGGGTGTCTGGCTGGCTCAGTTGTTAGAGCATGTGACTCTTGATCTCAGGGTTGTAAGTTCGAGTCCCATATTGGGTGCAGAGATTACTTAAAAAACAAAATCTTTTTAAAAAATATTTTTATTAATTAATTTATTCTAGATGAGTCAAAATTAGAATGGAAAATGCAACTTTCACGTTCCCTAAAACTATTATAAAAGAAAGAAAACAAAACAAATAGAAAAAAACTCTTACTGAACGATTGCAGAGTATAGGTGATTGAATTCAACATCAACAGAAAGGTCTTATAAAAATCAGAGTATAATCACTCATTTCTTAAGAGTCTTAAAAGTCCCTGTAACTTATTCAATGTAACTGGTTGCTCTATAGCTCAGAAGTGTTGCCTAATGGAGATGTTTAAACCTAAGTTGTCCTGTTCAGAGTGGTAAAGTCAAGTGTCATTTTCCATCAGAGAAATATGTCTTAATACAAGAAAAACAAGAGTGCCATCTCAGTTCCTAGCCCTCTTTTCTCCCTACTACTTTCCTTCTCTGAATTTTGCTTAAAACCTGTTTTCTCATTATTTGACTTTGAATACACATGTAGGTCATGTTTATGAAAATACAGAACAACATTAGTACCTCCTCTCATCTGGCCTCTTCACCCAGAGTCTAATATGCAAACTTTATATCTGCTATCTTCCTGGATGAAACAATATCATGGATAAAAAAGGATATTTATATTGCAGTTCTCGATGACAGGGTAGATAGAGAATAAGAAGGTGCACACTATGAGCAAAGAAGGCAGAAAACATGGTTTCATCAGGATGTTTCATGGTTAACAAAAGACATGCTGCCAGCAATCTTCCTTATTTGAAACTGATTACAGACTTTAATTACATGTGAAAAAAAATCTTCACAGCAACACACAGATTACTGTTTAATTGAATATCTGGCCATTGTATCAGAGCCAAGTCGACATAACAAAAGATCACCACACTTTCAGTGTATTAAGGTAAACCAAACAGGTGAATAGTGGTCTAATGATCCCATCATCTACTTTGCAAATGAAGGGAAGGAATTCATTATCAATCAGGATCAAAATTTTAATATTTGAAGCAAAAGAACAAACGAAGTTTAATTATTTTCAGATTTGTCATCTCTTATCTGGGTCTTGATATAACAGATAATTAAGGATTTTTGTTTTATTAGAATAAGCACCCACAAAGGGATGGCAGTGCCATTTGAAGAAGCCAAGCTCACAGTGGAAGTATAACTATGACCGCTGTTGCTTTTACACTTAGACCCCAGTTATACATGTCTGCCTCTTCACGGCAAAGACCACTGAAATTTGGACTTTGGTCAGTTTTAGACATTTAACATTAGCATCACATGACTAGAATGATCCAATTCTCAGGGGCTTCTCTAAGAATTATGAACTATGAATTGAAAGACTGAGCAATATGGGTGCCTGGGTGGCTCAGTTGGTTAAGTGACTGCCTTCAGCTCCGGTCATGATCCTGGAGTCTCGGGATCGAGTCCCGCATTGGGGTCCCCGCTCAGCAGGGGGTCTGCTTCTCCCTCTGACCCTCTTCCCTCTCATGCTCTCTATCTCTCATTCTCTCTCTCTCTCAAATAAATAAATAAAATCTTAAAAAAACAAAAAACAAACAAACAAAAAAACAAACAAAAAAAGAAAGACTGAGCAATAGCATCCCACAAATGTGGACACTCCTTTAAGGTCTAGATAGGCAAATCATGGTGCCCAATGTAATGATAGAAGTTAAATAGAAAGTCACTTAGTTTATACATCTAGTGGCTAAAACCTGAGGAAAACTTAAGAGTACAAACACTTCTTGATCAAAAGAGTAGCTTAGGTTAAGATAATAATTGAGGTAGAAGAGGAGGTGTGATTTTTAGCTTCATCATACATTAATTGAAATAATAATGTTTTCTGAAAGCCCAATAGTGTCTTATTTTGAGAGGTGTGAACTCTGTTGATATCCTATTTGCCCTATTATTTGATAACTTAAGAGCAAGGATAATGTTACATATCACTTTCAGCATGAAAAAAAATCCCACCGAAGTCCGTAATCCCACATGCCTTACAGATAGCAGATCACACATTAATATTAATGATAACACTTTCTTTTATTGTAGAGGTTTCCAAACTTTATCAGTTCACCACAACCTTAGTAATTCAGTAATTTTTTCACAACGTTCCATAGCCAAAAGAAATACCTAATAGTTCTGTTTATTAAGAAATTACATTCAGTCTACTTAATGTATAATTGTATTTTAACAACTAAGTGGCTGTTTGAAAAAAGTATTCTTGAATTTATTTAAAGATTCATTTAATTGAGAGAGAGAGAGAGAGCACACATATGGGGGGAGGGGCAGAGGGAGAGAGAAAGAGAGAGAGAGAGAATCTTAAGCAGGTTCCATGCCCAATGTGGAGCTTGACGCAGGGCTCCATACCTCGACCCTGAGATAGCTACCTGAGCCAAAACCAAGAGTCAAACACCTAACCAACTGTGCCACCCAGGCACACCCCCCCTTTTTAAGATTTATTTATTTGAGAGAGAGAGAGAAAATTTATTGTTAAATATTGTTAAATAACCATAATTACTAGTGGGTTGTGTTGGGAATGGACACCATAAGGAATATGATTGAACCTTAAACCCTCATTTCTCATTCTACATTAATTTTCACATGGTACTCACTTTTTATCACAATAGTTGCTGAAAACCCAGCTTAACAAAGATATGATATATCGAAGAAACAATTGTAGCACTAACATGAAAACTATAAACTTCTTTGAACAAATATTTCATGTACTTTTCTACTGTATTGAGTGTTAACACATTTCTCTTAAACATTTAAAATATCATGCTGTGCTCCTGTGAGTTTGCTGAAGTACCCCTGGGCGCTTCGGTGCACATTTTAAAATTAGAGGTCCTATTAATCTGGCACTTCTTATTTATTACTATAATTTCTTGTTATCTTATCAGCCAATTTAGAAAGTATAACTCTTAGGTCTCTAAAAATTAACATCCCTGTACCTCGAAAAGCTACTCCAATCATACAGAGTAGACATACACATATCTACCTAAAGTATATATATTTTTAAACTTGTGGAAGGCAATAACTAGTGTCTCTTCTACATTCACAGTCCTGTCAAAAAAACTAGCTGTTAATTTTTTTCCTGTAAAAATGTTATGCGTTTTTTACTCTGCCATAGTGTAATCTATAATGTTCATCCCTACCAGTTTTTAATTGCCCACTCATGTTATAGCTTATTCCCTACTAGATAATTATCTGGTAGATTTGCAGGTTATTCAAGTTAACCTGCAAATACTTTTAGTACAAACTAAAGAACTACAAAAGGTCTGACAATCATCTCTACAGGAACATTTTTTTTTCAGAGATGAAGTGTGTTTATCTTATTGATACTTCAAAAACTCGAAAGCCATTTATCCTTGGACATGTTTTCATTATTTCAATATACAACAACTGAATATCTAGTAAATGCAAGAGAATTTTATAGTCATTGTGATGAAATGGCAAGAAACATGTTTGTCCCTGAAGATCTTAAAACCTATTCTAAATTTGCACATAAACATGAACCAACTTAGAATGTTAAATGTTTGAGAGAAGCTTTATAAACAATGTAAAATAGTAATGTTATTCAAAAGTCAATAAACCTCAGCACTCCAACAATCTTAAACCCTAAGTGGGCTGCTTTCTTGAAAAATTCAAGGTCAAAGTCACATATCAACCTTTCCTTCAAGCACTCTTTAAGAGTAATTCTAACTAAGCCTATGTGAAGAGAAACACTTTCAAAATCTAATTTTAATACCATGTTTAAGGAAGAGTCAGATTTAAGTAATTCTCTTAGAACTTGGGTTTATAAGAAGTTTGATGAATGGCTTCCAAATTCATCTGGATCTTCAACTCTGCGTTATAATCTTAAAATGGATACTGAAATAGCTATTATTCTCCTTACTATCAGTAACCATTCCAATTCTTTATCACATTGCCAAAGCACAAATTCCAGCAGTTTTCTTTCATTCATAAAATGTGATCTTAGTTGTCAGTGAAAGGAAAAATTTGGATAATTGTTTAAGACTTCTTACATATTTTTACTACCATGTTATTTGTATCATCATCCAGCTGTTAACTACATCTTTACTTATCTGAATCAATACAATGAATCTGGAAGGTATATAGTGTTTTAGAAGATGGTAAAAGCATAGTATTTAAGAATTCAGTGTTCAGAATCAGAACGACTTGGCTTTGAATTCTAGATTCCTAATTACTTCGTTGGAGATTTGCTTAAAGATATTACTTGCCATTCCCAATTTCAAATTAATATATTAATAATGATATTTAGCTCATAAGGTTCTTGTGAATATTAAAATATAAAGTCTCTGACAATTAAGTGCTGTATTGTAAAACCCATATTATATATTTCATCTTGTCAGATTTTTCCTCATGCATGTTGGTATATTTGAAAGAGTATTTCCATTTTGTATTTTCAGCCATTCTCAGCATTGTCTTTCTAATCTTACACACACACACCCTTCTCAAAATTAAGCCTACCTCTACCAACACACGTTTGTCATTTCCCAGTCAATCTTCTTGGCAAAGGAGTTTGCACTTGATCTAAATCTCTAACCCCTCAGTTCAATTAAAAATGGTTTGTCTTTACTGTCCCTTGCTCTTAGACTTTGTTAAGGTCAATAAAGACCTATGAATTTCCAAGTTGAGTGGGTTTAAAACATTATTTTGTGTGTAGATCTTATACACAAAAGAATGTGTGACTACAGCATTTGTAACTACAGCATTTGGCATTCATTTCAACTTTTTCTTTTCCTTGACTTGTATGGGAAGGAAAGGTGGTTTTTTCACAGTTCACTTTGCACAGTTTGAACCATCTCCTCACTAGAAAATATTTGCTAGTTTCCCATAGGCATAGGGTAACACTTGTGTTTGAGGTCCTGTTCCCACTTCCCCTTCCTACAACTAAACTACGCTTCCCAGACCTCCTGGATTTAGCTACTTGCCCATATTTTCTGAAATGCAATTTAAGTGCAAATAACATATATATATATATATATCTCCTTCAGGAGTGGTTTATAAAACTTCCTTGCATGTATTTCCCTGTTCTTTTACTTTATGCTGGCTGAGTATACTAAGAGAGGACAGAATCAAAGATGGAAGGAGCCAGGGTTTATGAGTAACTGCATAGAGGAAAACAGACCTAAAAACCTTGCTCAATATTGTCATATAAATAAGAAATACATATATCTTGTGTTAACCTACTTGCAGTTGAGGTATAGTTGGCACTAGAAACTAGCTTGTCTTTACTAAAACATGATAATCTTTCTAGGCTCTCCAACCTACCACCTTTCCACCTTCCACTGTCAGCTACATCTACATTACCCTTTTAACATTGTCATAACTCATATATTCCACATTTCAAACAATTTAGCTCACTGATAATTTTTGCAAAACATCAAACTTTGTTATGCCTCGGCACATTTCAGTTATGTTGTTTTCAAATATTTAGGGATTTTCCAGATAAATTCATCATTATTATTATTTTTCAAAGATTTATTTATTTATTTTAGAAAAAGAGAGAGAGAATGAGCGGGAGGGGCAGAGGGAGAAGGGAGAGAGAATCTCAAGCAGACTCTGCACTGAGTGTAGAGCCAAGTGCGGGGCTTGATTCCAGGACCCCGAGATCATGACCTGAGCCAAAATCAAGAGTCGAATGCTTAACCAACTGAGCCACCTAGGCAACCTCAGATAAATTTATTATTGACTTCAGCTTAAATTGTTGTAGTTTGAGAAAATACATTGTGTCTTAGCTTATTCGGGCTGCTAATGAAATACCACTGACCGGGTAGCTTTTAAACAACAGAAATTTATTTCTCATTGCTCTGGAACCTGGAAATGGGAGATCAGGGTGGCAGCATGGTCAGATAAGGGCCTTCTTCTGGGTTGTGGACTTCTCCCTGTATCTTCACGTGGCAGAAGGGGCTAGGAAGCTCTGTAGGATCTTTTTTATAAGAGCAGTAATCCCATTTGTGAGGGCGGAAACGCGCATGATCTAATCAACCCCCAAAGGCCCCACCTCCTAACATCGTCCCTTTGGCATTGGGATTCCAAAATGTGAATTTTGGGCGGGCACATTCAGACCCTAGCATCTGTAACATTTTTATTCTTTTGAATTTGTCAAAGTTTGTTCTATGGCTCAGAATATGATTTGTATTGGTGAAATCCTATGTGCATTTGAAAAGAATGTGTATTCTGTTCTTGTAGAGTAGACCTTCCTAAAATATCAATTAGGTCCAGTTAGTTCATAGTTGTGTTCAGGTTAACTACTAAGAGGGTAAGTGGAAGTCTCTGGTTGTGGGTTTGTCTATTTCTCCTTTAAGACACACTTGTTTTTGCTTTAAGTATCACCTGAAACTCTCTTGTTAGATATATACAAAAATGATCCTTACATCTTTTTGGAGAACTGACACCTTTACATTATGTAATATCCTTCCTTATTCCTGAAAATCCTCCTTTATCTGAGGTCTCCTTTGTCTGAAATATAGTTACTCCAGCTTTCACTTGATTGATGTTTGTATTGTATATCTTCCTCTACTTTATTACTTTAGTTGACCCATGTAGATTGTACCTTGTACAAAACATGCAAAAAGGCTTATTTCCAAGCTCAAACCTGGCAAGATTCTAAATACCAATCACTAAGAGAATGGATAAACAAATGGTAGTGTAGTTATAAAAGTATTACAGCAATAAAAAGGTACAAACAACTGATACGTAGAGTAATTTGACTAAGTCTCAAAAAGACCTAGTATTGAGTGAAAGATGGCAGATACTGGAGGAGACCCTGTATAGTTCCATTTATTTGACATCCCAAAGAGGCAAAAACAATTTATGGGGATAGAAAAAGTTTGCTGCCAAACATTTGGAAATGTTTGGGGGAAAGAATGACTAGAAAACATCATGAGGAAAATGTTGGTGATGATGGGAAGTTTACATTGTTTTGGGTAGTGGTCACATGGCAACTTACCATGGTCAAAATTATCAAATTAGCAAACTTAAAATGTGTACATTTATTGAATATAAATTATAATTTCATTAAAAACCAAATTCTTGCTGTGAATACAAATGTGCTCATCACATTGGGGTCCAGGTGGTAAGGGAGGCAGTGTAGGTTGCTAAGAACCAGGGATGGAGGCCAGACAGACTAGTGTACATTTCCCAGCCCTAATATTCCAATGACTTTGTGGAAATTTCCATCTCTCAGTTTCTCTTAAATTGTCATTTAAAGATCTTTCTCTCAGATCTGTTCTGAGAATAAAGTAATATTGTGCTTGTAAATCATCCAGCATAGAAGCTGAAGAGATGGGAGATTGTCATAACTATGTCTTTCCCCTCAATCCCTCAGGTTTTCTGTTTCTTTGTGTGAGCCCTCTAATTCCCTGAGACAGTACCTGACCACCTTCTCATTTAAGCAACAATTCCTTCCTATCTTTGGAAAAGAAATTCCCTACTGTACTTAAAAAATGACATTAGCAATGTGTGGGAAGGATTTTCATCCCTTCCTATATATATATATATATGCCTTTATATTTAGATATGCTGAATTTTTATGAATATGAAGTAATATTGTTTTAATCTGTGATCTGGACATTAAAAACTGTCAAATACTTACACTATGAGAATATAACCTTTTTGTAACATTTATCCCAGCTGTGTGAACAAGTAAGCACTATATGATTAATTTCGCTTATGGCTTATTTTTTCCTGCTGTTAGATATATGCCATCGATTCTAGGGCCATGCTTCTCCAACAAGTACCACAAGTTCTGAAGTTACACAACACAGGTAAGCTTAGGTCAAAGGATATTGGTGGTAAAGGAATAGTCTAACAACAGTGAAATAAAGGAAGTGTGTATCTTGTTACTTTACATTCTGTATTTGGAGAAAGAAAAGATAGTTTAAAATAATGGGCATTAGAGATTCATGATTTCATACCCAATAAAGGACTATACCTTATAGAACTAAAATTAGAAAACATCACACATCATATTATTCTTCCAGAATGTTATTTAAGTTGGGCCACACTATTAGCCATGTTCAAGAAACTTCTTTTCTGGTTGTACTGCTAGTTAAACTCTATGATATATGAATCCCTCTAAAAGTGTTTATTTCCAAGATGTCACTGGAAAATGAAGCCATGAAGCTTGGTATTTTCATAAGGATTCCCCCCTTTCCTTCTCTTTTTACTTCCTCTAAAACAGGTAAATGTTGAAACAATATATCCATAAGATCTAGAATAAATATCACCAGTTAGACATGACATATTTTAGGAAAGAAATAAGATAAAATAGATTTATGGTGCATATTATAATTAGCTGAGCCCAAATCACAGAGAATAATTAAAATATTCTTACGTGAGACTAAAAGGAGCATGCAAAATAACAGACTACTCACATGGAAACTAGAATCAATATGGTTCTGTCTGTCTGCCTCTCATTCTCTCTCTCCCACACATACACACACACACATTTTTGGATGATAATCTGTTTTTATCAAAATTAATCATTATCTTGTTTTGTTTTTCCTAATGAGTCCCTAATAAATTTTTTCATTTATAATTATACTTAATATCTATAGCAGGGTGAAACGAACAATTTTAGAACAAATGCCAGGTTTCGACACAGAAGAAGAGTCTAAGTCAGAATCATAAGCCTGCTATAAATAATTTTTATAAAAGTGCTGCACTCTGAATAATCTGCTTTCTGAGAACATTCATCAGGGTCAAGAATGACCGTGTCCTGAGTCAGGCCACAGACCATATGGTCATCTATAATCATTGTAATTTTAGCTGCATATCTAATGGTTGGTGGATTTTCTAAAGTAAACACTCAAACAAACATTTTAAAATTTAAAAAACCATGCTGTAGTTTAGGATACTATCTTAGAATCATCTGATGATGACCCAGTCATCTTTCATATACAAGGCTATAATATTCAACAGAAACCTAGGTCAAATCTCTTGTACTAGAGCTGTAATTGGGGATGTTTTATGAATGTCAAGACTTGGGTTACTTTCTCCTCTTTTAAGTTAATCTGATTTAAATCACTCTGCCATGAAGAATCAATACCTTGTTTACTAAATCTAAGAAAATAAAAATTATTCAACTTGTTTTTAATTAGAGTTCTTTAAAAAAATAAAGCAAACACATTGAAGAGTGAATAAATAACAGTTACATATTGGTGATTTTTTTTTTAAGTGAACATACACAACTAACCATGACTCAAAGAAAAAAATAAATAAATAAAATAAGCAAGCACCCAAGAAGGCTTCCTCTTGAAAGCTCCCAGCCATTACCTACAAAAAAGGTAACTAATCTGATTCCTATCATCATACATTAGTTACATCTGTTTTTGAACTCTGAATAAATGGAATCATATAGTATATACTTTTGTATGCTGCTTTTTTGATCAGTATGTTTGTGATATTCATCTATATTATAAAGGGTAGCAGTTCTTTTCAATGTTTCTCATAACATGTAGCTATACTGCAATTAATAATCAATTATAATCTTGAATGACATCTAGAGGGTTTCCATTTGGGGGCTATAATGAAAAATATAGCTATGAACATTCTCTTAATGTCTCCTGATGCACATTTCTGAGCATTTCAGTTGTGTATAATAATTGAATTACTTTAGTCATAGACTACGCATATATTTTCAGCTTCACTAGGTAACTACCAAAAGTTTTCCAAACAAATTGTGTCATTTTTTTTCCTGCCAGCGGCAAATGAGATTTTCAGGTGTGCCACATTCTTGCCAACATTTGGCAGTATGAATATTTTAAAAATTTAGCCATTCTGCTAAAATAAAAAATTCAAGAAACAACAAGTGTTGGTGAGGATGTGGAGAAAAAGGAACCCTCATGCACTGTTTATGGGAATGTAAACTGGTGCAGCCATTATGGAAGACAGTTATGCAGCTTCCTCTAAAAGTTAAAAATAGAACTACCCTATGATCCAGTAATAACACTACTAGGTATTTACCCAAAGAATATGAAGACACTAATATGAAGGGATAAATGCCCCCTTATGCTTATTGCAGCATTATTTACAATAGCCAGATTATGGAAGCAGCCCGAGTGTCCATCAACAAATGAATGGCTAAAGAAGATACAATGGAATATTATTCAGCCATAAAAAAGAATGAAATTTTGCCATTTGCAACAACATGGATGGACCTAGAGAGTATAATGGTAAACAAAAGAAGCTCGTCAAGAAAGACAAATACCATATGATTTTACTCATACATAGAACTTAAAAAACAAAACAAATGAACAAAGAAAAAAAAAAGAGAGAGAGACAAACCAAAAAAACAGACTCTTAATTATAGAGAACAAACAGATGGTTACCAGAGAGGAGGTGGGTAGGGGGATGGGTGAAATAGGTGATGGGGATTAAGAGTACATTTTTCTTGATGAGCACTGAGTAATACATAGAATTATTGAATCACAAGATTGTACACCTGAAACAAATATAACACTGTATGTTAACTACACTGAAATTTTTTTAAGGAAAAAAAAAAGAAAAGAAAAATTTAGTCATTCTAGTTCGTAAATTGATCTCATCCTGGTTTTAATTTGCATTATCCAGGTTAATAAGTGATGTTGAACACATTTACTTCTCCTTATTCAACATTAGGATCCTCTTTTTAAAAGTATCCAAGAATTTTGTCTGTTTTTGTTTTTAATTGGTTTGCTTTTTTTAAATTAAAGTGTGAAAAATATTATGTATTCTGTTTATGAATCCTGTATGAAATAAACTTTTGATAAATATTTTGCCTCTCACTCTATGGCTTGTCTTTTTATTATCTTAAGAGCTATCTTTTTATGAACTAAGGTTTCTAATTCTAATTAAGCTTAGTTTATCTCTCTTTTTTTAATGGTTTGTTCTTTTCTATCTTCTTTCAGAAAGTATCTCCTCCGAGATAATAATGATATTCCTCTATATAATCTTCTAGTAGCTTTATTGTTTTACTTTTTAGAGTTGAATATGTAATGCATATTGCTGAAAATAGGTGTAAAGTTTCAGTCATTTTCCATGTTTTTCCAATGGGTGAGCAACACTTACTGAAAAAGACCCCATGTTCCTTCTTTCTTCTAAACTCCAAGGTATCTCTGTCTTAATCTTAGGTTCTCTTTATGTATAAGTTGATCTCTGGATTTCCTATTATGTTGCACTCTTTTGTCTCTTTTTATAGCAATAACTGAGTCTTTACTAGTGTAGTTTTATTAAGGCTTTACATATAAGAGTAAATTCTCCAACTTTGTTCTTCATATGTATTTCTATACAAGTTTTAGAATTATCTTGTAAATTTACACAAAAATGACTGGACATCACACATACACACATACAATCACATGCACACTCCTTTGCATGTGTGCACTGAATTGAGAGGGGGAAGATCAGTCTGGGGAGAATTTATGTCATTTCAATGTCTCTTCCAATTTAAAATTATAGTATATTTTAATAACTGAATAGTTATTCCTTAAGATTTTTCTCAGTAACATTTTATAATTTTCTGTTTAGCAGTTTAAATCTTTTTTGAAGATTTTTTCCTGTATATCTGATGTATTTCATGCTTTAAAACAGTACATTTTTACTGTTTCTTAAATTTTTTATTTTAGCACATAAAATAGTACAGTTTTTGTATTTATATAGAAGCTAGTTGATTTTTTAAAAATTCATTTATTAATACGTTTTTTATAGAATGCTTTTGGATCTAAATAAAAATTTCTTTGGCTCCAACACCTTTGCTCTTTTAACAGCTCAATTGGACCTTTCCATACTCTTCATACCACATTTCTTAGAGTCTTGGAAGATGTCTAATAATTGATATGGTAAACTAATATTAAAAAAGATTTAAAAGTAGCTAGGTGAGGACTGGTTTGTTATAGTCATTTTATTAGAGGATTTTTTCAATGACACTCAGTGATAAATCAAAGGAATATCTCTATTGAGGAGGAAAAATTTCCCTTCTACCCTTCTAGATTCTCTGGCTGGTCAAACAATTAACATGAAATTAGACAAATTAATCGAAGACCAACAATTTAATTATGTACTTATAGGCGCCTCATAAACATATATGAAGACTCAAAAGGCAAGTAATGGAGACTTATACGACATCTTGGCCTAAGGGAAGGGGTAAGATTCTGGAAATACAAAGGGAAGGAAGACCATTCACAGAAAAGCAGAGATGTTTGGAAAACAAAGATTGCCCTATTATGCAGATAAGTTTCTAAGGTAAAAAGATTTTCTCTGATAATAGTTCCCTTCCTGGTACAGGGTCCCTTTCCAATTTAGCAGATGAGTTGGAGGAAGAGAGCTTTTCCTGAATCTGTTGGGTTCTGACTGCCTTTAGCTGAAAATAATCCTCGTGACAAAGTGGCATATTTTGGCGTGACAAATTCTGCTCTCCTTCAAGTCTATCAGTGGGACACAGAGGAAAGTTCTTCCAGGAGATATCTGTAGACACCTCAATTACCCCTCAAATCACATGTTCTAAATAACAATTCATTCTACCTGTCTACGTAGCCATACCTAATTATACAGCCTTGCACCTGTCTAAGCTTCCTGATACCCTAATAACTTATTTAAAATATTGCAATACAGAATGAAGATACAAGATACCACTGTTTCTACTCAACTTGTAGATTAACATTACATCTCCAATTTGTCAAACTTTATGTTAAAAAGATGAATGAGTATTCCATTGTATTATAAAACAGGGAGAGACAATGAACATATCAATTACATATTTCAGAGCAACTAAAATTTAAATGCTTTCTAATTAGCCTATTCATTTACAAAATGTGCCTCTTTAACCTACAGTGATCATGTTAGGGAATCAAATAACAAAATGTCAGTGGTCACAAAATGTTTCCCTGGTAATCTAACTATTTATATCCTGGAAAAATATTTAGCACTGTAATCTTTTGTTTTACTAGTATTACAATGTTCTGTTTATAACACTAATTTTATATTTTGTAACTGATGAATTCAAGTCCTAATATCAAAGAAAAAAAGAAGGCAATTTTAACTATTTGAATAGAAGAGGGGCATTCTGAAATTTTAAGATAATTCAATTCCTTTTTATGCATAATGTGGGGGCCAAAAGCAGGCTGCCCGAAGATGGGCCAGTTCAGCATGAAGATTATTTTGAGTTAAAAGCAATCAAAACCCAGAAGATTTAGGAAAAGCTTTTTACCTGCCCCTCTCACCTATCTAAAAAGAATTTAGATAGAGGACCCCCTCTATGAGGAAAGCTGTCACCATAGATAACTACATTACAATATGAAGTGGGTAAGATAGGGAAGAAGCTAGCAAGGCCTTTTGACCAAAGTCCTCTGTGTCCCACTGTTTCTGAACAGCCTAGCAAACCCTTGCTTACCAAACATTTGCTCTTTTTCATCTTTCTGTAAACTGCGTTCCTTCCCTTCGAAGTCCCAGGCACCCACCCCATTTTCATTAGTTCAAACTGACACATACGGCTCACGTTGACGGGCTGTCTTTGGAATTTCATGTCTGTGGACTTCTTCTTTATATGAAATTGGATTTGATTTTCTCCTGTTAATCTGTCTTATGTCAATTTGATTCTTAGTCCACCTTGTAGGACCTTGAAAGGCAAAGGAAATTCTACCTCCCTAACAATATAAAAAAAGATTGAAAAAAAAATGAATCACATATATGCCTTTCCAGGTGAGGCTGGAGAAGGTGATGTTTTGCCTTCTTGTTTCAGTCCTCATGCTGTAAACATGTTTCTCTGTGTGTGTGTGTGTGTGTGTATGTGTGTGTGTGGTCTACTTAATGCCACTTTTTTTGCATTTTTATGTTTTTTGTTGGCGATTTTGTTGTTTTAAAATGATTCTTTTTAAAGAAGATTTTATTTATTTATTTAAGAGACACACAGAGAGAGAGAGCATGAGTGCGGTGAGGTGCAGAGGGAGAACAGACTCTTTGCTTAGCAGGGAGCCCTACGTGGGGCTCGATCCTAGGACTCGAGGATCATGACCTGAGCTGAAGGCAGACGCTTAACCAACTGAGCCACCCAGGTGCCTCTAAAATGATTCTTAACCATAGTACTAAAGTGCTCTCTCTAAGCACTAGAATGCTGTGATGTGCCTTACAGAGAATATACATGTGTTAGATAAGCTCAAGCATGAGTTATAGTACTATGAGTTCAATGTTAATGAATCAACAATATATTTTAAATAAGGTGAGCAGAAACAAACATAAAACAAAGTTATATACCGATTAGTTGATGAAAATGGGACCAGAGATTTGCATGAACTTAACTCTGTATTTCCCCTAAGAGTAGTCATTTATCATTCACTAATTTATTGTTTGGAGCAATTTTATAGAACACAACTACTGTGAATAATGAGAATTGCCTGTATTTAATTTAAAACATACTTATACCTAGAAAGTCATTTTGAATAGAATAACTTACTAAGCATTGCTAATATTTCGGGCATGTCACAGATCCACAACATCACCAGAAAAAAACAATATAGAACAGTGTGAGGAAATTTAACAGGTAACTTGTTGATAAGCTGGGCCATATGTCAGCAAATTCAAATAAGAAATAGACAAAAATTTAAAAGAATCCATAATAGTAGAGTTACTAATATAAAACTTCTAGAAATATTGTCATAAAATAAAAGGATCTTTCCTTAATACCTTTGTTCTCTAAACTGCCAAATACAACTCTTAAAAGTTTCATAAAATCCCTATGCACCACTTAATAAATTACAAACTAAACACCTATGTAACCACAACCAGGTCAGATCTAAATAATACCAACTTTTGCAGGCCCTCAGAGAACTTCAGTGGCACCTCCCAATCTGACCTGCTCTCCTTCCTAAATCTGAACCCTGTCCTGATTTTCAGGGCACCACATCTCTTAAAACTTTATCAGTTTTCCTGCATTCTTTGAAATATTAAATAATTGCGATTATTTACTTTCTTTTAGAGTTATTTGAGATTTAGTCTCACTTTTTTGTGTGTAGTTTTTTTTTAACTTTTTTTTTAAAGATTTTATTTATTTGACAGAAAGAAAGAGAAAGCAAGAGGAGGAAAAAAAGCAGGGGGAGTGGGAGAAGGAGAAGCAGTCTTCCCACTGAGCAGGGAGCCCGATGTGGGGCTCGATTCCAGGACCTTGGGTTCATGACCTGAGCCGAAGGCAGACGCTTAACGACTGAGCCACCCAGGCGCCCCTTGTGTGTAGTTTTTTATATATTACAACGTTCCATCCTTGATTTAGCAAAGATAGATTTATTGGTACTTAGACAATGCAGGAACCATAGAACACATAGAACATAGGACACTCTGTTATTTACCTTCCAAATTATGTGACGTTTATGTGACATTGTGCTGTATTTAGATTATATATGTGTGTGTGTGACTTTGTATATTCAACTATACATGCCATTAGTATTTGATAAAATGAATGTAATATCTGGATTTAGCCACATGTTTACCTTTTGTAATTCTTCATTTTTTCCTGCTATTTTAATCTTCCTATGGGATATTTATTCTGCCTCAAGAAAGTCTTTTATTGTTTCTTTATTTATGAGGTACTGGTTACAAAAATTTCCAAACACCTTTTTGTTTAAAAGAATTCTTATTTTACTTTTTTTTTTTTAAAGATTTTATTTATTTATTTGAGAGAGAGAGAATGAGAGATAGAGAGCACGAGAGGGAAGAGGGTCAGAGGGAGAAGCAGATTCCCTGCTGAGCAGGGAGCCTGATGCGCGACTCGATCCCGGGACTCCAGGATCATGACCTGAGCCGAAGGCAGTCGCTTAACCAACTGAGCCACCCAGGCACCCTAAAAGAATCCTTATTTTACTTTTAATACTAGGGAGCTTTTTTAAAAAAATATTTAATTGGAATTCATATTAGGTGATTGTTTTAAAGCATACAGAAAATACTATTCCATTAGCTTGTGTCTCTCATTGTTGACAAAAGGACAATCTAATAGTTAACCAAAAGCAACTTGCTACTTTCAAAGTAAATGGTCTTCCCTTTTTGTTTTTTAGCAATTTCCTCTATTATATCCACCACTTTGTGGATTCCTTTTGATCTATCTTGTTTGAAATATTTGAGTTCTTCCTTTTGTGGATTGTAGTCTTCTATTATGTATTAATTTATCAGATATTATTTCTTCATTGTTAATTGTTTTGTTCATCTTCAGTCTTTCTAAAGAAACAATAGAACTTCACACTGTATTATCTGTATCTCTTACCATCTTTTCTTGATTTTCTATCCTTTTGATACCTATGCCTCATTATAACTGATTTTCATAATAAGCAGCTTTTAACTTTCATTCTAGAATTTCTATCTGTTTATTTTAAAAATCCATGTCCTCTTTTACATTTTCTAGTTCTATGCTAAAATCCATGTTTGTGGTTATGTTCTTTATTATAGCAAGCAGAATGGTATTACAGTCTATGTCTGAATCACCCAATATCTAAAGTGCTAATAGGAGTGTATTACTGCTGGTTTTATTTGTGTGTGTGTGTGTGTGTGTGTGTGTGTGTGTATGTTGGGTATTCCCATGTACTTATTTATCTTGGATTGGGTTGTGGACATTTGAAAAACTTACATGTAAAAATTATCTTTAACTTCTATTATTTCCTAGTTATCATATTTTCATTTGCCTCTGAAAGACACCAGGGACACTCTCATTCTTGTTCCTCATTATTCAGATTTTAGGATTTAATGCTTGCTGGCCCATTCAATCAATGAAAGCTGATTAGGGAGAGCAGGTGTATTTCTAGTTCAGCATAACTCCTGGAATCCCAACACAAAGCTCCTATTATCTTATGAGACCATCTATCTTCATGGAGTTCTGAAATTTACATTCTAAAAAATTCAGCTACAATTTAAAGCAAGAACCAGTATAATTTTTGGTGGGTAACATGTTAAATGTGAGAGGAATAGTAAACTCAAAGTCCTTTGCAGGATTTTGGCTTGAACAAACGGAAAGGTATTATTACCATTAACAGAAATGACAAATAAGGAAGGTTGAGAGGATTTGGAAGATAAAATTAAGACTTATGGAGATATTAACTGTCAGCTATCTGAAAGATATCCAAGTGAAGATGTTGAGTAAGCAGTGGGATTAAATGTTTGGAGTTCCCAGGAAAAGGTAGGATGTAGACACAAACTTGGAAGTTATCAGTAAAAAAATACTTATTTAAAGCCATAAGACTAAATGTTAGTAAATGAAGATACAGAAGGGGAAAAGTCCAAGAATGAAGTGTTAAAGCATTTTAATGTTAAGATGTTGGATAAGCAGAAACTGATAAACTTCAGTGAAGTTAAGAGAAAAGTGTATAATTTTAGAAATCAAATAAAGAAAAAAGTGTTCCAAAGAGGAATGAATGATAATAAGAAATAATGCTGATAAGTCAAATAAAAGAAAGGTCAAGAACTGACATGTAGATTTATAAAGATGAAAGTTATTGATAACCTTAACAAAAATAATGTTGATAAAGTTATGGGCTTAAATTCTGATCGGGTGACTTCAAAAAGGAAATGGGAAGAGAAGAATCAGGGGAGTAAGAATATACATACAGCTGGAAGAAATTTGTTATAACAAGGAGCAGAGAATGAACATGTAGTCTAAAGTAGTAAAGAGAGACATTTTATATTTTATTTTATTGAAAAAATTTTCAACGTGGGAAAAATAGCAACATGTGTGCATGCTGGCGGGAACTGCAGAAGTGGATATTGATGTTGCAAGAAAGAAAATAAATCGCTCTAACAATGTCTTTGAGAAAGTGAGATAAGACGTATTGCACATCTAAAGGAGTTGGTCTTAGGATGCGAACAGTTTATTTCTTATGTTAGAAAGGAAGGCACAAAATGCAGGGTCAGATGCTAGTAGGTGTGTAGTTGTGTTGCAAGCTTCTCTGGAAGTTCTCTTATGATTGTGATAATTTTCTTTGTGAAATGGGAAGCAAAGTTATTATCCCAGTGCAGAGAAAAGGAGGTGGTACACTTAGTTTGAGGAAAGACTAGAAACATAAAGTAACTATTTAAAAGCGCTAGAGTGAATGTTTGACAAAAATACAGTACAATTGCTTGGCAACATTGAAAGCCCACTTGAAATTAATGATCATGAAATAAAAGCCCGGACAGTCAGCATGAGAGAGTATTTTTTTCTCCAGTCAGTTAAATAGAGATGGACTTAAAACATTGCGAAATGAATATGAAAAAACAAAAGAGCAGCAGGTAAACTGAAGATATGTTTAAAAAAAAAAATGACCTTTTTTTTTAAAAGGAGGAACAAGAACCCCTGAGAAGAATGAGGGGCCAAAGGTAAGATCACTGAGATTAAAACCTAGCGAGGCCCAAGGACTGCTTGGCAATTCAGAGGAGTTGGAAAGGGAGGAGACGCAAAAACAGACTGGGATTCTTGAAACAGGCTGTGGAAGCTTAATTTTATTAATAATAAAAATTGTAGGGTATATCAAATAAAAAATGCAGCTCTAATAAGGAGAGACTTTATTTGAAAGAATTACTGCTAGACAGTGGAGAAGGACTATTGGGTAGGGAAATACTCAATATAGGACGACTAGAATAGAGAGAAGCTGTGACAAGATTTGCAGGCATTTCAGGGTTAGGCAACAAGAGTTTTTCTTTTATACAGAGGAGTAAACAAGGCTAGAAAGAACTGGGTCGGGAAGAGAGATGAAAGAGTGACAAGAAGGGATACTAGATCCTGGGAAATTTTACCAGGGGTGGGGAGTGGGGGAGATCATCCCTCAAGGAAGGGTTGTTTGCTGGCCCAATTTAAAGGTAGGTCGAAGTTCAGGGAAGGAGAGAATTTTAACCACAGTTTGGCTAACGAGCATTTTATTTCTATTGATCAGTGAAGATAAAGCAGTTCAGCTAACCGTTTATGAAGCAAAGAAAAGGAAACTAGAGGGTCTGTGTCTGGCCTTGTAAGTACACAAAGGGGACATCTCCAAGTCTTCTCTGAGTCAAATGGGGAAGGGTAATCCTTTGAAACCTTTTCCAGAGCCCAGAATGTGTGTGTGTGTGTGTGTGTGTGTGTGTGTGTGTGTGTGTGATGGGAGAAAGGAGGGTGTTCGTTTAACTTTCATTGTTTTTCAGAAGACAGGGTTTTAGGTAAATTCAACATTGTCAAGTATACCAGGTAGATGCTATTTAGTAGAGAACAAGATCATTAAATAAGAGGAATTCCAGAGATAAGAATGGGATAGTGTTGGAAAGCTGAAATTTTCACGGAATAAAGGGGTGTGACTCAAATGTTGCTTGTTGACTACTTAATAAGAAAGTAACAAAGCTGATAAAAATAGCCATAATTAATTGGAGAAGAAATACACAAAAATGAATGAATTATTTAAATAACTAAGATTAAAAAATGAGATTTAGATAATGCCTATGTATAGTTTTAATATTTAACCAGTAGTTGCAAAATTAATGAAAAAACATTTTCTTACATTTATGATTGAGTTATTTCAGATAATTATCCTTTCCTGTTGCCAAATGCAGTATGTTTTACCTGCAGTTATTTGCTTTATGCTAAAAACAGCAATATTGGCTGTTAGGATGTATGAAAATGGTAGTTTCTGAGAATACGATGATAAAAATACTAAACTGAATTTCTCACAGATGAAGAAATTCTGAGGTTCTAACTAATACATTTGCATGTTCTTTTACAAAGCATTGTTTTTCTGTTCTTTGAAAATTAGAAGGGAAGTGCTTTAAGATGTACAAAATGGTGTTTTTCCTTTCATATTAGTTTCGTCAACATTTATCTGTTCACGTATACTACCTCATTATTCAGAATATCTCATTCTATGAATATAGTGTAAAACAGAAAATTGATTATAGTCATTTGCCTGATATTTATGAAGGTCATGTTTTCATTGAGGCAGATTTGATATAATTTCAGCCACCTTTGTGATGTTACAGTATAATCAAACAGGAGCTTTGATTCAGTTTTACGGTAGGAAGAAAAACTAAATCATCCAGAAATAGTGTTTCATCATGAAAACATTGTCTAGAAGCAGATTCAAGTTCTTTTGATTCTGAGTTAGGATAAAGATGCCATCTTCCAGAGCCTACGGTTATTGTTCCAGTTGTTTGTCGTGTAGTTTGGGTTATAATATTCTAGCAAATAAACGATCAATAAAATCTATTACATAAAAACATGCTTTGAAATTATTTTTGGTTCACATTTCATAGGCCATGCAAACAATGCCTGTTGCCTCTTTCACACATTGATTTTAAAATTTAATATTTCAGCAGAATGTAGTTAAGTAAATATTTAAACTTCAAATGAACTAGTTCATTATATCTTTTTACCTCCTCTTCTATAATAATCCTCATTTATGTAATATGTTTAATATGATTATATCACAAATTAAATATATTACTTTAATATATGTGTGTTTTATATTATACATAAACTATACTGTACATAATATGCATTATCAGATATATATATGTATATTATTAGACATTAAGCTTAAGCAATGGAAACCTGGCCTAATAAAAAAGTAACACTAAAAATATTGATGGAAATTAATGATGTTATCGTTAGAAGAAATTTTTATTAGAATTAGTCATATTTTCCTGGCAGACATCATATATGGTAAGAAACAAAATTGGCCCAGCAATAAATAAAAAGTTGTATAGATGCAGCTACTCACTACTGAGTCTAAAAAACTGGTTAATAACTGAGATAATCAGTGATTTTTGTTTGATGACAAAATTATTTCAATCCTCATTTTTAAAGAACACTCAAAACATATCTTTTTACATTTGTGCCTCTAACCCATTTAAAAATGGCATAATAACAAGGAATGAGGTATGTAATCTTTTAAGGTGATCCTAATGCATTTTTCTCTTGCTTAAGATTAACAGGTTTACCTGACCTCACCCACATTATAATATATGGGAGGAAAGTGGTTAAACCGTGTAGGTTTAAACACCACTGCCACCACTTAGATCTCATCTAACACCAGCAGGCTATTGACCCTCTGTAGGCAACTGCTTCTTCATCTGCATAATGGAGATATTAGTAGTTTCTCCATCATAAGGTTTATGAGAAATGACAAAATTTATAAAATGTGCTTAATATACTTCCTGGAATAATAACCTTAGTAAATGCTGGTTATTGTTTTTTTTTTTTTTTTTAAGATTTTATTTATTTGAGAGGGAGAGAGAGAGAGAGAGCACACAAGCCAGGGGAGCAGCAGGCAGAGGGAGAAGCAGTCTCCCTGCCGAGCAAAGAGCCTGATGCGGGACTCGATCCCAGCACCCTTGGATCATGACCTGAGCCGAAGGCAGACGATTAACAGACGGAGCCACCTAGGCATCCCATTTGCTGGTTATTGTTAATCAATAAAATTATTTGAAGTTTTTGACAATTTAATTAAAACATGAGCTCTTTAAGTTAAATTTGTAAAGGTATATTTTAACAAATTTAGCAGGTTGTTCATGTGGCTGTTATTATTTTTAATATTTTGCAAATACCAGACAGAAATAGGCAGCAAGATCTGGTAATAATGGACAAATTTAATTATTTATTTTAAAGATTCATTTATTTATTTGAGAGAGAGAGAGAGAGAGAGCACGAGTCAGGGAGGGGCAGAGGGAGAGAGAGAATCCTCAAGCTGAATTCCCACTGAGCATGGAGCCAGATGAGGTGCTCCATCCCAGGACCCTGAGATCATGACCTGAGCGAAAAACCAAGACCCATCCATTTAACTGACTGAGCCACCCAGGTGTCCCTAAATTTCATTATTTTAATTGATATTTAATATAATTAAATTTTTGTTGTTTTATTAAAATTGTAAATATTAATTTTGTCCAAAATTAATGAATTATTTCATGTTGTGATTTCTTTTCAAATCAAAACATTTATTTTAACGTTTTAAATCATAATCCTCACTTAGATTATCACAACATCCAGACATTTGCTTGGTTAAGAAATCACAGAAAAATATATTATTTATTGTATATCCATTTTCTTATGTAAACAAATTGATTACTTCAATAGAAAATAAATTATTTAGAACATAGATTTAAAAAGGTCACAAGTGATCTCAAAAGGCACTGTAGTTAGACTTAAGAAACAGACTTGGAATTTAAATTCTGTTTTCTTCTGTTGCTAACAATATTCAGCATATTTGTGCATCTTTCGTTTGGACATTTACATATCCTTTGTAACAGTAAAATTCAACCTTAACGTAAGTTATCCAGAGCTAATGGTGTATTTACTCCTGACTTCAATTAGGTGAATTAGCAATAAAAATGTAAGTCATTATAAAATAGAGTCAACTCAGACCATTGTGTCTGATTTCACTTTGGTTATAAGCTCTATTTCAAAATTCCATTAGCTAAATTAGAAGTTTATCCTGTAACCCATTTCTCCTACACAAATGGCAACTCTGCATTTGTGTTGATTGTCATTGTATAATTTTATGAGTTTGTCATTTAAAAAAATAAATGTAATTGTACCATCGTATAGCAGAGAAAATGAAGCTATTCAACTACACCCTACTACCTCACAGATTTTCACATGAATATTACATATTTTTCTACTCAGTGGTTTTGGGTATAATGAGATTACACCTATTCCTAGTACCTTTCTGGATAATAAGAAGTCGTTACTATACAAAATCATTTTCAAAGTCATTGAAAAGTAGAAAATGACTACAGCATACCAATAATGAGGGCACAAGTAAAATTGCTATTAAATTTCTTCACTTTATAGTACCAAACTATATGAAGAAAAATCGAGAGACACCCATTATTTTTTTTTTATTTTTAGCTAATGAGAAAATATATGGAAAAGGATTTTAATGGCCATTTTTAGTAAGAAATAACCATGACTTTTACTTTAGGAAATGATATAAAAGATTAACACTTTAAAACAGGGTACCATTTTTATTTACCAGAATAAATAGCACTGATTTAAATTTGGTGGAGGCTTCAGAATGGAAACAATTATAACATATTTCACATTTTATAATAGTACCAGTCTTCATATACATATTATAAGCTAAGCTGAACAGCTATGGTTAAAATTTCTACCCGGAGATAAAATTTTTAGGATGATGATAACCTTTCTCTAGATGTTTTCCTTTATCTCCATCTGCAATACTTAGGTAAGCCAAGTGTGGATAATGACTTCTTTCTTCATAAGAGGCATACAAAACACATAGGATAAATCTAAAGTTTAATTCTGTTTATAATATTTTCTTATTATCTGTTCTAAATAGGAACTGCCCAGATTCTTTAAATACTCAAATTATCCAAACTCTTATTTTCTGAAGTTCCATTTCTTTATGTCCATCACTGTCATCCTCATGATTTAGTCACCAAAGCATCTCATCGTTTTCTCTTCTTTCTTACCAGTGCTGCACACTCTGTGAGATATACTGGCATATGAAACCTTGTCTGAATCATTCCAAATTCAACTATTTATCTGATTCCTCAACATTGACGTTGATGTAAAGACTCACCCTGTCTACTAGGTGTTGACCTCACTATATCCATTCTTTGAGAGATCTTGAGTTGACCTCTGTATCTGTCTGCTTTTGCAAACGCTGTTGCCAATTCCACAGCCCTGGCCACAGGGAACATTAACCTTGTCCAATTCTGACCATAAACTCTTCTGAGAGCAATGTCCATTTAGAAAATTTACTGAGAAATAAACAGCTTATAAGCAGAAATGCTTACCTTTGTCAAGGAGTCGCTGCTCAGAAACGAATCATCTCTCTGACCAAAACCTGAAAAATAATGACTTGTTTCCAAAATAGTGCGGACATTTCCTGTCTTCCTCTTCTATTTTAAAAATCAACAGAATCCAAATTTATTCACAAATCTAAATCATTAAAACCCTTTTTGGATTTTGTTCCTTAAAAAAAAATTAAGCCTCTCACATATACTAGTAGGAAGAATTTGGAAGGAACGGAAAAAAAAATACCATATTACTAAAATATCACAAGGATCCATATGATGGTTAAAACTTATTTGCAATATTTATATTTTAACATTACTTATGAATTGGTTAAAGTGATTTATGAAAGAAGTTAAGCTAAAAAGTTAAGCTAGATATCCATTTTGAAAATTATCCTCTTTTTAAAGCACTGGCATTATTTTACCACTATGATCATTTTCTAATTCCTTAAACATACAGTTATAGGTCCCTATAAATATTTAAAATGATTTCAAAATGTTTGAAATTTGTTAAAAAACCAACAAATTCTATTACTACTAGTGGCCTCTCTTTTTGTTTTCATGTATAACACATTTTACAAGGTCTAAACAATTACTGAATCTAATGGCTATACATATAAACAGAGGAAATATTATTGGAATTAATCCAGTCAATAGCATTGTAAGTAAATTAATTATCCTAAGATTAAATTATAAGCTCTTAATAGAATTAGAAATTGCCCTATAGACAAAAGTAAATAAATTATGAACAACAAAACAAATTAAATATTTAAAGAATTTCTGGCATGCCATAAACTTTGTATTAGCTATGATAAAGTTTCATAAGCTAAAAATTACTCTTATGTGAAAGAATTTTATTATTTAAGGTATTTCAGCTTTGTAAGCCAAAACAGAAAAATCAATGAGTTTGCTTTTTTTTTTTTTTTTAAGATTTTATTATTTATTTGACAGAGAGGGAGAGAGAGAACACAAGCAGGGAGAGCAGCAGGCAGAGGGAGAAGCAGACTCCACACTGAGCAGGGAGTCTGATGCGGGGCTCGATCCCAGGACTCTGGGATCATAACCAGAGCCGTAGGCAGATGCTTAACCAACTGAGCCACCCAGGCGCCCCAATGAGTTTGCTTTTTAAGACAATTTCTATGTTTCAAATACAGTTGTTTTTCTTCATGACACTTTATTTTTAATACTTTTTATTATTAACATTGATTTTTATTTATAACCCGCCTGGGCAAATTCATCTACTTGTGAAAATGATCTTTATTTATGCATCTTAAATCCCATGTGCCTTCCATGGGCTTGGGTAGTTAAACCATTATTTATGTTTTACAAAAGCTATAGTCATAAAGTACCAATTAAACAATAAACTTAACACAAAATATTTTAAAATTGGATTTTTAAATATACCAAATTTAATTTTGCCTCAAGTTAAAGTAATGAAATTTTTACCTTAAAAAAAGGAGACATTTTAATGGATTTGGAAGAAAATATATGGATTTTAAAAATATTTATTCGTGAAGTAAGGGGACTTTTCTAAATAAGATAGAAAGCTCAGGTGCTATAAAAGATAAATAAATTTTAAAAATTAAATATGTCTGCACAGTAAAAATTTTAAAAAGTTCAAAAGATAAAATTGGAATGACATATGAATAAACATCTTAAAATAATTTTCTTAACATATATGTATAGCTCTTAAAACTAATAGGAAAAATACAAGCAACATAATAAAAATATAGAGAGGAATAATTTATTCACAAAACAATATACAAATTGCTTTCATATATGGAAATATGCTAAACATTCTGTATAACTTTAAAAAATGCAAAATAAAACCAAACTGAGATACTACTTTTCCTATCAAGATAATTAAGGACGAAAAATTCACTTTGTTAGTGAGGATGTGAATAATATGAACTCCTTTTGGGAATAATTTGGCAATATCTATCAAAATACAATATGCAGGATATCACTGGTACAAAAATATTAGTAACAACACTGTACTTACTAAAAAGGGAAACAACCAAAAAGATATCTCAAGAAAAAAGAGTTAAAGTGTAATTCTGTATTCTGCAATGTGATATCATACAACAAGTAGCATATTCTTTTGGTGCCTTGCCCAGATCCCTTCACTACCAGATTAACTCATCTTCCAGGTCTGTGAGTTTGGACAGCTAGGAGTTTATATTTTACAACAGCTTACAATGTTTCGAGGGAAATGACTTCAGTTCCCCTAATCACCTCATCTGGGAGATTATAGTTCCATCTGGGAGTTACAAGGACACTTGTTGGCAATTAGTTACTGATACAGCAGTACAAAATCAGGCCCCTTTGCTTCAAGATCAAACAACACTGTGGCACCATTCATACTGCAGAACTCCCCATGAAATCAAGCTGAGGATAGACATCCTCTAAAATATATCTGGGTTTGCTTCTTCTCAGACCTTAACCTGGTTCCTTTATTTTCTTAAAGTTTTCTCCTGATAGCATTCTCCTAATAAAGCCCTTGTACAAGAATCCTTATCTCAGGATCTATTTCTAGGGGTCCCCAAACCAAGACACACCATCAAAAAAAAAAAAAAGGAAGTCCTATTTTATTATTATTGATCAGTCACTAAGAATATTAAATGAAATTGAGAGCTGTACAGCAAAGTCTCATTTTTAGAAAAAAAGTATGCATATATATTAATATGTTATTTGTGTATGGATACTTAAGAAACTGTTTATAATGGTTGCCTATGGGGTTAGTGACTGTAGAAACAGAAAACTTCTCTTCAACATGAACATTTATTTTTACCATTTTTTACAATTTGGAAATTTTATAATGTAAACAGAATTATATTTTGAACTGTATGAAGTTAATTTTAATGGCAACATGAACTATTTGATATAAATGAATATAATTTTTAAAATATTTTTTATTTTTATTTAAAAATTTTTAAAAATTTATATATTTTAGAGAGGGAGAGAGCACAAGGGCAGGGGGGAGGGGCAGAGAGAGAGCAAGAGAGAAACTTAAGCAATTCTGCGCTGAGCGCGGAGCCCGATCCCAGGACCCTGAGATCACAACCTGAGGTGAAACCAGGAGTCGGACACTGAACCTACTGAGCCACCCAGGGTCCCTTAAAATATTTTTTAAAAAGCTAGTGATGCCTTATAGATTTGCAGATGTAAGCATGTGTGTGTACGTGTATATAATTACCATATATATATGGTAATAATTACATGTGTATCTTTAAAAATTGGAGATGCACTTATTAGTAACAAATATAAAATGTAAGTAGAGGCTTGGAAAACTACAATAAACATTTCCTTTATTAACGATGATGACAAAACAAGCCCATTTTCTCACTTGCAATTTTCTAACTTATAAGTACATATTTTAAATTGAAAATTGGTATCAACTTTATTTTTTAAATCTTAATATGGGTTGATTATGGGTTTTAAAAACATATTAATGGCCCTTACAAATTTAAAGATGTGAAAGCTAGAGATTTACAGTGTTTGGAATCTCAGGTCACAAATATTTTACCAGGATTCCTTCGCCAAAATTATTCTGTACCAGTCTGTCTTTTCATGTGAATATATCAGCAATTAAAATGAGTTATAGAAAATCACAATCATGATGATTTAAACTTCAATGTATATTACCCTTTAAAAATCTTCTTTTCACAACTTGTTTTCCATGTAAACTCTCAGAAGGGAAAATTATTTTTTTAAAAAAGTAATTTTGGTGGCTGCACTTTGCAGGTCACAGTTGATTATAGAATCAATATTCTGCTCTCCAGGTGGTCAAGCTACACAAAGCCACAAAGCTATTTTATCACATTAGTCAAAGTTATATTTCTGTGAAGCCCAAAGGAATGGAAAAGATTGAATTTACTTTATAAGACTGTAATTATCATGGAATTGCATGTTTTATAGAAAAATATCATTATGGTTATAATGATGTTGTTCTAAGCTCTTTATGTGCATTAATTCATCTAAAGTTCACAGAAACTATATTGATCATATTGATTGCATTAGTTTTTCATGTCTGTAGCACTAAGAATATCTGTTATTAATATATACATATTTAATTCAAATTAGAAGTTAATTTGAATGTTATATATTGATTGTTTTGCATCTGATTTCAGAAGTGTCAAATACATATATAGTGAGATATACATATTTAAATATATGGATTTATACATATATATTTTAAAGTTTTTAGATTGAAAAAATTCATAAGGATTTACTCAACAAAATACTCTTAAATATTCTCATTGTCAAAATTGGCATCAATATTTATCATCTATAGAAAAAAATATTTATTTAATATCCATATATTTGCATTAAGAAATGGCAAATAAAATAGTCATTCTTGGGCCACCTGGGTGGCTCAGTCGTTAAGCATCTGCCTTCAGCTCAGGTCATGATCCCAGGGTCCTGGGATCGAGCCCCACATCGGGCTCCCTGCTCCGCGGGAAGGCTTCCTCTCATCTCCCACTCCCCCTGCTTGTGTTCCCTCTCTCACTGTGTCTCTCTCTGTCAAATAAATAAATAAATAAATAAATAAATATCTTTATAAAAAAATAGTTGTTCTTGAGATGGAAGAGTTTAATTTTTAAAGAAGCAGATTGGCATTAATCAAATCATCATGAAATAAATAAAGCAAAATATGACTAGGTTCTATGGAGGAGAAGAAAGAGCTGGATACATAAGAGATAGCTCAGAAACATTCTGGGAGGGGGATCAGGAAATACTTTCCTGCTTTCTGTTTGCATTCATAAATATCATATATTGGTCCATGTTTGCAAATCGGATCCCTGAAAAATACCTTGAATTGCGTGCTAAGGACATTGATTTCTTTTTTTCCTATTTTTGTGATGGGGCCAACAAACACAGGACTAGGCCAATTGTGAAAGCTCAGCCAATGATCCTTCAATTAAATTAGAAATATTTGAAATATCTTGAAAATAAATGCATCTTCAATCCCACTGAAAGCAGTGCATTAATTCAACATTGATATATAGTACAGAAATTAATAAAATGCCTATTCCTCCCAATCCATAATTTTTATGTATGTGAAAGAGGCACACACACATGCTCATGTATACACACACACACACACACACACACACACACACACACACACTATAAATGAGAAAGATGAAGTTGTCTATATTATAAACTACATATCTGCTATGGAAATAAATGTGTATTTCTCAAGTGTCAGTGGGATCATCACATTTTTTAAAAGATCTTTAAATAAATTTTAATTGATAATTTTGAACTTCAGATAAATTTATTTTTCTTTATTTTTCTTAAAATACATACTATGAACTGATTTTCAAAATAGCAACTTCTGAACTTCCAGTTATTGTAGTCCAATTCCTTTTTGGAAACCATAAAAATAAAATTTGAAGGGTTAGTGTCATAGTTAAAGTCACAATTGCAAATGGTGGTAAAAACAATGATTTTATATCAGTGGTATTTTTCAAGGAGCAAAGAAAAATAAAATATAATTTGGTTAAAACAGAGCTAAGATCTTTCACTATATGTAATAACGGCTCCCTAAGTGGATTCAAACTGGTGCAATTCCAAGATAATCCATAATTGAACAATGCACAAGGAACATTTTTCAAAATAGGACTCAACTCTAAGGAAGATAATCTAAAACATCTTAAGTGTCGTTTTGCTCATTTTTTCTTACATCATTGTCACACTGAATTAGACAGTTATGTTGTCAACAAAACAATGTATTTAAATTTTATTTTGTCTATTGATCAAGGAAAAATGCTTTTAGTTAGTTCTGGAATCTAGCAAAAAAAACAGCAAACCTCAAATTATTTGGCTATTTACATTATGCAAAATTACAATTTCTGTACTTTATTAATCCAGCACCTATTTGGCACCTTTGTCAGAAAATTTTCAATGATTCTTAAAGATTGATGGGGTATGATTATTTAAAAATTTACATAATTACTGAAATGAACATATTTAAATAGGCTCTTGTCTATGCCTATATACTGCAACACAAATATGCTAATTTAAAACATAATGTGTAATATTTCATTAAAGTAGTGATATTGCTCAAATGTGTATTTTCTGTATTTCTCCATTCTTATACTCAAGTAGAATATCATTTAACAAAATAAAATGCTAAATATTTTATCATTAATGCATTTGTCTTTTAAGAAAAATTTGGACATGTATTTTGGCTTTGTCCACACAAAAGAATAAAGAAAACGCTCTCGGTGTTCTCCCAATATCCCCTAGGATCCCTTTATTATTTTCCTACACTCTGGCTGTTAGTGTGATTTCCTACATCAGAGAAGCACCTGTGTCTTTCTGGAGGCCTCACCTTAGGAGCCAGAATCCTCTTTTTTCTGGTGCAGAAAAACCTGCGAATTTATATTCCTCCATGCACAAATTTTGAACTGTTGCTAATGGATCCCAGAGTATAAAACTCCAGTAATCTTTTTTTTTTTTTTCTTATCCATAACTCCCTCTATGGAGCTGTGCTTGACATAGCCCCTTTCTTTGTCCCACTCTGCTACCTTCCTAAAACTTCCACCCAAATCTTCATTTTAGGGTCTGTTTCAGAGGAACCCAAATTTAGACATAACCCAATTAGACGTTTAAAGATTGGGAACTTTCTTTCATAAATTTCTAGGTGGAACTACTGATCATTGCTTTCAAAAGCCCTTCTTCAGCTTTCTATTAAAGTCTCTCTACATTTATCCTTAATAAATATTATTTAATGATTTTTAATCTTTGCATATTAACATGCAAAATCTAACGTAGTTGCTGAGTTGGAAATTTAGATCATATAATTCTTTTTCAAACAGTTACAATCTGCTTAATATTTATTTTCAAATTTGGGTGGAAATCAGTAATATTTTTCAAATTTATAAAACATTTTAGATGATCAGAATCAGATTTCTAATCCCCAGGCTTCTGGAACCCTTAATTTGTTATGCTTTCTTAATGCCATTAGAGAGGCCTTTCCTTAAACTAGCAAAATCAAATTTTCCTTCATCAGGACACAAAAACACACAATCATTTACACTAGCTTACTATATATTTCAAATGTTTAGGTCCATATTCCCATTCTCTTATCTTATATGGTAAAGAAGATGAAAGTAATACGTGAATTATGTATAAAGAACATTTTGTGTATGCTAGGATATAATACTGCCTTCCCCAACCACTGAGTTAGTACTTCTCTTTTCTCAAATCACATTTGAAGGTATTCCTCAGAAGAATATTTTTGAATTCTGCTGTGTATTTTGGAAGTAATCAATAAGTCTAGGCTACTCCTCTGGTCATGATATTATATGTGAATTACTAAAAATAAATCATATAAGTATATTTCCCTCCTGCTTTTCTCGTTGAATTTATTAGTGAAAATACAGTGTGAATTTATTTTCTGTGTCTTCTTATTCCACCTGCTATGTTATCTATTTGTTATTTTTAGGGATTTTGTTGATACTGGTTCTCTGAATATTTTTAAAGATTTATTTATTTATTTGAGATGGGGGAGGGGCAGAAGGAGAGGGAGAGAAAGAATCTCAAGTAGACTCCCCACTGAGCCCAGAGCTGATGTGGGGCTCAATCCCACAATGCTGAGATCAGGACCTGAGCCAAAATCAAGAGTCAGATATTAACCAACTGAACTACCCAGGTGTCCCTAAATATTTTGATATCTGTTTTCCAAAAATGTAAAATATCTGATTAATATGAGATTTTCTTTTCCATTTTAGTCAGTTCCAAAATAGATGAGTTTTTATCAAAATTTTCATCTATTTCACATTTCTCTTTGGTAAAGAATTAAACCTAAATCTTCACTTTCTCTCAACAATTTCTATTTCTCCAAAGAGAATCAATTGTCAAAAAGTCAAGAATTTATCAGTTACTCAGTTTTCAGCTATTTTAATTTTCATCATATGTAAATGTCAAAGCAGGAAAATGAACAACTTATTGTGTTTTCATGCAATTTGATAAAATATTGATAAACAGTATACTTTAAAGTGAATAGAAATTTAATCATGAGTTGTAATGGTGAATATGATGAATTCATTCAATAAATGGTAATGTTAAGAACCATTTCTCTACATGCTAGGGGTACAAAAATAAGACAGATATGTGTCTGCACTCGTGGATCTTTAATGGGAAAAAATTGATCATATACAAGCAAATCAAAAGGTAATTCCTGATAGAAAAAAACATTAAATAAATGATATACTAGAGCAGTGGTTGCCCATTCTAGCTGTGTATTAAAATCACCTGGAGAAAGTTTTAAAAATAATGAGACCCTGACTTCATCCTCACATTTTTTAATTTAATGTGTCTGGGGAGTGGGCCCAGGGATAGGCTTTTTGTTGTTGTTGTTTTTTAAATTACCCAGGCAATGCTATTTTGTAGGAACAATTAAGAGCTGTGATAGAAAATTTTAGGGATGTACAAGCTACTTCAGATTTTCTGGTCTAGAGAAGACGTTTATGAAAGTTGCATTTGAACAGACCATTTAATGATGATAAGGTGCCATACATAAGAAAATCACGTGGAAGAGTGTTGAAGGGAGAAGCAGAGGTTGATTCAACGCCTCTGAGGCAGGTGAGACACAGAGGCTGGGGAACAGAGAGAAGGCCGGTGTGGCGGTACAGGATGAATGCCGAGAGAGTATGAGATGAGGTCACACAGGTCCGCAGCTAGGACACGAAGTCCTTGTAAGGCACGGTAAGGAGTTCTGAATTTCTTCCCTGTACAACTGAGAGCCACTGGAGTGTTTTAACTAGAGTGACATAATCTGATTTATGTTTGGAAAGATGCTGTCAGTTATATGAAGAATGGATGGAAAAAGTAAAAAATGGAAACAAGAAGGCCATTTGGAGTATTGAGTATTCAAGAGGAGAGCTACCTCTTTAAAACTATAGCCACCACGCCAGCAACTGCAAGATGCACAATGGTACGTGATAGCAATTTATAGCAGAGCAGTCAGAAAGTCGTATGCTAGTTTTGCTGGCAAGTAGTAAAGTGGATGAGTGATGAGCTAGACGCAAACAAGATGACATTTCTCTACTGTAAAACTTCTTCGGTTGGCCTCACCTTAAATTACTGCAGCATTCAACTGCAGGAGCACAGAAGAATAAAAAACACTGAACCACTTTGCTCCAATCTCCTCCCTTAAAATGTTTTATGCTCCTTTATCTAACAGACTCTTTGTACTGGTAAGAGTGTAGTCTTTTGTGAAGTTATATCTTTGTTATATCAATTGAAGTAGAAACATCCAGTGACTTCACTTCAACAACTAAAAAGCTCAAATAGTATCACTTCTCACACTTTTATTTCTAAGAGATTGTCCTGGAAGGTATGTAGAAAACAATAAAATGCCCTGTAATGAAAATGTCATCTTTTGTTGTTCAGTTGAAGCTGAAACATAAAGTTACGTGTTAGTTCAGGTATAATAGACACAGAATTTTAATAATAATGTAATAACAATAACTGTTATTTCACAACTGACATTAATTGAATCTTTACTATTTGCTAAGTCCCTACTATTCATTGAGCATTTTTAAAAATTTTACAAGTAATAAAATATTTAATTTTTATAAGTCCTTACAAGAAAAGTATTCATTGTCTTCAAGGTCCAAACAACTTCCTCTATTCATATATATAGAGAAAGAAAAAAATGCCAGCAATTGTAAGATGCACAATGGTATATCACAGGATGATGAGAAATATCACAAAGTATCATGTCACTACAATATTTATGCTTCAAAAAAGGCAATATTTATGTTTCATTAATTTATGCTTTAAAACATATACTAACAAAGTTATACTAACAAGGTTTTGAAATGTAAACTATTTGACTACTTCTTATTTATTCTTTTTAAAGACATTCCTGCCCTGGTAGGCTTATAGCTCTTTCAGTAAACAGGGTTTCCCAAGGAAAACAGTAGAGATGAATTTTGAGGCAGTAAGTTTGTGTCAGAATCATTGAAATGAATGTCCTGGAGTGAGTCACCAGGAGATGGAGCCTATTTACAACCAAATGCAATGTCAGAAAAATTCCTCAATTTTAAAAATAATTTCAGACACCAAAGCAGTAACTTCAAGTACAACAGCTCATACTACTAATTTGTTACAGAGTAAATGCTCCCCCCACCCCCCCACAGTAAATGATGATTCTACCTCCCCACCACTTGAGGAAAGTGATGTGTTGGTGAACAAGACAAAGAGGCTGTTGGTGGCTCTTCTGTATCAGGAACATATTCATGACTTTATACAGGGGATTTATTCTCTTTGCCTGCAGCACTGTCATTCAGGAGAGAAGAAAAAACTGTAATAAAAAAATTTAACACTGGGGCACCTTTAGGGTTAGGGTTAGGGTTAACCTGGGTGCCTCAGTCAGTTAAGTGTCTGCCTTCGGCTCAGGTCGTGATCCCAGGGTCCTGGGATCAAGCCCCACGTCGGGCTCCCTGCTCTGCAAGTAGCCTGCTTCTCCCTCTCCCTCTGCCTGCTGCTTCCCCTGCTTGTATTCTCTCTCTCTCTCTCTCTCTCTCTGTCAAATAAACAAAATCTTAAAAAAAAAACCTTAATACCGAAAAATATTATGTAAATATAAGGTATCTGATTTATTTCAAAAAATGAATCATTAGGGCGCCTGGGTGGTTCAGTACGTTAAGTGTCTGCCTTCACTCAGGTCGTGATCTCCAGGTCCTGGGATTGAGTCCTGCATCAGGCATCTTGCTCAGCAGGGAGTCAGTCTGCTTCTCTCTCTCTCCCCCCCTCTGCTCCTCCCCACTGCTCATTCTCTCGCTCTCTCAAATATAAAGAAAATCTTAAAAAAAAGAATCATCATCATAATCATTATTTTTGTCACATCACTAATTATTGTGAATAAAAACCATGCTAAGATCTATTTTAAGCATTTCACACATATTAACTCTTTCAATTTTTGCAACTATATTATTAGGGAAGAGTTAGTATTCTCCCTATTTTAAAATTCTAAAACTTGCCAAGGTCACACAGTTGGTGAGGTGAATCTATTCTCAACTACTAAGCGTTCTGCTTAGAAATGTGATAGTTTGGAAAGATGACTTCTTATGACTCTAATTCTGGATTAAAAAAAAGTAACAGTATGTAGAGACAGAGACAGAGATAGAAAGAAAATGACAGAGAAAGAGACAGAAAAGTGTCATGAGATTAAAAATTTAATGGTTTATTTTACTATTTTGAAGTATGAACATTTAAAACTTTTACACTTTGCTTTTATTGCAATAATGGTTATGTCACATCAGACCATCTGTTTATTCAGTACATGATCTCTAATAATTACAAGAATAGTATATTCTGGGAGAAAATGATAATCATCCTATAACACATCAATCTTATGATAATAGTGGTCTCAAACATCACTACCTTTCAAGGATCATATTTGGTTGCTGTAGAGAACAGGACACCTAAAAAGTTTAAGGTCAAGAATATATTCACTGTTCTCTTATGGCAATTGAAGAAAAACACCTCAGAATTCCCAGATCCTAGACGTGGGTGAAATGGAGCAATGTGTCTTGCTGAGCCATTGCAGAAGAACTTAATAATGATTTCCTTTTCTACAAAGTGAAAGCAGTAATGAAGTTTTTTATTTTATTTTTTTTCCTACAGCCTTTTGAATACTGATGCTGGGCTACAGTTCACAAACTGAAAAATGTTTTATGACTACAAATTTTCAGATGAACTCTCAGTGTTGATAACCTTCTGTATCTGCCCTGCACAGGAAGGGAGATAACTCTTGGGATCACTGACTCAATAGAGTAATTTATGAGCTTTAATCAGTTTATTTATATTTTACAGTTGTCTTTGTTTAGTGTATCATCCCTAATAGCGATATTAGAAATACTGAATAAGAACATTTTATTAGACTGTAAGAGAACTTCAAATCATTTAACCCCATTTATGTTTGGAAAATAAAAATAAAAATAAATCTTGGATACAGAGGAAAAGTAAGCCATCAAGTTCACAAAATGAGTAAATGGAAGAGCCTGAATTTAATTAAGACATACAGCATTTTTCTTTAATCCCAAATTAAACTATTTTATATATGGCTTTTTAAGATTTAACTCACTTTTACTTAGCAGATAAGAAAACTAGTTTGAAAATAATGAAAGCTTATGCAAAATATACTTTTATATAGCTGCTGTCCTTTCAAGTTTTTATCCTTAAAATATCAAAGCAAATTTATTTCCCATTGCATAAAAACTATTCTCCAACTTCCTTCAATACTGCTCTCATCATCTGGGAAGCCAATTTCCCAGATACAGCGCTTCTTGTGGTGATGTCATGAACCAGCCACCACACGTGGCAGCCTGAGTGCATAGATAGGTTTTTTCTGGGCCTCTCATTTGTAGTTAAAAACAGACTACATGCTCTTTGAGCCACTGACAGTTGCCTTGTTTCCTATTTAAACTGCTTATAAAAAGCCAGCACTGTTGCTGTGAACTACATCAAACTTCGAGCAAGACAAGCAAAAGCAACCAGTTTGCTGTTTTGAAAGGCATTTTTCTTTTTCTTTTCTTCTTCTTCTTAAGTAAGCTCCACACCCAGCACAGAGCCCAACATGGGGCCTGAACTCAAGACTCCAAAATCAAGACCTAAGATGAAATCAAGAGTCAGATGCCTAACCGATTAAGCCACCCAGGTGCCCATGAAAGGCATTTTTCTAAGATTGTTTATGGAAGGTGTTTCTTCTCCAAACATAAACAGAAAAATATTATGTGAAAATATGGATAATAAGAGAACATTTACAGGTCACATTTATTTAGCACACTATAAAAGACTGAATCAAGATATAGATTTGTAGATTCAACAAACAGGAAGGAAACAGATCCCTTATTTAAGAAGTGGTATAAAAAGCATTCTGACAAGTGATTTCCATAACTTTCTCCCATCCCAACCCTACCAAACAAATAAAGTCAATACATTCCTAAATAAAGGATCAACACTGGCAAAAGATATCAGAATTTTTTTTTAATAAAATGGGCTCATTGTTCTCATTTAGAGAATAAAAATAGTAATTCACTGCTATGCGTTGAATTGTGCCCCCTTCCCCTCCCCCCAAAAAATTCATATATTGAAGTCCCAAACCTCAGTACTTCAGAATGTGGCTGTATTTTGGAGGTCTTTACAGAAGTAGCTAAGTTAAAAACTAGGTGATTAGGGAGGGCCCCTCATTCCATAAGGATGGTCCTTATCTGTCCTTATAAGAAGAGGAAATTTGAACTTTGACACATATAGAAAAATACTACCTGAAGACACAAAGTAGAGATGGCCAAACAAAAGATAAGCAAAAGATAAGCAAGAAATATGTCCTTTCCCTAGTAACCAACGCTGCCAAAACTTGATGTCAGATTTCTGGCTTCCAGAACAATGAGAAAATAATTTTCTGTTACTTAAGCCACCCAAGTCTGTGGTACTTTATCATAGCAGCCCTAGGAAGCTAATACATTGACTATAAAAAATGTACTCCTGAATTAGAGAGCAGATAAATTTGTGTTCCTTCATAGGTTTTAGTATTCCTCATTGCCATCATTGTTATAATTATCATCAAATGAGTGGAATAATACATCCAAATGCATATTTCTCACACACATAGTAGTAATGGAGTGTTTGTATGAGTGTGTATGTATTTATGTGTGTATATAACATACATTTAGATGTATAATTCCATTCATTTGGTGATATACATATATATCTGCGTGTTTGTGTAGGCCTCACAAAGCTACGTTTATATATGAAATCAAATTATCAATAATAGTTCCAATTTAACTGCATCTTGACTTCTACCTATTTAACACAGAAACTAAATTCCCATTCAAAGGGTTTCTCTCCCCAATCATTTTTAATAGTCCTTTGGGGGGTTTCATGTATGATCATAAATACTATTTTCACTTTTTTATCTGTCTTCCATTTTGGCCCTTGTATGATGTCTGCTACTCACAAAAACATTTGAAACCTGGCCTTGCCACTTCCCCTGCTACTGCTGTCCCTGTTAAGGGAGAGAGAAGCTTGCAGGAGCCCAAATGGCATAGCCTGTTCTTTCCATTCTATGCAAAAATTTTAGAAATGTCCCTATGCCCTTCATACTTTTCAATTTCCCAATTGCTTATTCTCATCACATAAACATACAAATTCATTCATTCATTCATTCATTCATTCCCTGGTTAAACATCATCTTTAGGTTTTGTTCCTATAACCCCTTTCGTAAAAGCACTCAGAACTATTCTATATGGAAGAGGTATCATGTTGACTCCTGTCTCCAAGAGCCTGTTGACTGATGTCTTCCATGCAGGCTTCGTTTACTCCAAAAAAACATTGCTTATCTATATGGAACATTGAGGTCCAAACACTCACAAGTTCAGACTTGTTATAATATATTCCCATGTCAGAAATAGGACCAGAAATCCTATTGTATGCCTGTCTTTCCATCTATTTACCCACGTAAATTTTTAATCACCAATCTGGTAGAAAGTATTACATATTACATACAAGACATTGATAATGTGAATCTAAAGGCCCACATCTTAAATCACAGTGTTTCATAAACTAAATGGGATACAATTATTTGTACCTAAAAGAGAGGTGTTTTAGTGTTTTAGACAAATTATATTATTACTGATTGAGTTGTTTTATCATATTGTCAAAATGACATAAGACACATTTTGTACACAGCAGAAAATTACTTAATAATTCTTTTTTGAAATGAAATAAACCATGTACATGCCTTGCCTGTAAAAGTACTTTCAAGTTTTAGGTATTTAGGCAATAGCCAAATGAAGAGGACTATAGCAGAAATCCATTTTCTGGTGCAAAACAAATAGACTATACTTAGGTATTTTCCTTGGAGTGGTAAATAATTTTTGACTACTCTATTTGAAACAAAATTTGATTTGTGGTTTGAATGAACTCTAGTTTTCTCTTATCTACCAAAGCTCTCCATTTGCATGGATATTCAAGAGACTACTGTATTATAATTGCAAAAAAAAAAAATGTTTAGCTGAAGTTCAAATCAATGTGTTTAAATAAGACCTACCTCACATGGGTAGACAGGTCTGAAGTATCTATGACTAGTCAAGAGGTATAAATCAAAAAGGTGTTTAAATCTCAGAATCCCTTACCCTACATGAGGTGTTTCTTTGTTCATCTCTACTTTTGATCTCAGTAGACTCTTTTAGCATGCTTATTGTGTAAAATCTTGACAGACTTATGGCACATTCAGTCAGCAATAATCCCATAAATTTTTAAGGCTTTCATTTATCCTGATTCAGGTTGTTTTTACTGTCTGCATTAATTGGAAGGTGTCCTTCCATGTCAATTAGGGTTTGATTAGAATCATTCTGAGACTGTGATACAAAAGGAGATTTTATAAAATAAAAAGTTTTCCTTCCAACAGATAATGAAGGCCAAATTATTTTATATTGTCTCCAGTTAGATTATATATAAAGATTTGGCTTTCAAATGCCACTTCTCTCTGAAGGGAATGAGATGAAACTTATGCTTATCACATACATCTGTCTGAAAAGTAATTGAGCATTTAACGTCTGATCAATTATCTGCATTGTTATGGGATGCCATAGATGATAAGATATAAAGACTGCTGATTAAAACACTAATAGTGTTATAAAATATTTTGGGACATATTTTGTCTGTAAGCCTTCAGCCTAAAATAAGCAACTTGTATAATTTTCCATGATGTGCTTCTTATTTTACAGTGATCTCATACACATTTAACTTACCTTATATGTTATATGTTAAACATATATACAAATGATTTAATTTAGGGTTTCTCACATAAAACTTTAATTAAGGCAATAATGACAGGGCAGTCATCAGTGGAACAGCCATAGATGGTACTCAAGCATTTCCTCTCTGTGCACATTTGTAAAGAGGGTGTGGTGGGGTCTTTTATATCAGTAGCAAAAATAACGCAAAGTCAGGAACATTACAGATCATGTCCTATAATGAAATGTGTTCTGAAACATATTGAACTGGGATGATTTTTCTCAGATCTTATACTTGGTGGAAGGCAAGCTGGAATACTGGAATAGAAGAGAAAGATCCTCCAAAAAGCAATAGTTATGGAAAAAGCCTTTGGCTTACAGGCTGGCCAATCAGCTTCCACTCTGATCTTCTGACCATCACCAAAGTTAAATTGGTGGCAATGTCCTCCTTCTCTACTTTTCACTCCTTGAAAGTTGGTTTTTTTCTTTCTTTTTTTAAAGATTTTATTTATTTAGTTGACAGAGAGAGAGAGCACAAGCAGGGGGAGCGGCAGGCAAGGGGAAAGGGAGAAGCAGGTACCCCACTGAGCAAGGAGCCCGATGTGGGGCTCGATCCCAGGACCCTGGGATCAGGACCTGAGCTGAAGGCAGATGCTTAACCGACTGAGCAGCCCAGGCGCCCCCAAAAAGTTGGTTTCTCTCAATTTGAAATTTTCAATTCAGGGATACAAAAAAAAAAAAAAAATCACTCTGAAATAAAGAAATAAGAAAGGAAAAAACCGAAGCAGGCCAGCTATAAAATTTTTGGTGAAAAGCACAAGTTGTAAATGTCTCTTTAGAGTATCCTGAGAAGTGCATCAAACCTTCAATTCCTTCGTGGCATCTCCTTCTATTCTGTCTATGTAATCTTATATTTGAACATAACCAAGGATAAAATTGTGTCTCAATATTAGGTAAAATGTTGAGCTCCTAGAAAGGCACTGAGCTCTACAAGAGAGTACAACAGAACCCAAACAGACCTAATCATTTGATTGAGTGTTTTAAGAATTTTCAGCTAATTTAAAAGACAGAATCAAAGAAAGAAAAAAAAAAAAAAAAAACACCACATAACTAAGAGATGTGATATGAAGAAGAGGATAAAGTTCTCATAAGAAAATATAATAATGGAATATGAGTTAGTCTTGATCTGCGAAAATTTCCTTAGCACCTAAGGAGAGAACATGCCTAGGAGTAGTGGTCAGGCAGGGAGCTTGATGCGGGACTCGATCCTGGGACTCCAGGATCATGACCTGAGCTGAAGGCAGTCGCTCAACCAACTGAGCCACCCAGGCGCCCCTGCATACTCCGTCTTATACCCCCAGAGTGGTGACCCTTCTCCAGATAATAATTTTTTTTCTGATATGTAACTGATAGGAATATATAGATTTATTTAAAGATACTTTTATAAGAAAAAATATTGTTCATGTGAACCCAATTCTTAGCTTATAGTAAGAAGCTTGAAATAATCATTTGGGGAATCCAACCTTTAGAAATTAAGCAAAATCTAATGTGAGTAATCACAGAAAACATTAAATAATGGCTGAGAGTAAGACTTCCCTCTCAAATACTTCAACTGAGGTGGGGAAGGAAATTGAATAACATAGGGGAGAACATGTGTGGTCAGGGTTGGAATATATACCAAATATAAACAAAAAGTTTTTTGTTTCTTTAATCTTACTCCTCATATTTTGCCAAATTCACTTTGTCTTATAGAACTCTAATTACTATTACATAATGCATCCTTAATTTTTTTGGTGAAATATTTTCATTATAATAAAAAATTCTATAACCCTGTATGATATAGAAACAAGTGCTGAGATTTTCTTCATAGATTTATTGGCACCACCCATTTTTTATCAGTCAAGGTCAGAATGCTTTGAGGAGCATATATCTAACTAGTCCTGAGGAGTTGCTTATTAAAGCTGAAGTGAAAGGCAAGAGGCAGAGGCTTTACCGCCATTAAAAGTCCTTATTTCACTTTTGATGCTCTTGTTATGGAACTTCTGCAGTTGTGCTGATGTCCACTGCAGCCTAACTGGGGTGTGTCATCAGAGTCTTCAGAAATGAGTTACAGAAGTCTGATTGTTTTGAACATATCTCAAGTTCACTTCAGTCAATAATCACATCAACTGATTCAATTAAATAGACAAGAAGGAAAAGAAAAAAAATAAGTAAGAAAAGGAGAAAAGAGGGAAGGAAAGGAAGGAAAGATTCAGAAGGCCCATTGTAAAATTTGCATGCATTCATGTGCTGATTTGTCTTGTATTAAATATTGTTACACTAGGTGCTGAAAAATGTGTATTACTAAATTGCAGTGGATTGTCATAATAGAAATTTATGTTTTGCTCATATGACAAGTGGGGTATCCCAAGTAAGCAGGCAGCCTCCTCTATATTCTGAATCAAGGCCACCGTACTTTTCCAATCTGAAACTCCACCACCTCCTAGTGGATGGTCTTTGCCTGTATCAGGCGGGTAAAGGAGAAAAGGCTCATCACCAAACCTGTTCCATAAATGTCATCACAAACAAGTAGCACAATACAATAAATCTCATTTGGCAGTGGAAAGCTAATCACCTGCACACCTAGGTGAAGGGGAGCAGGGAAATGTAGTTCCAGGCTGGTCAGACACTTCTCAGGGACAAGGTAACATCACAGAAGTGGATCAGAAAGTTGATCAGAAAGTTGATCATCTCCACTTTGTGTTCTTTTCATCTGAGATTCTCAACAGGAGACTAGGAGTCTAGGCAGATATCCAAAGATTTGCCATAAAACTAATAAATCGTAAATTTTACTAATTCAAAAACCACATAATATTTTTTTGTGGTTGTATCCCTCCCTTCTGTATTTAAATGGTGGAAATGTGGGAGACAGAGACAGAGAGTGTTTTCAGTGTTTGGGAGTTTATCATGTTTTAGCATCTAATAATATAGGCTTTAATGTCATCCTATATCTTTGGCCTAAAAAAAGTATATATTAGCAATTACTGACTTTTACTTAAATAATCTACAAGCAGAATAATCAGTATGAACATAATAATTAGATGGGTTGCTTTTAAATCCTAAACGTGATTAATCACCAGGATGAAATATTAATGAAATTAAGCAATCAATTACTAATGAATGTTTGTGTGTCTTTTATAAGAAAATGTGATTTAAAAAAAATTAAGAATAGGGACATCTTTGAATTTTGCATTGTACTAGGGTTTTTTGGGGGCATTAATCTTTTGCTACAGGCTAATATTTCATGGTGTCTAATTTTTCATGGTGGTTTATTTCTTCCATACGATTTTTCTAATGAAGAATTTTTCCTTCAGATTTTTCTTCTGAAAGAAAATGACAGAAGAGGTAATAAATAGGAAGAAAAACTGATTAGAAGAGCTTTGAAAGTGGAAAGACAGGAAACTTCCTTAGTATCCATTAAAAAGGGAATGTTTGAATAAATGATGATGCAGTCATGCAGAGCACTGATACGTATCTACAAACAGGAATGACCAAGGACACTAAACACTACTCTGACAAGTGCTCCAAGACCTACAGTTAGATGAAAAAGCAAGGAGCAGAACACAGTCTATATAGAATAATTTTGCATAAAAAAGATGGAGGAGGACAGGAACATAGATTAATACCATGTTTTTGTTTACCTAAAGAAATTGGGAGAATATATAATATATGGGGAAAAAAGTTATCTGTGGTGGTAGTTTTTAGAAACAAAGCAAATCAGGGAACAGGAGAAAGGGCACAAGGTTTTTTTTTAAATGCATTATGAATCAAAAAAATAAAATAAATAATCAAGGATGTACAATGTGAACGAAGGGGAAAAACTGTGTTGGAGGAAAGAGACTAATGACAGATTAAAAGCAGTAAACCTGCCTGATTTTCTTCTTTCCCTATTGCTTTTTTCCCTATAAGTTCCTTTTAGGTGTCACTGCTCAAGCTCTGAAGATTTCTCTCCTCCGTGGCTAGTTATAGAGCCTGGGGTTTCTTGTCTAACTCCATCCAACATACTCCTATCTTGATGACCTGTTAACTTGTCCAAACCATTTGTTCATCTTCAGTTCTACCCAGTCCCTCTTCTCATTAGTTTCCTTCTGTCCAGCGTTCCCTTACTCCCCCTGTCACGCAAACTGGAAATCTTAGAGTTGTATTTAACTCTTTCCTTTTCTACACTCATAATAAACATGAGCGATCACTGTCATAATTTAATTCTTATATATCCTTTTATTTCCTTCTTACTGCTACTTTCCAAGTTTAGATCCTTCTTGTCATCTAGATGATTCTTGGAATTAATTTCTGTGTTTTAGACTCGCTTGCTTAAATTTCACCTTCTATATTTTAAGCAGATTATCTAGAATATTGTTTTTGATTATAATCCCTCTGGTCTCCTCCAAATCCAGTGACTACCTAAAAAGAATAATATATTAGAACACTTTTTATTAGATAATTTACTTATTAAGACTCAAAATTTCAGTTGTTTTTATACAAACAAATCTATGCTTGTGTGTTCACAGGTACATGGGTTATATTTATATATATCTTAGAATACAACCTCATAAGGATCAATAGACACATCTTATAAAATTTCATGTAATATATATTATACAATTTAAAAAGTAACAAATTATCAAATAATGTATTTTATTTCTAAAAGAAATTGACTTTGAAACTCAGGTGAATAATATGAATTCTGTGCTTCAATCTAAAAGTATTAAACGGGACACCTGGTTGGCTCAGTCGGTTATGCATCCAATTCATGATTTCAGCTCAGGTGATGATCTCAGGCTAGTGAGATCAAGCCCTGTATCAGGCTCCATGCTCAGAGGGGAGTCTGCTTGAGATTCTCTCTCCCTCTTCCCTCCACCTCTCCCACATGCATTCTCTCTCTCTAAAAAAAATAAATACATCTTTTAAAAAAATAAAAGTATTAATGCTTATCGTGCAAGGTATAATCATCGGTGTTATTGGGAATACAAGAATTATTAGACACAGTCTATCTCTAAATGGCTGAGAGGGAAAGATCTTTTCCCAGATCTTTACTTAAAACAGACTGAGGTAAAATGATGCAGCTTAGTTATCTGCTATATGGTAGATGTGCAATAAATGTTGCATATAAATCAGAGGGGGAGACGAACCATGAAAGACTATGGACTCTGAGAAACAAACTGAGGGTTCTAGAGGGGAGGGGTGTAGGGGGATGGGTTAGCCTGGTGATGGGTATTAAAGAGGGCACGTACTGCATGAAGCACTGGGTGTTATACGTGAACAATGAATCATGCAACACTACATCAAAAACTAATAATGTAATGTATGGTGATTAACATAACCTAATAAAATAAAAAGAAAAGAAAATAATATGCTTAATGTTTCAAGCCAAGATAGCTAAAAAGACTGCAGGATCATTAACAGAGTAGGGTTTCAATATGAGGTGGGGAAGGTTTGTGAGAACATGTGAAAATTCAAATAATAGTGTTTGTTCTTTTCCAAAATATAAACTTTGATTTTGCTTGATTTTTTTTTTCATTTTCAGGAACAATCTTTTAGTTTTATATTCATAATCCTGACGTATATTTCTTAACTCATTAAACAAAGCAATATGAAACAAAGGTTGTAATTCCCTAGGGAAATAATATAACTTCATGCTGTTGGTAGCTTATGTAAAAGAAAAATTGCACCAGAAAAGTTAAAGGAGAAAGGAAGACTTTACTCAATTCTACTGCAACAGGGAGAAAGACTGATCTCAACTTTACTGAAACAAAAGACAGGAGAGTTTTTAAGCACTGGGGTGAGTTAGTGGAAAAGTACTAGATGTTAGGAGGGAGGTTGGTCAGTGTGATTAGACCACTTGTGCTTGTTAATTAGCACTTATCAAAGTTAGGATCCTACTCTCACATAGAGACTGGGAGATAGGGGTTCTATCTTTCTTGATTATATATACGTTTCAAACGTATGGTTCCCAGGTCCTTGAAAAAGACATTCCAAGGTTTTAAATCTGGCAAGAGGCTGGAAGAAGATTTAGCTTGCAAAGGGGTAGAGAAAGAATTTATATAACTGCACTATTTCTAAAGCAAATGCTCTAAGAAAAGGAAGGTCATAGACCAATAGTCAGGAAGAAACTTTTAGTCAAGCTGAGGGGAAGGCTAAGGCCATCATGGTCATTTCCAAGTTAACTGGTAAAAGCTCATGTATAATTTAGAAGACAAAAAAATTAGAATTGAGAGGAATGATTAAAATAAAAAAAAAAAGAACTTCAAAAGGTAACATATCTCCTGTGATGAGGGATGGTCTGATCTAGTTCCAGAGAACAGAACTGTTTTCTATCGTGAATGGTAACTGGTACTTTGGTAAAAAGAATAATTGCTCTCACAGAATTTAGGAAAACCTTATTTGAAATTACATTAATGCGTAGGTATAAGCTCAGTTTCTATAAGAAACAAAGATTCTCTCATAATTCAAATTTTGCAATTGTTTTCACCTTGTTAAAAATTGGAAAAATAGTATAAAGCATGCCAAAAGTCAGTTAGAAATTTAAATAGTGCTTTGCATTATTAACATAAATATAATGGTATTCTTAAGTGATTTGTAAGGTTGTATTTTTATATTTATTCCAAGTTATTCTGTAATCACATACCATTTTCATTGTGCAAAAGATGTCAGAGCCTGACAATGATAAATGATCTTGCATTCAGTTATTCAGTAGATGATAATGTCCTATTCACAAGTGAATAGCTTTATCTCTTAGTGATTTTTAAAAAGTTCTTTGTAAAACTGAGCTGCTATAATAGAAAGTTTTTATGCTGCTTACCACAGTTACCAAACGTGCAATGTTTCTCCTGAATCCAAAGGATGGCAGGGGCCCATCATGTTCTATTTATACTAGGCACAAACTATAATCTTAAGGTAATGATCCAAGTTTTCAATTCAGAATAGAAATCATCCTATTGTAAAAGAATCCATTTTTTTTAAATCTTAAGTATACTTTTTAGTCATTGATAGTCATGAGATTAGTGGTGAAAAAGAACAATACCAAATTTTTAAGCCTAGTAATGATTCCATTTCTCTTCTATTTCACTGCATCTAACCATTAATTTCTTTCATTGCTAAAATGTTAATAAATAAATTCAAGTAAAAATCAGAAGCAGAATTGTATGAACTTTTGGCAGTTATTTGATTACTTTTTAGTCTTAGAGATCAAGGTTCTAAGAAGAATTCTCTGAACAAAACAGTGGAGATCATCTTTCTTGATTTTAACCCTCTAATACTATGTTTATATCTCTTTTCCAAAAAACACTGTATTTTTTTAACTTTACACATAAATTTCACCTGTTCCCTATTAATCACAAGCCAGCTAAAGGGAGTAGAATTATGCCATATTACTTATTTGTATTGTTTTATTACCTATTTTATTCTTAAGATTTTATTGGGAGTTGATATAGAGAAGCTATTTAAATAGCATTTTTATTGTGTTGAAAATAATGAGATTTTAGCAAAATTTACCTTATAATGCTCCAATTTACCTTTTATAATATTCATGACCTTGATATATGAATAAATAAACTTAGTTTATGAATAGACAGAAATAAGGTAATACAAGATAAGCAAAAGCTATGGTTTTAGTGTTTTCCATTTGTCTTACTTACAGAAATGTATGTTATAATTAAATTTATATCTTAGAATTTAATTAACATTAAAATTATTTAAAATAAGAAAGAAAATGTTGGAAAAAATTTAAATTTCAGTGACTAAAATAGTACTGTAAAAAAAGCATCAAAAAGCATCTTTCTGAGGAAAAGACAAATACACTGTTCTTATTTAATATTTAAATGTACCTTCTCCCTTCCTGCTGTCTTGGTTGTAAGACTTTCTATATGTTTATTACAGTTAATAAAAATAAAACAAATGAAATAGTTTCTGAATTATATAATTGACTAGCAAGCATATAAACTATAATGGCTCAAACATTTAATAAAAAAATTCTGTTAAAGGAACAGGTATTTGTTCACTGAAATCATAAAAAAAGAGTATTTCCTTATAAAAATACAAATTAAGTTATCAGTCTTCTGTTATTATACCTATATATGAGCAGTTAGGTTCATTTCTTAAATTGTGAGAATACTGATTACTATCTTCTGTAAATACAGAAAAATTGAGAATTCTGAAAATCTGTTCCAACAACTATAGAGATTAATTTTCTACCAGATCTCCAATTTAAACCATGCCTATTTTCATAATTGTATACGAATTTCCTTGATCACATCCATATTTTATATAATTCTGATATTAAGTGCCTTATTTGCACTTATATTTAATAGGATATCATAACTGCTTCTGCCTAGTTTACACAATGTTCATTTTTAACAATGTAAAAAATATATTTGTGCTTCATGCTTCATTAAACCAGGGGTTCCCCAACTTTAGCATGCATCAGATTCTTCTGAAGTGCTTGCTAAAACACAGACTGCTAGGCCCTCTGCTCAGCTTTTGGTTCAGTAAGTTCTGGAGTGGGTTTTCTAAAATCTGCATTCCCAAGTGTTCTGATGCTTCTGGACTGGAAACCACACTTTGAGAATGAGTTCATTATTGTGTTATTATGAAAATGGGCTGTTCAAAAATATTTGCTAGTATATATTATGTTGCACTACATATTTTGTCAATTTAGTTGACTGCTTTCATTAACTCATTTCTAGACACCTGCTTTATTTTGAAACAGTTATTGTTTTCCTTTATGGAATATGAGAATTCTGAGGATTAAATTTTGAGTCATTGCATTACATGTTAAAAAAGTTGTAGATCTAAGATTTAAACCCAGATTGATTTAATTTCTAACTTTTTGAGTTTTATTTAACACCGACTGAATAAGTGATATTTAAGTTTCCACCAATTATTAGGTTTTCTTTTACAGTTAATATATCCTCTTTCATGTGAGCCAGAACTTTCTATCGTTCTTACATAGACTACCACAGCATTCTTCTATAGTCTAGGAGCTATCCATATCAGAGCTTCCCAGCAATTATATCCCGCAGATGCACTAGGAAACTGATACTGTCCCTGGGGTGGTGGACCAGTGCCTAGGGTAGCTAGAGGCCTTAAGACTGTCATCTCTGGCCATAAGCAGCCTCATCTGAGGGTCCTTGTAGGATGTCACTTTTGAAGCAAGTTTAGATGGCATACCTTGTGGTCACTGCAGGTAAAAAGCAAGAGTGATGTTTAGCACACATTATCTTGACAAAATATGCTGAGCATGGCCAAGGATCAGTTCTATTCTGAAGATATTGACTTCAACAGCATCAGCAGAGAGCAACATAGCACATGGTGGATAAAACACCTGGTCAGGTAATTAGAGTTAATGTCTCAGGGTCTGGAAAACAAAGCACCCAGCCCAAAAGTAGGTCAGGAAAAGAAGTGAGTGTTGGTGAGAGGGAGTGGAGGAATTGGGCAGTATACCTCACTGGGCACAGCTTTAGTCTGCAGACTCTTGAATATCCAACTTTTCATGTATGGTGTACAATTCTCTTTGTGGTTGATATACCCTTTTAGTAGCATCCAAGCTGGCTACGGTAGGATTGCTCTATCAATCTGCAAATTAGAGTTTCTTAAATTTTGAAATATTTGCTGAGAAAAATTCAACTGAAATCAAATTAATTTATTATATCAACATTATATTAATGAATTAAAAGGAAGAGACATTTTAAAACTGAAGATCTAATTGGCTTTATTAAATGATTCATGAATGAGGCAGCATCCCATCTATCTAATAGATTGGTGCTCCTGCTTACTGCTGAGGAGGGAGCCTGATATGGGGCTTGGTCCCAGGATCCTGAGATTGTGACCTGAGCCCAAGGCAGACGCTTAATGACTGAACCACCCAGGCACCCCTCTTCAAATTCTTTTTTTTCTTATCTTTTTTTTTATTTTGTTATGTTAATCACCATACATTGCATCATTAGTTTTTGATGTAGTGTTCCATGATTCACGGTCTGCATATAACACCCAGTGCTCCACGCAGAACATGCCCTCTTTAATACCCGTCACCAGGCTAACCCATCCTCCCACCCCCTCCCCCCTAGAACTCTCAGTTTGTTTCTCAGAGTCCATGGTCTCTCATGGTTCATCTCCCCCTCCGATTCCCCCCATTCATTTTTCCTTTCCTGCTATCTTCTTCTTTTTTTTAAACATATAATGTATTATTTGTTTCAGAGTTACAGGTCTGTGAATCAACAGTCTTACACAATTCACAGTGCTCACCATAGCACATACCCTCCCCAATGTCTATTTCTTGATATCAGGATTAACTACATTCACATGAGTAGCTGATAAAAAAATTAAACATTTTTTACAACCTTTGAAAATTTAACAACAGTTAAAATTATATTATTAAAAACCATGTTTCAGGAGCACCACTCTATTAGATATATGGGATGCTGCCTCATTTATGAATCATTTAATAAAGCCAATTAGATCTTCAGTTTTAAAATGTCTCTTCCTTTTATTTCATTAATATAATGTTGATATAATAAATTAATTTGATTTCAGTTGAATTTTTCTCACCAAATATTTCAAAATTTAAGAAACCCTAATTTGTAGATTGATAGAGCAATCCTACTGTAGCCAGCTTGGATGCTACTAAAAGGGTATATCAACCACAAAGAGAATTGTACACCATACATGAAAAGTTGGATATTCAAGAGTCTGCAGACTAGAGCTGTGCCCAGTGAGGTATACTGCCCAATTCCTCCACTCCCTGCTCCTAGGGAAGCCTGCTTCTCCCTCTCCCACTCACCCTGCTTGTGATCCCTCTCTCACTGTGTCTCTCTCTGTCAAGTAAATAAATAAAATCTTAAAAAAAAAGAATTTGAAGAAATTAGAGCCTCTAAGGATGGTGAAGTAGGAGCACCATAAGCTCACCTCGCTTGATGATACACCAAGGTAACAGCCATTTCTGTGCAATTAACCCAGAAAATGACCTGAAAACAGGAAGAAAAGACTTTCCATGGTTAACTGTAAAGAGGAGGCCACATCAAAAGTAATAAGAGAGGCGGAGATGCAGTTGGTAACCAAACTTCTGCTGAGACTAACCACAAACTGAGACTAACCACAAACTCCACAAGCATGGAGAAGGAATAGGAACAGATCCCATACTACGCATCCCAGACACCAGGAAACTGCACTGGGAAGATGTGTTCCCATTACATTTAGCTTTGAAAACCAGTGGGAGTTGACTTCGTGAATTTATACCATCAGTGAGGTTTAACTCCACGTACTTTAAAAATCAGTGAGCTCCTCTCTGGAAGAGAGTTCCTGCCCTAAAAGAGACAACCTAACTAACAACCTCACTGATGTACAGCACAGAAGCAACAGTTTGAAAAGTTCCTGGAGTATACCGAAAGATTTATTTACTAATTTTAGAGTGTGTGTTGGAGAGGCAGGGAGACTTAGACTTCTTCAGGAACAAAAGAGCTGGTGGACACCACTTCTTCCCCCTGTCCACCAGCCTTGATACCCAGACACTTGCAGTAACTGGCTCCAACACTCTCCATGTAACTTGCTAACACACCCCACTCCACATTCTCCTTCAGATCTGCCCCATTCTACCCACCCCACTCTACAGGAGTCCCTCCAAAATGGCTCCTGACACATCTCATTCTGCAAGCAGCCTTGACAGTAACCAGTGCCACTCCAGAGTGACTCCTTCCCTGGGAAGAGGGGAAGATAACCAATAATCAACCACACATACCAGTTCCACTGCAGACCCAGCAGTGGGCTGGAGGCAGACAATAATCCTACTGCTGCTGGCTCTACCCACCAAAATCTCACAGGAGGCAGTAGAAGGAGAAAACCCTGCCATTCCATGAGATTGCATCCCCAGCAAAAAGTCTGAGGGCAGACATCTGTTCTGACCCAATTACAACCTCAAGGCAGTCCCAGACTGGCCTCTTTAGAGTACAGAGGCCAAACTCTGCCCACAACAGGCAAAGTAGGCCACTGCAGCCAACAAACTGCAAGTAAAAGCAGTGGCTCAGCCACTACATTAGGGCATACACAATCCACACAGGAGATACCTCTTTAGCACCAGGTTCTGGTGAACAGGGGACACAGCACTGCAGGGCACCAGAGGACCTCTTCTTCATAAAGGCACTACTTTCAAGATCAGGAGACACAGCTGACTTTCCAAAATACAGAGAAACAAACAGACAGTTAGACAAAATGATGAGAAAGAGAAATATGTTCCAAATGAAAGAATAAGATAAAATTACAGCAAAAGGGCTAAGTGAGACAGAGATAAGCAATGTGCCTGATTGAGAATTCAAAGTAATGGTCATAGAGATACTTACTGGATTTAAGAGGGGAGGATCTCAGTGAGACCTTCAACAAAAACAGAAAATACAAAAAAGAACCAATCAGAGATGAAGAACTCAAAAACTAAAATAAAAAATACAGTAGAGGGAATCAAAAGTAGATTAGAAGAAGCAGAAGAATGGAGCAGTGAGTCGGAAGACAGAAATGAAAAGCAACTAAGCTTAACAGTAAAATAAAAAATAATAATAATAAATGAGAATAAGTTAAGGGAACTCAGCCACTACATCAAGCATAATATCTGCATTTTAGGCTTCCCAGAAAAAGAGAGAGACAGGGGGGCAGAAAATTTACTGAAGAAATAATAGCTGAAAAACTTCTCTAAGCTAGGGAAGGAAACAGATATCCAGGTTCAGGAAGCAGAGAGAGCCCCAGCAAAGTCAAAAAGGAAGTCCATCAAGACCAGTAATAACTAAAAGAGCAAAAAGTAGTGAAAAAGAGAAAAATTTAAAAGCAGCAAGAGAAAAGAAAGCAATTACATACAAAGGAAACTCCATAAGGCTATCAGTGGATTTCTCAGCAGAAACTTTGCAGGCAGGAAGAGAGTGACATTATTTATACAAAGTGCTGAAAGGAAAAACCAAGAATACTTTATTCAGCAAGGATATCATTAGGAAGTGAAGGAAAGATAAAGTTTCCCAGACAAACAAAAGTAGCAGGAGTTTATTATCACTAAACCAGCCTTACAAGAAATGTTAAAGGGAATTCTTCGAATGGAAAGAAAAGGCCATAATCAGGAGTAAGAATAGGAAAGGAAAAAATTTCATAAGTAAATACAAACATAATAAAAGTAAATTAATTATTTATAAAATCAGTAGGGATGTGAAAAGAAAAAAAACAGTATGGAGGTTAAAGCACAAAAGCAGTAAAAGAGTAAATTCAATTATATCCATAAAAAAACAGTCAAGGGAGTCACAAAATAAAAGGATGTAAAGTGTGGCATAATATACATAAAACACGGTTTTGGTTTTTTTTTTAGTGCTATTAGAATAGGTTCAAACTTAAGCAATCATTAACTTACTATAGACTGCTATATGCAGAAGATGTTAAATATCAACTTAATTGTATGAATCAAAGCCTGTAATGGATATGCAAAAGATAAAGAGAAAGGGATACAAGCATATCACTAAAGAAACCATCAAACCACAAGGGAAAAGAGCAAGAAAAGAAAGGAACAGAAAAGAACTATAAAAGCAACTGTAAACATGTAACAAAATGGCAATAAATATATACTTATCAATAATTACTTTAAATATAAATGGACTAAATGGTGATTGAATGGATAAAAAAGCAAGACCCACCTATAGGCTGCTTATAAGAGACTCACTTCAGACCTAAAGGCACATGCAGATTGAAAGTGAAGAACACAACATAAATAAAGGGAACAGCCCAACAGGAAAACCTAACAAATGTAAATATTTATACTCCCAACATGGGAACATTCAAATACATAAAGAAACATATGAACAGACATAAAAGAAGAAATCGATAGTAATACAAAAATAGTAGGGGACTTTAATGCCCTACTTACATCAATGGCTGTATCAACCAGCAGAAAATCAATAAGGAAAGAGTGGCATGCAATGACACATTGGACAAGATGGATCTAACAGACATATTCAGAACATCCCATCCAAAAACAGGAATATACATTTTTTCCAAGTGCTCATGGACATTCTCCAGAGTAGATCACATATTATGCAACAAAAGAAGTCTCAACAAATTTCAAAAAGATTGAAATCACATCATGAATCTTTTATGACCACAATGGTATAAAACAAGAAATTAATGAAAAAAAATCTGGAAAGAACACAAATACATACTACTTAACAATTAATGTGTTAACCAAGAAATCAAAGAGGATATAAAAAATACATGAAGACAAATGAAAAGGAAAACACACTGGTCCAAAATCTTTGGGATGCAGCAGAAAGCTCTTCTATGCGGGAAGATTAGAGCAATACAGGCTTAGCTCAAGTAAAAAAAAATCTCAAATAAACAACCTAACCTTACACCTAAAGGAGCTAAAAAAAGAAGAACCAAAAAACCTCAAAGCCAGTATAATGAATGAAATAATGTAGATTAGAGCAGAAATAACGAAATAGGGACCAAACAAAAACAAAAACAAAAATAAAGAACAGATCAATGAAACAAGGAGTTAGTTCTTTGAGGAGATCAACAAAATTGGTAAACCTTTACCCAGATACTTCAGGAAAAAAAAAAAATAGAGGACTCAAATAAAGTCAGAAATGAGAAAGGAGAAATAACAACCCATACCACAGAAATACAAAGGATTATAAGAGATTATTAAAAATTATATGCCAGCAAATTGGACAACCTAGACAAAATGATTGAATTCCTAGAAACATATAACCTTCCAAAAGTGAATCAGGAAGAAATAGAAACTTTGAACAGACTGATTGCTAGTGATGACATTGAGTCAGTAATCAAAAAACTCCCAACAAAAGTCCAGGACCAGATGGCTTCCCACATGAAATATAACAAAAATTTAAAGAAGAGATATTATCTATTCTTCTCAAACTATTCCAAAAAATAGAAGAGGAAGGAAAAATTCTAAATTCATTCTATGAGACCAGCCTTACCCTGATATCAAAACCAGATAGAGACACAAAAAACACAACAAAAAAGAAAACTACAGGCCAACATCTCTGATGGACAGATGCAAAAATCCTCAACAAAATATTAGCAAACTGAATCCAACAATACATTAAAAAAAAAATCATTCACCATGATCAATTGGTATTTATCCCAGGAATGCAAGAGGGTTCAATATTCACAAATCAATCAACATGATACATCACATTAACAAGAAAAAGACTAAAAAACATACGATCATCTCAATAGATGAAGAAAAAAATATTTGATAAAGTACAACATACGTTCATACCAACAAGTAGGTTTAGAAAGAACATACCTCAACATAATAAAGGCCATATATGTAAAACCCTAACATCATACTCAATGCTAAAGAACTGAGAGCTTTTCCCCTAAGATCAGAAACAAGACAAGGATGTCCACTCTGACGGCTTTTATTTCAACATAGTCCCACAGAAGTCCAAGCCACAGCAATTAGACAATAAAAAGGAATAAATAACATCCAAATTGGTAAGGAAGAAGTAAAACTTTCACTATTCCGCAGATGACATCATCCTATATTTAGAAAATCCTAAAGACTCCACCACAATCTACTAGAACTGATAAATGAATTCAGTAAGGTCTCAGGATACAAAATCAATGTACAGAAATCTGTTGCATTTCTTTTTTTTTTTAAATGTTTTATTTATTTATTCATGAAAGTCAGAGAGAGAGAGAGAGAGAGGCAGAGGCAGAGGGAGAAGCAGGCTCCCCACCTAGCAGGGAGTCTGATGCGGGACTCGATCCCAGGACCCTGGGATCATGACCTGAGCCGAAGGCAGACGCTTCATCATCTGAGCCACCCAGGTGCCCAATCTGTTGCATTTCTATCCACTAATAATGAAGAAAGAGAAAGAAAAATTAGTAAAACAATTTACTAAACCATTTACCACTGTATCAAAAATAATAAAATACCTAGGAGTAAACCCAGCAAAAAGATGAAAGAACCGCCCTTCCAAAACTATAAAACACTGATGAAGAAACTGAAGATTAAACAAACAAATGGGAAGATACTACAAGCTTATGGATTGGGAGAACTGATATTGTAAAATGTCAATAATACCCAAAGAATCTATAGATTTAATGCAATCCCTATCAAAATTCCAACAGCATTTTCACAGAACTAGAAAAAATAATCTTAAAATTTGCATAGAACCACAAAAGACCCCAAATTGCAAAGACAATCTTGACAGAGAGAAAGAAAACTGGAGGTATTGTAATCCCAGATTTTAAGATACACTATAAAGATGTAGTAATCAAAATTGTGTGGTACTGACACAAAAATAGACACATAGCTCAAGAGAACATAATAAGAGAGTTCAGAAATAAACCCAAACTTTTATGGTTAATTAATCTATGACAAAGGAGTCAAGGATATACGATTGGAAAAACACAGTCTCTTCAACAAATGGTCTTAAGGAAAACTGGACATGCAAAAGAATGAAACTGGACCACTTTTACACCATACACAAAAATAAACTCAAAATGGATTAAAGACCCATCTATATTTGAGACCTAAAACCATAAAATTTCTAGAAGATAAAAGGCACTAATTCCTTTGACATCAGCTGTAGAAACATTTTTCCAGATATGACTCCTCAGGCAAAGGAATCAGAAGCAAAATTAAACTATTGGGTTTGCAACAGCATGGATAGAACCAGAGGGTATTATGCTAAATGAAATAAGTCAATCAGAGAAAGACAATTATCATATGATCTCACTGATATGTGGAATTTAAGAAACAAGGCAGAGGATCATAAGGGAAGAGGGGAAAAAAATGAAACAAGACAAAACCAGAGAGGGAGACAAATCATAACAGACTCTTATAGGAAACAAACCGAGGGTTGCTGGAGGGGTAGGGGGTGGGAAGATGGGGTAATGGGGTGATGGACACTGGGGAGGGTATGTGTTGTAATGAGCACTGGGTATTATATAGGATGAAGAATCACAGACCTGTACCCCTGAAACAAATAATACATTATATGTTAATTAATTGAATTTAAATTAAAAATTAAATTAAAAAAAATATTTTCTTGGTGAAGGAAAACATCAACAAAACCAAAAGGCAACCTACTGAATGGGAAAAGGTATTTGTAAATGATATATCAAATAAAGGGTTACTATAAAAAGTATATAAAGAACTTATACAACTTAATAGCCAGAAAACATATAATCAAATTAAAGAATGGGTGGAGCATTTGAATAGACACTTTTTCAGAGAAAACATACAAATAGACACATGAAAAGATGCTCAACATCATTCATCATCAGGGAAATGAAATTCAAAGCAACAATGAGATAATACCTCACACTTGTCAGAATGGCTAAAATAATTAAAAAAAAACAGAAGAAATAACAAGTTTTGGTGAAGATATGGAGAAAAAAGAACCCTTATATGCTGTCGGTGGGAATGCAAACTGGTGTATCTACTGTGGAAAACGGTAATGGAGGCTCCTCAAAAAAATTAAAAATACAGTTACTATATGTTCCAGTAATTCTACTACTGGGTATTTACACAAAGAAAAATCTGAAATTTACTCTAAAATATCCACATATGCATATCTAGGTTAATTGCCAACTTTGGATATGGGCAATTATCATTTGAAGGTCTCTATTAATAAGCGTACATTACATAAATGGCTATGACCAACGATTACCTAAATTTGCCCCGGAGGGGGGTTGTTTTGTTATGTTTTTTAATTTGATGGTAGGGATGACAGAAATAATTTCCCTGAAGAAATGGATAATGTTCAAAAAATGTGTTTGGCAAAAAAGATTATATAGGCATTATCATCTTTGCATGAATAAAGTATAAAACTTGACAAACTCAGCAGCCAAGTGCTTAATGAAGAACTCTGTCACTTGACCCAATTAAAATGTAAGAGTAAACACTCGACTCTAGGTGCTTCTCAAAATGCCTAATAATGGAGGAGGTGGGGATGGGAGGCCGTCTGCTAGCTTTATACTGACAATTTGTATGGCTTTTTTTTTTTTTGCCTTCTTGATATTAAATATTTTTATCTGTAGACAAACTTTTAGTGTAATATACCACTTGCTAGAGTGGTACTAGGAGATGAAGAAAACATCAGTATTTATTCAAATAATCTGAAAATTGTTTATTTTATTCAAATAATGCAATAGTAGTTCATTTACTTTTGATCATTTTGTAAAACTGATATTTACTTCTGCTTTCTATTAACTGAAAAGAAAATTAGTTCTCAGTACTAGCTCCATACCAAACACACATAACAGTCCTTTAAGGATAATTAGAGCCATGAGTAGGAGGTCCCTTTATCATAATGGATGCCTCAACATTCTTATTATCTGGCCAGTTGTTACAGTCTTAGGTAGAGAATACAATTCTCAGAACAAAATTCCTAATTTAAAATTCTAATTTTTATTCATTTGGGAATTAATTCATTAAATCATTTAATATTCTTGCCTGCTACTGTTTGCCAATGACTGAAGATATGAAAGCAGAAAAGAAATAGTCTCTTTTTCTGAAAGAGCTTACAAGCTGTGGAAAGAAACAAACAAGGAATTATTACACAGTGTATAATGACATGAATACATAGACTGAAACCCTGAGATTCAGAAAGCATAATTCTTCCAAGAATTACAAGGTATTCAGTGGATCTGGAGCATAAGCGGGGTGGAAAAGCATAGAAATGTGAGATAAGGGTGGCTGATACCTAGAGGTCAGCCCTAGTTTGGATTTTTCCTGAGGGCAATGGTGTGAAATTGAAAAGTTTTTAAATGTGAAATGGCATTCTCTCACAGAGCCCTCAGCCCAACAGCTCCTTTTCATAGCTCAGTAGACAGTGAATGCCTGAGGCATATTCCAGAGTGAGACTATTGTGTCCTTTACAGAAGTCATTGTCACTGTCACCCTGGGGACTGTATCCTCCCTGAGTCTCAGGAAAGCCAGAAGCACTGCCTTTATTCTCAGTGAAAAGTCATCCATAACAAGGTATCCTCCCCGGAACCTCTAAGTATATAGTTTTTTTGATTGTTTGCTATCTTTTCTTTTGACAATAAGACCCCAAAAGCCTTTTGCTCAGTGGAATGCACCTCATCACATCATAAATATCTGGAGTGGCTATGGGCAGATGAAAAGTGCAAGGGAGTCCTGTTCAAATTTTCAACCTTCCATGTTTTCTGAAGAAAAATGGAGGTGCTGATGGAGAGGGTGATCCCAACCAGAATAGAGTTCACACTATAGGACCTTCTAACCCAAGGTTAGAAAGGAAACCTAGATCCACAGTTAATGTGAATATTGAAAAGCTGCCTCAGAATAGAATCAGAATGTAGTGTTGGGGACAATGTTTGAGTTCATTATATATACTAAGCACTGCTTTCCTTTTGGGCAAAAGTGCACCAAGGAAAATTTGTTCTTAATCAGAAAACCCTATTTTAGATATCTAAAATTTCAAATATATATATATATATATATATATATTTTAAAGATTTTATTTATTTGACAGAGAGAGACACAGTGAGAGAGGGAACACAAGCAGGGGAAGTGGGGGAGGGAGAAGCAGGCTTCCTGCTGATCAGGGAGCCCGATGCGGGGCTTGATCCCAGGACCCTGGGATCATGACCTGAGCCGAAGGCAGACGCTTAATGACCGAGCCACCCAGGCGCCCCTAAAATTTCAAAATATTTTGATGAAGTTTTATACGTATTACCTGAAAAGATCTTTTTCTCATTTTTTTCCCAAGATTTTTTATTCATTTGTCAGAAAGAGAGAGAGAGAGCACAAGCAGAGGGAGCAGCAGACAAACGGAGAAGCAGTTTCCCTGCTGAGCAAGGAGCCGGATGTGGGATTCAATCCTACGACCCTGGGATCACAACCTGAGCTGAAGGCAGATGCTTAACCAACTAAGCAACCCAGGCATCCCAAGAAAAGATACTCCTTTTTATATCCAAAACCTGAAAGATGTTCCATGCCATATGTATGTGCATCACAGCATGTATTACATTATTTGTTGTTTCCTGTTTTTCTTTTTTCATAAAATAGCTTCAATTTTCATTTTGGTGCTAGTGAGTTGATGAGGAGTCATTTAATTTACAGATAAATAGGTCTTATTTTATAATTTACTTCTCTTGCCAAAATAAGGTGCTTTTGTTCTTCTCTGTCTAAAAATTTTTCTCAATTGTTTAGAATGATGCACTCTTAAAAAACAAGCTATAAAATATTAAAGTATATTTTTTAGGAAGGCGATTTTTAAACATAATGATTGACAAAAGGATGTAAAAATTATAAAAATGTACATAAATTCAGCAGCTCTTAGGATGTCGAGTTTTTCACTGTTAGTTTGATATTTCTTTTATAGAGAAATAGATTCCTAAATTCTCACCAAGAATGGAAATACCTTGTTAATTTTTTCCCTTCTTTCTTATGAATTTCCTCTTTTGTTCTGTAGCTTGCTGTTGTAAGAATAATAAAAGATAAGGCCCAAAAAATCAAGTGTTATTTTAGTGTGGCACTTTCATGCCCATTGCTATAATCAAGATGTTTTTACTTCATTTCTCAAAAAAGAGATAAATGTTTTCCTGACTGGAACTTTTCTTTTTCAACAAGAACTTACTCTATCATATACATTTTACCTCGAAAGACAGTGCACTGGCATTCCCTCAGTAAAGAGGAGAGTACCAGGAAGCTCAAAATACATCCATCATTCTTAGAATGAGAAGAGAAAAAAAAAAAACCCAAACTACATCCTCTTTTATTTCTGAGAATGCAGAAAAGTAAAGGAAAAATATTAAACCATAAAAGCCACGACCAAAAAATCCAATATTTAGCAAAGTTGATTTTTCCAGGATAATATTTATCATTGTTGACCTTAACATTTTTTAAAACGTTTTAAAACATTTTAAAACGCTTTAAAAATCCATAAGGCTAAAAATCCATAAAGGCTTATTCTTTCCGGGTACCGGGGCAGCTCAGTTGGTTAAGCATCTGACTTCAGCTTAGGTCATGATCTCAGGGTCCTGGGATCGACGTCGGCAAGGAGACCCCTCCCCGGCCACCTCGGGCTCCCAGCTCAGCACAGGGTGTGCTTCTCTCTCTCTCCCTGTCCTCCCTCTGCTCATGCTCTTTCTCTCTCTCTCTCAAATAAATAAAATCTTAAAAAAAAAAATTATTCTTTTTTAATCCCTAACAACAGATAGTTGTTTTTTTTTTTTTACATTATTTCCTGTAGGAATGTGTATGGATAGATAAATTGACATAATATTACATATTTACACACACACACATTAAAACAAAACAAAACCTTTTAATAGATTTAGTATTTTCCCAAATAATCTTTAAATAAAAATGTCCACATGTTGGGAGACGATTCTCCATGGACTTTCTTCATAAATAAAATCACCATTTCCAGATATCATTTCAAGGATGTTTGTATAGAGAACAGCCCTGGAAGGCAGCTACGCTCACCACTATACCACCAACAGAGAACAGCCTTGGAAGGCAGCTACGCTCACCACTATACCACCAACAGCCAGAGAACAGCCTTTGAAAATAGATATCCTGTCTCTCTTCAGGGTAAAGAATAGATACATTTCCTTAACAAAATAATAAATTGCCTCTTTGCAGGGTAATGTTGGGGCAGGTTTGCTAGCAGCCTGCTTAGAAACTAGAGCGTTTCCCAGGCTTATTATGGTTCCTTGGCTCTGATACAAACCGGTGGTGTACTTGCAGCATCCACCTGGGCCCCTCCACATCCCTTCTATGGGACTTGGGGAGTAAAGGGAACTGATGCAGACATACAGGTCATCCTGTCTCTTGTACCATAAGTAATTTGGGAATTTGACTTGAACCTAGAAATCTCGCTTCTTCTGCCGCCATCCGTAAAACAGTGGTAGGCAAATTTGTCCAGTTACAGATAGGCTGAAATCTCAAAATTTTTATAGTTCTTAACACCTTACTACATACGAAACTATACAAGCAAGTAATATAAAATGACATCTATCTTACATATCTTTCTATTGTTGATATATGATTACTTGAGTAAGGTGCACAGTTCTTAAATGTACTAATTTGTGAGCTTTCACCAACATATACCTACCATATTCCCCACAAAATACAGACAAGTTCTATCACTTTGCCAATTTCTCTTGTATCTTTTTCAACCAGCCTCTACTGTGAACATTATCAATAACTGTTCTTGTTTCCTTCCTCATAAATTAGTTTTGCCTGTTCTTTTTTTTTTTTTTAAGATTTATTTATTTGAGAGAGAGAGAATGCAAGCAGAAGCAGGAGGGCGGGGGAGAGAGAAAATCTCAAGCTGACTCCACTGAGCATGGAGCCCCACATGGGGCTTGATCTCAGGACCCGGAAATCGTGACCTGAGCTGAAATCAAGAGTTAACCGACTGGGGCACCCAGGAGCCCCTAGTTTTTCCTGTTCTTGAAGTTCATTTGTATTAAAACATTTTGTGTGGGCTTTTCGTAGTCTACTGCTTCTTCTCAAAATAATGTTCCCAAAAGTCATCCATATTGTTGTATAAATTATATTTTGCTATTAATTGCTGAGTAGAATTTCATTGAATTTATTTGTACAATTTGTTACCCATTCTTCTGTTGATAAATACCTGTATTTTTTCCAGTTTTTAGTTTTTATGAATAAAACTGCATCAAATATTCATGTATAAGTCTCTTTATGAACATATGTTGGGTAAATATCTAAAAGTGTAATGAATAGATCACACGGAGTATTATAAAATAAGCATATGGCATACATTTAGATTTTAAAGAAACTGTCAACTAGATTGCCAAAGTGGCTCTACCATTTTATACTCCTCCCAGCAAAGTATGAGAGTTTTAGTTACTCTTCATCATCTCCAACATTTTGGCTTTTTAATTATAGCCATCCGAGTGGGTGTGAAGTGGTATCTCACTGTGGTTTTATTTTACACTTCCGTGGTGAGAAACAATGTTGAGTAACTTTTCATGTGCCTACTGGTTATTGCTATATACTCTTTTACGATGTGTCTGGCTGTATTTTGCATATTAAAAAAATTGTGCTATTTATCTTATTATTGATTTGTAGAGATCTTTTATATATCATTTTTCAGATACACACACATATACATATATGTTATATATATATATACACGTGTTAAATACTTCCATATATATATATGTATATACACATGTGTTAAATACTTCCGATCTACAACTTTCATTCTTATGTCCTTAATGGTAAATTCTGATAAATAGGTTTTATTTTTTATGAAGTTCTATTTATCTTTTAAAAAAATTTTTCATAAGGGCACTATGGATAAGTGTTTAATCCATTCAAAACTAATTTTTTTTAATGGTTTGATATATGAGTCAAAGTACATTTTTTCTTTACATACACTGTTTTTCTTAAAAGATATCCAGCTGTTCTAATACATTTGTTGAAGACTTGCCATTCTCCATTGAATTGCATTGGTGCAATTCAACTGTCTATGTTTGTGTGTATCTTAACATATTACATGCTTATAATAGCTCAAAGTTGAACTCAGTAGTATTTTCCAGATCTGTTGACATTTATTTGGTCTTCATAATTCTGATTAAGAATTTAGTTAAAATTTTATCTGCACCTGAATATAGTATCTATATGTCAACCCAAAAGCTATTTCTGTATGAAACAAGTGAGTTTTCCAAATACAAATTTCAGTTTGGTGTAAAATGTCATGTTTGGATTAGTATCTTGATTGCCTCAAAATATAAAGAATATTTTATAAAAGCTGCATATAGATAGCTTTAAACAGATGTTTATGGACTATTTTTTAGACCATATAAGAAATTAACACTAAGGCTCATGCCTATTGGCTAATTCTCATAGCTCTTATTTTGAATCAAATTTGCACAGGTTCACAGGGCTCTTCAATATAAAACATTTTTATACTTGTGTTATAGAAGAAAACCATTGAAAATGTGAAGTAATAAGATATTCTATCTCTGTACAAATAATATTTGCCAAAAGAAACACAATTTGTAATTCTTCAAAGAACTATGGAGAGCTTTTAAGACTCATTTTAGTACTGCATAGTAATTACTTCCTGAATTAAACCTTTTAGGGTAATGGATTTTTAAAATTCTCTTTTCTCAAACCATTCAATCCAAAACTTCCTGAAATTTTTTTGCAAAATCCTAAAAATATTACTAACGTTAACGTGTTCATGAATAGTTTCATATGTAAAGTCCCTATAAATGATGGTATTAGATGTTATACATCTCTAATAGATAAATTTCCACTACGTTTTAGTAATCTACACAACACCATAGGAGATGATAATAGACATGGAAGCCAAACTTAATGTTAATGAACTTTCTATGTTTATTAGACACTTTGGGTAGAGTTTTTGCATGGTGTGCAAGGGAGTGGAAGTACAACTGTAATTGGCCTTAATTGGAGATGCATAATTAATTCTCTTCATACTGTGCTAAAAATTCCTGTGTCTGTTGTTTCAATTGGCCTCTAAATATGAAGATAAAAAATTTGTGGTACAGTAATAATATGTATTGAAATAAAGTTTGCAATGTAAAATATTTCTTATAAAATAATCATGACCTTTTTATATTGATATGTGAATTACTTTTCTTCATATAAGACTAACAAATTAATATTAAAGGTATGTATTGGAAGGATGATTATATGAATTCTCCCTATACAAAACAGCAGTTTTAAAAGGCACTTATAACAGTATAGTATAGTGGAACTTGTAAATAAAGTAAATTAAGGATTCAGATTAAACTTTTTAAAAAAGTACTAAAATAAACCTGTATTAGGGAGAATTTTGAAGTAATATAAATTACTTCAGGATTGATTGCCAGTCTTAAATAAATTCATAAAATAATAATTTGAATACTCTATTTTATTATTCCCCACAAACACTAAATCATGAAAATTTATATTACTTTAATAATGATATGAGAGAATTTAGAAATGCAAAAAAGAAAACATGATTATAGAAAAGAAACAAAAAAACAAAACATGATGTTCCAACTATGAAACCACTTTAATTTTATTTCAAATCCATTTAAATGCATTTTTAAATCAATAGGAACTGACTATAATCAGATCACATTATGCTGTAATTGACTCATTGAGTTTAATGTGACAAGAGGTTGTTAAGAGGCATGTCTTATATACTATTAATTTGAGAGATCAATTTCTGGATGATCTTATTGATGCCTACAGATAAGCTGATGATGCAATGAAGAATTGGGGGTACTGCTCTTTTTTCCCTTTGACACTAGTTGTAATTAATATCTTTGTCTTTACCTTAAAACAATTATATATATCTTTATCTTTAAAATAACCAAAATCACCTGTACTCTGCCATTAGTTGTCCTTGACGTTTAAAAATAATTGAATTACTGAAGGCAAAAATGCAGTTTCTTCTTGTGCAGTGTGTTTCTATCAATACTACCTATGTCCTTTGTTTTATCACTTAACACATGATGCAATTTGCCAGTGCAGTAATGTAAAAGGTTGAAAAATTACCAAATATGTTTTATCAATAGAGAGGAACATTTTCATTGATTCATTCAAAGATGTTTTAATGTTTTAACTATTCTCACTTTTCACATATAGAAGAATGGTTATTATTATTTTTTTTTGCCCAAATTTCCTGGATAATTGCTTTAACACTGTTTAACCCAACAAAAGGAAATATTGATATAAAGTTTAGAGAAAATATGTCCATCAATCTTCTTGTTCTTTCTTTTTATTCTTATTTTTCTATGTGAAAATGGTTCACCCATATGGCTTATGATGAAATACAATTAGAGATTAAATTCATTGAGATACAAAGCGTACCTACATCACTCCACAGATGATATGAAATAGTTTCAGTATTAAAAAATGAGAAAACCCTCATTTTTAATATTGGAAAGAAGTGGGCTAAAAATCTATGGGGGTGAAATTTTGTTCAATATAAGGGAGAATGGCAGTTTTATTCACCACTATACAAGGAGTGCATTACAGTGCTGCCTCTTACAAGGTGCTCAGTAAATATTTGTTGAATGAATGGATGGATGAGTAATGGTTAACAGCTAAATCAAGTCAGTCAGCTTTAGAACTAAATGTTTCAGTGAATACCAGTTTATTTGAATATATTTATGAAACACTCAGTTTCTTGCTAACAGTTTCTTTGTTGTTGTTAAAAATCAATGCAATCATTTTCTAAACGTTTTAAGGAAATTCAATGCAGATTGAGTAGAAAGTGCTGAGCAAATGTTGCCTTTCCTACTTTCACAAAATATTTCAGAGCAATCTGGTTTTAAATCATGTTCAGCTACAATAATAAATAATATTTACTCTTCTTGGCTAGGAAAAAACAATTGAACTCTTGAGCTAATGGATGAAATGGAGGTTCATACAAAATCACAAGAAACTTTTTTTAGTAGTGATTTCAACTAGTCTGCACAGCAGCCTGTAGTAGATACTCACATTTTGACCAATACAGACACACAAATATAAAGATCAGTTTGCCCTGAGTACATGAAAAAAAGTTAAAACTACAGTAGATATTATAGGTAAAATTAGGACATTTATATGTGATCAGGTCTGATTCTTTTCTATAGATTGTTTAATCCTATTTTACTAACCTTCATGCCCAAGATCTTTCTTGATCTATCATAATTCTCAGATCATTCTGTAAGTGCTTTTTACACTCTTTTTTTTTTGTTTTTTTTAAAGATTTTACTTATTAATTTGACACAGAGAGAGAGAGAGACAGCAAGAGAAGGAACACAAGCAGGGGGAGTGGGAGAGGGAGAAGCAGGCTTCACGCTGAGCAGGGAGCCCGATGAGGGGCTCAATCCCAGGACCCTGGGATCATGACCTGAGCTGAAGGCAGATGCTTAATGACTGAGCCACCCAGGTGCCCCTACATTAACAGTCTTAAAATGAACTTTCCTCTAATATATTTCTTAATTGATGTGAATTATTAAATATCTATCTACTACCACATAGATATGCAAATAAAAACACAGAATCCAACAATTGTGGAATCACTAAGTAGTCATTTAGCTATAAGAAATACTGAAAATATTGGAAGTTTTATCATCAGAGAATAAAATAAAATCTTTTTTAAGTTCAGGCATTAAGTCAAAAATCCTCTATTGTGTTGATGGCTTAATTCAGTTTCCTCCTTCTCTCTCTCTCTCTCTCTCTCTATATATATATAGTTTTCTTGGATGATTAACACTTTATGTCTTTCTAACCTAAGTAAATATCCCCAAATATTCAAGTGTCCAATAATGAGATCAAATAATGCATGCATATGTCGTTTCACAGTTCTTTTCCTGGGTACAATATTTGTGCTGTGCTACTCTCCTATGATACTTATTTTCATTATTTCTTTAGTTACTATTCCAGACTGAATTAAGCCACAGTTTGAGCTTTCAGTTTATGAGATGATGATGACACTATTCTGCATATAATGGTCCCTTGTCTCTTTTTTTCAGTTGTCTATTACAGATAGGGTATGAATAACAAGATCATAAACATTCCTAATTAAGCCATAAGACATGACAGGTTGTGAATTGTGTTGTAATATTTCACACCTAGTGTGTTGCTAAGCATGATGGCTCTGAGCCATCAATGCACCTAAGCGTGAATTAACACTGTGCAATTCCTGCCCCAGAGTATCTGACTTTGATTATTAAATAGTGAATTTGTTTATTAATTAAAGAAATAACTTTGTTTTGTGTTTTGTCCTAATTTAATTTTATGCATGCAGGTTAGACAATATCAATTTGGAAAAAAGATTTTTCAAATAATTTAAGATAAACTATGGAATATAATATTCTGAAACCAAAGAGAAACACTATTGAAGTCTCTTGAATGCACTATAGCAAGCTTCTCACTTGTTATTTCAATGTATTTACTTTTGACAATGATTGATACAATTTTGTGAAAATGGTTTTAAAGCCTCGGACAGTTAATAACTCTTACCTGATGCCCATTATAATGAAATACAGGTTGAAGGGTTCTGTCTCACTCATCTATTACCTTAATGCTATGAATGTATGACAAGTAAAAAAAGGGAGGGTCATGGTTAAAAGGAAACACCATAGAGGCAGGTGACTTCTCAAATATAACATAGCTGACATTTAAAAAATAATGCAGCAGTATAATTTGTGCTACTCAGATAGTACCCCTTATTATGTATGTACTTTGAAATAAAAATCACTGAAGATAAAATTATAGCTATAACATGGAGCTAAACACCTTATTTTTTAAGTTACTAGGTATTATATAAATATATAACATATAAAAATTGATAAAGTGGTAATCACGAAAACATCAGTCCACTTAAATAAAGCTATTCAAATGGAAGTATATTATTTTGATAAAACAAATGTTTATTTGAACACTATTTAATATCTTGCTTTTCTTAATAGTCCCATGTTCACAATAGAATCATAAAAGGTATACCATAAACTGTCTTAGATTCCAAAGAATGTGATATTAAAAATATACCATTATTTTTAACAACATAGGTTTTGGTGTTAGATAAAACTCAGTTTTCTTTCATGTTACCAATCAGAATCCTTTACTTTAGCATAAAGAACTCCCTTTAGCATTTCTTGTAAGGCAGATCTAGGGGTGATGAACTCCCCTCAGCTTTTGTTTGGGGAAGTTTTTATCTGTCCGATATTTCTGAAGGACAGCTTTACTGGGTAAAGTGTTCTTGTTTGACAGTTTTTTCTTTCAGTGCTGTGAATATATCAGCCCACTCTTTCCTGACCTGCAAGGTTGCTACTGAGAAATCTGCTGACAGCCTTCATGGGTTTCCTTGTATGAGTTTCTTTCCTCTTTTTGTTTTCAAAATCCTTTGTCTTTGATTTTTTGTGCTTTGGTGTGGTCATTTTGGGGTTGAATTTGCATGGAGACCTATAAACTCCATGTACCTGCCTGTCAACATCTCTCTCTGGCTTTAGGTAGTTTTCAGCCATTATTTCTTTAAATAGGCTTTCTGCCTCTTTTTCTCCTTTTGGCATTCTCATAATGCAAAAATTGTTTGGCTGATGATATCCTATAAGCCACATAGGCTTTACCTATGGGATTACCTAGAGACAATTATTGTGTTCATTCGGTGGTGTCCTGTCTCCCTGATTATTTGTGTTTCCTACAGTCTTGTGTAAGATGGCTCCACATTTGATGGAGCAGTTACCACTTCTAGACTTTGCATACTGGTTTTGGTGGGGAAAGATCTTCACCCATGGTGAGATGAGAGTGCCAGCAGAGTGGGGGTGGCAATTCCAGCTGCAGCAAAGGCCCAGGGGTGCAGTCGTCATGCAGCTCCTTTAGCTAAAGTCAGCAGTAGCGAAGAGTGCAGGGATTCTCAGTGGCCAAGGCTGTGGGTATCAGTAGTGGTGGCAAAGGCTTTTAGAGTCTTCTCTGTCAAGGGCTGGTGGGGACCTCTTGATCTCTTCTTTTCCCACAGGGATGTAGTGGCTGAGAGAGCCCCCATGGCAGCAGGTCTGGCTTGCGGGCACACTAGCAGTAGTAGGAGCACTGGGTCTGATTCATGGTGCCTGTGGGGCAGCCGCAGTCCTGGCAACTGGTGCACAGGTGCTCACAGAAAGAAAGAAGCTCCAGGGTCCAGGACACTGGCTTGCCCCCCATATAGTGGCTGAGGTGCCTGAGCAGCTGTAGAGCAGAGTGATAGAACCATTGTTCTCAGTGTGGGGTATGTGCATGGTTGGGAGAGAGACTGGCTGCTGTGATCCCGGATAGTGCAACAGTACTCCTTCTGAGGGGTGCACAGCAGCTCTCCCTCTTCATGTGTCTGTAGCAGCAACAGTTGTTGGTTACCTCAGTGGCAAAAACAAACGGTGTCCTCTGTGGAGCAGGCTGCAGGAGTCCACAATAAACACTATGGGTCCTCCACTATGAAAGCTGTGGGGTCTGTGGCTTATTTTCGTCCACAGATTGAGACAGAATATATTGCATATATATTAGGAAACCTTACAACACACAAGTGAGAGTATATGTATTAGAGCAATGACTCGAGGAATAGAAATAGAAAGGATAATTTTATTTGAGTAGAATCACTAGAATTAGTCATTTATAAATGTATCAAATATTAAAAAAATAAACTAAATTTTGAGAATGGTTTTTTTCCTTAGGTTATTGTGGGGCCATAACCAAAAATAATTGTCAGAAGGTAGACCTAATTTGTAGAGGTGTGTGAATCATTTTATTATTTCGATTTTGACCTGACAGAACTCAGGTGAAGCTATCGAGCATTCAGGTAGAAAATTAAATATTTGTAATTGTTATTTTTTCCATCTTATAGAATAGAATGCTGAGTAGGAAGAGCCTATATTATATGCCTGAGGTCACATGACCAGTGAGTCATGTATGAAACCAGTTGGTAATCCAGAACCCCTGCTCTTATCCCCTACCATATCCTAACTCTAAACTTAAATTTCCCCTATAAAGTCCTTGAATATGCCCCAACAGAAAAATCAGCAAGAGGGGTAACTTTTATTCTGTTGTCTAAGACACAAAGCTAAAGATCATCCTTGATTTTAGCTTGAGAGTATCCAAAATAAAGGCATTTTAACTCTTTAGTAATTCTAATATTATTTCTACCCTTTATACTTCTAGTTATAATAAGACAAGGTAATACATTAGTCTTTCTCAACTGGACAATTGCAATAACAGCCTAGTCACTCACCAGCCACCTGGTTGGGTCTCCTATTGCAGTGTTACTCAAAAGTATGGGCCATGGACTAATGCCAGTCCAGAAATTGTTTGTTATGTGTCTACATTAAATAATTATTTAAATTGAAGATATAAAATTTGAAATTTTTTAGCAACTTGATAGAGTGATCCTATGTCCATTGACTCTAATAATAAAAATTTAGGGCTTATAGTTTATGTATCACTTCAGTTTCACTTTTCCAGCAACTTCACTTCTATTGTATTTTATACAAGTACTGGTCCATGGCAAACTGGGGGAAAAGCACTGATTCTTCATTACCAATAGTTTCAGAAGCACTGACCTTGTACTCAGTGATTCTTGTACTCTTATCTGAGACTCAGTTATTTATAAAAGGAAGTCCAGTAATTCATCATGTCCATGCTCTTGTCTGTCTCTCTCTATCTTTATATTATGACATTTTGATATTATGACATTTTATATTATGACATCTTTAGGAATTAGAGTAACATAACTCATAACTCTAACACCAAACCACTTCGAATTTTCGCCACAAACCTATACGTTTATGTTATTTATGCTAGCTCTGTTATTTGAATGTCCTTTCTCCAAAATGCCTATCCCAACACTAATGCAGTTGGTTTACTTTCTCCAACTCAAGTATGTGGGCAGTGATGCTTGTTCTTATAATCCTATCATGACTCTACTGAGTATTAATTGTGATTCCTATTTCTTCCCAAATACCTTTGCTTAATTTTAAAATTGACTTAATTCAATATGTTGTTATATTTGCTCTTTTGTCCCAAATAAAACATTTATTTTCCAAATAAGACACGAAGGAACAGACTGCATCTTATTGATGTTAATGTGTCCAGTGCCTAATGTAATTATTTAGAATACAAGGTTTGAAAGTAAAAACAACATAATAGGAGGAGAATGAGATGGGAACGAACATTATTAGAAGTTTAGCTGTAAAACGGGGGTTTTAGAATACGTGGGTATTTTTAATTTTTTGAGGAGGGCACATACGGCATGGAGCACTGGGTGTTATACGAAAACAATGATGCATGGATCACTACATCAAAAACTAGTGATGTATTATGTGGTGACTAACATAACATAATAAAAGAAAAGAAAAGAAAAGAAAATGGCATGTGAAGCCAGAAAAAAAAAAATACGTGGGTATTCAAGTTAATATTGTTGCACAATAAACCACTTCAGATTTAATGGGTTAAACTTAAATCATTATTTTTAGATTTTGTAGATCAGAAATATGGGCAGGGTTTGACATGAAAACAATTTATTTAAGATAAATATGAAAGATTTTGCTTCTCATTTCATTATCTGTTACTCATTGGTATTCCATTGGTGGTTGGGTTCATTTGAATGGTGTAACATGGGTTTGCTCATCTGTTTCGTGCATAAAGAGATGGCTAAAAGGCTGAAAATATTATACCTGGAAATATTAAACCCAGTGGTAGTTTCAGGATAGTTGAACTTCTTACATGTCAACTAGCTTTGCTCAGAGTGATGTTCCAAAAGAACAAAGTTAAAGCTGATAGCCTCTTTTGACCTAGCCTTGGAAGATATAGAGCTTTCTTCCCACATACTCTGTTGGTCAAAGCAGTTACAAGCCTGTTTAGATTGGGAAATTAAATTCCACCTCCCGATGGTGAAGTGACAGGTTCATACTGAAAAAAGAACAGTGGGATGGGAGATGCTGGTATTTCTTGAAAATATAATCAGTGAACCTGGGAATAGCTGAGATTGCCAAAGTAAACTAGGAAAAACAGAAGGCTGATGTCTTAATTTTGAAAATGCGTTCATTTATCAAATAGCAAGAAAAGGGGAACCCATGAATCAGACATAAGAAAAGTGAGTAAGTTAAGAAGAAAACTAGAAAATTCAATGAAATGGAAAATGAGAGAGGCCACGAAAAGTAAACAATTATGCAGAGGTACCTAGGAGGAGAAAACATCATGATTATTTAATTAAGGGGATCAGACATCTGATAATAGTCTCATGGTAGGTATGGTAATAGATTCTTGAAAGAGAGAAAATCTCAATTTTACTGACAACATTAAGAATCCCTACCCAAATGCCAGATTCTAATCTCAATTACTCCTCTTACTAGCTGTATGATACTGGACAAAATACTTTAATGTCTGTGCAATGTGTTCTCATCTCACTGGCTTGTTATAAAGATTAACATATGTCATACATGCTTAGAACAATGCCTGGAAAATCTTGTCCTTGTTAAATTAACACATTTTAAAAGATTTTTAGTTCAGGCAAGTGGATTCACTACTTGGACCCACATTGTCAGAGTAGGCGTTAACGACGCAAGATTTTTATTTATTTTATTTTATTATTATTATTTTTAAAAGATTTTATTTATTTGACAGAGAGAGACATAGCGAGAGAGGGAACACAAGCAAGGGGAGTAGGAAAGGGAGAAGCAGGCTTCCCCGCGGAGTAGGGAGCCCGATGTGAGGCTCGATCCCAGGAGCCTGGGATCACGACCCAAGCTGAGGGCAGACGCTTAACAACTGAGCCACCCAGGCGCCCCAACAACACAAGATTTTTGTGGACTCCCCAGGAGTCCAAGAAGGAGTTTCTCTGCTCTTACTTCAATAGTATATCAAGGAATCCTCTGTCACCATCTCTGAAAATGAATCAAGTGTCTATCTCAATGTGTATAATTCAGCCTATTGGAAAAATGGTTGACTTTTCTATGATATGAAGGTAAAGGGAACAATTAAGACTTTTTTTCAGTGCTTATTTATAGTGCAAAGAGCATGTCACCTCTCAATCCATCAAATAGTTTTCAGACATCTGCTTTTTTTGGCATCAATTATACCTTGTTACCTAACATGAGAGTAAATTATCCTATACCCAAACATACTCTTCTCTATCCCAGACACAACTATGTTCTGCACTATTTCAACAAAGTTATTGTTTATTTGCTAAAACAAATACATTAGTAGAAAATATGGCACAATCACCCACATTGTACTTTTCATTAATACTAATCTTGCATGAACCCTTCCACCTAAGAAGGATAAGTAGCAATGACCAGAAAAATTTAGGAAAGCACAGTTCCATAAAAGAAGATGAGATTTTTCTGGGCACATCCCATACATTGTGATTTAATTTAACTGCCACCCAACAGTGCAACTGCAAAAATAAAAGTGACATTGGTTTATTTCTCTTGTGTTTGATTGTTAAACAGGACATAGAAAATAGTGGACATTACAAAAACACTGGAGGTTTTGACTAAAGCAAAAGCCATACAGTATGGTTATGTACAAAAAGGTGATGGTTGTTCAAACGTAGGGTTCAAACTGGCGGGATCAGCATCACCTGGAAATTTGTTAAAAATGGAAATTCTCAGTCTCCACCCTGGGGGTCCAGCAATCTGTGTTTTACTAAAAACCCTTCAGGTGATACCGATTAAATGTAGGAGAGGAAGTTTTGACTCGAATATTGAACCACTTACAGACCTTTTAACAACATATTACAAATTTAATATGCATGAAATTTACACTTCTTTGAATCAGTTGTGTAGAGAAAGATCTATCTTTACATCTCTTTAAGTACAAATGATGTGACCTAGTTTTCATTGATTGCAGGATAGTTACTATTCTCCATTAAAGAAAGATTATCCTCATGTTATTCCATTTGGAACTGAGTTACTTTTGTCATAACTCCTTATTCAATCAAGGCTCTCAGATTTCTCTCCCTTCACATTTATATTTTATTTCTCCCTGGAGTGTGTGGGCTTACATATGCTTTTTAATTCAAGGAGGAAAGGAGCAAGAAGCCTCATAACTATTCTCCATGTATACTGACCCCTGAGTAGGGGATCTTCAAAGCTGTGTACGTCAATCATTATTGATACCTTGGACCTGCTATGTCCTCAGATAGCCAGCTCCACAATTTCCACCTTTGCCTTATCCTTCTTCCAGAGTACTTAGGGGGCTCTTTTTAATCTAACCCACATTTTTATCCCCCGGAGGAGATGGTGTGCTGGACTCTGCAGGCTGCCCAAGGGGGTGACGACCTGCCTGAGGAATTCCATCTCCATTGTTATTTTCCTCTCTGACAATGTGCAGAATGAAGCACTATTCTTGGTAGTATGCAACCCTAGCCTCTAAAAGCTGACTGTTTTTTTTTATTGCTTCCCTTTTAGTTACAACCTGGGGATTTAGCCCAAGGGTTGGAGTACTGGGTCCCTTCTCAAGGATCTACATCACATAGATTCCTCAGATCATCCTCTTGCCAGCTCTTAGACTAGGGAACAGATTAACTCCAAAATCAGTTTGTGTAATTCCCCTGTCCTTTGTCTATAGCATACCCTCCATGTACCTGATCCTTCACAAATTTGCATGCCATCCTGGTGCAGGGACCATGCTATTCTTCTCTGTGTCCTTCCAATTTTAGTATATGTGCTGCTGAAGAGAGCACTGCACCCGATCCTTCAAGTTGTAGTATTTAACAGGTGTTGAATATCCTAAGCTTTTGGAATTGCCTTCATTGTACCCTAACCCTATCTTTAAAGTTTTTTACTCTTAACAATTGCAGCTTTTAAGAAAAGATTTTGTGTGTGAGAGAGAGAGAGAGCTGAAGTGGAGCAGGGTGTGGGGGGCAAGGGGAGAGTGAGAAGCAGAACCCAGCTGAGCAGGGAGCTGGAGGTGCTATGTGGGGCTGGGTCCCAGGACCCTGAGATCATGACCTGAGCCGAAGGCAGACACTTAACTGACTGAGCCACCCAGGCGCCCCTCAGCGTTTTTTGACATAAAACACATATTTTCAAATAAGTGTACAAAATAAATGGTTGGGTTATACAATATTAAACGTTGCCTTTAAAATTATTTTCTCCACATTGGATTTCAAAAATAATCTATAAAGTCCATTGATTTTTTTTTATTCTAAGGGTGTTCATCCAACCTTTGAAACAATGCACGCCATGGACTTAACTAGCATAAAGGACTGTTGGGAAGAAAATGCCTAAAAACTGTTTTTAAAATCTTTAAATTTGGTTGCATAAGCAACTCTGGTTGAAGAGCAGAGAATAAGCAACAATAAATTTATTTATTTAATTATCTAGCACAACACATATTGATTTGAAGAGACCATCTTTAAGTACTGGTTTTGGAAACTAGAACAATGAACAAAATTAACACTGAACAAAAATTAAAACAAGTAAGAATCCTCCCCCATATGTAGCTTTCAACTTAACAAAACCTGAATTAAAGAATGTTGCCTCTTTGTGTCACTGGGCAGTCATTACTGTTAACTTCTAAAGGTCTTATGCCACTTTGAAACATGTTTTTGAGCATACTTAAAGGAGGCAAATTTGTTTTAATAGTTTTCTCTGTGTAGAAATACACATTTCAAACGGGAAACCAGGCCTTACTTAGTTTTAAATGTTTGATAAGAGTGTACGGATATGCCATGAGACAATCTGTGAATGTGATTTATACATATCTTTTGATTTATAATAGGGACTACATATAGTCCAGAATATGAAAATCTATTAAAATATTATGGGAGAAGCTCTGATAATTTAGAACTAACTTTCATGTTTTTCAATCATGAATAAAATATTGTCATAAGAAAAAATCTACTTATTGAATTATGTCACCTTCATCGCTCTGAAAGTGTTTATATCTAAGAAAAAATGATGGATAAAATATAAATTATATGATTCTTTATTTTATATCAACTAGAAATATAAATGGTATATTAAATTATAAAATGTCATATCTTCTTAAATTTTTGAATCATAGTGAATAACAATAAAGATTAAATTCTACCAGTAAAAATATTCTTATCTAAACAGCCTCGAAGCATATCTTTCACTTTTAGAAATATATGTTTTTCTAACAAATACTATCATGTATTTATGTCTTATAAACAAGCTATTTTCTAGGATTTCTAGTAAATATTTTCATTATTTACTTTGAAAACACCTCAGATTCCATTCAATTTAGGAAAAAATTGGAGTTTACCTCATTGCAAAGTTTAAAATATTTGTTTTAATGCCTAGCATTTGCCATATTTCAAAGCCTAATTTCAAAAGTGGGTATTGAGAGGAGGAATAAAACAAACTGTATATTTTGCTAATGGTGCAAACTAGTCCGAATGAACAGACAGGCTGGAAATAGAAAAGTCGATGGAGTAATCAATAAACTCAAAGAAGGATGAAATAGAGGATACACAAGTCCCATGATTAGTAAGCAAACAACAGTTCATAGCAGCATCCCCCCACAGAATACAATCTATTTCTCTAATATTTGGTGAAAGAATTAATCTGGAAACAACATAAATTCACTCTCAATCTAATAGGTACATTATGGGAAAAATGGAATTAAATATAATCATATTTAAAAATTGTGTCCAGGAGCAAGATGCTATTTGAATTCATTATTGTTATCTTTATTATTTTAAAATATATGTTATTTTATGAATAAATACTTCAGGTAATTTAGCACTTTGAAATCTCTACTCCTTGTGCTCAATTAAACTTTAAAATAAAGACTGTTAAATATCCTTTCTATATGGTACCACCGTGATTTTCCCTCTTTTAACTTTATAGCTATAGATTTTTGAATTTAACAAAGAAAAAAATGATTTCAAGCATAAACCCAAGAAATTGGGAGACAATTTCTAATGAGTTTAGCATGTTTTGATTAAATCCTAGATATATATTAAATCTATTCTCAAGATGATGAGCATCATATAATTAAACACCACTTTGCCCAATAAGATATATTTGAGTTGAGACACATATTTTTGCAAATTTAAATGCAAAACAGAGAAAATTATAATAAAGTCATAAAATCTAATTATACTTAAAATCATATGGCTCTGTTTATATGTACATTTTTGTATTCTTTGCCCATTTAACTCTTTCTTGCTCTTTCCCCTATAGATTTATTCCTTTAAAAAAAGAATCAGAAAGGATTGATTAAAGAATATTTAATTCTATGATATTACAGACTAAAGAATATTTAATTCTATAAATAAATATATTTCATATGAATATCAGTCCTGGAAAGAATTTGCAATGAGGGAAATTCCTATTCCACACATTCATCCTTCTCTCTTTCTATAATACACAACCCTAGGAAATGTTTCAAGCCTCATCGTTTCTTCTTTTTTGCCTCTTTTCCTAATCAAAATATATTTAGAGGAAATTATATTTTTATCAGTACTTTATGCATAAATGTACAGTGTGTCAAGTTTATATATAACAGCCTGTCACTCTTTTTAAAAAGATAAAAATCAAGTCGGTAGTACACAGGCGGGAGAGACATTTCTGTGTAGAAGTTTCTTTATATTAGCAACAACTTAATCTATCAGTGCACGGTTTCCCTGCTAAACTGATAGTCTACTAGAATAAAATCAGTGAGATATAATCAAAGTGTCTACCATTGTAGTGGACACTGTTTTTGTCTCTCTAGCATTTGCTCCTCCCTACTTTGTTCCTACCAAATATTCATTTTATGCCAGTCTCTTTCCAATGCCACTGAACTGCACAGATGTGGGGAAACTTCCCCAATCCCCTGCTCCTGACCTCAAGGAATAAATGCGGTTCATTCAGCCATTTGGTGCATGGAGCAGGTGAACAAGAAATGACCATTTTGAAGGGAAAGACTCCTATCCCAAGCTTGAGAAGAAAGGTTTTCACTTTTTCTGGGTGTGATCCAGGACCCAGCATGTTTCAGTTTCTCTGCCTGACATCTTATGGCAATGAGGGAATTATTTTAGGGGAAAGGCATGCATTGATTAAATAACCAGAGAGAAAGAAAGGGGAAAAAAAAAAAACCTGGGTTGTTTTCCTACCTAATGCTATGTCAAATAATATATGATTTTAGTTATGGTTTACATTTTTTAAGTTTGAATTAGAGTTTCTGTTACCTATAGCCAATAGCAGGAGAGCCATGATGGCTCTTGAATGTAAACCTTGAACATCCCCATTTTAAGTTAGTAACTTAGCCTCCAAAGGATTCAGACTAACCTTCCAATATGACTTTCTTACCAAAATACATTTTGGATTTTAGGTATATCTACATTTTTTTCTAGTTTTTATGGTAATAGCTGGTGTTGATTTGAACAATTGTTTTTATGTCAGGCACGAGGGTGAACACTAACTGAACTAACCTACTTAATCTTCACAAAATAATAAAGAGGTGTTTTTATTCTCCCACCACTTTTCAGATGAGATGACCCCAAAGAACAGACTGATTGATTGAGTTTATTAAGTGGTGGCTCTAGGATTAAACCCAGCCTGTCTGAATTCAGAATCCATTCCCTACATGTCTATTAAAACAAGAACACTCCATAAAAATTGTCCAATAATTCCCATGAAAAATTAATATTATGATGGATGGTATTCCATCCTGATAAAGTCTATATTTCTAAATAATCCTGATTGTAGCTTATTTCTGCATTTGTTTCACTGAATAACAACAGATTCAAGTGATGAAAGAAATAGCGAACACTAGTGTTTACTCTCACCGTCTTCCCCATCTAATCTCCTTTTTTATTGTCACAGTGTTTTTCACTTCATTAATTTTGGCTGACATAGTTCTAATTTTATTTTCTGGTAAATTCATGGTACTATACTTCTTTTATTCGGTATATATAAATAATTGGGTAGAAAGAGAAATCAAAGCCAGAAAGGAAACAACATTCCTTCCAGATTCTAGAGAGAAAAAGGAAAACAATAATTAGAATGTAACCAAGAGAGAAACTGGTTAACATTACATATATTGCACAGAAATAAAGAGCATTTCGTGTTTCTTGACTCCCAAAGAGAGAGAATTTAAATAACCTTTTAAAAATGAGGATAAATCATAATTTGTGATGCTTTTCCTGAATCCATGACCATGTGTCCATTTTAACCTTGAATTTTGGAGCATTTAATGCTACTTTATGCTTTCATTTTTCCCGAGATTTAGATTTCTGCTTAAAAAAAGAGTTATAACAAAGAACTAGATTATTAGTTATTCACTATATCTACTTTGATTGTTCCCACTCTGACCCTATAGCTTGGTACCAGAAAGTGGCTTTAAATCGCTTGTGGTTAAGCCTTTGCCTGTCCCTCATTTCTCATACCTAGGTTCCTAGGTACTTGTTTGCAAGAACCTACCAGGTTCAAAGCCCAATTTCCCCAAATTGACACTTAATTCTTAATTAAATTGTCATTTAATTAAAATACAACCTTATTTTTTTTATTTGTCAAACATCTGTGTCCTATAACTGTGTCTGTCCCTCACATTTGTGGCCAGACTATTTCTGAAGCTGTGATCTGAGTGTCTACTGGGATCTTTTCCCTATCCTCTCACTACATCTCTTTGAAAGTAATGGCTAAGCAACCTGAACTTTATCCTGCTGAGTGGTACTTGAAATTCCATTGGTATGGACCTCTGATCTATTAGAACTGTTATGAAACTTACAGGAACAATGCTTGAAAATTATCCAAAATAAAATTTAATCTCATTTCTTCTTAATCATATTTCATATTACATGCTTTACTTTTCATCCTTAATTATTAGATTATTCTTTCCCATGTTTCACCTGTTTCTAATATGTAAAATATGTAGATGTACTAATTTAGTAAGATGCACAATTGTTGACTATAATTAGAGGGTATCTCTACATTATGCAATGATGCATTCCACTACACACTTCCTGAATAAGAGTAATTAAAAAAAAAAACCAAGAAAAGACTTTGATTTATTTATGTTCAAATATTTTTTAACACTTATTGAGCCACTACTATATTTTGGGCATTATATATACACTAGGGATACAAAGGTGATTAAAAGAATGCCCATGCTAAAAGAAATTTACACTGAGTGGTATCCTTATTTGTTTTTGAAGGATAGGGCGAGCAGAAAAGCATTTGTCTGAGCAAAGACACAACTGTATGAACAGTTGGTGATTGTGCAGTAAAGAATTAACTCAGCATGTCTTGGCTGTCCAATACTGTGTATTCCGAAGAAAGTTTTGGCCTTTGCCTAGTTTCTGGGAGACAATCTCTGAATCCTTGGATTATCTTGCCTATTAAGAATGTCTTTGTTCCCTTCCTCCCTTCCTCCCTCCTTTCTTTGGTCCTTCTGTTCTTTCTTCTTCCCAAAAACAAAAAGTAGGACTTCTAGTTTCCATTTCCACACATAAGGAACTTGAATGTTGCCACTGTCCTGCCAACACTCAAACCTTGAACAGACTGAAAATTCAACAGCTCTTCTTGAATCCATAATGGAGGACATAGGGAAAACGGCTGCCTCTGAGAGTGGAGAGAGAGGTGAATTCAGAGGTTATGGCTTACCAGAGAAGAAACTCAGGAGCAAAAAATGCTCTGCCAACCAGTGCTGGGGTAAAAAACCCTGCACTGCAACTGCCAAATTGCCAGAGTCTCCGTGTGCACAGTTCTGTGAGTTAAAATTTCCAGGGGGACCAAGTTAGAGGGAGGCCCCCACACTTTTGTGAGTTTTATCTCCAGCGGCTTATATAGCTTTTCACAATAAATATTGAAGAAAATTCCCCTCATGCTTCCAGGAGGGAGAGGGGGAAAAGGATGCATCTTAAAATATGCCGAACACTCTGTTCTTCTCCACAAGGCCTGCCCTCGGGGGGAACTAGTTAATAAGAGCCTAACCTGCTGGGATATTATCTGAGCCTAACTGACCTGGGGAAAGGAAATATCCAGCTCCAGTCCACTCTATCCACTGTCTCCAAAGCCGAGTTTTATGAAACTTTGGTGGAGGTTCTAATTCATATCTCATGAACTCTTGTAGTGATATCTTGAAATATCATTTAGAGTCATTGTGGGACATTCTTATTTTGAAATTAGCTATTAGAACTAACACAAAATCTTGTTAAAGAAGCATATATATTGCTACATCACAAATTTACTTTTTCAACATTTGATAAGCTATATTTAAATAAAATTACTTCTTTAATTTCTCTATATTATTTATTTTAACTTAAAAACAATTATTCTCAGAGGGATCCACTGATTTTATCGGACTGCCAGAGGGGCCCATGGCATAAAAAAGATTAATCACCCTATTTGTAGGCCACGTGTTTTGGAACTTTGAGTTCAGGATGGTTGCCTTGGTTACTTAGAACCTGGGCACCAGGAGGATACCCTGAAACTGAAGCCGGAAGTACAGATACCTGAAGACTTCCACAGTCTCTGCAATCCACAACAGGCAGCAGAGTGAACAGTAAAGAACAAGTCTTCTGGAGTGAGAGTGCTGAGCTTGAATTCTAACTTCAACCCTCAGTCTCCACTCTTTATCTGAGAAATGGTAGCATTAATACCCATAGCAGAATTGAGTTAAAGATTACACTGTTCAACATATGCACAGCACTGAGAAAAATATCTGTCCTATAGTAATCTCTCGCTGAAGACTTATTTTTTAAAGATAGAATGTTTGCATGATTTCCATTTTATTCAACAATTATGATTCTTCCCTCAAAATTAGCAAGAGTTGATGTTTTTATTGAACTAAAAAACAGTTAAATTTGGGGAGATCACATTTTACTTTGAATTTTATAAGTAATGAGGGTGGTCTTTTTTCATTTTCTGACCGCATTTATTGGTTTGTGAATTATATTTCATGTTATTTCCTTATTATTATATTATCAAATTGACCTCTGGTATTTCTTATTTATAACAATTTTTTCACATGTTGTTTTAGTGTGAATTCCCAGAAAGCAGAGCCTGAGACAAAAGTTTATATGATGATATTTCTTTGAGGAAGTGTAAATCGGAGAAGTGGAAGTGAACGACAAGGGAATAATAAGGCCAAGAAGGAGACACGATGAAAGGATGCTTATCATTTGATACCAAATGTATCAACTACTTGATTTCATGACGTTACTCTAAGTAGCAATAATGAGTGCATCTCAGCAAGGCCTATAAAAGAGAGGAAAGGGTAAGAACTTATGTAACTGGCTCCCAAATCTCACTAGTCAAAGATTTGCACTCCTAGATTTTAACCGACCCCAAAATTTAAGTTGCTCATACAAATGAGCTGAGACATTTCATGCCTCAAGGTCAACAGGGAAGCCCCAGATTTGGAGGCAAAAAGTGTATGGACTGGGTGTTGGTAAGGGCCCACCCACACAAAATCAGTTGCAGGCAGCAAAGTGCCAGTTATTACAGCAATCTCTGGGCTGGAACACCTGGCAAGACAAGGGGAGACAGGGCAGGATCTGAAGTGGTGGTGCTTCATACATATATCCAGATGTTAATCCTTTGTCACAGATGTACTTTTTCTGTTTTTTTTTAACAATTCAGGGTATAGAAATATTTAAATGTATATGGTCTGATATCTCCGTTTAAAAGAGACTTTATTGGGTTGAATTTATATCATACCTAGTTGTATATATGGTACTTGGTTCATTAGCATAACTTTATCACTTTTCTTTAATGTCAATTAAAAGAGATTACTCCTGTCTGTTAAGCTTATTTTTCTAACATATTTAAACAGAATTATATCCCAACAGTGATGCTGTGTTGCTGTTAAAGAAAACCAATTCAATACCTCTTAACTGAAATGGAGCTAAATTTAACATAACACCTCCTGACTGTTTGTCATTAGGAATTAAGAATGACTTTTATAAGTTTAATTAATCAACTAACATTTTTTGATAGACATTTTTCTTCTACTACCAAGCAGGCATTTATTCTCCTTTCTTTTCGTAGCACATTTTAAAATAAAATGCTGATAATGGTCACACAATTATGTTATTTCCCCAAAATAGCCAAAATAAGCATTTTTAAAGAAAAATAATTATTTCCCCCATGAAGGGCTACAGAGTTACCTATTCCTTTGTTATACATGGCATTAGAAATGGAATTAGTTCCAAAATTATCACTATAAATTCTTGTCTTTTATAGGAGGGATATTTTATAGTTGATTGCAAGCTCAATGTCCCATATTAGCAATTCATCATTTTACAATATTAATATTCATTTTTACTAAATATGGAAACTTCATATAATCAGCAATTTCCTCATCAATTTGGGAAAATCAAATTCATTATTAAGAGTTAGTATAATATTAACAGCAAAATGCCATTCCTGCTGTAAAAATAAACAAGCCTTGAGTTATGTATTGTATCTGATTTTGCATGTTATAAGAAGAGAAAATTTTTATAATGTAATTAATTTATACATTTTAAAGGATATCTTATTTAATCTATGGGCTAAATGAGAGAAAGGAAAGAGAAAATAAAGAAAAATAAAGTTTATATTTTTTTCTTTCTGAAGTTACCAACACAAACTACAAATGTAATTCTCATATTCTAAACGTAGGCTTCCTTCTTAGTCAATATCAATCATTTTTGACTAATATAAGTGCAAAATTAAGGCTTAATTGTAGAATTCATATCAGAAAAATATCTAGAGGTTTTGGGCAAAACTTTTGATCACGGAAAAATACCTATTTCTATTCAAGAGGATACATGACAGGGATGGGTACAATTACATATATTAGAAGAATATGTATTTCAGAAGAGGCATGCCAGGACCTTTCAAATGAAAAAAAAATAACTGTAATTCATAATAAAGATTTATATTGTCTACGGCTCTTTTTTAAATAAACAAACTTAGGAAAGAGGAAGAATAGTATTTTATAAGACAATCAAACATGAAGTAAATAAAGTGAATCAAGTGTCATTCCTATAATACTATACAAATTCTTAGTAATTCCTTAGAGTATCGTAATATGATTTGTTCTTATCTGCCTTGCTACTATACTTTCAAACTCTCACATATATGGTCAACTAATATTTGACAAGGGAGCCAAGAATACTCAATGGGGAAAAGATAAGTTTCTTCAATAAACGATGTTGGGAAAATTGGATAATTACATGCAGAGAAATTAAATTGGACCTAGTATCTTAACATCACTCACAAAAACTAACTCAAAATGGATTAAATACTTAAATAAAAGACCTGAAACCACAAAACTCGTAGAGGAAAACATAGGAAAAATGCCCTTTGACATTAGTTATGGCAATGACTTTTTTGGATATGACACCAAAAGCACAAACAACAAAAGCAGAAATAAATAAAAGGGACTACATCAAACCGAAACTTCTGCTCAGCAAAAGAAATAATAAACAAAATGAAAAGATAACCTACAGAATGGGAGAAAATATTTGCAAACCATACATCTGATAAAGAGTTAAAATCCAGAATATAAAAGGAACTCAGAGAATGCAATTACAAAAAAAAATGATTAAAAAATGGGCAGAGGAACTGAATAGATATTTTTCCAGAGAAGACATCCAAAGGGCCATTAAAAGATCTATTATAAGATGTATGATTTCACTTGTATGTGGAATCTTAAAAAGCCAAACTTATAGAAACAGAGTAGAATGGTGGTTGCCAGGAGCTGGGGAATGGAGGAAATGGGGAGATACTGGTTAAACAGTATAAACTTCCAGTTATTCAACCAGAATAGGTTCTGGATCTGTATCTCATAGTAACTATAGTTAACAAATCTATATTATGTATTGAACGTTATACCTCAATAAAGCTGGAAAAAAATTAAAACTGTCTCAATAAAGCTGGAAAAAATGTAAAACTATATTGTTTAAATTAAAAATGAATAAATAAATAATATTGCTATGGTCACATGATTTAAAAATGATATCAATAGAACAAAACAGAAAGCACAGAACTAGCTCCACAAATACACTGATACTTGCTAGAGTTAGCATTACACACCTGTATAAAAATAACAATTCAGTATGTGATTTCAGACAATACCCTTCCTTAAGGAATAAAACAAAACTAAAACATTATCTCAGAATATGTCCCAAAACAAACAGATCTTCCTCGACTTACATTAGGGTTACATCTTGATAAACCCATTGTAAGTCGAAATGTATGTAATACACCTAACCTATCAAACGTCATAACTTAAACATTCTCAGAACACTTACACTGGCCTACAGAAGACCAAATCATCTAACACAAAGCTTATTTTAAATAAAGTGTTGAATACGTCATGTAATTTATGGAATTCTGTACTGAAAGTAAAAAGCAGAATGGCTGTACAGAATGGTCATAAATGTATTAGTTGTTGACCCTTGTGATTGTGACTGACCGTTGTGGCTGGCTACCCAGCCTCATGAGAGAGTATCATACAGCATATCACTAGTCCAGGAGAACACTGCAATTCAAAATTTGAAGTACAGTCTCTATTGAATGTGTATCACTTTTGAATCATTAAGAAGTCAAAAATCATGTCGGACCATTGTAAATCAGGGATCATCTGTACAGATATATTAAATGTGTTAAAAATTTTAACATACTTAATAGAAATATCTTTAAGACATATCTTTAAGAACTGGTATAGAAAAGGTCTTTAAAAAGTAAAAGCAGCAGAAATCATAAAATAATAGACTGGTGAATTTTACTACATTTAACAAATAAACCCCATTAAATAGGCATAATATCATAAACAGAAAAGAAATATTTATCCACAATGTATAAGAGAGTCTTCTAAAGTAATAAGAAAAAAATTGTTTCAATAAAATTGGACAAAGTTAATAAACAGGAATTCACCCAGAAATAGATATGAATGAGTAAAGCATATGAAAGCAGTTTCCAACAACACTAGTCATCAGAAACTGAAATTAAAACGTCACAATTATCAGATTGGAAAAAGACAAGTTAAAGCATGCTAATGCTCAATGTTGGTGGTGGTGTAGTAAAATGGGAACTATCATAAACTGTTTTGGGAAATGTAACTTTGGGAGATTAATTGGTACTATCTTGTAAACTTTCAAAGTTAAAAATACACACTCTTGAATCAGTGCATATATATGTATATACGAGAAATTCTTGTTTATGTACACTAGGGGAAGTGTTCAAAGAAGTACACTGCAGCATTAATTTTTTTCTAATAGCAAACTTGGACTAACCTGAATAGTCATCAGTTGGGAAATGAATAAATCAATGTGATGTATTCATGTAATATTACTCAAATTTAGGAATAAAATAATGAAGTAGTTTTATGTGTATCAAAAACAAAGAACACAAAAACCAAGTTTTTGCCTGAAACAAAAGGTGGAGTAAAAAATTTAAGTCTTATGAGGATATTACTTTTCTCTTCCCTTTTTTCCTTTCTTCTTTCTTTCCTTCTTTCCTTCCAAAAAGCTTTACTAAGTGTATGCATATTACAAGTGCAAAGATTTAGCAGTGAATGAAATCCCTTCCCTCAAGGATTTCATATTCTGTTGGAGTAAAAAGACAATATGCATATAAACAAAATATATAGCATATCATATACGACAAATTCTGTGAAAAAAATAGGGAAGGGAATACAGAGCACTGAATGGGAAGTGGGAATATGATGTTTTACTGTTCACTAAAGGCCTTGATTTTAAGGGGAAATTTGCACTGAGTTGTAGTTATGTTTTTTTCTTAAATAATCTTAGGAAAATATTTTTGTAATTCATAAAACATTCCCAGTTTTTGTAATTGAGCAATTAAAATTTGACTTGTTTTCAATAATTCCAAGTATCTAAGTAAACTAAGTTATGCCCCAAGAAAGCACCATTTTTTGTTCTTGATTATAGCAGTTTTGATTGATAGCTGCATGTGGAGATTGCTCATGATACACTACTAACATGTTCAATAGGAAATTTTTCTAATCCACTTATGATATGTTCTCATTATAGTTTCCATCCAACAAATAACTGAAGAAATTTTATTCCACTAAACTATTGCATTAAGTCAGGGTTATTTGAAGGTTATGTAGTATTTTCTACAAGGTTGATTTGAAAGCATTTATAAATCTTTTAATCCCTGTGTGCCACTAAGCTTATTAAAATTTGGCATGTTAATAGTCAATGTTTGAAATTTTTAATCTGTTGGAAAGTTACACGTTGATTTTTATTTTTTTGTTTGTTTGTTTGCCAACCTGGGAATGGTTACGGAATGATGAGTAGCATAGTAGAAGAAATCACCCAGCTCATACTATAACAATTTCCCACAAACATGCTTAAGTGTATGCTTTCAAAAGTCATCTGTTTTCTATACTATTGTTTTACAAATGTGCTTTTGGTGAACTGACTCTTAAATTTGGAGATTAACTCATATGGGGTAAATTGGCTATATTCAAAACCTATTACGTTGTTAAATTGCAATCAATGTTAATTTGTTGAATCATACAAGAGAATCATATTTACTAATTCTACTACTAATAGTAATAATACTAAAAATACTACTAGAGGTGCCTGGGTGGCTCAGTCGGTTAAGCATCTGCCTTCCACTCCAGGTCATGACCTTAGGGTCCTGGGATCAAGCTCTTGTGTCAGGCTTCCTGCTCAGCAGGGAGCCTGCTTCTCCCTCTCCCTCTGCTCCTCTCCCCTGCTCATGCTCTCTCTCTCTCAAATAAATAAAATCTTAAAAAAAGAATACTACTAGACTACTAAAAATACTACTACTAAAATTAAGACAGAGTCTAACAACAACTAGTTGACTTACTAAGAATAGTGCTTCCCATGTTCCAGACATTACTGGAGAGAAGATGTTTTATAGCGTTAACTCTCATTTTACAGGTAATGGAACTGAGAAATAGTTGTCCAAGCATGCTAAATGCTCAATATTGGTGTGGTGGTGTAGTAAAATGGGAATTCTCATAATCTGTTTTTGGAAATATAACTTTATAAAGGCATTTGAGAAATAAATTGGGTATTATCTTGTAAATTTATAAAGTTGTGATGGTGTTTGGATTGGACTCAGAGACCACACATTTGAACACTGATCTATGATTATTTTTTTAAAGAAATAATATGAAGCTTAAAATACTTAGTGTAGTTCCTACAAGTCCAAAATAATTATGTTTAGAACCTGATATATCAAAAAGAGATTGAACAGGAGAGAATTCATTTCTCCATTTATACCACCTCCACAGACTGGCCTTTTCAAATTATATGATTTTATAAAGTTTTTAAGACACAGTGATTTGAATTATGTTCTTGAATAAGCTCCTCTTCTTTTTTTAAATTTTTTTAAAAAAAAGATTTTATTTATTTATTTGAGAGAGAAAGAGATCACAAGCAAGGGGGAGGGGTAGAAGGAGAATCAGACTCCCTGCTGAGCAGGGAGCCCGATGTAGGACTCAATTCCAGGACTCTGGGATCATGACCTGAGCCGAAGGCAGACGCTTAACTGACTGAGCCACCCAGGTACCCGAATAAGCTCTTCTTCTAATCAATGTATATACTATTGGTATCTCTCTAAAATGGAATTTAACTTTCAATAGTTTAATAAGGACATCATCAAAAAACAGCTGAGATATTTAAACATTAATATGTCATTATTTTAAAATAGCTTTATTGAGATAAAATTCACATGCCATGAATTCACCCATTTAAAGTGAGAATTCAGTTTCTAATATACTCACAGGAGCTGTGCAGCCATAACAACTATCTAATTTTAGAAAATATACATCACCCTAGAAGAATCCCATACTTGTTAGCAGTCACTTTCCATTCCCCTAAACCTAGTCCCTAGCAACCACTGCCCTATTTGCTGTCACTTTGAATATGCTTATTCTGAACATTTTATATAATAGAATCATACAATATATAATCTTTTGTGACTAGCTTTCACTTAGCATAATGTTTTCAAGGTTCATCCATGTATTTTATGCCTCAGTACATTTTTTTAACTGCCGAGTAACATTCCATTGTATGGATATACCACATTTGCTTATGCATTATTTGATGGACGTGAGGGCTCTTTACACTCTTTGGCTGATATGAATAATGCTATTAACCTTCATTACAAGTTTTTGTTTGGACATATATTTTCTATTGGCTAAATACCTAGAATTTGAATTGATTAGTCATATAGAAACTTTATGTTTAACATTTTGATAAACAGCCAGGCTGTTTTTCAAAGAGCTGCATCATTTAACATTCTCATCAGCAACATATGAGAGTTCTAATTTCTCCAGTTCTTGGCCAACATTTGTTATTATATGTCTTTTTGGTCACAGTCATCCTAGAGAGTGTGAAGTGATATTATTTTCTCATATGGCTAATGAATTAGAGCATTTTTCATGGTACTTTATATGTATTTTTGAAGAAATGTCTATTCAAATCACTTAACCAATTTTAATTAGACTATCTTTTTTTTTGTAGTTGTAAGAGTTTTTTTTAAATACTTTCTGGATATAAGTTGCTTGTCAGATATATGATTTGCAAGTATGTTCTCTCCTTCTATGAATTTTCTTTTCCCTTGATGATGTCCTTTAAAACACAACAGTTTTTAATGTTGATGAAGTCCAATTTATATAATTTTTCTTTTGTCACTTATTCTTTTGGCACCATATCTAAGAAGTAAAATGTATTGGGAGCCTGGGTGGCTCAGTTGGTTAAGCAACTGCTTTCGGCCCAGGTCGTGATCCTGGAGTCCCGGGATCGAGTCCCACATCAGGCTCCCTGCTCGGCGGGGAGTCTGCTTCTCCCTCTGACCCTCTTCCCTCTCGTGCTCTCTATCTCTCATTCTCTCTCTCTCAAATAAATAAATAAAATCTTTAAAAAAAAAAAGAAGTAAAATGTATTGATATGGATAGAAAAATATACCTTTCCATTGTTGAATACCTCTAGAATCTTGGTGATAATTTTAACAACTGAAGTCACTCTTATTGGGAAATGTAGATTCATAGACTATCATGGCCATTAGAAAAAATCAGTGATAAATGACAACGTAACGTTTGGACTCATAATGCAAAACCAAAGAAAATTAGCTTTTTAATTCTTGATATTCTGTAAGAATACTCAACACAGGTGGGCATATTACTAGCTGAAATTTTAATAGGAATGCAGAACTCATAATGTTATAAGAAATTAAAATAATTTTGTCAAATAACAAGGATTAAAAAAGAAACCTCTCATTGATTGGCTCAAAAGTTATCATTTGTCAATAACAGAATGTAAGGAGTACTTAAACTATTACTCTTTCAAAAGAGGAGTAAAAATCACTCTACGATTCTGTTTTGGAATTTCAGGTATGTAATTTTTGAAGTTCCTAAAACTGAAAGGCATCCTTAAAAAAACACTATTTATAGTTTCTTCTTCATAAAAAATGTATTTTATCATTTGTAAAACATATAACATCAATAGATATATTGGAAGATAAGATTGATATGTAACTTTAAAACTTACTCCTTATCACATATTTCAAAATTTATGTTTATGAAAATAAACTAATTACCATCATTAATTAGCTTTATGGACTGAAGTAGTCATGATTCTGAACTAATCAAATATACTCATCTTAATAACATGCCATATATTATGGACTGAACTGTATTCACTCAAAATTGATATGCTGATGCCCTAAGTCCCAATGTGACTGTATTTGGAGACAGGCCCTTAAAGGAGAGAATTAAAATTAAATGAGATTATAAGGTTGGGACCCTAACTGAATAGACCTGGTGTCCACATAAGAAGAGAAAGAGATACCAGAAATCTCTCTGCATGTGCACACAAGGAAAAGACCATGTGAAGACACAGTGAAAGGGCAGCAGTCTGGAAGCTGAGAGTCTTCACCAGAAACCAACCCTACTGACACCTTATCTTAGATTTCTAGCCTCCAGCAATGTAAAACAAAGAATAAATTTCTATCATTTAAGAGGTCTGTGGTACTCATGAGAGACTGTGGACTCTGAGAAACAAACTGAGGGTTTTAGAGGGGAGGGGGCTGGGGGAAAGTGTTAGCCTGGTGATGGGTATTAAAGAGGGCATGTATTAAATGGAGCACTGGGTGTTATAAGCAAACAAGGAATCATGGAACACTACACCAAAAAAAAAAAATTAATTAATTAAAAAAAAAGATGTCTGTGGTACTTTGTTATGGGAGTATAAGTGACTAATTCACCACTGATATTCATAGGTTGGGCTCAACATCAGATTTTATTTGATATAATATATGGGAAAAGAACATTTGCAGAAAAATCACATATCTGTTTATATATATTGAAGTCAACTCTGTTGCATGGAATTTTAATGAGAATTTTAGTTCAGTTTTTTTTTTAATACTAAACATAAAAATCTAGTTTATTTCAGCAAATTCAGTAATTTTATTAATGACATTTAATCTTTTTCTCTAAAGCATCCTGTTTTTATCAAGTAAGAAATTCTATTGTATTCGAGCCGGATATCAAAGAGACTTCATATAGATATTTTATTGAAACTCTGGTTCCAGCAATAGTAATCCAAAAACCCTGTAGTTTTATGTCAACTTTGATCAGATCATTATAGAGAAAGCTTTGCCATATTTGTCAGTCAGTGATAATCACCAAATAGTATCAACTAGAAGAGTTGTCATGAAAATATTCATAAAATGGCCAATGTTTCTCATTATTCTATTCTCCTTTTTTTTTTTTTTTTAATAGCCAACTTAATTTTTCCCCTTGGTCTAATTTCGGACTGTGCTGTCATCCATTTGCCCCTCCAGCTTTATTCCTCATCCTTCTCCTCCTAACTCCGTGCCCTAAAATGCTGGCTTATATGTACTCCATCACTGGACTTCTTGTTTTCTAGCTCCTGCTTTATGTCAGCCAGTGAGATCCCTGAAAGGTGGTCAACCAGCACAGTAAAGTGAGGGCATTCATTCTTTTGGCTCCCTACGGTGTTACCCTAGTTTGGTTGTGTTCCATGACTGGAAGTCACTACTCTTCATTAGCTATCTGTCCTTTTCTCCTAGGTTTTAGCAAATGCTCCCTAACCTACCTTCCTTCTTTTAGTTCTAGAAGTGGTAATAGCTTTGCCATAATAAGCTCCTTAGAATCATACCACCCTTTCTGATATGCCATACTCTGCTCACACTTTTATAAATATTCTCTTTATTAAAAACTCCCTGAAGTATTCTAATTTGACTGTGCCATCTGTTTCATGCTGATACCCTGCCTGAGATGGAGATCTAACTTCCAAAACAGATACTTTCAGTTTTGAATAAACTTATGTAACTTGTGTTAGTAATATGATGCTAATGTAGTCAAATTAAAACATCATGAAAACATTTATTTAAACCGATTTTCTCCAAATCGTCTATGTGCCAGCTTAGAATTACTAATCTAGGTAATCACAAAGTATGAGTCAGATTGCTGTAATGAGCCTTGTAGACCTTTCCTGGTAATGAAAAATTATTTGAAACCTTAAAAATGTCACAATATTAAACAAAGCAATTAAAGATCGTGACATAGATTCATGAAATTTAGAATTCTGTTGTGGCGATCAAACTGGTAAGTTTTTACATTAAAAGTTGATTTGAGCTTCCTATGGTATAAAAAGAACATTTTGTGAACCAGAGGAAGTAGAACATTCTTTTCACCATATACAGAGCTGCATAAAATGGAGATACTATATTTGCAGCAAACATAAAATGCAGGGTACTATATTTAGTAAGTCTCATTTCATGCATCTAGGATGGAAACTCGTGTTTATACTTATAAAAAAGAAACTCAAGATTTTGATGAACCAGTTTTGGAAATCATTACTCTATCCAGCCTTTCTGTCTGAGAAAATGTTCATCTTTCAAGTCTGAGCTTACATTCTGTTACTTCTGCACAACTTCCCCTAAGTAACCCCAACTTAAAAACATTTCATTGGGAATCTAGTCTTCATTCTTATGCAGATTTGATTCTCTCTTCGGTCCTGCTCTTTCTTTTTTTCTTCCGTTATTGAGGAAGGAAAAAGAAAGAAGTTAAAAAAGAAAGCATGATAATGTAGTGTGGATAATACTATTAGTGCTCAGAGAATTCCCATCCATTCCTCTAAATTTCCTAGCTTCTAGTGAGTTTGGGTTAGAGTCATAAGGCCAGTTCTGTCATGTAAAATATGAGTAAAAGCAATAAAAGAAATTAGACCAAAAGAAGGGTGCAGCTCTCAAAAGCAGTAACACTTGGCCTAGTATCTAAGAGGACATCTGTGAAAAAACAATGCTTCAATGTTGAAGATGATTATCTGTATCAGGTAGTGAGAAAAATATTTAGTAATACTGCTGTATGTTCTAAGTAGGAAAAAAAAAAAAACATTGTTTCTTCACTCAGTTGGCAGCTTTAAGGGAAAAAGTTGGAAAACAGAAGGTTAAAAATATGTGCCAGTTGTTACTGAATATGTTAAGCAAGATATTACAAGAAAGAGATGGGCTTAAGAAGGAATCGGCAGATTCAATAATTAAGAAGAAGACAGACAGGAGCCTTAAAGAACAGGACAAACTACTGCTCCTAGATCCCAAATAGGTACAAAAGGGATTAACAAAAACTCTGAACAAAGTGATCAAACGACTCAGGGATAAATAGATTAAGGCCAAAGACTTTACACGTATTTCTCCTGATATCTTCAATGCAGACATTAGACTGAGAGAGAGGCATGAGGCACCCCAGTTCCCTCATCTTTAAAACAGACATAAGTTTCTATTTATCTCATAGAGTTATTGCAGGAATTAAATGAGTAAACATACATAAAGAACTAGAAACATGCTATTCACTCATACTAGTTTAAATATATACTGAAATGTTGCTTTCCTTAAATGTTTTCTGAGAGATATTATGCCTGATTTTCTCCTTGAGATACTGTAAAAAACAAATACCTAACAAAGTAAGGACAGAAAGTGCATATCAATTTTATCTAGATACCTGTTAAAACAATATATTACCATATTGAGGCTCTGTGTCTTATTTGTAATTTTAAAAATCTGATGGAAAAGTAGAGTCAGTGAATAACTTGTTTCTGAATGCCCACTAGTAAAAAAGTCAAGCTACAGTCTTATAATGAATCTATTGTAATCATCAATATAGGATAAAGAGAGAAAATTTTTTGAAGTGTTATGGGCCATGGCCCAATGATGTATACAACTTTTTCTAACTAATTAAATGTACTACATAAAGCCAGATGTTATTGTCTAAACTCTAAACATTCCAATGTTAAATCTGCAGTTTTCCTAAGTATTGTTGTTGGTTAAGAACCACAGAGTTATTTTGTAGAAAGAAAGAAAAAGGAGAGAAGGAAAGAAAAAAGAGAAAGAGAGGGACAGAGCAGGAGGGAAGGAAAAAGGGAAAGAGGAAGGGAGATATGGAAGAAAACTGTCAAATGTCCTTAATAATTCTGATTCAGTGGGTATACTGTGGTATCCAGGAATGTGTTTTTTCAATAAGCATGCCAGGCAACTACAAAAATTACTATATTATGAGAAAACTGCTTAACTCTTACAATGGGTTATGAAACAGATTTTAAAGGATTGTTAACAATAAATTATAAAGACTAAAATTCAGTATCTGTCTTTTATTTTAAAGTAGGATTGGTCAAAAAATAGGATTTGTCAAATTGTTTTGTATCTTTAGATATAGATGTTACCTGTCTTTGACATAATTTTATTTAGAAAAAGGTTCAATTAAATATTTTCCTTGGCCTCTCGCTCAAATAGTTAAGTGATCAAATTATACAAAAATTTCTTTACTCTATTTCTTTAACTAGTTAATACAAATTCTACTCAATTGGCACAAAAAGATGTATATTTAAGTATACTTGTCATAAGATATGAATGTAAAATAAATGTAAATAGAATAAATATATTTTTTACAGTGTATCTGTGATTGGCTAAAGAATCTATTTAATATATGAAATAAAACACCATTCATCATTTTATGTGCCCTAATAGTTTGCAATTTAGTAATGATAATAAAACCAAAAATTTCCCCCCAAAATGCTACGGCTTATAAACCATCCAGCTCAAATACAATGGTCTGTAGATTAGGACAATGAGTCTGGGAGACGTAAAGTGTTTTTAATTCCAAGGATTAGATCCTGAGTCACTGTATCATATTGCATGTTAACATACTATATTATTCATATATATATATATATATATGCATATATACTGAAAGTTGCTCAAACAACGGAACTAAATATTATGAAAACCAAAGTATTAAAATTAATCCATAAGTATTGGGTTATGTAAAAAAAAGTTTAAAAATAACAATTATATGTTAGAGAAACTTTTTAAGGATGCAAGTGATCACAGAAACAGATCATATGGTCATAAAGATTTATAAGCTGTTAAATGAACTTCAGGGCAGATGCAGAGAACATGTAACACCTGGCATAGATAGTATGTCTAATGATAATAAAAATCCTTTATGGTACATTAACACCTTCAAAAATGAGTAATGTCCTAAGATTAACTCCACAGAAAGTTACAGATGAGGGTCAAAATGAAATGTAATTTCTTGAAACTAAATCAGCAATTCATCTAACATTCTATCTGTTGCCATTAATATTTTCCAATAAACATAATGTAAGGTATGTCTATGATGAATGATATTTATTTCTTTTAGGATCTGGGCTATTTTGCTATTTATCTGAATTAGAAATAGTGTATATTCTATTTCTCATTACGTGCCTAATTAATTCACTGTATTAAAAATTTATCTTACTTTGTTCAGATCAGGCAAGCTAAAACCCTTTAATTTCATTGTGCTCAAAAATTAATTCTTTCTGCTACTTTAAGGGCAAATAAGTTATTCATATTACTTAACTCATCAGAAAAGCATAATTTTCCTGTTAACTTTTTTTGTGAAACCAAGACTTCTCTGAAAGTTTTCTTTTCTTCTTACAAAATATTCAAACTTCATGATGGATAACTCAGAATAAACCGAGTAAATATAATATTTTACTTCATATGTGATTTTTATTGTTTATTGCATCATTATGCAGAGCACTGTAAAGAAGGATTCTATGTAGCCAGATTTCCAAATAACTAATTCTAATCATTTAAAAATATAAATTAATCTTTGGGTTAAAATTTCAGTGTTTTTCCTTTTAAACATTCCTGGAAAGTTATCTGTTTTTTAAAAATATATATGAATAAATTGGAAAAGACAAAATTAAATTCTGCTAAGCCTAAATAGCAATAATTTATCATAGGAAAAATCACATGATAGTATTTGAATATTGTATGAAATGTGTTATAAGGACTATCAAAAGATCTATCTCCCATTAGTTGTCCCATGGAAGTATTTAGTTCTATAACTGTTCCATTAAAGTCTACCACAATAACTGATAAGTTAATTATTATAGACTTTAAGGTTTAGTAAAATCTGTGTCCTTACCTATTCATACAGAATCTTTTCTTCTCATTGATTGATTTAATGTCTGGAATTATTTCTTATTTTAAAGACTTCAGGTTGCAGAACAGAAAATATAAATGGAATCAACTGTTAACGTAGGTAAAGTCTACTATTAGTGGAACACTAATGTTTTGTTAATTTTTTAAACTTTTTTTTTTTTTACTATAGTATGAACTTGCTTTTAAGTACCCAGAGTATTTGCCTACTTCCTTTCAATTTTACAGCTGCCCATGAGTCCTTTTATGTGAAATGTCCAGGATAGACAAATCCATAGAGAGAGTAGATTAGTGGTTGCCAAGGCTGGTTTGCAAGAGAGTACAGTACTGAGCCCTTATCCATGGGGGATATGTTCCAAGACCCCCAATGGATGCCTGAAACCACGGATGTACCGAGCCCTATAGATACTCTTATTTCATATGTACATACATACTGATGATAAAGTTTAATTAAGTGAAGCAGAGCAAGAGATTAACATCAATAGTAATAAAATATAACAATTTTAGCAATATACTGTGTTAAAAGTTATGTGAATGTAATCTTTCTCAAAATAGTCATATTTTACTGTATTCACCCTTCTTGTGATGATGTGAGATGATAAAGGGCCTATATGATGAGATAAAGTGAGGGGAATGATACATGTACTCTGATGCAGTGTTAGACTGCTACTGACCTGTTGACCATATGTCAGAAGAGTCATCTGCTTCAGAATCACTGTTGATCTCTGGTAACTAAAACCAAAAAAATCAAGCTGTGAAGGGTGGGGGGCTACTGTGATGGGAAATGAGTACTAATGTGTATGGGGCTTTTAGGGAAAATGATAAAACGTTCTAAAGTTATTTATGATGATCACACAGACTCACTAAAAACCACTGAAATGTCTTTTTTTTTTTTTTTTTTAGGGGGAGAGAGAGAGCAGGAAGTCATGTATGAGAGCAGGCTGAGGGACAGGAGAGTCTTAAGCAGGCTCCACACCCAGCCCGGAGCCCAGCTTCAGGGCTCCATCTCAGAACCTAAGCCGAAATCAAGACCTTACGCTTAACCAACTGAGCCACCTAGGTACCCCCTGAATTGTACACTTTTAAAAGGTGTATATTTTGGCATGTGAGTTACAGCACAATAAATCTATTCTAAAATAAATTCACATTGGAACTTCTGACATCAGTACTCAGTGATGATGGGAAGTAGATGGACACATGACATGGGGAGTAGGTGGACCAGTGCAAGATGAAAAATATAATTTGACAAGAAACATTTAGTGTGGGGAAATGAAGATTTGGAACTGTGCAAATTAGTAAGAATGAAGTGGGAAAACAGTTATGTCATAAACTGACATGATTTTTTTTTCCTGTGTAGATGGAATGAGTGTATGTTGTAAGATCCAAAAAGTGGTTAAAAAATGTAGTTTGTCTTAGGTAATCTTAGAACAATATTGTAAATTTTATGTATATTAAAACATAAGAGCATATAATCGACCATTTCAGTTAAGTATTATTATCTATATAATATTCAACTGGAGCTTCTTTTGTGGTATCATATAAAATTCTTAATGACAAATGGAGATAGTCATAAATTTCTATGTGTATAGTCATAAATTTCTCTATGTGTATATGTGTATGTATGTGTGTGTGTGAATGAGAGATTGTGTGTTCCAGTGTATTTGGAGAGTGGGAAATAGTAAAGTAGTTTGGGAAGAAGGAAGCTAGAGCTTTGCCGGAGGCTCACACACTACTCACCTGTTGTAGAAATGAAGCATTCAAGGGTAAAACATTAAATCACTGAATATGATGGAGAGAATTTAATATTGTGGGGGCTCCATAGCTTGACAAAAATTTAAGAATAGAATAAGGTTGTAAACAAGGAGAAAGATCAGATTCTTATTCTAATAAAATTCTTTTCAAATTTTCTCCTTTCAAATATCTTTAAAATTTACACTTTTGCATTTAAAGATCAAGCAGATATTCTCTCCTTGCAAGTTTCTTATGTCAAATCCAAGAGCAAACCTGTGTGGCACACTGGCTGAACCAAACTTATTATCAAAAGCTGGTATGCCCTGGGGATATAATTTTTAGGCAGGAAATTAAATTTATGAACAGAAATTCAGCTGATTTTATTAATTATTAAAAATGTATTCCTTTCTAGAGAACCTGTATTTATAGTTAATCAGTATACAGATATTTATTACCCTATCCCCAAAATTGAATATAGATGTCATAATGATGGTGGACAAAACCAATGAGAGTAAAAATAAAAAATGTAGTGATTAAGTATGCTGTAGTTTTTTTTATCATTGAAATTAGTTTTGGTATTTGTAGGTGATAATATATCAATCAGGTTAGATTATAATGTTGTAGTTTATAAAATATAACCCAATATCTCATTGGCCAAAAACACTAAAGTGTATTTCTTGTTTATACCACATGCCTAAAAAGGGACAGGCAGGTGACAAAGGAATGGAGGCTAACGGAGGTCCCATGTCCATGCAAGTATTCACCTGTGTCTAGACAGGGAGATGTGCACTGGCACTTAAAGTTTCAATAGTGTACAGCTATTTCTTATTCTCACTTTTTATTGGCCAACGGAATGACCATGCTTATCTTCAAAAGAGTTGGGGAAATACAGTCCCATTATGTTCCCAGAAGGAAGGGTGCAGGGCTTAAACGGTAAAGAGCATTAATGAATACTCTTAAGAGTTTCTGAGATCAAATTTTAATATACTAAATTGAGACTGAAAATAATTGTTTATCTTGTAAAAATCTGAGAATTGCAGAATTTGAGGAATATTTAAAAGTCACTGATAAAAGCTCACCATACCACCAAGAATATTTATGATTAGGGTTTGGATTAGGTTTTCTAAGTAAGATCCAAGAGTGATTAAAACAACTAAACATCTGTCTAATAGAGAGGCACTTTTATCCAATTTCAATTATAAAAAGTAAACATAATAAACATATTTAAATAACAAACTACATTTCAGTTCTATTAATTGGTATTAGAACAAACTGCTACAAAAAGGAAACCTGGGTAAATTTTATCTCTTTATCTCTTTGCTTATGGAATATTGAGATATGTGATTCAAACAGAGATGGCTCATAGCAAATGCTAAGTAAAAGCTAGAATTATAAATAAAACCTTTTAAACAAATTTATTCCTCACCTTATAAACAATGGCAAAATGCTTTTTCAGGGTATTAATTTTCTATTGTTGCTGTAACAAACTATAAGCTTGGTGACTTGAAACAACACAAAGTTAGTATCTTTCAATTATAGAGGTCAAAACACCTAAAATCCATATATTGGCACGCTATGTTGTGGAAACCCTAAGAGAGAGCTTCTTTTCTTAACTTTTCCAGACTTCAGAGGCCTCCTGCATCCTTCACTCATAAATCCTTTCCTCCATTTTCAAGGACAACCGTGCAGTATCTTCAAATCGCTCTCACCACTGCTTCTACCATCCTGTCCCCTCTTCATCTCAGACTCTCTTGTCTCCTCTTATCAGGGTCTTTGTGATGAGGATAACTTGTTAACAACATATTGAATTTCCTTATACTCGTTTTGTTTTTGAATTTTCAAAAAAGTTTACAAATTATTTAATTAAAATGTTTTCCCCAATTATAAAAAGGCTTTACTAGAATTCTCATTTATGAGGTTATCAAATTTACCAGTCATAACCTTTCATTACAAGTTTTATACAAGGATTTAAATGTACCCAGAAGGACTGACTAAATAAAGTTGACAGTAACTGAATGTTGTATTTTCTTCTGATAAACATCCTCATATCATTTTTAATGGGATTGAAAGGAGATTTTTCTCTCAAAAACAAACAAGAAAAACAAAAATAGATCTAGTAGTTGTTTAGCAGAAATGCCTGAGCTTCTCTATTAGCATTAAAGTAAACATACTTTAACAAATTAAGTGTCTCAATGATACAGAAAACTGAAGTCAATACTATGAACAGCAGTTGGAACAAACTGATAACAAGTGGCCAGTACTAGTCACTGAGGTAATACTTTTTCTGCATATCATACTTTTTGTTGTAGCACACTTTATATTATTGCCTTGTTATCTGAGTGGATCATACTTCACGCTAATAAAATCAAAGTGATGGATTAAACCTCTATAGATGCTACAAGAATCACTTCTCCACAGAGAGTGATTCTAGTAATCTCAATGAGTATTAAAGAAGTAGAATGGAAAGTAATTTTTGGCATAAAATTATTTTGACTTGAAACTGTAATCTATATTAGCCTTGCAGTAGTAGTGTTAGTAATAGGTTAAAAATGCATTTAGACCACGGGGAATGCTATAGTGAGTTAATTCCGATTGATGGGTGATGGGTGTAGGGGTTGCTATTACTTTGAAAACAATATAGAATGCATACCTCATCCCATCAGGCACTATGCAAAGTGGTAAATGAGACAGGAACAAAGAGAAGTTTAAGACGTTATTATGTGAATCTCTGAAATTTGTCACTCAGGAAGACATGAGTAATGAAGAGAAAGTATTTGGAGAATCTCAAAAATCTCAATGATTCTGTAGACAATAAGTATAACATAAATGAAGTCTGAAAATGCAGAAAGAGGTTTGGATCAACTTTAAACAGAAAAGATTAAGTCTGAATTTTTCAAAAGTGTTGTTTGTGGATAATGCATAGGACATGATTTTGTTAAGACATGATTTTAAAATGTAGGAATTTGTTTTGTGTGAATATACATTTTTTGCTATGCATCAACAATCAGTTAAGAATTACATGCATACTGGGCGCCTGGGTGGCTCAGTTGGTTAAGCAACTGCCTTTGGCGCAGGTCATGATCCTGGAGTCCCGGGATCAAGTCCCGCATCAGGCTCCCTGCTCAGCAGGGAGTCTGCTTCTCCCTCTGACCCTCTTCCCTCTCATGCTCTCTATCTCTCATTCTCTCTCTCTCAAATAAATAAATAAAATCTTTAAAAAAAATAAAAAAATAAAAAAAAAAGAATTACACGCATATTTTTCAGACAGTTACTGGATTACACTGAGCACCAAAAAGCAACATGAATAAATTAAATTGAAGGATTTCTTCTTGTAAAATACTGGGAAATTAGTAAGCTCCTAGAATTATTGTGTAGTATACGCCATCAATTTTTTTCTACATCTGGTTACTTTTAAAAACTTAAATTTTCTAGTATTTGCTTCAACTGTTCTTTTGTAAATAGTAAGCAATATTTGTTTTATATTTAAAACACTGAGTTCAATTTATATATTCACATAAATGTATGCATACTGTATTGCCAGACACACCACACAATAACTTCATGAATACTTAATGTTTTTATTCAGAATGTACATAGAGTTCCCCCACTGTTGCATAAACAGTTCATAAAACCAGCATGATCTGACTGTGCAAGTGCTTTTTAAAATTAACTTGGTAGTAAATTTTAATTATTTATCCAAGCTGTATTATGAGCTTATATTTTGCCAGTAGTGTTTGATGGCAACATCGTGACTGGGCTTAAATTCTTATACAATATAAGTTATATAAAATAAAATATAGAATATATTTAGATTATTATGTCATCATGCTATTATTCTTAGTCTTTATTGCAAATAATTAATAAATGCATATTGCTAGAATAATATGCATGGTAAATTTTTTCTAATAGCATATGTATACTGACATCATACTATAAAAAGAAAAAAAGGGAGAAAAAAACATTTAGCACTCATAAAAATGCATCCTACATAACGATCATGATTGGGCATGATTACTTGAGCTATGCTTTCACTGTTTTCTCTTCAGCTTGTTTATCATTAAGCAGGCAATTGGGTTATTTTGTGTGATAGATCTATTTCCTGACACAATGTCTACATCTTGTCAACAGCTCATTGAGTGAAGAGAAACTGCATGACATGCCAAGGAAGCTTATATATACGACTTATATACACATATAGCTTATAAAACTAAGTGATAAGGGTAAAACATGTAATTCTTCAGCAATAGTAAATGCTACCTAAATAATGACAAATTGCAATAATATGTGTAATGAACAAGGCTGTTATAGTTGACGACAAAGTGATGGTAGTGTTAGAGAAATGTTTCAAGAGAAGAAAATAATTTAAGTGGAATCAAGTATCATAAAATGAGATATACTAGAATTCACAAAATAATACAACTTGAGTTAGTGATAACAATTTCTGGTAATATCTACTTGATAATGGAGTTTATTACACAAGTTCTAATAGAAAGTCCTGCTGAATGCAGTTAAAAGCCATTTAAGCTGAACGGTGATGATTATATGTCATCATGCCTTCTGTTGGATTTGATGGAAGAATAAAACCCAGGAAACATTGCATTTTCAATGAGAAAACGGACAGGGAGAGAATCCTTAGATATCTGCATTAAATTTCTGCCACTTATGCCCCTTCTCCATTTGAAGCCAAACTCTGAAAGCTAAAAATTTGTGTTTACAATTATAGAAATGCGGTAATGTAAGATTTATGTTATTTCACACATTAGACAATAAATAATCACACTCGCAAATGTTTGAAGACAATTTATAACCTTTATCAGCAGCTGATAATTAAAACTAAATAACTAGATCATTTTTGTTTATTTTATTACTTGATTAAATTAAATTTAATTTGGTTTTTGGGCTACATATAAAAATCTTAGTTTGAACCTCAAATTGAAAGAGAACATAAACCAAAGCCAGTGATTCTCTCTTTTTTTTTTTAAGATTTTATTTATTTATTTGAGAGAGAGAGAGAATGAGAGATAGAGAGCATGAGAGGGAAGAGGGTCAGAGGGAGAAGCAGACTCCCCGCTGAGCAGGGAGCCTGATGTGGGACTCGATCCCGGGACTCCAGGATCATGACCTGAGCCGAAGGCAGTCGCTTAACCAACTGAGCCACCCAGGCGCCCCCCAAAGCCAGTGATTCTTAAACTTTGCTCTACAATGGGATCACCAGGAGGTGGAGGGAGAGAGAGGTCTCTAAAATATTGAGGGGCTCTTGGTTGGCTCAGTCAGTTAAGCATCTGCCTTCGGCTCAGGTCTGGAATCTCAGGGTCCTGGAATGGAGCCCTGTGTCAGGCTCCCTGCTGAACAACAGAGTCTTCTCCCTCTGCCCTGCCTCCACCTGTGTGCTCTCTTTCTCTCAAATGAATAAATAAAATCTTTAAAAAAATATTGATATTTATTCTTGGCTTTTACCTGCAGACATACAGATTTAATTGATATGGGCTTGTCATCCATAGTGTTAGAAGTTCACTACATGAGTTCAGTATTCAGTACAGTTTGGGAAGCTAAAGCCCTATTCCTTTTCAAAGACTGGTTTTGGAGTACCTGAAAGAAATCGAAAATTGAGAACAACACCGAAACATTTTGATACTACTATCAAACTGTACCTTGATGAACACTATGCCTTCTGAAACCCCGTAACTATATTACCGATGATGGGAGAGGCTTAAAATAATGATTCAAGCTCTGTTATGACCTTGATCTAACAAAACCTCATATTTGGCCTTGACTATCTAGATCAAACCCAAATTAAGCTGCTACATGTGGTGAGTACGTTCTAGCCAAAACTCAATGGTTGTTGATTCTAGTTCAAAGTAATGACCAGGAGTAAGCATGGTGGAAAGATAGAAACTAATAATCCTTAAAAAAAGAAACTAATGCTATGTGTTCTCCTTCTTACATTGTTCTCACAGCAACATCATGTATTAGAACTGAATTCCCCACTACTTGATAGATAAAAAATGGATATTTTGGAGAGTTAACTATCTTGTTCAAAGTGTGGGCTTAGGCAAGAATCATAAAAAAATTCTAATTCAAAAGCCTTTGACCTTTTTAACTTGCTGGATTTTCATTTTAGTTCCTTCTAGAAAATAATAAATCATAAAAATGATTGAGATGTAGAATTAAAAGAACAATTTGGACCATAGTGCCATAAACCGTAGGATAGATGGGTCTCTTGTAGCAAAGATATGGAGGGGAAAAACATATATGTGAGTGGATTTGATTTTTTTTTAAGATTTTATTTATTTGAGAGAGAGAATAAGAGAGAGAGAGAGAGCATGAGAGGGGGTTGGGTCAGAGGGAGAAGCAGACTCCCTGCTGAGCAGGGAGCCCGATGTGGGACTCGATCCCGGGACTCCAGGATCATGACCTGAGCCGAAGGCAGTCGCTTAACCAACTGAGCCACTCAGGCACCTGTGAGTGGACTTGACTGACACAAAGTCTCAACACTGCCCTTAATAAAACAACATCCAAATTATATTTTAATGCAATTGCTTGAATCCAATGTAACTGAAATTTGTGGGGTAAATAAATCAACATATATACTATGGATATATATATATATATATATATATATATATATACTATTTTATCATACTTCAAACAGAACAGATTATGAAGTTATGATTTATGATGGGGAGTCTATTTTCCTTTACTAAATCCCTTGTAATTTCCTATATGATACAATTCAAGTTTCATCTTATAAGTTCAATGAAAGCCCTTAACACTCTGACTCTAAATTACCTTACAAAATATGTTTGGACTGTGTGGCATGTCTCCTAAAAAAACTATGAACCTGCATATCTCTGCTCATAATAATTCCTCTGTTCATAATATTCTCTATTGCTCCCTCCCCATGTCAGCTTAGAAATATAATGTTCTTTTTTTTCTAAATGTAAATGTCACTTCAGCAAATTCTTCCAGGTCAAGACAGAAGTAAGCACTACCCTCCTCAATCTTCATCCATCCCCTTGATGTTTTTCCTTAAGTAAATGGGAGCATTAGCAATTTTTCAAGCACAGAACCTTGATATAAGAAAGACTGCCTTGAAATCCTAGCTGGACAATTTATTAGGTACTTGATTTTGGCCACACTGCTTCAATTAAACACATTGTACTTTCCCCATAATAAATTAAGAATTAGTATTTTATAAAGATGTTGGAAAAAATAAATAAGATGAGGCATATAAAGTACACATTTCATTATGCATATAGGCATCAGTCTAATATATATTTTTTAGTCTTATAGTAAAGTCAATTTTTGAGATATACCTTTACTATATATTTTATTAGAGATAAAATTATAAATAAAATATATGAATGTACTTAAAAGATTTTTGAATCTATATTTTCAATTTGTTTAATCTGATGGAAGAAAAAAATTCCAAAGTATTAGCATTTCTTTCAATCATCAAGATATGATCTGTTTTCCAATATTGAGAGATTTTCTAACAAGTTCTATTCATATTCTATTACCTTTCATTTATGTACACACACACACACACACACACACACACACACACACACACAAATCCTGCTGTCCTTTCCAAGTTTGGCAACATTGCTAAACTAAAGCAACTCCTGTGCTTATGGACCAAATTCAAATTCCCTATTTTACTGACTGCTTAATTTCTGCAAAATTAAGCCACCTGCTTACTTAGTGCAACATTACATTAACTCATTTTGATTATACTGCAGACTGCAAGTGCCAATGTAAATAGTGACTAGGCACATCTCCAAAATATTTTCTAGCAGCATATTCTGTGCTCTATGGACACTTTTAACTGACCTATGTGTTGACAGTCATTCAACAGGCTGTAAAAATGTTAGCATAAAATAAATACTCAAAAAAAAGAGGGAAAGGAAAAAACAAAAGTTATCCAGAAATAATAAGGAAATTTATATGGAAGATGGAAATTCAGTATGTGGAATCACACCATCATACTCCCCAAGGACAAAAATAAAAATGCATCATAAAATGATCTCCACTTATAATTAGGTGCCTCTTCTTTGATCAACTTGATTATAACAATACATAATCAGAGGGTTACACACACATACAAACCCAAATTCAAATATTTAATAAATAATCCTGGATTTTCATGACCTAAATTCATCAACATATTGCCAAATATCTCATTTCTTCTAGCTGTTAGAAAATATGTATCCCATATACAGAATGTACTATTGATTGACTTACATTTCAAGAAATTTTAGGACTATCTAGACTATATTCCTCCAAATTTCCCCTCACTCTCTAAATTACCTTTAACAGTTTAAAGATATAATCTTATATATACATATATTAATGTATACCTCATATATATATACCTGCATACATATATAGATCTTTCTGTATACACACATACATATATGTATGTGCCATATATGGATACATACATGTATATATGCACACACATATGTATGTGTGTATATATGTGTGTGTATGTGATATATATATATATATATATATATATATATATATATATATATGTATGTATATATATAATTCTCTGTGAAAATGGCAGAGTAGGAAGCACCAAGAATGTCTCCCTACCGAGATAACATTGCAGTGGCGGAATCTGCCTGATGTAACTATATTAGAACCTGAGTCTACTGAAGGCTTAGAATTTCCAGGAGAAGGCTTGTATGGTAAACAGAAGTTAATTTCAATTTCAGCTCTTAGCACAGTAGCACCTACCCATCCTGAACCCCTCTAGCCATAGTAGCAGCTCAGCAAGTGTTCCAGAAGCAGCTTGGCCACAGAGCTTGTGGGAGCCAGGGTGCACAAAAAGAACCCTGTCCTCTAAATACCAAGTATCTCTGCCCTGATTGCTGATTACTGCTTCTGATCTCAGAGAAGTAGAGAAATGTCATCAAAACTAAAAAAGAAAGAATGAAAGAAAGAAAGAAAGAACGAAAGAATGAATGAAAGAAAGAAAGAGAGAAAGAAAGAAAGAAAGAAAGAAAGA
>NW_027397069.1:37419949-37557412 GCF_003265705.2 Callorhinus ursinus
AAAGAAAGAAAGAAAGAAAGAAAGAAAGAAAGAAAGAAAGAAAGAAAGAAAGAAAGAAAGAAAGAAAGAAAGAGAAAGAAGACATAAAGAAACAGTTGCTAAATACTGACTGAATGTATACCTTATTATTAAATATACTAAAGCATATAGTGTAGAAAACATTTATGCAAAATCAAAGGACAATATCAAGCAAACAAAAAATGTACTATTGTGAGCAGGCATTCTTTTTTTTATTATTTATTTGAGAGAGAGAGTGAATGAGAGAGAGAGAGAACATGAGCAGGGATGGGGGGTGGGGGAGAGGGAGAAGCAGACTCCCGGCTGAGCAGGGAGCATGACATGGAGCTCAATCCCAGGACCTTGGGATCATGACTGGAGCCGAAGGCAGATGCTTAACTGACTGAGCCACCTGGGTGCCCCAGTGAGCAGACATTCTATCCAACAATTAAAGCTATGTGGTTCAGCTTCCTCTCATTATCTGTAGAATTGATTCCATACTTTATTCTGACACTTCTTATATATTTCAAATCACACTTATCCCTGTTTTGTTACATATTTTCCTTCCCCATATAAACTTCCTTGTTGATTCACTTTCTCTCTTCTAAAATGTTTTACTGTCTAGCTTAAGTATAAATACTTTCTTTAGTCCTCCTGTTATAAAGAGGCCCCGTAATAAACTCATATTCATTTCCATTTTTTATTTTTTATTTGAGAGAGAGAGAGAGAGAGCTTGGGGGGGAGGGGCAGAGGAAGAGGGAGAAACAGACTCCCTACTGAGCAGGGAGCCCTACACAGGGCTCCATCTCAGGACCCTGAGATCATGACCTGAGCCGAAGGCAGATGCTTAACCAACTGAGCCACCCAGGCACCTCCTGTTTCCATTTTTTAATTGTGGTAAAATAACATAATATCTACCATTTTAACCATTTATAAGTATACAATTTAGTAACATTATGCACATGAACAATGTTGTGTGACCATTACCACTTTTTCAATAATTTTTTATCATCCCAAATAGAAATTCTGTATCCTTAAACAGTAACTTATTTCCCTTTCCATTTAGCCCAGAGTAACTTCTATTCTACTCTGTGTCTATGAATTTGACCACTCTAAGAATGCCCTACAAGGAAAATCATACAATGTTTGTCTTTTTGTGGCAGACTTACTTCACTTATTTTAAGGCTTCATGGTTTATCCACATTGTAGCATGAATTAGAATTTTCTTCCTTTTTAAGACTGAATAATATTTCATTGAGAGTACATACCACATTTTGTTTATTCATTTATCATTCAATGGACGCTTGGGTTGCTTCCTTTCCACTTTCTGAATTTTGTGAATAATGTTGTTATGAATACAGTTATAAAAGTATCTGTGTGTATATATACCACATCTTCTTTATCCATTCATCTGTTGATGGACATCTTGGCTCTTTCCATAGTTTGGCTATTGTGGACATTGCTACTATAAACATTGGGGTGCACATACCCCTTCGGATAACTACATTTGTATCTTTGGGGTAAATACCCAGTAGTGCAATTGCTGGGTCGTAGAAGACATGGCATATATATACAATGGAATATTATGCAGCCATCCAAAAAACGAAATCTTGCCATTTGCAATGACATGGATGGAACTAGAAGATATTATGCTAAGCGACATAAGTCAATCAGAGAAAGACATGTATCATATGATCTCACTGATATGAGGAATTCTTAATCTCAGGAAACAAACTGAGGGTTGCTGGAGCGGTGGGGGGTGGGAGGGATGGGGTGGCTGGGTGATAGACATTGGGGAGGGTGTGTGCTATGGTGAGCACTGTGAATTGTGTAAGACTGTTGAACCACAGACCTGTACCTCTGAAACAAATAATACATTATATGTTTAAAAAAAAAAAAAAGAAGAAGATAGTAGGAAGGGAAAAATGAAGTGGGGAAAATTGGAGGGGGAGATGAACCATGAGAGACTATGGACTCTGAGAAACAAACTGAGGGTTCTAGAGGGGAGAAGGGTGGGGGAATGGGTTAGCCTGGTGATGGGTATTAAAGAGGGCACGTTCTGCGTGGAGCACTGGGTGTTATATGCAAACAATGAATCATGGAACACTACATCAAAAACTAATGATGTAATGTATAGTGATTAACATAATAAAATAAAATAAAATAAAATAAAAAGTACCTGTGTGAGTCCCTGTTTTCAATTTTGGCATATATGCCCCAAAGTGGAATTGATGGATCAAAGGACCAATGATATTTTTACTTTTTTGAGGATCATCATACTGTTTTCCACAATTTGCATCATTTTACAGCCCCACTAGTAACAATGCATGAGTTTCCAATTTTCGACATCTTTACCACTCTTGTTACATCCTAGTGAGTATAAAGTGGTATCTCATTGTGGCTCATTGTGGCTTGATTTTTATTTCCCTAATGATTAGTGATGTTGAGCATTTTCTTTCATGTGTGTATTGACCATTTACATACATTATTTTCATAAATGTCTACTCAGTCTTTGCCAATTTTTAAAAAAGAATAGATAATGTTTATCATCTTACCCTTTTCAAATATATAGTTCAGTAGTATTAAGTCTATTCACATTTGTCCCTGGTGTGATTCCATCCTGCACGGCTATTCTGTGGAACAGTAGTTATTTATCTCTGTCCACCTTCTCTCCCACCTAAGTGTGGAAGATTTGATGGACATGGACATGAGCCCCCAGAGGCCCCAGAACTATCTTTTTGGTTGTGAACTAAAGGCTGACAAAGATTATCACTTTAAGGTGGATAATGATGAATATGAGCACAGTTATCTTTAAGAACAGTCAGTTTAGGATCTGGTGCAAAGGATGAAATGCACATTGTTGAAGCAGAGGCAAGGAATTATGAAGGCGGTCCAATTAAAGTCACACTGGCAACTCTCAAAATGGCTGTAGGGCCAACAGTTTCCCTTGGGGGCTTTGAAATAACCACCTGTGGTCCTACGGTTGAGATGTGGTTCAGGGCCTGTGCATATTAGTGGACAGCACTTAGCTCTGGAGGAAGATGCAGAGCCAGAAGATGAAGAGGAAGAGACGTGAACCACTTAGTATATCCAGAAAGCATTCTGCCCCCGGAAGTGGTAGCAAGGTTCCACAGAGAAAAGTAAAACTTGCTGCTGCTGAAGATGATGATGATGAGGAGGAAGCAGAAGAAAAGGCTCCAGTAAAGAAATCTGCATGAGATACTCAACCCAAAAAATGCACAAAAATCAAACCAGAATGTAAAAGACTCGAAACCATCAACACCAAGATCAAAAGGTCATGAATATTTCAAAACAAACAAAACAACAACAACAACAAAAAAAAACAGGAAAAGACTCCCCAAAACACCAAAATGACTTAGTTCTGTAGAAGACATTAAAGGAGAAATGCAAGCAAGTATAGAAAAAGATGGTTCTCTTCCCATAGTGGAAGCCAAGTTCATCAATTATGTGAATAATTGCTTCTGGATGACTGACCGAGAGGCTATTGAAGACCTCTGGCAGTGGAGGAAGTCTTTCAAAGAAAAGAGTTTAAACAGTTTGTTAAAATTTTCAGTCTTATTTCATTTCTGTAACAGTTGATATCTGGATATCCTTTTTATAATGCAGAGCGAGAACTTTCCCTACCATGTTTGATAAATGTCCGTGTTCCATTACCACAAATGTGTTGTCCAAATTGTTTAGTTTTTAAAGGTGAACTCCACCCTTTGCTTGGTTTTTAAGTATGTATAGGACTGTCATGATAGGATATAGTAGTAGTGGTGGTCAGACAAATGGAAATGGTGGGGAGACAAAAACATACATGTGAAATAAACTCAGTATTTTAATAAAGTAAAAAAAAGTATATTTACATTATTGGGCAACAGATTTCCAGAACCTTTTCATTTGCAACACTGAAACTCTATAACCACTAAATACTAACTACCCTTTTCCATCTCCCCATCCCTTGGCAACCAATTTTCTACTTTTTTTTTTTTTAAGATTTTATTTATTTATCTGTCAGAGAGAGAGAGAGAGCATAAGCAGGGGCAGTGGCAGGCAGAGAGAGAAGCAGACTTCCTGCTGAGCAGGGAGCCCAATGCCAGACTTGCTCCCAGGACCCCAGGATCACGACCTGAGCCCAAGGTAGACGCTTAATCGACTGAGCTACCCAGGCGTCCCCTATTTTATGTTTCTATGATTTTTTTTCTATTTGGACACTTCTTATGAGAGAAATTATATGGTTATCTGTCCTTTTGTGATTAACTTATTTTGCTTAACTGAATAATATCCTAAGGATCATCAGTGTTGTAGTATGTTCCAGGATTTTCTTATTTTTTAAGGCTGCATAATATTCCACTGTATGTATACACCCCTTTTTCTTTTTCTTTTTTTTTAAAGATTTTATTTATTTGTTGGAGAGAAAGAGAGAGAGAGAGAGAGAGGAGCAGAGCTAGAAGGACAAGCAGACTCTGTGCCCAGCATGGAGCCTGACACAGGGCTTAATCTCATGACTCTGAGATCTTTACCTAGCCAAAATCAAGAATCAGATGCTTAACTGACTGAGCCATTCAGGCATCTCTCACATTTTCTTTATCCGTTCACCTGTTAATGAACATTTGGGTTGCTTCTACCTATTGGATATTGTGGATAATACTACAATGAACATAAGTATACAGATACCCCTCAAGACCTTGCTTTGAATCTTTTGGGTATATATCCAGAAGTAGGATTGCTGGATCTTATAGTTATTCTATTGTTTTTTAAAAATTGTTGAGGAAACTTCATACTGTTTTCCATAATGGCTTTAACATTTAACTTTCCCACCAACAGTGCATAAGGGTTCCAATGTCTCTGTATCCTCACCAACACTTATTAATTTCTGTTCTTTTGATAAGAGCATCCTGATGGGTGTGAGGTAATTAGCAGTAATGTTGGTGATATTAGTAATATTAAACCTCTTTTCATGTGCTTAAAGATCACTTGTGTATCTTTTTTGGAGAAATATGTATTCAAGTCATATGCCTATTTTTTAAGTGAGTTAATTGTTGTTGTTGAGTTGTAGAATTTCCTTATATATTCTGGATATTAATCCTTATCAGATATAAGATTGGCAATTATTTTCTCCCACTATGTAGGTTGTCTTTTCATTCTGTTGTTTCCTTTAATCCTTCTTTTTAAAGTTTGCTGTAGGCCCACTTTTTAAAACTTTTGTTGCCTGTGCTTTTGGTGTCATATCCAAGAAATCACTGGCAAATCAAATGTCCTGAAATTGTTCCTTAGATTTTCTTATAGAGTTTTATAGTTTTAGGTCTTACATCTTTGATCCATTTTGAGTTAAATTTTATGCATGGTATTAGCTAAGGGTACTAATTCATCCTTTTGCACAGGGATATCCATTTTTCCCAGCACCGTTTGTTGAGGAGATGATTCTTTCCCCATTGAATGGTCTTGACACCCTTTTCAAAAATCATTTGTTCTTATATGCAAAGGTTCACTTCTGGACTTTCTTTTCTGTTTCAATTCTTCTATATATCTGCCTTTATGCCAATAAAATGTAGTCTTAATTGCTTTTGCTTTGTAATGTGTTTTGATATCAGGTAATTTAAGTCCTCCAGCTTTGTTCTAGTTCAAGTTTATTATGGCTATTCAGAGTCCCTTGACATTCCATATGAATTGTAAGATATTTTACTCTTTTTCCACAAAAAGAAGTTGCCACTGGGATTTTGTTAGGGATTACACAGAATCTTTGGATCACTTCTGTTAGCATGGATATTGTAAGATTTTAAGTGTTCCAATCTACAAACATGGGATGTCTTTCATTTCAGCTATGTAGAATCAGTGAACTCTCATATTCTTTGCTCTTGGATTTCATACAGGAAGGACATTCTCTTCTCAGTCATATGAATATTGTTTCAGTGCTTCTGAGTATCTTACCTCTCCATATAAACTTGAGAATTAAAAATAAATAAATAAAAATAAACTTGAGAATTAGTCAATATCCACAAAATAACTTTCTGGAATTTTGATTGGGATTTCATAAAGTTGAGAAGAATTGAGATCTTAACAAAATTGAGTCTTCCCATCCATGAAAATCTCTTGATTTATTTTTATTCTTTGATCTCCCTCATCATAGTTGTTATTTTCTTCATTTAGATTTTGTACATATTTTGTTGGTTTTATACCTATGTATTTCCTTTATTTTGGTGCTAATATAAATTTTATTATGATTTTAAATTCAAATTTTAATTGTTCAATTGTTCATTGCTCATTATAAAAAAACAGCTAATTTGTTAACATTGTATTATGCAAACTAAGTAGAATTAATCCTTAATTCCACAGTTGTTTTTTTGGTTGATGTTGATTCATTGAGGTTTTCTACCTAATCATGTTATCTGTGAACAAAACAGTTTTCTTTCTCCCCTCCTTATTAGTATACCTTTCATTTTATTTTCATGTCTTATAGCATTAGCTAGGACATCCAGTACACACAGACTGCCTCCAAGAATTCATCAGTTAATATGTAAGTGGTCTATCAAGGTTACTGGATTCAGCAGCTTCTGCTTCAGAAGAGCTGATCTCTCTCTCTTTCTCTTTTTGTATTTTATTGTTTCCTACATTTTCAGAGTGATAGTTTCTCCTGTGACCAAGACAGCCTTAATGTCCCCCTGAGATATCTAAATTTTAGACAGTTTTCTTCCTTATTATGGATTTCTGAACTCCCTTTCCTTGAACAATTTACTTTAGAATATTTATAACTGTCAATTCTTGTTTTGTCCCTTTGTAATTAATATAAATCTTCTTCCAAACTCTTGCCTATTTCACAACCCAGTAATGTCCTTTTTTTTTTAAGATTTTATTTATTTATTTGACACACAGAGAGAGAGAGAGAGAGAGAATGTACAAGCAGGGGAAGTAGGAGAGGGAGAATCAGGCTCTCCACTGAGCAAGGAGCCCAATGCAGGGCTCGATCCCAGGACCCTGGGATCATGACCTGACCTGAAGGCAGACACTTAACCAACTGAGCCACCCAGGAGCCCCAGTAATGTCCTTCTTAAAGATCTAGGAATCATCTCTATGAAATATAAATATCAAAAGGTTGGACCCCTATCTTTCAGTTTCCAAAGGGGGGTACGGAGTATAACTTTGATGGGTGCCAAACAGCAAACTCAGAAGGCCCAATTACACAGAAAAATACTGGCAAACTCAGAATAATTTAATGTGCCCACCAAATCCCACTGATGTTAACCTCTTCTAGTATTTTTACTTTATGAATAATATCCTCCAGATTTTTCACTTGCTCACCCCAGTACTTAAAAATTCTGCTTTCTGTTCCAGTGGAGTTGAGTTTAGTCTCTCTCCCCTATTTCAATAATTTTGAAGAAAGTCTTCCTTGCTTGTTTAATTCTGTCCAGTAGAATTTTTGTTTTGACACCTGTGACCTCAATATTCTAATGAATCTAAGAAAAATCATTGGTTTTCAACTGCTCAGCTTTTTTTTTGTTGTTGTTATTGTGAAGGCAGAACTTACGACTTTGAAACTTTTGAAATGTGGAATATAAAGAGGAAATCTAGAAAGACAACTTCCTAAGAAGCAAGGAACTGAGGGAAAGGTTTGTGTGTCTTTCTTAAGGGGTAGTCAGAATATACTCATGTAGTAATGGTGACCAGAAAAGATTCTAGGAAATGTATTTGGGTCCTGGGAATTCTTTGGATCATCCTCTGTTAAATCCTAATACACCAATATAGCAAATGGAGACTAGTATTATTATAAATTTGACCTAATTTGTGTCTTTAGGTTAATGAAACCCATAGACTGTTAATACTTTTAGTTCATATTTTCTTGTATTTTCTTGCATTTTATCAAACATGGTGCATGGGCTAACTCTTGTTGCCTTTGCTATCTACTTACATGCCTTAAATAGTTAATTGGATTGACTCAATAAGTTCACTGATGTTTATAATTTCTATTAAAACATAAAGATATCCTGGGGCGCCTGGGTGGCTCAGTCAGTTGAGTGGCTGCCTTCAGCTAGGGTCATGATCCCGGGGTCCTGGGATCGAGCCCCACATTGGGCTCCCCGCTCAGTGGGAAGTCTGCTTCTCTCTCTCTCACTCCCCCTGCTTGTGTTCCCTCTCTTGCTGTGTCTCTCTCTGTCAAAAAAACAAAAACAAAAACAAAAACCATAAAGATATCCTAAAATATGAATTTCTGGAAATGAATATTATTTATAAACAAAACTTTAATATTTAGATTAATACTGATAATTCAAATTACATTTACTTAATCATATTGGCCTCAAATTCTATTTTATAATATAATTTTTGTTGTGTCACTAATTATACCAAAAACTCACATTTTAATTGAATTTAACAGCTATTTCTATAAGATTTTTAGTTTAACAAATAAGAAAACCAGTATCACATAAGGAATTATATATTTAATATGTTTTAGTATTTATTTGTATAAAGAGCTCTAGAATAGTTAAAATGGCAGTTGAAGTACTTTTTTTGATTTATATATAAATTTAAAGAACATTTTGGAAACTTTATTTTGACTACTTTAAAATATATGACTTTTTTTTAGTAGAATGGTAAGTCATATTTCTTTTGAATTTTCAGATATTTTTAATCATCTCCAAAATTTGTATACATTTATTTTATTTATTTTTCTATTTTATTTTGTTTTGTTTTGTTTTTTGATGTTATGTTAGTCACCATACAGTACATCATTAGTTTTTGATATAGTGCTCCATGATTCATTGTTTGCGTATAACACCCAGTGCTCCCTGCAATACGTGCCCTCCTTAATACCCATCACCGGGCTAACCCATCCCTGCGCCCCCCTCTCCTCTAAAACTCTCAGTTTCTCGGAGTCCATAGTCGCTCATGGTTCATTTCCCCCTGATTCCCCTCCCCCTTCATTTTTCCCTTTCTTCTCCTAATGTATATATTTAATAGTCATCCTTTTAGCAGAATTTTTTAAGTAGTCTCTATTGCAACCATAAGCTAACAAAAATAAAGTATGTACAACTTAGTAAGTAAAGGCAACATATTCACCCTCATTCCAGAATAATTATAATAATAAGATCTTTGTCTTTGATTTATTAATCTGTGCAGTTTGAACAATTTCATGTTAACTTCAACAAAATTCTGGCCCTGAAAATTTGCTGAAAAAAATTTAGATAATCATGACAAAATCCTGATTTTTCCATTGGGACTAAACCAGATAATATAACAAAATTCTATCAATATCAGCTTTTCTGTACACCCCTGATGTCTTTGACCTATAAGTAAATACGTATTTAAATAAATTTTTGTATCAACTATATTTTGGGGTTAGGTAAGTGGCAAAGCAATCTCAAAACACTTAATATGACTAAATTTACAGAGAAACTTCCTGAAATTCTATCCTCCATATCACTTCTTAAGGGAGCTAATTTTTGCATCTATGTGATAACCTTACATCTGTCTCCCTTTCATAAGAAGTGTGCCTTGGGCGCCTGCGTGGTTCAGTTGGTTAAGTGACTTCCTTCGGCTCAGGTCATGATCCTGGAGTCCTGGGATCAAGTCCTGCATTGGACTCCCCGCTGAGCGGGGAGTCTGCTTCTCCCTCTGACCCTCCCCCGTCTCATGCTCTCTCTGTCTCATTCTTTCTTTCTCAAATAAATAAAACCTTAAAAAAAAAAAGTGTGCCTTTAACTAGGGAGCCTATTTTTACTCATATTGAAGGCTAATAATCATTTCCTTATTTCTGAATGACAGTAACTGTTTCTTTATAAGACTTCAATAAATGACTAGAATAAATTGTGAGCTACTTCTTTTAACAGACTCTGTGGCATGAATATTGCATTCATCTACAGGACAGCAAGTTTCAAAATCTTCTCTATTTCACCTCTTCCAACAAATAAATCTGTATTCTATGATAAATGTTTATCTTTGACCTATATATTAATATCCATTATTGAACAACATGGGACAACTTTTAAAGAAATTAAATTGACAATTGCTAATAACATCAAAAAGGTAATTGTTATTTGATGTAATTACCTTGGCAATATTGCTATCTGAAGCTCACTGGAGTTTTTATTCATTGCAATTTTATTTTGATTTTTTAATGTATTACTTTGAACCCTAAGAAGTAGCAGCTGAGACACTCATTACTTTTGATTACAAATAGCTTCAGAATTGATGGGAAAGCTGATTTAGACAGCACATTCAATACAAAGGCCTCTCTTAAGATGTCTTGGTGACAGATTTTAGTGACAAGGATTCATGTGTCTTCCTGCTTATCATAAAACAGAATTCTCTCATTGCAATTTTAACTTCCAGAGAAATAAAGACACAATTGAAGATTATACACTGATCTCTGGCATAATCATATTCAGTGTAAAACTATTTCATATAATGGCATGTGTCTCAGAATAAATTTAATACTAAAATTAAACATTCACTTACACTTGGCAATAAAGTAAGAAAAAATGAAAACAGATTCTGAAAATATAATGGAAAATGAAAAAATAATGTAGGTATTTATTACCCAGAGCTAATATAAGCAAACCAAAAAATAAAATGAATAATATCCTTGCAAAGGGAGAAAAAAAAGTAGCTTTTAAATTTATGCAACTTCACAGGATCCTAATGTCCCTAAATAATGATGTTAATTGACTCTGGAATAACTATAGCATTATCATTTGTTTATTGCATTGATATTCTTAATCAAAACTTTTAATATCCCCCTTAACTAAATGAGGTAGATAAAAGTTCTGATTATGTTTTAGTTTTAGTTTCAGTTTGAAGACTGAAAGATGGAGGTGTTAATGTCTATGGTGAACTTTTAACTTCTATGTTTCTAAATTATTCTTTTCCTTACTGACTGGAAAATGATTCAGCTATTTTTTTTTAATCCAGAATGCTTTTATCAATGTAATAATGTTCATATTTTTGTATATTTTTGGTGTGGAGAGAGATAAAAAGATTTTTTTAAAAAAATCTCAGGAATAATATCAACAGTTGAATACACAGTATAAACTTTTGGATCAGACCAAAAAAAAAAAAAACCACTCTGGCTCTGATTAAATTAATATTATAGTAGCATTAGTAGAAATGGTAGTAGTAGTTCAAGTAATATAGGTAGTAATATTAATTATCAGAGTAAAAATACTGAAACATTCATAGCAGCAATGATACAGAATAATAATTTTTGGTTTAGTGAAACTGGAGAAACTAAGTAGGTAATTACTTTAAAATATAAAATACAATTACATTTAAATTTGATACAGTTAAACTTATATTTGAGAAATAATAAAATACATTTAAATTTTTAACTAACTACACTTGTATTGGCTAAATTTCTTTGTAATTATATTTTCCTATAAAGTAAGAACAGAAGCTCTGTGATTTCTCATTCCGCAAATGTGTCTCCAATCCTGCTACAACGGTTGGGAGTGTAAACCAGGCAAGGATTCAGTTTCCTTACTTCAACTTCAGCATTTTATTATTTTTTCTTTTGTAAACTACTGAACCCTTTGTATATGGCTTAGTTAAAAACCTGACTACTGAAATAGTTTAATATTCTCGCTACTCTAATAGAACTAATAGAACATATAAAATAATTTGGTAACATGCCCTGTATCTTATCACAGGGAATTAAAAAAATATATATATATATCTTTTATATATGTGTGTGTATATATATATATACATATATATATATACACTCATATGTACTCATATATACTCATATACATGAGTATTTGAATATACACTAAAAGAATTAAAAGAGCTGTTAATTTTCATTATTAATTGGTTTTAATTTAATATTCATAAGTTCTTATTATAAATAAGCATATATAAATATGCATAAATGCATGTGAAAAATGGAAAATTCATGAAAGCCAGGAACATGCAATTCTACCCTGAGTTGACATGAAGAAGCGGTGCAGTGGCTTCCAACTGCCGTTTTAGCAGGGATGAGAGCCACTAAATTAAAAAATTAAAAAAATACAATTTCAAAATAAGTCAAAAGGAAATTTCTGATTCGGGTGACTAAGAAATATATTTGCTAGTAGCACAAATAGGAAATTTAAGGGAAGAAAATACTTGTTAGTTAGAAAGAATTTATGGATACCTACATTACACCAGTTGAATGGGGAACAGATGAAAAATTAAATTTCAGGTGTAAAATTGAAGAGAGGGGAAGCAGGGAGGAAAAAGACTAATGGATGATAGAGAAAATTAATTTTGCTGGCAGAATGAACTCAATGATGCTGTGAACAGGGAAAAGAAATATGAGAAAAATCTGAACTTTTTTTAGACCTTCTATAAGTTGCACAATAGGCACAGAAAACTGTCAGGCACATCTATTTGATGCCTCACTCGATCTAGCTCACTGTAATGTGAGTAGGTACACTTCACAGACAAGGCAGAAATTGAGGCTCAGAAAGATTACCATGGCCAATCAACAGCATATACATGATAAATATCACTCAGATGTTTTCTGAGTGAAATTCCTGTGCTCATTTCATGTGAACACCACATGCAGAAATCTGAATGGAAGATATTTAAACAGTTTGGGAAGTTCTTTAGAGTTCAGGTTGGCGATAAAGGGTAACAATGCAGTTTGTTTCATTGTCAGAGTATAGGTAATAGTTGAAGTCATATATATATTCTGAAAGTGTAGATCTAGAGAGAAATCCTAACTAGAAAAGTATCAACATATAAGGCAAAATAAGTGTTGATAATTATTAACATCACCATTATTATCCCTGGTTTCACCATCCTCTGAAGATTAGAAAAAAATAATAATACTAAATAAGGATCTTTAAGGTGAGAATATGGGCAGACATTGAATTGGATTTCTCAGCTTTAAGATAGATATTTAGAACTAATACAATTATAAATAAGAACTAATAAAAGGCATCTCCTCACCTGTTGAAACCAGACTGACTTATTATATACATTTGTATTGTGTCGATGATTTACAATGATGAACAGTTTTAAGAGGTGGTGGAGATTTTCCCTAGTCACACCCACAGCAGTCAGAGAGGGTACATGAGTAGCTGAGCGGAGCGTTGCAATAGACAGCTTAAATATTTCAATTTTCTTGATGAGATGCAGTCCTGATGCAGTCTCATATCATCCCACAAATACGAAAATATCAAGCATATCTTTAAAATATGACTTTGTATTTCACTTAAGCATTCTGTTTTTAAATTTTATTACCAACAGAGAAGAACCAAATTCTATGTATATGACTTAGGATCAACCAGTGGATGCTTTATAAGCAAGCAGGATTGTTTGTTTCTTTTTTAAAGCTTATGAAAGGTTTTAGAATTGATTTCACCACGGGATATAATTTTATACTACAAGAATACTGTTTAACACTCCATTATTTTATATTGGCCACGAACCAATGTCATGACCCCTTTGTAAGTATTTTATTATGTCCACATTTCTCAAATTGTGTTCCATGTGCTATCAGTAAATGTTTCAGGGGAAGAAAGTCAAAAAAGATAAAACAGCTAAATAAACACCTTCACAGGAATTAGAGAAGCTGAGAATATGTACAGAAGAGAAACTTTTTAAAAAAATATTTATTTATTTTAAAGAGAGAGAGCAGGGGGAGGGACAGAGGAGGAAGGAGAGAATCCCCAAGGAGACTCCCCGCTAAGCATGGAGCCGGACACGGTACTCAATCCAAGGATCCTGAGATCATGACCTGAGCCAAAATCAAGAGTCGGATGCTTAACTGACTGAGCCACCCAGGCACCTGGAGAAGAGAAAATTTTCAAGGACTTTTTAACCTAGAATTTTACATAAGTTTTTGAGCATGGGCTACTTATTTACATATTATTCACATAATTTTTTAACATGTGTTCTTCCAAGACAAAATAATTTTTGTAGAATACTTCATATTTTGAGAGAAATACTCTTTGGATATAAATGTGAAAATGTTAGTTAGGGATAAAATTGATTAATAAGAACATAACCCTGAATCTCAGCCACAAAGATTACTGTGTCCTATCTTCAAAATCTTATCACTTAAGTCAATCCATCACTCAATGTATATTTACACTTATTGCTAAAGTCGTATCTTCTTAATTCTTAAACTGTGCTATGAAAATGTTTTTCAATTCTACTATATGGAAATATTTAAATCTGCAATACTTTTATGTATCTAGATTAATTTTTTTAAAACCCAACCAAAATATTCAATAATATATGAATGGATATTTAGCTTCTTGGTTTTGGAAGTTTTTTTTTGCAATAGAAAATAAGGCTATTTATTTATTTATTTGTTTGTTTGTTTTAGTGTTTTGGAAGTATTTTGATCATCTTCTTAAACTAAAAGTTTAAAAAAGTTTCTGTATATTTTAAACTGTTGCTTCCATTTCGTATTTTAAATTCAGTTCTCCTTTAAATTAAGGGATCCCACAAATATATTTTAGGTACTTAAAAGACAACATAAGGTTATATTTATTGGTCTTTTAGGCATTAATATGACTTCTGGATTTGTGAAAATGCTTTCCATAGTGAAGTATTTTACAAACTTTATTTCTTTTCTGTCCGTGTTCAAATATTAACCCTGAATTAAATATATGCTATGTCAAAACCTTTAAACAGATACTCCCACAATATTGTACAATATCTAGATTATTTAATGAATAGTTAATAATTATTCTTGTGATATTAATAAAAATCATAACAATGTAGACCTTTTAGGAAATTTTAGAACCAAAAGATGTGCACACAAAATCATACCATTAGACTTCACTCCTGCTAAAGTTTTAAGTGAAAAAGAGAAAGGCATGGTATTACCAAGAACATTTCCAAAGGTCATTATGTTCAGGCAAAATTTGTGAGTTGGAACATAGCCATATAAATTTTCTATCCCCCTTTTTATTTTGGTACTGATCTGAAAAAATTAGTCTCTATTGTGCTGTCCAGAAACAAGTAACTAAGATATCAACTATTACATGATTCAACTCTATTTGTATCAAAATGCATTTGCACCTATACTGAGAAAAATGCATGTGCTTATTTTTAATTATACAATTAACACTTTATCCTTCAACTGTAAATCTGAGTCAAATAGACTATTTTGGGGGCTAAAAGAGTTTTAAAATGTCAATTACATGGCAGTGGGATGGGCTGTAAGTTTATCGGGTATATACACCATCACTAGAGTGGTTATCATCCCAGTATTATTAACAGTGCCTTTTTTCACTGTCAAATATACTGGTAAATTATATGGTGATCTACTCATAAATAAAGTAAAAGTTGAGATGTATTTTGAAGAGTAAGGATATTTACCAAGTAATGGAGGAATGGTAAAATGAAAGAAATATCATGAACAAAAAAGAAAAAAAGATTTAGAATAATGAAAAAATGTTAAACATGTTATGGGAACTAACTCCATTAGATTCAATAGAGCAGATATGATTTAGAAGGTCAACTGGATGACCATATATATCAGGGACAAATGGGAAGATTCTTTTTTTTTTTAAGATTTTATCTATTTATTTGAGAGAGAGAGAGTGAGAGAGAGAGCCCAAGAGGGGGTAGGGTCAGAGGGAGAAGCAGACTCCCCGCTGAGCAGGGAGCCCGACGTGGGACTCGATTCCAGGACCCTGGGATCATGACCTGAGCCAAAGGCAATCGCTTAACCAACTGAGCCATGCAGGTGCCCTCCTAATGGGAAGATTCTTATGTGTCTCCTTGAGAATATGGGGGCTTATTTTCAAGGATACATATGGAAAGCTGAAAACAGAAACCCACTAGAATTCATGGGAGCTCATTCCTAAATGAATTCTTTCTTGCCAAGACTCTGCTTTGCCTTTTGATTATATACACCAGTTTTGTCTTTATGTGACCATTGAATCTGAGCTCCTCCCTCTTCAAGGTTTACTCCTTCTATGCCCCATCCCTAAAACACAAGAGAATCAACCAATATTCATAACCACTAACCACACGAGGTAGCTACAAGATGAAATAATAAATGATCTCTCTCATATATTTATACTATAAATTGACTTGGTTAGAAAAAAAAGACTGTACAGATACTCACATAGCATTTTTATTTTCCCTAATTACATGTAGAAAAAATTAGCTAGATTACCTTTCATGGTAGAATTACTTTACTAGTCACTAACAAGGCTATGAATGTCCACTTGTTGTTCATGCAAGACAAATGGTAATACGGTCTCTTCCCTTTACAAGGAAGGGGTTTATCAACCATTATAGAAATGAAAAGGGGCTTTAGATGTGGCAGGTTAATTTGTATGAGAATTGCAAAAACTGTATGACAAGCATAATACAGAAAGGTCAAATGAATTCCTTATTCAATTTTTATTATCATTCTTATTTTCCTGTGCAGGAGAATGATTGGAATTGATTTTTAGAATGATATATTTGACAGCATTGTGGAAAGAACCTACACTCTAGAATCAGAAACCAAATGTAAGTTAGAGGAGAAACAAAGATAATTTTTCTTGGATAAGAAAGATTCCATTCAAAAATAATAAAAATAAAGAATTACAGAATTAAGTGTTTTTGTGTGGGAGTGGATGGGAACAAAGGTTGGTGTGCTACATTTTATATATATTTCATTTGAAGTTCAAAAAAGATATTCAGGGGCGCCTGGGTGGCTCAGTTGTTTAAGCGACTGCCTTTGGCTCAGGTCATGATCCTGGAGTCCCGGGATCGAGTCCCACATCGGGCTCCCTGCTCAGCAGGAAGTCTGCTTCTCCCTCTGACCCTTTCCCCTCTCATGCTCTCTCTCTATCTCATTCTCTCTCTCGAATAAATAAATAAAATCTTTAAAAAAAAAAGATATTCAGATTATCATCTGAAAAATCAATGGCTGTAGATATTTTATAAGCAAATAACAATTTCATTGAAATTAGTATCTCTATATTGCATTAAAGGTAATTTCAGAGTACCAATGTGTGTGTTATTTAGAAACTTGATTGCAACTGAGCTTACAGAATGCAAGTTTTTAGTACATTTGGTAATAAAAATTTATTTGTAAGATAATTTGTCCAAGAAAAGTGGTTGCTGAAAAGTGATTATGGGAATAAAAAAGTTATGGAAACAACTGGATGTGATGTTGTAGTCAGGGAAACATTATTTTATGGAAAACTGCCAAGGTATAAAGCAAACCAGCTAGCAGTGAAAATTCAGAGGGAACAAAGTGAGCAGATAGATAATCCTCATCATAATGGCAACAGAAGGTATATACTAAGAGCATGGAGAAAGGGGATTTTTAGAAATAATTTATGCTAAAATATTCATATATATTATCCAATGTGAGGACACAAAAGCAAAGTGATCACTCTAGGCTAACCAGATAAAATATCTACATGAACACTTTAACAAACTAACTTATTAGAGCTCAGAATGATTGCCCAAGAGTACTTTGAAATTAAATTAAATATCTAGATAAACTTTTAATATGTTAAGAGGTTCTTATGCTATTATCTGCCTAATGTAAAACATCATTTTCATCATTTTATTTTCACATGTGTTTATTTGTCAGAGACACCAAGTAGGCTGTTAGAAATTCCAATTTGGCAGTCAGGAAAAAGTAAGGGAAAGAGAAAGAGTGATCTCAATAGAGATGACTGTTGAAGACAGAAATAAGAATTATAGTAACAAGGCAGAAAAAAAAAGAAACTTAAGAAAAATAATTTTAATTAGTGAATCAAAGAAATATCAAAAGGTAAATTATTCATCCCAAAACCTTAGATATATGTATACGTAAAGCATTTTATAATGTACTATACATAAATACTTCGGGAAATTAAAGATTCTAATTTGTATTTCTCAGAGAAAATTTTCTATGTGTTTTAATATTTTGCATAATAGTAGCTATTTATCCTTTCTTTTGCTTTTTCTGCCTTATCTAAACCAGTTTTGTTTTCTTTTGCAATCCTTTAGTTTTCTTTGAGATCTCAAAAAGTGAGAGTTCATCATCAGTGCACTGTCCTATGCCACTCAGATATCTTTTCCCAAAATCCATTCCAAAGGATTTAAATACCATCTAGTGACACTATGACTCCAATGTATTAGATGCCAATCTCACCTCCTACTTACAAATTATCTGAACTGAATTTTCTCTCTCCAGTAGAATTAATATCTTCTCAGACTAGCCACAATTACCTTTGTTCTGGGGTGCTGCACCACCTCCTTGTGCCCGAAAAGTCATCCATGACCATTTCCTACTTTTGGGTCTTAGGTTAAACAGCATCTTCAATGAGAAGTCTACATTGATGATTCTATTCCAACTTAGGCCATGCCCTTTCCCCAGTTATTTTCATACAATGCAGTTTGTTTCCTTCATAGCACATATGGCAACCTAAAAGTATGTAAGTATGCATCTATTTGTTTATTATTTATTTTCTATTCCCTCCAATACTGTAAATTCTTTGGTGACAGAAGACATGCTTTCTTTTCATCTTTATATTTCTGGCATCTAATATATGGTCTGTACATCATGGGGGATTGATAAATATTTATATATAGAAAAATGAATGAAAGAAGAAATTTGGTAGAAAACCAAAGCAAAAGAAAATTTCAGTCATAAAAAAATATGAACCTAAAACACGTACATGATAGTACTACTACTAGAGAAATTTACTAGTCTATAAGCATATTGTAAATAAATGGTGATAATATGGCTACCCTACTACAATACTTCTACTACTAACACTGTTGCTACTTTGTGACTACTAATCGAATGTAATTGTACTGGGTATTAACTATATTCCATTCAGGAACAGCATAGGGATTATATCATTTCAATTCTAGAAAGAACCTCTCGATAAAAGAAGTTATAAATATTTTCCAAATGCAAAAAAAAAACAACAGATGATCAGGTGGATTAAGCAATTTATTTAGCTCACAATAACAATAAGAACCAGAAAATCTGACTTCAAGTCTCTATGCTCTCAACTGGTATACTACACTGGTAACATGAATATAAAAAAGACATAATATTACATGTAATTTATGATTTTATATTTGTTTAATATTATGGGATACATTTTTTGTGATTTTTTTTAAAGATTTTATTTATTTATTTGACAGACAGAGACAGTGAGAGAGGAAACACAAGGAAGGGGGATGGGAGAGGGAGAAGCAGATTTCCCGCAGAGCATGGAGCCCGATGCGGGGCTCGACCTGAGCCGAAGGCAGATGTTTAACGACCGAGCCACCCAGGCACCCCTTTTTGTGAATTCTAATAATAATTAATACATTTTCCCAAGTTTTAGACTTTTTCACTATCAGTGACTTTTCAATAAAATTGAATTTAATCATGTAATTTTTTTCAAATTTAACTTACATAGAATCATCCAAGAAGTAAAAATTAATCCCAGTAATCTGAATGACAAATATACACTGTATGGTCATTAATATTTTTGATTTGGTTCCACTGTGGTCAGGAAACATACTCAATATGATTTCAATCATTTTTAATTTATTGAAATTTCTTTTATGCAGTTTACTTTTGTGAAAGTCCAATATGCACTTGAAAATAGAGCAAGTATTCTTCTTAGTTTGAATGAATTTTTCTCTAAATATTAATCTACTCACATTGATGGACAGTTATTAATGTTTATTGCTTTATTCTGAGAGATTTGTGAAGAAAACTTTAATTCTCTTTTTCTCTTTTTAATGTTCTGTGACATATCATTCCATACATTTTGATACTGTTATTAAGTATATACACATTTAAAATTGCTATGTTTTACTGCTAAATAAACTTTTATCAGTAAGAAATGTCACTTTATATATCTGGGAAAACTCCTTATTCTTTGAATGAGATTTTGAATGATATATCTCTTTCCATACTTTACTTTCCTGTTTTTAAAAGAAGCAAGAGTTTTTTCTTGAGTATACACACTATGGAAATATCATCCTTTAGATATCTAGAGTGTTTTAAATCATTCATATTCATTGTGATGTGGTTGGGTTGATAGCTATAATTTTATTTGTTTGTACTTTGTTTCATTACATTTTTAAACCTGTTTTTTTCTTTTCCTCTCAGCATTTACATCAATTAAGAATACTCATTTCTGTATCTCTTTTTCATCCCCACTATTGTCTTATTGGCCGTATCTCTTTGATTTTTTGAGGTGGCTAGAAACACACACACATTACACATGGCATTCCACATTCAAGTAACATAAAACCACTTCATATATAATGCAAACATGATAAAGTAATATATTTTATTTTTCTCCTCCAATCCTTTCTGCTACTGTTGTACATTTTATCTTCATGTTACAAACCTCTAATATATTGTGATTGCTTTTGCTATAAATAATCAATTTTTGTTTAAAGACAGTGAAGTGAAAAAAATATCCTTTTTTTGCCCACATATTTATCATTGCCAGCATTTAAAAAAACCCTCTTTGGTAACAGTTCGGTTTTTTATCTGGTAACACTTATTTCTGTGTGAAGAGTTTAACATTTCTAATACAGCACATTGGCAACTCATGCTCTCAGCTTTTGCTTGTTTAAAATGTATTGTTTTGGGGTGCCTAGGTGTCTTAGTCAATTAAGTGTCTGCCTAAGCTCAGGTCATGTTCCTGCAGTCCCAGGATCAGGCCCAGCATCAGCTTTCCTGCTTAGTGGGGAGTCTGCTTCTCCCTCTGCCCCTCACCCCACTCTTGTGCTCTCTCTCTCTCCCAAATAAATAAAATCTTAAAAAAAATAAAATGTATTGTCTTGGTTTTGGAAGTTATTTTTCTAGTTATGGAATGCTAGGTTGAGAGTTTTGCTCTTTAAACACTTCACACTTTTCTTCCACTTAATGTTAATTTGCTTAGACTCTTACAAGAAATCCATAATGATTCCTATTTTGTTTCTCTGTACCTAAAGTGGTTCTTTTTTCCCAACGCAGTTTGGGTTTTCCATTTTTTCCCTATGATGTGGCTTGGATTGATTTCTTTCTATTCATCTTTTCTTGTGATTCACTGGACTTTGTGGATTTGTGGGTTATGCTTTCAAAAAAATGAGAAAATTTCTGGCAGTTGTTTCTTCAAAAACTATTTTCTGTTCTTCCCTCTTTCTGTCTCCTTCCTACTCTGAATCCAGTCACACATATGTTAGACTACCCCAATATTAGATTATCCCAAGTTTCTGTTTATTTTGTTTACTCACTTTTTTCTTTGTGTGATTAAAATTGGATTGTTTCTGTTATTGTAGGTTTAATTTCAACGCTATTTTTTGCAGTTTGGAGAAAATTTTTGTGACAGTGGATTAGACCAAGATTTCACAGATAAAACACAAAAAGTGTGATTCATAGAGACCAAATTGAAAAACTGTATTTTATAAAGTTTTAAAAAAATTTCTTTTCATAAGACATTATAATGTAATAAAAAGATAAGCTACAGTCTCTGAGTTAAGCATTTGCAGTTAATATATTTAATAAGGAATGTGTAATAAATATTCAAAATTCAGTGATAAGAAAACAAAGAAGAAAATTTAAAAATGGTCCAAATATTTGAACAAAAACTCCATTAAAGAATGCATAAAGATGGAAAATAAACTTATGGATGTAAAAACACACATCATTATTCATTCAGGAAATGTAAATTAATACTACAATGAGATACTATAACACATTCAATTAAAAAAAAAAGACTAAAATTAAGAAGACTGACCACACTAAGTGGTGGTGAGGATGTAAAAAAACTGGAACTCTTCCACTCTGCTGGTAGGAATGAAAAATCCTACAGCTTCCTTGGAAAATAGTTTGACAGTGTTTTATAAAGTTAAGCATTCAACTACTACATGAGGCAGCCATTCCACTTTTGGTATTTATGCAGGAGAAATAAAAGTATATGTCTATATAAAGACTTTAAAAGGGGCGCCTGGGTGGCTCAGTCATTAAGCGTCTGCCTTCAGCTCAGGTCGTGATCCCAGGGTCCTGGGATCAAGCCCCACATTAGGCTCCTTTCTCAGTGGCAAGCCTGCTTCTCCCTCTCCACTCCCCCTGCTTGTGTTCCTGCTCTTGCTATCTCTCTCTCTGGCAAATAAATAAATAAAATCTTAAAAAAAAAAAACTTTAAAAGACTGTTTACAGCATTCCTATTTGTAATAGCTCCAATATGGAAATAACTCAGATATCCCTTAACATGCAAATTGATAAACAAACTGTTGGATTATCTATACAATGGAACAGTACTCAGAATGAAACCAATTGAAATATCGATATATATTTCAACATGGAAAAAATGTCAAAATAATGCTGAATGAAAGAAGCCATACAAAAAAGAAACATTTTATAATTTTATTTATATCATACTCTAGAAAACAAAAACTAATCTACTACGACAACATATCACTGTTACCTCGGGGATAGAAGGCAGGTGACAGTGTTGCTACAAGGAAAAACTGGAAGAAGGGTATAAAGGGAGATAGTGAAACATATGGACATGATGGATATATGCATTATGATTTCTGTGATGTTTTGCATTCATACACATTACATATGACAAAACTTTCCAAGTTTTATAATTTAAAAATACATGTTTTATTGTATGTTAGTTATACTTCAATAAAGTTGTTTTTAAAAGATGACAGTGAGGCAGTGGGTTTAATGTGGCTGAGATAAAACATCTTAAGAAATGAAGAGTATTCATTTGATTAGAAAACTGGTTAGTCATTATAAACAGCATGAGTGGTTTTAAAAGGGTAGGTCGGATGGGAAGCTAGATGAGAAAAGAAGAAAATGTGAATGGGAAATATATAAATAGATACAACATTTGCAGGAAATTCCTGTTAGAAGCTTATATTTAGATAAATGAACGGAGATCAGATAGTAACAGAAGTGAATCTAAGGAATGTTGTTTACATGATTATTGTTTTATTCTGAGATGAGAATCCCTAAATGTATTGTAAAATGTTTCAGTAGAAAGGCAGATTTAAAAAACCCAGGAAATATTTAAAAGAAAGTGAATTCTATTAAGGTCATTAAAAAGATGGAGAGAAGATACTATCTTCACAATGAAAGGATTTGCCTTGGATACGAGAAAGAATGAATTCTTCATTGTCACTGGAGAGATGAAGAAGAGCAGCGGATTAGTCAATAAAAGTTGATTAAAATGACCAACCTTCATGGAACACTAAGTAATCTCTGGTGTCAGAATTACAGTAAATAATTCTAAGGGAACTGCAAGAACAATTTCCTAAAATATAGAATTATAGCTAATAAATAATAGGTATAAATATAGGTATTTTAAGAAATATTTTCCTGAATCTGCTGTAATAAAATACTTCTCTAAAACTGATTGTTGTGTGCCCTTGGACAAATTACATAAATTCTTTAAGTCTACTTCTCCACAAATATAAACAAAAACAATAAAGACATGTACATTATAGGTTGTGATATTTGTTGTTAAATGAAAATAAAAATATGAACATCCAAAATAATAACCACTCTTAAATACTCATTGCAAGAAGAAAGAGGAGGGTCAAATATCATCCTATTATGCAAAGGTAATAAGCATTATATACACACTATTTGAAATAGCAATGAAGTGAAGTCTTAAAAGAACGTTTTAAATTTGTATTTTGAAAAGTATGCATTTTTTATTCAGTTGGATCAAATGTGGGCACTAATGAAGGCACCATAATTAGCTGAAGCACATAATTAATACATTTTGATGATCAATTCAATTTTTTAATCAGGTAGTCATGTAGGTAAAGCTTTGCTGAGACTGAAATGAGAAAAATAAAATTGCATTTGAACTGACTAAATGTGGTTGATAACTGTCAAATCGATATAAAGTTTTGCTCTTCATTTAATATCTAATATAGATATAAATAATTATCAATACCTTCCAACATATCTTTCTTATATTTAAACAATAATCATCTCAAATACACTTTCTTTGATTTTCATAGGAAAAACTGACAAATAGTGCACACAAAAGAAATACATGAACATATCTTTCATTAGTTATTATGATGTAAAACACTACTCTTTTGTTGGATACATTTTAAGTCATCTGACAACTTTTACAATTTTATAAATCTCATTTCCAGTTATTTGTGGTGACCTACATAAATAGTACTTAGCACAATAAAAATGGCATCTGTGAAAAATGACAAAAAAGAATACATACTCAAAGAGCTGTCAATACCAACAATTTCTTAGTCTCAACATTATTTGCCATTATGTTTTCCCCTAAATTCATATAGAAATAAAAACGTGAGGTTTTGAGATTTACAGGGTTTCTGAATCAGACTTAATTAAAAATATTTCTATATATATCTACTGACACTGTCAAAGTTTCTTTAGAGTAAATGAGTAATTTTTCCCGTTAAACCTAGAAAAAATCATTATGCCTTAATTTATCATATTTTTAAATGAAGTATTTGCAGACTATAGATTCACATGATTGCAAACAGTTATATTTAAAATTTCTCCACTGCTAGTCAGTGAAGATGTTTTCTTGAATTTTTGGATTGAATTCTGTAGTTTACTATACAGTACCTTAGATGGTAAATAACAGATGGAAGAAATGCATCTTCCTGCAAAACCATGGGGAGAAAACATAAAATTGAGAAAATGTAGGTTAAAAAAACTAAATACCATGTAATTCATCAAACTTCTTTCTCCATAAAATTTCTGATCACTAAAGATGTGTCTGAATTACTTCTTAGAGGACTCCAATGATTCCACACCCACAGTTTGCTTGGTGGGTCATTCCTGATGTTTATTGGTCTCTGTGTGATGAAAGGTTTCTTGACATCTGTTTTACATGCTTTCTAAACCCATTTGTGGCACATTGTTTTGTTAATGATGGAAATAGGGAACTATCAGCTTGAGTGCATTATGCTTTTCAGAAACACTAAGTTATGAAAAACTTGTTCTTCCTGCTTTCAAGCCTCATTTCTTTTGTAACTGTTCCTTTTCCTATTTCTGATTGTTTATTCTTCCTCACTATTTCTACAAATGAACAATCCACCTTCTTATCTAAAGTCAATCCCTTCTCTCCTTCACTCACTCTTACCTACTCTTATGTATTCTGAAATACATTGTCCCAGCAATTCTTTCTTCCCTCAGAACATCATTTTCTCTCTTGACAATTTTCACTGACATAAAAACACGTTTTTATTTCTCTCATTTAAATAAGAACCGCCAACAATCTTGTTTGACCAAACTTCCCCTGCTAAAGCTTTAATTCATGTTTCTCCTTTGCCACAGAAGTCCTGACAAAGTTTTTTGTATTTTGTCCCCAATTATACTAATTCATTTTTTTAAGATTTTATTTATTTATTTATTTGACAGAGAGAAAGATAGTGAGAGAGGGAACACAAGCAGGGGGAGTGGGAGAGGGAGAAGCAGGCCTCCTGCAGAGCAGGGAGCCCGACGTGGGGCTCCATCCCAGGACTGTGGGATCATGACCTGAGCCGAAGGCAGACGCTTAACGACTGAGCCACGCAGGCGCTCCTATACTCATTCATTTCTTTCTTAAATCTACTCCAAACCTTTGTAACCATCTCTAAGACAATTGTTTTTATCAAAGGTCAGCAATGATTTCCACATTCATTAATCCAGTGGTGAAATATCAGTCTTTATCTCATTTAATACACCCTCAACATTTAACTCATTTAATCGCTCTCTTCACCTAGCTTTGTTAAAACCTTATCTTCTTCATTGTCTTCTTTTCTTTTTTTTTTTTAAAGATTTTATTTGACAGAGAGAGACACAGCGAGAGAGGGAACACAAGCTCCGGAGAGTGAGAGAGGGAGAAGCAGGCCTCCCACCCAGCAGGGAGCCCGATGCAGGGCTCGAACCCAGGACCCTGGGATTCTTCATTGTCTTCTTACATACCCAACCTCTCCTGCTAAGTCTCTATGTTAGTTTCCTCTTTTCCCTTTTCTTTAGGTTGGCAAGTCACTGTCATTGCTCCATTTTTTTTTTCCATGCTCTTCCATTGTTCAGGTGATCATATTCCGTCCTGTGGCTTTAAAAATAACCCATAAGTGGAAGATTCTCATATCCGTTTTCAGGACAGATTTTGTTCTGTACCCCAGATTCTTATATCTAAATGCTTACTTAACATCACACTTGGATATCTAATATCTGAAAGCGAAAACTTTCAGAAGTTAACTTCTAAATTTTACCCCTCAATTTCTCTAACTGTAGTTTGCTTCCCACCTCATTCGATGGCATTTCTGAATTTCCAATGACATGGACCAATCTTAACAACTTCACTGACACCTCCCTCCCTCCCTCCCTCTCTCTCTCTCACACACATGCACACACATGCACAGAATCTACATCAAGAATTTCTGTGCACTTTATCTTTAAAATATATGCAGAATCCAGGAGCTTCCTACCACCAATACTGCTACCATACCATTTCACCTCGACTATGCAGAGTGTTCCCACTGGATTCCCTGTTTCCACACATACCTCTTCTCAACATCACACTAACAGTGATCCATTAAACATAAAAGTGTGATCATGCTGTTCCTTCACTCCATGAGTAGGAGTTGGCCAAAATGGCTCACTACCCTTAAAGTTTGTTTTGTAAATAAACTTTTATTGAAACACAGACATGACAATTCACTTAGTGTACTGTCCATATAACATTTTTTTTCCAGGTGAAAACTACCCTCTATTTATTTTTAAATTTTTTATTTAAATTCAATTTAGTTAAATATAGTGTGTTATTAGTTTCAGGGGAAGAATTTAGTGATTCATCAGTTGCATATAACACCCAGGGCTCACTACGTCAAGTTCCCTCCTTAATGCCCATCACCCAGTTACCCCATCCCCTCATCCACTTCCCCTCCAGCAACTGTCAGCTTGTTTCTTATAGTTAAGAGTCTCTTATGGTTTGCTTCCCCCTGTTTTTATATTATTTTATTTTTTCCTTCCATTCCCCTATTTCATCTGTTTTGTTTCTTAAATTCCACATATGAGTGAAATCATATGACATTTGTCTTTCTCTAACTCATTTCGCCTAGCATAATATCCTCTAGTTCCATCCACATCATTGCAAATGGCAAGATTTCATTCTTTTTGACGGCTGAGTAATATTCCATTGTGTGTGTGTGTGTGTGTGTGTGTGTGTATATATATATATATATATATATCCCACATCTTCTTTATCCATTCATCTGTTGATGGACATCTGGGCTCTTTCCATATTTTGGCTATTGTGGATATTGTTGCTATAAACATTGGGGTGCATGTATCCCTCTGAATCACTATTTTTGTATCCTTTGGATAAATACCTAGTAGTGCAATTATTGGGTTGTAATTCTTTTTATGGTACATTTGCAGAAATGAAAGGGTTATGACAGAGACTGTATAGCTTGTAAGTGTCAAAAATTGTGCTTTTTAGAGAAAAAGTTCGATTTCCGAAGTTCACTAAAAACTTAGGTTCCCCAGGGGAGCCTGGGTGGCTCAGTTGGTTAAGCGACTGCCTTCGGCTCAGGTCATGATCCCAGGGTCCTGGGATCAAGCCCCACATCGGGCTCCCTGCTCGGCAGGGGACCTTCTTCTCCCTCTCCCTCTGCCCCTTCTACTGCTAGTGCTCTCCTGCTCTCTCGTTCTGTCAAATAAATAAATAAAATCTTAAAAAAAAACAAAAAACAGATTCCCCAATTTCCATTAATTCAGTTATGCTAAATGCCACAGCCACTTAAGTATTTTATAAGGCCCTTCATAACTTGACTCTCCACCAGCTCTCTCTTGCTCCAGTCACACTTGTCCCCTTACTGTTTCTCCTTAGAGCTTTTGCATTGGATATCTACTCTGTCTAGAATAATCTTTCTATAGATAGCAACAAGGTTAAACCCCTTACTTCTTTCAAATATTGCTCAAATGTTAAATTAATGAGGGCTATCTTGGGTTCTCTTTTAAGTTACAAGTAACCTCACTAGCCCTGTATCCACAAATTCCTGATTCTGTTTTCACTCCTATTATTCTCATAGCATTTAGACTCTAAAAATAAAGTTGAAATCTATTCTTTGTAATTTGGTGCAACCTACCTACAATAAAATGTAAACTCAATTGTATTAGTTTTTTTTTTTTAAGATTTTATTTATTTTTCAACAGAGAGAGAGAGAGACAGCGAGAGAAGGAACACAAGCAGGGGGAGTGGGAGAGGGAGAAGCAGGCTTCCCGCTGAGCAGGGAGCCCGATGTGGGGCTCGATCCCAGGACCCTGGGATCATTACATGAGCTGAAGGCAGACGCTTAACAACTGAGCCACCCAGGCGCCCTCAATTGTATTAGGTTTTGGTGTACTGAGCCATTCTAAGGATCTAAATCAGTGTCTGACCTAAAGTAAGTGTTCAATACATATATATGTAATGATCTTATAAATATTGTGTTTTGGAAGCATAGTGAAACAACTGGTATAGAACAGACGTATAAGTAGATAAATGCACGTGTACATGAACGAATGAATTAATGAATAAAGAGTTTCACAAAGGACGTTTGGTGACATATAATGAGAAGTAGCTTAGAATATTAAGAAAACTGTATTTTGATATATAGTAATTAATGTTAAATTTGCAAATAAATATTAATTGAAAATTTTAAACATTATATTAATAAGTATGAAATAGTTGAAATTGTAAAAGTTAATTGCAACAAGTATTAAGTGGATTTGTAAAATTGTTAAGTTGACTGAAAAAAACAAAGAATGAAATAATGTCATAAAAGTTCACAGAACGCTTTCCTTCTGAGGAATTTAACCTTATGTAGACCAGGCTTAAACCTATGAAGACCATAATCAAGAGAGAAATATTCATAGTTTTCAGAGGAACACTTTTGTTTTTCAATTTATAGGTAGAAGAGAAGGAGTATCTGGAGAAAAAAATGCTAATGTTGTATGGGAGAGGGACAACAGATGGAACAGGATTCTGGTAAAAAGGAGAAATGAAGAAAGTATTTAGAAAAGGAGGAATACAGAAAAGCAAAATAATTATACAGACATTACCTAATTCTTGGCAGCCTCTGGGATATGAAACATGCTTCATTTTATTTTTACTTAATCCTAGTAGAATGCCTGGGACATGGACATTATTATCTAAAATTGAAATCATCCTATTCCTCAATAACCCTGGCATGTTTTTCTCCTCTAGGGTCTCATCTTTATTAAATAGCTCCACCACTCACTTAGTCTCTCAGTCTTGAAGGTTTGGAGTCATAGCTGTCTCCCTTCTTTTCCTAAATCCCACATCCATTTAATCAAGTTCTATGATATATATTATTATAATGGCCATATTTGTAGCCTGTATTCATATGACATGCTTCCCAAACACAAAATACTTTGCAAACATTAACTAATTTAATTCGCACAATAACCCTATGATGCAAATATTATTACTAGTATTAATCTAGAAAAGAGTAATTCAAGTTATAGCCAAAAACGTGTTGAAGCATACATACCTAATAAGTGATAAAATCAAAATTTAAACTCAAATTTCTCTGCCTCCAAAGTGCATGTGGCTAATCAGTTTCGACTGTTGCTTCAAGTGTTTCTGGTTTCTTCTTAGATCTACTTTAAGTGCCTCTTTATAGTCTAAATTACCCTCATGTCTCACTTGCACAAGTGCAGTAACTCACTAACTTGACTTTCTACAGCCACTTGACCCTTCAAGTGCATTCTCCCCACTGAACTCAAACAAATATTTGTAAGTTAAGATTATATTACTCTCTTGTTTCAAAACATATCACTGGCTATCCTCTTTCTCTAGCTAAAAAGTCCAAAGAGAAGCCTCATGTAGATTTTTTCTAACCTTTGGAACCACTGTTAGCAGCACTGCATTTGGGTTAATCTACTCTAACTTCTCATGTTCTAGTCACACTAGATCTTTTTTTCTTTTTGCTTCTCTCTGACAGGCAATTGCACACATAGTTCCATTGCCCATATCAGATACCTCCCTTCTCCCACCACCTTTGTTTAGCTGAATCTACTCAATCTTTAGATTTCAGTTTAAGCATTATGTTCTCAAAGAAGGTTAAAATTTCACTACCCTGTGACCCAAAGATTATTTTATAAACTATTATTCTTCTATGTAAGTATTCAATTTCTGGATTACTCATTACTTTATAGCTTCTGTGAAGACAGGGATCAAGTTTATCTTGTTCATTTCTCTCCCACTCCACATACCTAATGTCCAGCATACTGTCTGCACATGGGACATGTATGTGGCAAGAAGAAACCAAATGCAATTAGGCATATACTGGAAGTCTCAAATTTCTCTTATTTATATTAGCTACAATTTTATGACTTATACATTTCACATTCTTTTAATTATGTGACAATTTTTAAATGTTTATTATATTGAATTTATTTTTGCATTATCAGTGTGCACTTTTCAAACTAATGTGAAAACATCAAAAATGTAGTGCAATAAAAAATGCAGTGAGCAACACTGTTCTTAATTTATATATAAAAATAAATATATATCTCATTTTTAAATAAAAAAGTTTTCAATCTTTCTTATGAAATCTGCAAACTTGTATGTACATATTTTCAATATTGTCATTATATTAATTTTCCACAATGTCATTGTCTGAAATCGTGATGATCATTTAAAATCTAGGCCACTAAGCACCACACACCATAAGCACCCCTGTATCTTTTATTAATTAGGGTAGCATATGATCATCATAAGAAAGTAAATCCATCTGAATTTTAATAGTCTGAAAAGAAGTCACTGAATATAAGCCAATCATTTTAATTATATTTATTACAAGAATAATATTATGAATTGCTAATTATCATCATGTGACCTACCCTCTTAACATGTGATCTACCTCTTAATACATTTTGAATTTCACTATATATTGTTAACTCACACCTGTTAGGATGGTTATTATTATTAAAAAAGAAAACAAGGGTTGGCAAGGTATTGGAGAAAGTAGAACCCTCATACATTGTTGGTGGGAATGTAATAATGGTGCAACAGCTACAGAAAATAATATAGAGTTTCATCAAAAAAATAAAGTAGAACTAATATATGATCCATCAATCACACCTCTGGATTTATATCCAAAAGAATTGAAATCAGGATATTGAAGAGCTATCTTTATATCCATGTTCACTGCAGCATTATCTGTAAAAACAATGACATGAAAACAACCTAAATGTCCTTTGATGGATGAATGGATAAAGAAAATGTGGCATATACATACAATGGAATATTATAAAGCTTTAAAAAGAATGAAATTCTGCCATTTGTGACATCATAAATGAACTTTGAAGATACAAGTGAAATAATCCAGTCACAGAATGACAAATACTTCATGATTCCACTTATATGAGGTATCTAAAAAAAGTTAAGCTCATAGAAGCAGAGAATACAGTAGTGGTTAACAGGGGCAGGGGGTGGGTTGGGAATAGGGAGTTGTCATTCAATGGATATAAAGTTTTAATTATGCTAAATAAATAATTTCAAGAGCTGCTGTATTCCTTCAATTCAAAATGTAGGGTAATTACACTGTGTACATTCACTCCATTTTATTAGTCCTCTCCAATTGATGCATACACAGACTGCTTAAAATTTCCTGCAACCTTGTACCCCAAACACAATAGACATTTTCTTTTTTCTCCTCTTCATAGTCAGAATTTTTTTATCTGTTTCATAGGAGGAATAGCCCCCGCCAAAGGCAGAAAGCTAGAACTCCAAGAGAGATTAATAAATATGTATCAAAGAGCAACAACGATGTTTTTTGAGAAGATAACATAAAACAATTGAGTCTTATTCACCAAAACATAGTGGGAAGACATTTTACAGAATACGGCATTTATTTTTAGTCACATTGTTTTAAAATTTGGTATTTGCATATCATCCATTCAAAATACGTAATTTGGTAATTTAAGAGATCTTTCTTTTAGTGCCTAAGAAAGGGCCTTACTGTTTATTGTGGTAAAGTAACCAAAGAGACAGAGTTATTTATATACAGAAAACAACTGTTATACCAATGAAGAAACAGGGAACATCATTTCAACAGATGGCATATCTGGAGTATCCAAAATGTGGATTAAAAAAAACAAAGCAACAACTTCTTAAAACTAGCAACTTCCTTCATTAAGATTGATGGAGAGTGATTTTGTTAAAAACAGTAGTGTCTAAGATAACCAAAAGACTGAGTAGGTTCTTAGTATTTCTTCACATTTGGATTAAATATTCAATTGATTCTTTCATGTATACATTTATTTATTCAGCCAATATTTATTGAAGCTTCATAATGTTTGAGGCCTTTTTTACATGTTTATGACAGAGCAATTAACAAAACTGAGAAATCACCTTCCCTCAGGGGCAACAGAAAAGCAGGCAATAAACCAAAACAATATAAACATATAATGCAAGGTTAGGTAGACAAATCGTGGAAAAACAGTAAAGTATGCCAATGATGCAGAAAAGGTGTCAGCCAACTATGATCCACCAGGTAGCTGCCTGTTTTTGTAAATAATATTGTAACACAGACACACTCACTTATTTGCATATTGCCTATGGCTGCTTTCATGCTACAATGACCAAGTTTAAATAGTTGTGATAGATATGACCATTAGAGATTAATATATTTACTTTACTATCTGGCCTCTTAAGAAAAAGTTTGTTGACACCTGGTGTAAAGCAAGGTAATTGGATACTGTTGTTAGGGAAGGATTTTTTTACAGAGTATCTTCAGGTTTATGAATAACTTGAAGAAGTAGATTATGAAAGTTATGGAAAAGAGCAGATTCGAGGCATAATCTAAAATCCTGGATAGGGGCATGCTTGATATTTTGTCAAAAACACATAGTAACTATTTTAACTAGAGTACAGTGAGCAAAAACAGCATTGACAGGAAACACGCTGAAGAAGTCAGGTATATTATCTTGAAGAATTTTGTAAGGGAAATACAATTTTTGCATTTTTAATCTAAATATTTTTGAGAAGGCTTTGAAGGTACTTGATGGAGAAGCATCTCACTGGGGGATTTAATTTTATTCCTGTTTGGAGAATGTGTAATAGAAGTCTGGAGTAGAAGGAATAATGGGAGATTGAATGTAAGCAATGATGGTGGTTTAAACTTGGGAATAATTTGGAAATGATGAGAAACTCTCTGACAGATAAAATTTGAAAGTAGTTAACCAGAACTGCTAATGCGGGGGAGGGGGGAGTCACTGATAATGAGATTTGGAAGGGAGGATGCTTACTTGAACTGGGTAGGGACATGTTTGGAGATTGTGAATTGCAGGGAAGAAACTAATAGGTGAGATATGCATAGAATAGAGAAAGGGATCCACGTATATCACTAAAGAAAGCCAAAAAACCATAAAAGAGAGCAAGAGATCAGAGAAAAATCCATAAAAACAACCTAAAGCAAGTAATAAAATGGCAATAAATACATATCTATCAATAATTATTTTGAATGTAAATGAACTAAATGCTCCAATCAAAATACGGGATGACAAAGTGGATAAAAATACAAGACCCAGCTCTATGCTGCCTACAAGAGACTCCTATCAGACCAAAAGACACCTGCAGATTGAAAGTAAGGGGATAAGAAACATTTATCATGCAAATGGATGCCAAAAGAAACCCAGGGTAGCCATAATGTCCTGCCTTCGTGGGCCTTACATCTTATTAGGTAGATATACAATAAACATGATAAATAATGGTGATCTATTACTGTGTTTAAAAGCATACAAACAGGGACGACTGGGTGGCTCAGTTAAGCGACTGACTCTTGATTTTCAACTCAGGTCATGGGCTTGGGGTTGTGAGATCAAGCCCTGTGTCAGGCTCAGTGCTCAGTGGGGTGTCTGCTTCTCTCCCTCTCTCTCTGGCCTCTCCCCCTCAGCATGCACTCTCACTCTCTCTCAAAATAAATAAATCTTTTTTAAAAAAGCAAACAACAAAAACTTGAGTATATATAAAAATGTGTTTTTATCGTTTAGCAATCTGTACGTTGTCTAGGTTCAGATGGACAGTTCTTGCTTGGAATTCCTCATGAAGCTGCTGTCAATTGTCTGCAGAGTCTGTAGCAGTGATGAGAAAGCTTAACTAAGCTGGATATCTGAGAGGCTTCATTCATGTGTCTGGCAGTGAATGTTAACCATCAGCTGAGGTGGAGATGTGGATTGATGCACATACATTTGACCATTCCATGTGACTCAAATGTCACTCAGCATGGTGGTTAAGTTCAAAGAGGGAGAGACCCAAGAACAAGCATTCTGAAAGAACTCAATGAAAGTGACAAGATTCCTTATGACATAGCCACAGAAATCCCAGAACATGACTTCTCTTGCATTTATACATCAAGAAGTCACTTGCCTGACAGTTCAGATCCAAGAGACAGGCAATTAGGATCCACCAAGGTCTTGCTACAGATGAGTATATGGGATGGGAAATAATGTTGTGCCTCCTTTGGAAAATATAATTTGTCATGGGGATACCGTATGAGAAGTTGACGAGTGTAAGGGAGAAAAATAAATCAGAGAACATGAAAAGGAGGAATCTTGGTGGTTTGTAGTTTTACATAGGAGGCTCAGGGTAGATCTCACTGAAAAGCTAAAATATTAGTGAAGAATTTGTAGCAAAGTATTGCTTAAAAAATAATGCATATGCTCCCCCAATCAATGTGGCTGTAGAGAAGGAAAAGAAGACAGTGATCCCATAATCATATTTGGTGATCGTTTCAGTTGGAGTACCATTATAACTATATGAACTTTTTTTTTCCCCTCTAAGTTAGGTGTGTTTTTGAACAGAAGACTGATATATTCTTACTTGCCTTATATTTAAAGTGAAATACAGCTGTTATTGACAATGATCTACAGAGACAAGATGGAAACCAAGACTACTTAAAAGGTAATTGGAATAATTCAGATAATAGATGATAGAAGCATGCACAAAATGGTGTCAAGGGAAGTGATAAGTGGTGGTAACATTCTGGACATATTCTGACAGAATAGCTATCAGGCTCTCCTGATAGATTAGAGGTGACTGGCAAGAGAAGAAGCAGAGATTACTCCAATGTTGGGGGCAAGAACAACAGAAAGAGTGACATTTACATTTAAAGAGATTTTCAGGGAGTTGGGCATTAGGGCAGCATAATTATTCTGGGAGTAGGCAAAGTACATGTGATTGAGATGAAGAGGTCAAAGAACTGAGAAGCACTGAAAAAGACATAGAGGTAGGTATAAATCCTTAGGGGAAGAGATCATATCTAGGTCTGTCTGCTTATTAGTACATTTCAATTTTTATTTTAATGTTGAAATAATGTTGGCTATGTGAGTATGTTTAATTTTACCCAAACCATTTAATTATCTAACTAAAAATACTGTCATATTGATTGTGCTTCAAAAGCAACTGAAACCTATGCACTGGTTTCCCACACTTTTCTGTAATTTCACACTCTATAACTTCTTGGTGGATGTGATTATACAGTAAGGAAATACATCTAAAGTTCCGTTTAACTGTCCTGACAGATCTTTTTTGAATGCAATGAACAATAACTTCAATTAACCCACTCCTGCTTTATTATACATAAGTATAATTATTTTAAGAACTCAAATAAATCAAAATAAGTATACTGTTTAATTGCAAGTAAATTGGCCAATAATTAAAATAAAACAAAAGGCACAAATATATTAGCTAGGTATGCACTCACTCTGAAAATACAAGCATACTCCTAAAGAGAAATTAGGAATTGGTGGGGGACCATTCATAAAGGAATAGCATTTTCAGGTGGCTACAGATTTGTTTAGTTTGGGCATGTCTGAGGTGGCTTGTGGTTGGAAAATTGCTTAAGGATTCATTTTTATCTTCAAGAGGAATTAGAGGGTGCAAAATAAGAAATGTGGTCAAAAAAGATAAGATGAAAAGTCTCTCTGTGCCATCCACTATCTGCCCTCAAGTAAGTCTGCCCTGATAAAGTAGAAATATGCTAACTTTTAGTGTATTTATTTACCACAAATTCATTGTTTTATTTAGCTTTTAAAGGACATTTAATTCATTTCTAGCATTGAGCGATTATAAATATAATATCAAAAATAGGATAAAGATATTTTATATATATGCTGTGATTTCTGTGGGATGCTGGCTATATCAAGGTGTACATGAGTATGGGCTTTAAATACCGAGAAATTTTTCTCCAAAAAAGCAACTACTGAGTTTTTTCAACAATGTAAGGAAAATTCCACTATTTTCATAGGATAGCCTACTTTGGATATTGTCAATTTTGAGATTACCCATCTTACCATTTTAAAATGGTATTTATTTTTTGATTTTCATTTATCAGGGCTGAGAATCTTGTCATAAGTATATTAATCATTTCAAGACTTCCTTTAATTTGAAATCTTTATCTTTATTATTTTTATCAATTTTAATTGAATTTTAATAGCTATTAATATTAATATGCATATATGCTAGGAAATTAGGAGATATATCTTGTTTATTTTTTTATTTTTTTAAAGATTTTATTTATTTATTCATGAGAGACAGAGGGAGAGAGAGAGAGAGAGAAGCAGAAGGAGAAGCAGGCTCCCAAGGAGCAGGGAGCCCGACGCGGGACTTGATCCCAGGACCCTGGGATCACGACCTGAGCCGAAGGCAGACGCTTAAACATCTGAGCCATCCAGGTGCCCCAAGATATATGTTGTTTAAAAAATGATACAAGGCCAGTGTGACAGAAACAAAGAGAGTGAAGGGAGTTAAAGCTAAAAGAGAGAGGCCATTTAAAGCAGTGTAAATTTTTATTGTAAGATAAAATTGAGTTTATTGAAGGATGTTAAGCACAGATGAAAAATTATTAGATTTAAATTTTACAAAGGTTATTCTGGGTCACTCTGTGAATAACAGATGAGAGGAATTGGGAAAGTATGTCAACAGTTAGTCATCTATTGTAATGGTCCAGGAGACAGAAGTTTGGTAGCCTGGGCTAGCATTTTAGGGTTAGTAATGAAGAGAATCAGGTGGATCTGAGGGATGATTAGAAATTAAATTACCAAGTTTATCTATTGTAAAGTAAATGTGAGGAGAGGGAAATGTTTGTTAATTTTTGACTTTTGCGACTAGATGCAGGATATGGACTTCTCAAATGTACTGAACCCTGAGGAAAGAGATAAGATGAATAATATTATGAAATTAAGAATTACCACATGATTCCATTCATATGTGGAAAAACAAAACAAATAAATACACAAACAAAGAGAAGAATCAGACCGATAAATATAGAGAACAAACTGATGGTTGTCAGAGGAAGGGGGTGAGGAGATGAACAAAATAGGTGAAGGGGAGGGGGAGGTACAGGCTTCCAGTTATGGAATGAAGTCATGGGGAATAAAAGACACAGCATAGGGAACAGAGTCAGTGATACTGTAATAGCGTTGTCTGGTGACAGGTGGTAGCTACAGTTGCGGTGAGCATGGCATAACATACAAAGATGCTGAATCGCTATGTTGTTCACCTAACACTGATGTAATATTATGTGTTAATTAAACCCAAATAAGAATTTTTTTTAAAAAGAATTACCTGTTTCTTGACATTTTTCTCTAAGTCACTTTAAAATTATATGCCCAGAGTGTTATTTTGGGGAGGGGCATGACAACTATTTTACTGTCTTTAGTTTTTTTTTTACATAGCTCTTCATCACTTCAAGTTTTATCTGTCTTCTATATCATTATTTTCCATTTTATTTAGGTTTATGATTTTGTCTTTAAATAGATTCATCATCATACAATACCAGAATTTGAACTTAGAAGTGAGAGATCTTGTATTCACTACAATTATTCCCATTTTAAGTTAGGTTAAGAAATGTGGAAATTCAAAGTCCCATTTCAATGACAATAAATCATATTCCTGCTTATTACCAAGCTTCCTTTGAAACCAACTTTTGTTGTTTTAAGCAAGAAGTTTTGTGGTAATTTGTTGTAGCAGCAATAGAAAACTAACACATCTTGATAAGTTAGTCTCCAAAACCCAAAAACACTTCAGCAAAATACCAAAGAAAAGAATTATTTTCAGATTAGGGAATAAACTTTTTAATTAAAACTAATAAATGCTCATGTACTTTTTATAGTGTCTTGTATTTTCCCATGAGAAAGGCATCAAATAATATACTCAATATTCAAAAGCATTTATATCATATTGTTCATGAGTTTACAGAGCTTCTTAGAAGTTATTTAAATGTAGTATCAATATATTTTGTCATCTTTTTAACATTTTATAATAACATGTTGAAATCAATGGCGGTTTTAAAAAGTTGCAGTAGAAGGTCATGGTCATCATTTCTGGAAAAGGACAGTTAAAAGGTATAACTTACAGGTTCGACTTCTTGCTTCTTTTTTTTTTTTTTAAGTTCATTATCTTACAGTTCTGGAGGTCAAAAGTATGAAATGCATCTTAAAGGTAAAATCAAGCTGTCAGCATAATTGCCTTCATTCTGGAGACTTTAGGGAGAATCCATCCCTGCTGTTTTCAGCTTCTAGAGGCCACTTAAATTTCTTGCTCCATGGCCCCTTCATTTTAGACTGCATTATTTTTCATCCAGTCTTCTGTCATCATATCTTTCTGATTCTATGCCTCCTTCTTTCTTCTTATAAGAACTCTTATGATTAAATGGGCTCACCCAGATAATCCAGGATCATCTTCCTGTCTCAAGACCTTTAATCTAACTGCAAAATCCTTCTATTAGTCTGCTTGGGCTGCTCTAAGAGAAACACCACAAACTGGATAGCTGAATTTCTTTTAAATCTGGAATTGTAATACCTCCAGTTTTGTTTTTCTTTTTCAATATTGCTTTGGCAATCTGGGTTTTTTTGTGGTTCTATACAAATTTTGGGATTATTTGTTCCAGTTTTGCAAAAAATGCTGCAGGAATTTTGATAGAGATTGTATTAACTCTGTAGACTGCTCTGGATATATGGACATTTCAACAATATTTGTTTTTCCAATCAATGAGCATGGAAAATGTTTCTATTCGTTAATGTTGTCTTCAATTTCTTTCATCAGTGTTTTATAGTTTTCAGAGTACAGGTCTTTCACCTCCTTGGTTAAGTTTATTCCTTTTATTTTATTATTTTAATTATTTTATTTAAGTATTTTATTATTTTTGGTGGAATTGTAAATGAAATTTTTTTTTAATTTCCCTTCTGATCATTATTAATGTATAGAAATGCAATGGGTTTATGTACATTGATTTTATATCCTGCAACTCTACCAAATTAATTTATCACTTCTAGTAGTTTTCTGGTGGAGTCTTTAGGGTTTTCTATATACAGTGCCATGTTACCTGCAAATAGTGAAAGTCTACTTCCTGCTTAACCAATTTGTATGTTTTTAGTATCTTTTTCTTGTTTAACTGCTGTGGCTAGGACTTCCACTACTATGTTGAATAAAAGTGGTGAGAGTTGATATCATTGTCTCTCCTGACCTTAGGGAAATAGCTTTCAGTTTTTCACCATTGAATATGATGTTAGCTGTGGATCTTTCATAAATGGCCTTTATTATGTGGAGGCACATTACCTCTAAACATACTCTGTTGAGGGTTTTTACCATGAATGGATGTTGTACTCTGTCAGATACTTTTTGGGCATCTATTGAAATAATTATATGGCTTTTATCCTTCCTCTTATTGATGTGATGTATCACATTGATTGATTTACAAATATTAAATCATATTAAACCACCCTTGCATCACAGGAATAATCCCATTTGATCATGGTGAATGTTTTTTTTAATATATTGTTGGATTACTAAACTACCCTTGCATCTCAGGAATAAAGCCCATTGCATCATGGTGAATGATTTTTTTAATGTATTGTTGGATTCAGTTTGTTACTTAGTTGAAAATTTTTGCATCTATGTTCATCAGAGATATTGGCCTGGAACTGTCTTTTTTTGTGGGGTCTTATCTAGTTTTGGTATCAGGGTAATACTGGTTTCATAGGATGAATTTGGAAGTTTTCCTTCCTCTTCTATTTTTTGGAAGAGTTTGAGAAGAATGGCTATTAGCTCTTCTTTAAATGTTTGGTGGAATTCACCTGTAAAGCTCTCTGGTCCTGGACTTTTTTGGGGAATATTTTGATTACAGATTCAATTTCATTGCTGGTAAATGTTCTGTTCATATTTTCTATTTCTTGCTGCTCCCGTTTTAGTCGGTTATATGGTTCTAGGAATTTATTTTTTCTAGGTAGTCCAATTTGTTGTCATATAATTTTTCATATTTTCCTACACATTACAAAAAATATATAAGAATGTATTCTCTTATATTTGTATTTCTTTGGTATCAGCTGTCATTTGTTTGCTATCATGATTTTGCTTATTTGATTTCTTTCTTTTTTTAATTTTTGATGAGTCTGGTTCGAGTTTTATCAATTTTGTTGATCTTTTCAAAGAACCAGCCCCTGGTTTCATTAATCTGTTCTATTGTTTTTTCTTATTTATTTATTTATTTATTTATTTATTTATTTATTTATTAGTTTCTATATCATTTACTTCTTCTTTAATCTTTAGTATTTCCTTCCTTCTACCGGTTTTGGGTTTTGTTTGTTCTCTTTGTAGCTCCTTCTAGTGTAAGTTTAGCTTGTTTAGTTGAGATTTTTTTGTTTGTTTGTTTCTTGTAGCAGGCATGTATTGCTATAAACTTCCCTCTTAGGACAGCTTTGGTTGCATCCCAAAGATTTTGGACCATTGTGTTTTCATTCTCATTCGTTTCCATTTATTTTGTTATTTCTGCTTTGATTTCTTGACTTACCCATTCATTGTTTAGTAGCATATTATTTAACTTCCATGCATTTTTGCTCTTTCCAGGTTTTTTTCTTGTGGTTGATATCTAGTTTCATTGTGTTGTGGTCAGAAAAGAAGCTTGGTAAGACTTCAGTATTTTTGGATTTGTTGAGATTTGTTTTGTGGTCTATTAAGTGGTCTATTCTGGAGAATGTTCCATGTGCAGTTGAAAAAAATGTGTATTCTGCTGTTTTTGGTTGGAATGTTCTGAACATATCTGTTAAGTCCATCTGGTTTTGTATCATTCAAAACCACTGTTTCCTTGTTAATTTTGTTTAGATGATCTGTCTATTAATGTAAGTGAAGTGTTAAAGTTCCCTACTATTATTATATCTTTATTGATTAGTTCCTTTATGTTTGTTACTGTTTTATGTATTTGAGTGCTACCACGTTGGGTGCATAAATATTTACAATTGTTATATTTTCTTGTTGGATTGTCCCTTTTTTATTATATACTCATCTTTGTCTCTTGTTACAGTCTTTCTTTTAAAGTCTGTTTTGTCTGATATATTTATTGCTATTCTGGCTTTCTTTGCACATCTATTTGCATGATAAAAGTTTCTCCCCTCACTTTCAATCTGCATGTTTTTTTAGGTATGAAATGGGTCTCTTACAGGCGGCATAAAGATAGGTCTTTTTTCATTTGTTTGTTTTGTTTTGTTTTTTTGATTGTTTTAATCCATTCTGTCACCCTATGTCTGTTGCAGAATGTAGTCCATTTACGTTCAAAGTAATTATTGATAGGTATGTATCTATTTTGTTACTCATTTTTTGCTATTTTTAAGTTCTTTTCCTTTCTATCCTTGCTCTCTTCTCTCATAAATTGGCTCTCTTTAGTGATATCCTTGAATTTCTTTCTTTTTATTTTTTGCATATCTATCATTGATTTTTGATTTGTGGTTACCATTAGGTTTGTACATAATATCTGCATATAACAGTCTATTTTAACTTGATGGTCCATTTAGGTTTGAACCCATTCTTTACTCCTTTCCGTGTTTTAGGTATATGGTATCGTACTTTACATTTTTTTATCTTGTGAATTTTTGACTGATTTTTACTGCTTTTGTGCTTCCCACTTTTCCTTCTTTTACTTATGGTCTTTCCTTTCCACTCAAAGAGTCCCCTTTAATACTTCTTGTAGGGCTGTTTAACGGTTATGAACTCCTTTAAATTGTGTTTGTCTGGGAAACTCTTTATCTTTCCTTCTATTCTGAATGATAGCCTTGCTGGATAGAGTAGTCTTGCCTGGCAGATTTTTTTCCTTTCAGCACTTTGAATATATCATGCCAGTACCTTCAGGTCTGCAAGTTTCTCCTGAAAAATCTGCTGACAGACTTAAAGGGTTTCCCTTGTATGTAACTGTCTTCTTTTGTTTTGCTGCTTTTATCTCTTTATCACTAATTTTTGCCATTTTATTTACTATGTTTCTTGGTGTGGACTTTCTTGGATTAATTTCATTGGGGGATTTCTATGCCTCCTGCATCTGAATTTGTTTCCTTACCTAGATTTGGGAAGTTTTCAGCTTTTATTTCTTCAAATAAATTCTCTGCTGTGCCTTTCTCTCTCTTCTTCTGGGATTGCTGTAATACAAATGTTATTGTACTTGATGGAGTCACTGAGTTCCCCAAGTCTATTCTCATTTTGCATATTATTTTTTTCCCTTCACCAGTTCAGCTTGATTACTTTCCATTATTTTGTCCCTGATTCATTCTTCTGACTCCTCCAGCCTGCTATTAATTCTGCCTAGTATACTTTTAATTTCAATTATTCTGTTCTTCATTTCTGATTGGGTTTATTTTTATCTTTTTGTTAAGGGTCTCACTGATGTCATCTACTCTTTTCCAAGTCCAGTGAGTATCTTTATGATCATTACTTTAAATTCTCTATCAGGCATATTACTTATCTCTTTTTTGCTTAGGTCTCTTGTTGTGGTTTTGTTTTCATTTCATTCTTCTGTCTCCTCATTTTTTTTTTTTTTAACCTCTCTGTGTCTGTTTCTGTATGTTAGGCAAGTTAGCTATGTCTCTTGCTCTGGAATGTACTGGGTGGGGCAGATTTTTAACAAGGCGTGTACTGATCCTCTTCCAGAAAGGACATGTCTTTCAGTGCTAGGACTGGACTGGCCAGGGGCCGATCCACAATGCACATGGGGGTGGGACTCACGATGCCCTCAAGTTTTATGAGCAGGTCCTCTTCCACTGGAAACACGAAACCACAGCAGAGACCAGGGACAGCCCCAGGCACACTCCACAAAGAGAGCATGGGCTGGGCATGCAATGCCCACAAGTTTTGTGCTCTGGTCCTCTTCCCTAGGGACATGCTGCAGCCAGCAAGACTAGGGTTGGTTGGGGCTGATCTGCAAAGTGCACATGGGCTGGGCACTCAGTTTTAAGGTGCAGACCTCCAGGAGGGGTAATTGGCCACCACCACCACAGAGAGAGAGACCTCACAAGGTGTGCAGTTGAAAGAAGTGGTATTGGCAAGGTCTGCATCAGTCTTCTGGGGGAGGGGACCAGCAGTCCCAGGACTGGGGCAGGTCTAGTTGGAGGGGTGGAGTTTGGTGTACCAACTTCAGTAGTGAATGCCAACACCATGCTGATTCCCACAGGTGGCCTTGTGTTTATGCTGGGGGGCAAGGGAACAGATGGTGCCTGCTAACTCCTTTGTTCCTGGAGAAGTCCCTCTGGGAAACCTGCCCTTTAGGACATGCTCTGAGATGCATAATGACTCTCCCTCCTGTATTTCTCAGGTGTTTTTCAAACTGCTGCTTTTATGCTGTATCTCTGTGGGCTGTTTGTTGTACTACCTCTTTAAGGGCAGGGACTCAGTTTCCTACCACCCTCCAGGCTGTCCCAGAATTTAGCATGCTGTTTTTTTAAAATTCCAGGTTTTAAGTCCCACTGGTTGTAAGAATTCACAAAGTTCAGTCCCTTTGGTTTTCAAAGTCAAATGTTATGGGGATTCATCTTCCCCATGTGGGTTCCCAGTCTGAGGGTCTGTTTCTCTCTCCTCTCTGCACCAGCAGCTCCCTCCCTCCCTCCCACAAACAGATCCACATTCCCTTTAGCTCCCAACCAAGTCTCCTCCCTTCTACGCTCCTGATGTGGCCTCTTCTCCACATTTAGCTATGGAGTTTGTTCTGCTAGTCTTCGGTTCATTTTCTGGGTTATTTACACTAATATGACTGTTATCTAGTCGTATCCCTGGGAAGAGGTAAGCTTAGGGTTCTCCTACTTTGCCATCTCCCCCAGAAGTCCCTTAAGTGTCCAAATCTTTAAGAAATTCTACTAATTAAAAAATAAGTTGGATTGGGGGGTATATGTAAACAACTGAAAATTAACACAGAACTTAGGGCTGGGGTACCCTGAGGATTAGGATAAAGCTGTGATCAGGAAGTGCAAAGAGTGAAACTGGGAATGTTATTACCAGATGCTGGTCATTAGATTTATGTGTGTTATTTTTATCTTTTTCTTCTCATTTAATGTGTTATATTCCTTGGTCATATCAAATACAATATATTATAAACATTTTAAAGGTAACAAATCACAAATTGTAAGTAGGGTAATTTATCTATTTGCTAATTAATGGATATTCAGATTATATTTTTGCTTTATCTTGAAGCAATCCTGGTAATAATCACCATTACTCATGTTGGATTTGAGGTCTTTGACAAAGGACAAGGCTAAAAAATTCAAATATTTTAAAAAAGAATATATATATGTTATATATAATATATATTAATTGTTAAATAATAATCTATGTGGAAATTTAAAAATGAAAACAATAGTAAAAATGAAAAAAAAACCTAGAAATAATATGAGGGTTTAGCAAAAATTATAAAGACTGTAATTAACCTGTATTAGAGCAAAAACAAAGAATTTGGCATGTTCATACAACATTGATAATAGTGACAATTTAGTTACTTAGTAAGGCATTTGAATGTTTATAAACAAATTAACATATTTTGGGGTGCTATCTGTAAGTGTATGTGCACAAAGATAAAATCCTACTTCCCTTTGGTTCACTCAATTCCTTTTAGAAAATGTTATTTTAGGGGGCGCCTGGGTGGCTCAGTCATTAAGCATCTGCCTTCAGCTCAGGTCATGATCCCAGAGTCCTGGGATCGAGCCCCGCATCGGGCTCCCTGCTCCGCAAGAAGCCTGCTTCTCCCTCTCCCACTCCCCCTGCTTGTGTTCCCTCTCTTGCTGTGTCTCTCTCTGTCCAATAAATAAATAAAATCTTTAAAAAAAAAAAGAAAAAAGAAAACGTTATTTTATATAAAAACAAGTAATTTTTTTAGTTTCTCCGGAATTTAACTTATTCTTTAACACATTATCAATATTCTCAAAAAGGAATAGTTATGAATCACCTTTGTTTACTCTCCCTGATTTAAGATCAAATGATTTATTGTATTTTTCATTTATTTTCACCTTTTATTGTGGCTATTTCACTCTTTCATTGATATCATTATTCCATCTCCTCATTACTTTTGTTGTTTTCAATACACTACAGAGAATCAAGATTAAAAGTGCCTCTATTCTATCATTTTAACAGAAGTAATTGTCCCACAAATTTTGAACTATATTTTTATTATTGTTAATATCTTGATATTCTTGTAGATGATTTTATCTTTAAATTTTGTTAAAGATTTTATTTATTTATTGGACAGAGGGAAAGCACACACAAGCAAGGGGAACAGAGCAGTCAGAGGGAGAGGGAGAAGCAGAATCTCCACTGAGCAGGGAGCCCGATACAAGGCTTGATCCCAGGATGCTGGGATCATGACTTGAGCTGAAGGCACATGCTTAACCAACTGAGCCACCCAGGTGCCCCATCTTGTAGATGAGTTTTAACTTTCTCCTCTACTTAATATTTTTTAAAACATGTCTGTTTCTTTTCTCCAAAATATATTATCCTTAGGTATATTTATTTGTAATATAACTAGGAGAGTATCATTTTCTATAATTCTACTTTTTACCATCAAATTTTACTCCCAAATACAACCTTCTTCAGAACTCTATATGAACAAAATCAAGTCTTTGCTAATAAAAAGGAAGGTCTTCAATGAGTTTTAGATAGCCTACCAAATAAGGAGTAGCCTTTTTCTTTTCTTTTTTTTTTGGTACTTCAGATCAAATACGAGGTGTGAGCTCCATGTTAAAGAGATGTGGCTTAATTTTGGGAATGTATGTTATATAAAACAAAAACGAAAAAAAAAAAAAAAAACACTATCAAACTGTTTTCCAAAGCCCCTATACCATTATACAATTCCACCAACAATGTTAAGAAAATTATCAGTTTCCCATATCTTCAGTATAATTTGTTACTATCAGTTTCCTTTATTATAATCATTCTAGTATTTAACATTTTATTACAGTCATCCTAGTAAAAAGTGTTTCTGAAATTAGGAAAAATAAAACATTGTGATGATTTGGTACTAATAGAAATTACCTAAAATATATCTAAAATTAAATAAAGATCATAAAAGTATGCAGATATTAAATATTTTATATAAATTAAATAGATCTTGTTTTATAGCTATCTATTCTTTTTGGGGAATAGGAGGAATTTCATGTAGAAAAATTAAGCATGTTGCCTTACAAAATAGACTTACTGAAATTGCTTCTTGAACTTTAGTTCTATAAATTAAGATTAACTGTATTTCATTTTAAAGAAGGCACCATTATAAAATTTGCAAATCATTATAGAAACAAATTTCTATATTTATTCTATTTTCCTCAATTGTGATAAGATAGATTAATATATCTAAATATGAAATTATTTTAGTATACAACACATTTGAGAGATGTCAAAGTGAGTGTCTGGACTATTTACAACTATCAAAATTATAATTTATTTCACCATAATAAAGCAATTTTCTTTTTTTTAAAGATTTTATTTATTTATTTGAGAGAGAGAGATAGCAAGAGAGAGATAGAGAGAATGAGCAGGGGGGAGAGGAGAAGCAGGCTCCCTGATGAGCAGGGAGCCCGATGCGGTACTTGATCCCAGGACCCTGGGATCATGACCTGAGCCGAAGGCAGATGTTTAACTGACTGAGTCACCTAGGTGCCCAAAGCAATTTTTCAAAATCTATCGATGCTCTTAGTGGAACAAGTTAAATCTTATCTCAAAATAGCCAATCTACACTTGAAGCAACAGTCTTCATTTTCAATTCAAAAGTATATTAAACTAGATAATGCTGCATTATCATAATTTTACCGTAGTGTGATCATACATTAGTGACGTGTTATGTTACTTAAATTACACAACCTTGCTCTGTGATCTCAACACTAACCCCATTTCTGTACAAGTAACAGAGAACAGCTAAATGTTAAATTCATCAAGATAGACACAGAACACTAATGGGAAAGATGTTTCTTGTCAGTGAATTTTGAAAGGCATAATCACTACTGAATAACTCAAAGACATCTCTCTATATAAGAGAATTTATTTCCAACTTGAAGAACAAAATATAATCACTGAAACATAACTTGAAAAATATTCTAATCGGTTCCTCCATGTTTGGACATGATATTCACAGGACTATTTTTAGCACTAACTTAAGAAGCTGACTCTGAAGCTAAAGGTTAAACAAAACCCCTTCGGAATATATGACCTATAACACTGCTTGATTTTTAAATACACACAGGGACTATACGAACCTATTAGGCTACCTTCTGTCCCTCTTAGGACAGAATCAGGAGAAGAGCTTAAACTCTGGTCACTGATGTTAAGTACTCTTGTATTGAGGTTGAGAGTGATAATGAGAAAAGCTCAAAAGTTCTTTCCAAGTTCATTTTAAGTGTACAGCCTCAGTTTCAAGCATGGCTCTGGCATTTACTAGCTGTGCTATTTGGGAGAGATACTTAACACCGTATGTTTCAATTCCCTCATTTGTGAAAATGTAGATTGAAAATATTTATCTCATAAAATTCATGAGGATTTCACGAAATAATATATAAAAAACATTTAGAAGAGTGAGGGACACATAATAACTAGTATTACAGACGATACCTTTGTTCTGTCATGCAACATATGGCAGAGCTTGTAGGTGCAGGCTATTACTAATGAGGACACAATACTGATGATAAATTAGTATGAAGATAGGTAATTTTTTTTTCCAACCAAGTTCTATTCAGTTTCAACAAGACAGTGTAGAATTGGTTACCTAGTAGGAGTCCATTTTAGCTTTAGTTTCCCTGTTTGCTATCTTTCCACTGTCTCTTCTATCATTATACATCTCTGGTCTCTAAGCAAAAATTACCTCTTCTCATCCCATCCCATTATGGCTCTAGGAAAAACACTGCATACTGGTCTTCAGGGTTTGACAATTCCTATCTCTTGTCCCATGGAGATTCTATTTCTATAGAAGTTTTGGATCCTCTCCCAGTCTTCTGATTCATGATATGCCAGCAGATGCAAAGTTTGAGGTTTCTTTCTAAATCAGCTTGAAGGATTTGCTGCCTATATGGCACATGGCTTTTACAGTATTTGCCTTGTACTGGGTCGACCTCTCCTATCCCCCTCCTCTAAAAGCAAACAGGATTATCTGCCATTATCTTAATAAACCAGACTTGTAATTCTAGGCATTACTTTCTAGGAAAGCATGGATCCTACCCAGTCTACATAAAAAAAATGGAGTCTCCTGCTAGCTGTCTACTACCAATACTCAATTTGAACTCACAAATTTAGCCGCAGATTCTGTATTTGTGTTTCATTCCTGTCACCTTATGTAAAGGTGGACACAGTGTCTTCTCTGCCATTTGCTATTATAATCAGCAGCCAGGTTTACCAGCAGAAGGAAAGCTCAGTGATTAATCCTGTTGAGTTACATACTAGGTGAGGCACTGTATTAGTTTTTGTTTTGTTTTAAAGACTATTTTTTAGGAGTTTTGGAGTCACAGCAAAATTGAGAGGAAGGTACAGAAAATTCCCACATATACCCTGCCTCATTATCAACATTTCCCACCAGAGTGGTGCACTCATTACAGCTGATGAACACCTGCCTCCTCCCACATGTCCATCCTTAAAGAATACCAGGAAAACATGAAATAAGATAACATTATTACATCTATTCATGCACATATTTTCAGCCCTCCGTGAGATTCTTTAGAAAGAACCACCTATGAGACCAAATTTTTACTTACAAATAATGTCCACATCTTTTTGAAAAACTCTGATGCTCTATTGTCCACTAACAGGCTCCTTTCCCTGGTGTGAGACCTAAAATGAGGAGCGGAGACAATCTTGTTCAGCCTTGCACAAATATCTACTCTCTGCAAGTTTTGTGAATAGTATTTTCAATATAACCCCCAAATTATTAACATAATTATTTAGTATTATAAGTTATTTATAATGGCTTTTATATTATGGAATGCCTAATCATTTTCAAGCCGAGATGGTGAAGAGAAGTAAATTATTATCTTAAAGATAATAGCTCAAATCAGCAAGAATGACCAAAATAAAACCAGATTTCTGACTCTTGTGCTTTGTGTGTATAAATTGGATGATACATTTTTGGGTGTCATTTTTCTCAATTTATCACTATGATTTTATAGAGATGTAAAAATATGACAATATACATTTTCCACAATCAACTATATCAAAATGGCATCTTGAATTATTTTTTTTAGAATATTCTAAGTTATGAAACAACACTGATTGTATTTTGTGGATAAAACATAAATTTAATTCTCAGATTATACTGAGGGCTTCCATTCTCTCTGTTGGTCTCTGATATGTACTGTTCATTTCGATAATTTTAAAGTATACACTGTTTTCTCTAACTATGTGTCTTTATAGATTTCCCTTATTTTACTTATTGGATTGGGAGGTGAAGAAAGCAGAAAAGAGGGGAAGATAAAGGAAAGGAATTTTTAGAATTGTTGAATAAATATGTATTTATATTTTTCTTAAATAAAATTGGGAAATATTAAAACTAAATTAAAAAATATTTATCAAGTTTTGATTTATAAAGGCAACATAATAGGCAACATACAAAATTTATCCTATGAGAAAAAAAAAATCTCTTTTTTTGTATATTATTACAGCCCTGGGCATCTTTGGGCAATACTCACATTGAATCCATTTCTGAATACTCGGACTCAAGAGGATGAAAGGCGTATGACTACCATAAGAATGTGATTATCTCTTACAAGAATAATACAAAGCTTGGCATTTATGGGTACAAAATGAAAGATATGTGGATTTAGGATGAAGGCAGTCTAGAATAATGGAATAACAAATGCAATTTCACTAAAAGACAAAGGTTGAATTTCAGATTTGCTTATTATATAATAAAGGCTTATAAAGTAATTATTTAGGCAAACCTGAGCTTTAACTTGTTCTTCTCGTAAAGCAGAAAATTGATTTCTAAGTTTCTGATGATTATTGAATACATATAATTTATTGAGTGTAGATATTAGTAACTTTATATATGCCGTCTCATCTGGATGTTAAAATGACGCTAGAAAATGTGAATGCTACAAGTGATAACATGGAGGCTCTGAGGGCTTTTACAGGGATATTCAGCTAGCAAACCTTAGATCCAGAATTTATGCCAAAACTGACCACCTCCGGATTGAGACACATTTAGAGGATATTAAACTATGTCTTTCTTAACATAAAATTCATAAGTTAGGGGCATGTGTGTGGCTCAGTCAGTTAAGCGTCTGTCTTCAGCTCAAGTCATGATCCCAGGGTCCCAGGGTCCTGTGATCCAGCCCTGTGTTGGGCTCCCTGCACAGCGGGAGTCTGCTTTTCCCTCTCCCGCTGTCCTTCCACCCTCTGGTTCATGCTCTCTCTCTCAAATAAATAAATAAAATCTTTAAAAAAACCAAACTCATAAATTAAATAATAATACAATCAGTTTTGTATCTTATCTACATTTTAGCTATAGCTTCCTCATTTTACATTTTTATAAAAACATAAAACTGTCAGATGGGGTGTTACTGAATTTAATCTTTATTGGATCTAAGAAACTTTAAAGTCAACTAAATTTTTCAAATTCTATTTAAATATAAAACTTGTTTATAGCAGACACAGTACCGAATAACTGATTCCCAAAGAATTGATCTGCTCTCATAACAGAAGTGATAACTTACATTTATAGTGTAATTTTTATGTATAAGCTATTTAATCCCAAAGTATAGTATTTTATGGCATGATAAATTATATTCTCTAATAATTTGTTTATAAAATATGGGGTACAGTGTAATTATAAAATTAAAGATATAAACTTACTCATAGTTACCATAAATATTAGAAATAGGCATAATCAGTTTTTTTTAAGATTTTATTTATTTATTTGACAGAGAGAGAGACAGCGAGAGCAAGAACACAAGCAGAGGGAGTGGGAGAGGGTGAAGCAGGCCTCCCGCGGAGCAGGGACCTTGATGCAGGGCTCAGTCCCAGGACCCTGGGATCATGACCCGAGCTGAAGGCAGACACTTAACCACTGAGCCACCCAGGCGCCCAATCACCTAGTTTTATAAAAAGATCCGAAAAAACGTGTTTAAAAGATTTATTCTGCTCCAAGTAAATATACTCGCTTAGGTTTATTTATGAAGTAAATACTGAAAGAAAGTCAATCTGTATGAAAATACTAAGTTCTACTTTATTGTGTCTTCATTATGACCCTTAAATTTTAAGAGTCCTATCTAAAGTATATAAAATTATCTGCATTCAGGGTGTTAATAAATATTAGGCTCAGTGATTATCAAGAGTAAGTTGTTGAAACCTAGTCTGAACTTAATAAGATTTACTTGATTTAATGTGTATTCTCCTCCTGGTCATACTGGAGAAAAATAAAAAAAAAAAAAAATAAAAGAAGCCTCTTACCAACTGAATAACAAAGCACCTGCCCCTGCTGGCTTTTTTATTGATGTGGTTTTACTTACAGAAAGCAATGTATAAATAAACGCTGTTTAGTCTATTATGCTACTTCTTTTTACAGAGATTACATGGGATTACGAGTTTTGCTTGCAAACATTTCACTCTAATTTAGCTGAGCCCCAGTATGTGACATTTACCGAAAACTCAGGATAAAATATTTAGTGGATCAATAAATGTTTACAAGTAGCTTGCCACATTAACCTGCCCCCCCAAAACAAAAGAAGACTGCATGATGTTTCCTAAATATGCACATAGGAAAAAAATTAAATGGCAAGATGTAGTTATGAGTTTAATATTTACTTTTGAGAACTCCTTTAATTTATTATACTATTTTAATGTGTATTTTAGATTGCTAAAAACTTTTAGGTTATATTAAAACAAAAAAATAACTTGGTGAGATAAAGGAAAATACAAATTAAAAGCACTTTAGAGTGAGTCTGAGTGTCTCAGCTGGTTAAATGTCTGCCTTTGGCTCAGGTCATAATCTCAGGGTCCTGGGATCAAGTCCCACTTTGGGCTCTCTGCTCAGCGGGGAGTATGCTCCTCCCTCTGTGCTCTCCCTCTCTCTCTCTCTCACTCTCAAATAAATAAAATCTTTTAAAAAAATAAAAGCACTTCAGAGCAGTAGCATGCAATACAAGGCAATATTAAAGCCGTCTTCTACTGTTCAAAATAGCAATATTAAAATTATTGGGGCACCACATAATACAAGATGCTTCATGTAACATAAAAAATAAAAACTTGAATATCAAGATCTTGTACTTGCCCCTAAGAGTTTTCTGTCTAAAAGAGCATTCCTCTAAAAAAAGGAGTTTCTAATCATTTCATTTTTTAATTTACCTTTGTAATATGTTGCAATCCATAATATTTACAATGAATGAGTATTTTTTATAGGCTGGTTTGATTCAACATGTTGTTATGAGCTGAATTGTGTATTCATAAATTCATATGTTGAAGTCCCAACCAATACCTCAGAATGTGACCCGATTTGGAGATAAGATCTTTAGAGAGGTAAGTAAGTTTAAAAGAGATCACATGGGTGGGCACTAGTTCTTGGTACTGTATTTTGAAGACTGGGCCTTCAAAGAGATGATTTAGTTAAAATAGGACCTAGAGGGAAGGACCCTAATTCAATAGGATTGGTGTGCTTATAAGTAGAGGAAGAGACACCAGGGATGTGGGAGATGAGAAAAGGCTACGTGAGAACATTTGAGTTCTACTCTCTTAGGAAATTTCAATTATACAATACAGTGTTACTACTATCATCATCAGGTTTTACATTAGATAGTCAGACCTCATTCTCATAGTTAAATAAGATAAATGTGCGACATGATAGATGTGTTAATTAACTAGACAAGAAATCCTTTCACAATGTATATGTATACCAATATAATGTATGCTTTAACTATCCTACAATTTTGTCAATTACATCTCAATAAAGCTGAAAGGGAAAAAAAAAAGTCTGTATGAGGACAGAGCAAGAACACAGCCATCTGCAAGCCTAGGAGAGAAACGTCAAGAAAAACAAAGCCTGTCAATGCCTTGAATTTGGGCTTCTAGATTCCAGAACTGTAGAAAATACATTTCTGTTCAATCCATCCAGTTTGGTATTTTGTTATGGCATCCTTATGAACAAATACACAGGTTTATTGTTTTTAGTGTAAGTAATTGTAACATACACATAAATAGAGTGAATAGAACAAAATAATGAAATTCACATGTGCCTACCACAACAAAGATCAACAATGATCAACGCATGGTAAACTATGTCTCAACCTCACCCTCATATAAGCTCTCCCTACTTGTTTTATTTAGAGATCATTCCAGACATCACAACATCTAATTCCTATTTTTTAAAGTATATATCTCTAAAAATAAGGACTCTTTAAGAGGATATAACCATGGTGCCATAGTCATACCTCCAATTATCAATACCGAATACTTTTTAAAAATCTATACCAAAAGATGAAACCATTTTTGTCAAATAAATGTTCTTAAAAAGTAATCCAAAATTTAATCAGCACAAGAAATAATTTCTATGAATTAAAAAGTGTAAGTTTGCTCACATGACTTTGGTAAATACTTATATATAGTGAATAACTAATGTTCTATTAAAATATTGTCAAATTTTGAGGGTTAATTAAATAAGTAAGGGATTGGCAAACTATGAGTCTTCAACCAAATTCAGTCCATGGCTTGTTTGTGGAAATAAAGCATGACTGGATATTGAATAGTATCATATCACATCTGTGCTCATTCATTTATTATGGCTATGTCTATGGCTACTTTGACACTAAAGCAGGTTGAGTAGTTATAGCAAGAAACTCCACCCTGCAAAGTCAAAAATATTTGTTTTCAGTCCTTCTACAGGGAAAAGTTTGCCAAACCCTGAAATAGATTGTTAATAAAGTCAGTTGGAGGTATCACCAAAATAAATTCCAAAAAGAGGACCCTTTCTTTAATTTTGAGGTAGAATTGCAGTTAACGCTTTCCTATTTCATTACTGTACGTCTCCAATGAGACTAAATTTTCATTTTTCTCTTTGTCTTCAAATTTAAACTCTGATACAGATTTATGTTGGGAAAAAAACTATGCAAGTGAAAACCACCAAAATATTAACATAGTGTCTGATTTTCTTAAATATTAAGGAATATCAGTTTTTTAGGGACACCATAAAAAGGACCAAAACCTGGGTGGCTTGAAACTAGAAAAAGTTACTGTCTCACTATTCTGGAGGTCAGAAAGTTTGAAATCAAAGTGTAGAAGGGGCATGCTCTGACAGCTCTAGAAGAATCTCTTCTATCTCTGGTGTCTGCCTACCATCTTTGGAATTGCTTAGCTTGTAGAAGCATCACTCCAAGACATGGTATTTTCTCCCTGTGTCTTCACAACTTCTCTCTGTGTATCTGCTTCTGTGTCCCAATCTTCCTTTTTTATAAGAACACCGGCAATACTGGATTATTTTCTCATTTTAAATTGATTACCTCTTCAAAGGCTCTATTTACAAATAAAGTCATACTCTGAGAAACAGGGAGTTAGGACTGCAACATATTTTTGGAGAGCAGAGGGTGGAGGCATAATTCAACCCATGACAATCAAGAATCTCTTTTGCTTACAAGGGCATGTAATTGTATTGTAATTCAATACATGTATGAATGTAATTCATCCATGTAATTATGAACAACTCAGCAAAATGTCTTGAGAACAGTATTGATAGTAGAATATTTCTTGTTTTTAAAAAAGGGCTATAGGCTACTATCAACATTAATGCCCTCACTTAACTTGCTGTACAGAAAAAAATGCAAGTTTTACTATGCTAAATAAAAAAACTATAAAAATCATATATGGAATTTAAAGGATTATGTTATTCTGCATTTTTCTTTTTTTAAAGCATTCACAATGTTTTAAAATGCAATTAAATAAATTATCCATTGTAAAGTAAAAAATAAGAGATAAAGTAGCAATCTTCTCTTGACTTCTTGATAGATTGTCTTTTCCTTTCTTCTTTTTTTTTTAAAGATTTTATTTATTTATCTGTCAGAGAGAGAGCACAAGCAGGTGGAGCGGTAGGCAGAGGGAGAAACAGGTTCCCCGCTGAGCAAGGAGCCTGATGCGGACTCAATCCCAGGCAGGATCCTGGGATCATGACCTGAGCTGTAGGCAGACGTTTAACCAACTGAGCCACCCAGGTGTCCCTTCTTTCCTTCCTTAGATTCAATCCTGTCATTATGTGATCTTGGTGCAGAAGGAAAATCTATTTCCCCAAATGAAGGGATCGTTGGCAGAACATCATCGGTCTGTTACATATGAGCTCAGTACAAAGTTCTGAGACATGACTTAGGCTGACCACACTCAGTGGCACCTTTTACGGTTGATTTTATGTTAAATTGATGGGCCACAGAGTACCCAGATTTTTGGTTAAACATTAGTCCGAGTGTGTCTCTGAAGGTGTTTCTGAATGAGATAAATTTTGGGTAAAGCAGATTGCCCTTCCCAGTGTGGGTGGGCTTCATGCAATTGATAGAAGACCTGCAAAGTCTCAGAAAGGGAGAATTTACTTTCTCTACCTATTTCCAAGCTGGGACATCATGCCTTTCTTGCCTTCAGACTTGGACTTGGACTGGCACTTACATCATTGGCTCTCCTGCTTCTCAGACCTTCAGATTCTAACTAAAACCATACCTTTGACTCTCCTGAGTCTCAGGCTTGCCAACCGCAGATTTTGGGACTTCCCAGCCTCCACAACCATGTGAACTAATTCCTTATAATAAATCTCCCTCTACATCCTTCTTTCTCTCTTTAGAGTTCCAACTGTATTTGGCTGGGTTGTCATACCTACATGGATGAACACTCTCTATATACATGAAAAACATAAATATATACACATATATATGTATAGATACACACATGCACGCACACACACAAGCATGCACACACACAAACACACACACATACAGTTCTCTGGAGAATCCAGTCTAATGCAAAACCATATATTCTGATACAGGGAAAACAGAACAGCATGGACATACTCCCTTTCACACACACAACACACATACAATCATGTTCTCTAAACACACCTAAATTCCATATTGTCTAAATAAACAAAGCCTCTTATACATTCTGTTTGCTTTTGTCTTCCTCATCTCAGGCTTTACTGGTTTCACCTTTATTTTTTTTCAAAATTAGTTTTTCTTCCTCTCATTGATACACATGTCTAAGACTGCCCTGAATATTGTCCATTGTTTGCATGAATGGAAATAGTTTAAAAAATTTAGCATCATTTTATATGCACAATCCCTGCTAAACATGATATGAATAAAAATGTGTGAAAAATTACAGAATTTATGGTTATCCTGGATTTAATTCTTTGGAGATTTTATATATTTATTTGAGAGAGAGAGAGCCAGAGCAATGGAGATAGCAACAGAGAGTACAAGCAGGGAGGAGAAAGAGAAGCAAGCTCCCCACTGAGCAGGGAGCCTGATGCGGGGCTGGATCCCAAGACCCTGGGATCATGACCTGAGCCAAAGGCAGACGCTTAAATGATTGAACCACCCAGGAGCCCCCCTGGATATAATTAATATGCCAACGTCATTTGTGTTTATAGATCAAGGCGGTGTATGTGTATGTGTACACATGTGTGAAAAATTAAAATTAAAATAAGAATCCTATTAAGCTGAACATATAGCTATATCTTTGAATCCTAGTTACACTGCCCACTATGTAACATGTTCTTGAGATAAGTGACTAATCCTCAAGTAAGAGGACTTTAACAGTACCACTTCTCACATGTAATTCACCCTAAAATCACTTGGTAATTCACTTTACACAAATGAAAAATAAACTTATTCTATCTTTATGACAGGGAGGTAGTTTTTCAATTTGGAATAAAATGTCCACTGAAGTTGGGCTCCTACCCTCCCACAGAAACTAGGAGATAGGGGTGCTATCTATCTTAATGCTTATATTTTAAAGAGATGCAACCCAGGTCCTTGAGAAAGACTTTCCTGCGTCATAAGCTGGCAAAAGGAAAGAACTTACATACATTTCCAAGAAAGGATGAAATACTTACAATTTAAGATTTCTAAAATAAATGATCTAAGAAAAAAGGAGGGGAGAGGATATCTTCCCTTATTTTCAACGTAGAGAATTAAGCCTTATTTTTAATTTATGCTTCCAATTTTTAATATTATCTGTGCTTACAAAAGACAGTAGGTCCTTATCTTTAAATTGTATATTCTCTAAATAAAAAGAGTTAAATTGTCATTGTTGTATCAGCAAGTATGGTGAGGTACTACATGATACGTATAAATATTCCAGTCCAACGAAATTATAAATTGATCCAAATTCCCTAGGTATTATCTTTACTAAATGAAAAGATATAGCTGACGAATTTGAAAACATTTCTTTCAGCAAATTTTTAAATATACACATTGAAATTTATCTCTGAATATCACTCTTGATAATATTAGTTCAATGACAAGTAATATTTATCTTTCAAAGTTAACATTATTGAACATTAGATACATGGAAGCACTCTAACCTAATATTAATTAATAATCTTCTACTCAGAACCCAGAACTCTTTATCACAATCATTTAGCACATATTTATCACAATCTCTTTATCACAGTCATTTAGCTCATATTTTTATATGAAATATTATAATATAATGTTATTTACTCCTTTGGATTTTTTTTATATTGATGCCTCACAAGCATTTCACTGAGGAGATAAAACAATAGTCTCATGGATGTTTAATAAAAGTCATGAAAAAATCACATATGGTAGAAAAAGCAAAAAAAATCAAATTACTTTTGATACAAATAGATAAAATGTATTACCATCAGAAAAGTTTTTGAAGCTAGTGTCTGTTTAGTAAATATATGTACTATATAAGGGAAAATAAATTAAATATAGGCTTAATTCTCCACGTTGAAATGAAGGAAGAGACTTCTCCATCGCTTTTCTTAGAGCATTTACTTCAGAAAACTTGCAATTGTAATTTATTTCTTCATCTCTTTCAAATGTATTCAAATCCTTCAAACTAAATAAGGCTTTTGTCAGCTTTCTAAACCAGGAGCGTCTTTCTCAAGGACCTGGGCTCCATCTCTTTGAAATGTACACATCAAGAGAGACAGCACCCCTATCTTCCAGTTTCTGTGGAAGGGTAGGAGCCTGACTTCATTGGGCATCTTGTTTCAAGATGCAAAACTACCTTCCATCATAAAGACAAAAGAAGTTTATTTTTCCTTTGTGTAAAGTCAATCACTAGGTGGATTCATAATGGATTACATTTAACAAATGATGCTGCTCAGATATATAAAAGGATGCAATTTCTTTTTGTCTTTGCAATCTCATAGTGGATTAGCCGGGATGTACATCAGAGTCTGGTTTAGTGCTCATCCAAAAATAAAAATGTTTTCTTTCTCTAATTTGTGGGGAGGATTTCTGGGTTGAAAGCAGATTTTGTTTTCAATTATATTTCCTAAACACTATCTACCTATGTACCTCAGTACTTATATGGGTATCTATCAATATATGTATGTATGTACCAATGTATAATCTGTCTATATATGTATCTCTGTATTTATATGGGTATCTACCTATATATGTAGGTACATATGTATAGTCTGCTTATCTATCATCTATCCATCTATCTATCTTTTTAACCTACTGGGCCAATTAGAAGATGATATCCATTAACATCTTCAGAGAAACAAGATGTAGCCAAAGCACACTGAATGATACCTGGGAAGCCTAGTGTCATGTCTCCCATTCAAACTCAGTTTCCTTTGGTAGAAGTTAACTGGTCTACAAATCAAATTTCAATTATATATTAATAATACCTGCCTAATTACTAATATTGTTTTCAAAGGCAAAAGATAATGTTCAGAAAAATTATTTTATAATTATAAAACAGAATCTAAAAATGTTTAATTTTGATGAATAATTATTATATTTTATTATATATATTATATTATATTATTATATTTCTTACTCTTTCTATTACCTCTCATCCTAATAATTTACCTAATGCCAAGGCCATCACAGCACCCATAAAATTAAATTTGTTTTTCTTCATAAATATCTATTGATATTTTATTCATGCCAATATGACTTAACTTTAGACATCTGTGGAACTGGGGTGCCTGGGTGGCTCAGGCATCTGCCTTTGGCTACGGTCATGATCCCAGGGTCCTGGGCTTGAGCCCTGCATCAGGCTCCCTGCTCAGCGGGAGGCCTGCTTCTCCCTCTCCCACTCCCCCTGCTTGTGTTCCCTCTCTCACTGTCTCTCTCTCTGTCAAATAAATAAATAAATAAATAAATAAATAAATAATCTTAAAAAAAGAGAAATCTGTGAAACTATAGAGAAATATTTTCAGGTTTCTGCACAGTTAGGGTTTTCTGTGCAATTCTTACTGTAACTTGGGACCTATGCTAAAAACAAGCCTTGGGAGATCCTTTATGACTGATAATACAGAGAGAACTCCAGAGATATTACCTTCTCAAAAATATACATTACATTCCAAGAAGTGCTGAGACCCTGTGGTTATATTCTTAAGCTGCAAAGTTGGTGACTCTGATTCTATCTTTCCCCTGGGGAGATTTATTTATATACCAATGAGGTAGAGTAAGAATCCTTCTCACTATGTTTCAAAGGAAACTTCAGCTGCCTCTTTTTCTGTACAGAAAAAAATCACTTTGGGATGGCTCATTGCTTACAACACAGAACTTGTATGTGTAGGGTGATATCCAGATTTCATCATGTCACCCTAGAGGTAAGAATTATACACAGAGAAACAATGCAGAGATTATTTGCTCTAAGTAAATAATAACTATCTGTTCTTCTCTAGAAATCTTGTGTGTTTATTCAGGATAATGTTAATATAGACATTAAAAACGTATAATCCCATGGATATGATTTATGCCTGTTCTATGAATAAATCTTTAGGTATGATTCTATGTGTTTTCTTTTGAGTAAGTCTACAGAAATTTTTAGCATCTATGTCAAAAATAGGGGTAATGATTGTTATTGCAACAAGTATGGAATTACAATAACAATTTCACAGTGTGCTTGTGTAAATTATTTTGTTTAATAACAATCATCAAAATTTAACACCAAAGCATTTTTAAAATCACATAAGACATTCAATTATTTATAAGTTTTAATTTTTTAATTTCCATTCTTCACTTCATACACACAGCAGGGAGCAAGAGGAAAGCTTGAAGAATATTGTTGAGCTTTTAAACCTCAAAGCAAAAAATAAATAGACGGTATTTATCAATCTGTACATCTAGTTCATATAGGTTAATTAATTTGAAAATAAATGTTTTGTTAATATTATTTTGAAATACCTTCATTCCTTTTGATTAAAGATACATGCTATATGTACATGAAAACATGACTGAAATGGCACAGATCAGCTCCTGCTTTGGAACTCCTAAAGCCAAAGATACACATTTGTGGTTAAGATATATTTATGATGTGAATCTTTTCCCTTTCTTTTCTGTATGCTAAACCAATCCAGAGGACTGTATTTTCATTGCCCTTGAGAAGAGATATGGCAATCAGACAATGAAGTTGCTTATCAAACACTTTTTAGTTTTTTATTCCAAAAGTTTATGTGAATAGAGATATTTGGAGGGTGTACTTTTCACTTTTGCACCTATACTGCAGTGTCACTGGAGTTTTCTTTTTTTTCTCTCTCAGAATAACTCTGGCTCATAATATTCACAGTAGTTATAAGTGACTGGGTCCAGGGAGTCAGGAGAAGAGGGGAGCAGGAAGAGGAATATGGAACTCTAACACTCTGGAGTCCCCCTTTTTATGCTTTCTCTTGCAGAGCTTCTCCAGCCTCCTCCCTCTCTCTTCAAATCTTCTCTCCCCAACATTAGTCATCCACCTGAGAAGCTGGGTATGGAGGTCATGCCTTTAGATTTCACATGTATCCCTAAGTAGCTGTCTCTTACTTTGTGCCTGAACACTCTACCACGATGGATTTCTACACTGAATATTCTTTGAACATTCTTAATGAAATCAATCTTAACAATATTTTACTTTAGTACAAGTTTAATCCACATAAATCTTAAGTATACAACTTAGTAAGTTTTTACATACTTTTACAGACACAAAACCTCCATTCAGATCAAGATATAAAACACTCCCATAACCTCAGATAACTTCCACATTTCCCGTTCCAATCAATATTTCCATCCCATCCTCAACTCAAGGCAATAACTATTTGATTTCTGTTACTAAGGCTTCCTGTTGAATGGAATTTAAAGTCTTTCCCTTACTCACTTCACAGTGCAGGTAACTTCCTAAAATGTAATGATTAGAAACTGCAAGGTATTCAAAAAGCCAAACAACCTAAAAATATAACCAACTGAAAATATCAGTGGTGGTCCATTTTACAAAAGATGATTTCCCAGTAAAGAATTCTTTTTCCCCCCAATATAGAATTCTTCATAAGTAATTTCAAGCCATGAACTCAGAAGGGTCAATGAAACTACAATTTAAAAAATTTTCAGTGTGTGAGAAAGCAAAAGTAGCAAATCAATACAAAAAACACAAACCAAATAACATAAAGAGTATGCAGAGAAAACCCATGAAATAAAATATTCACTTCAGAAAATATATTCAGAAAACAGTACATTAACTTCAAATATATAATAAGAGATACTGAATCAATGATGCATGACATAGAATGTTATGACGAAAAAGAACAAGCAGAAAAAAGTTCTAGGAAATACTAACCATGTGATTATACAAATGGAATCAATGAAAGAATTCACAAAGTTAAGAAAACTTTCAGAGAATAGGAAAAAAAATAAACAGGAAAGCAATTTTTAGAAAAATACACTAATGCAAGGGTTTTACATTTGACTAATGTCTGTCCAAAATGAAAAGAACAGAGAGGGACACCTAGGTGGCTCAGTTGGTTATGTGGTTAAGCAACAGCCTTTGGATCAGGTCATGTTACCAAGGTCCTGGGATTGAGCCCTGTGCTGTTGGACTCCAGGGTCAGAGAGGAGCCTTCTTCTCCCTCTCCCTCTGCCCCTCCCCCCACTCTTGCATGCACTCACTCTCAAATAAATAAATAAATAATAAAATAAAATAAAAGAACAGAGAAAACCATGAGTAATGAATGGTTAAAAACAGACTATGCAAAAATTATGGGTACCTATGGATGTGAACCTACAAATAAATCTCTCAGCTCCCAGCCCGATGAATATGGCAAAATCTACACTGAGACACATTAGTATGTACTTCTGGAGAATAAGAAATAAAGAAACTTAAAAGCTTTCAGAGAGAGAATGTGAGATAGACAAAAAAAGGGATATCAGTGAAAAAATGTATACAAAAGCAATGATAAGGAATGTGTGAGGAATTACAGTATGAGGGAAATGCAGAAATATCTTTAAAATTCTGAATGCAACTAACTGATGCTAGTAGATAACTTGTGAGTTTTAGCTGGAAACTATTCAGAAATGGAATAAGAGGGGCTTGTAGGCTCAAGGGAGATTTCTATGTTCTACATGTACATTTGCATGTCTGTATTCTGCTGTTTTTTGTTTGTCTAAAGAAGTGAGATATTCAAAGATGTTTTTGCATTTATGGAAATGTGTAATAAAAATATAATGTCAATTCAGTGGATGGGGAGAGATATCACATTGCCATAACCCTTTTTAACATTTCACAAAAGAAATTCAAACGTATGTTTAATTTTTAAATTAAAATCATATTTGAATTTGATTTAAATGTATTCTTATTTTAATTGGATATTTATGATTATTGTCTTGTAAGTACTTCTAACATAAACATACAAGTGATTTTCGAATTTACTCATTGAAATCAATATTACAGAATATACATACAAAATCTATGTAAGGAAAAACAATTATTTTTATAATTGAGAGCATGCAGAAATATACTATGATCAGATTTTTTGTTGCTTTTTAATTATCATTAAACTTTGTTTTAGGGAGTAGATGGATCTATAGAAGTTCTAACTTGGAAGAGGGTGCTTTACTCACAGTTCATGAGAGAAATCAAATACATTAAATGGCTTTGTATGGGTTGGCAAGTTTAAGAAACTTTTTTTTAAGGCATAGATTTCATGTGCCAAATATTTGTGGTGAAATATAACTTTTACCTTATTTGTGGACACTGTAAATCATTTCCATTAAATATATATATATATATCTGAACTACTACCACAGATTCTGTTTTTGTCAGTAACCTGTCTGTTTCAATTTTCCCTGCTTCAGCTCCCAAAGGAAAATTTTATTTCCATATTCTTACCTGTTTGCAACAACTCAAAACAAGTGGATAGTAAATCAGTGAGAAGAGCAATTTTACAGCAGATCAAAGATGAAACACTAGGCACGGAGTGCACTGAAAATATTGTTCAGTTGCCTTTTCTGTTTCATCTTCAGAAAGACCTATCATCACTGAAGACAACCATAATGCAGTGAAAATTGCATTTGGCTTGACATTCAAAGGACCTGGGTTACAGATCTGCCTCTCCCTGCTTGTATGAACTTGATCAACTCACTGATGATTTATGTGGGCCTCCTTTGCTTTTTACATAAAACTTGGATAATATTAGATTTAACTAAATGAAGTTGTCTATATTTGACCATATTTTACATACAAGAACAATAGTTTCAGATGATTCATTCTTTCAGAAGTTATTTCATTCTGTTGCTCTGTATACTAAATCAGAAAATGGAGAAAAGTTCAATAAAATGCCATTTGTGAACGTTAAGTCGGTCCACTTGAAAATATTCTATTTAAATTTAAGCAATATCATCAGCATCACAATTTGTGTTTATTTATTATTTTTTTTCTTTTAAAGATTTTATTTGTTTGACAGAGAGAAAGACAGCCAGAGAGAGGGAACACAAGCAGGGGGAGTGGGAAAGGGAGAAGCAGGCTTCCCACGGAGCAGGGAGCCTGATGCGGGGCTCGATCCCAGGACCCTGGGATCATGACCTGAGCTGAAGGCAGACGCTTAATGACTGAGCCACCCAGGCACCCCGACAATTTGTGTTTAAAGAGGTCTTCTCCAAAGTCAAAGAATAAAAATGCAACCTATTAAAATTATAGTGATATTCCTGTATTAAGTTATTTCTATTAAACCTAATTCACTGTGGAAATCTTAAAACATGAAAACTTCAGTTGTATCTTACTGATGTGCAGCACAATGAAGGGGGAGTATACAAGTGTATTAGAATCATATCTGGGCTCAAATTCCTGTTTTGTCACTTACAAGTTGGATGCATTTTCTGACTCTGGTCTGAACTTCTTTTCTTAAAATGAGAGAAACTGGGCCACAAAATGAATAATTTTTCAAGGAAAGATTGAGGTTATTCTAATCATTCTTTGAAACTGTTACACACAAAATCGTCTGATATATAAAAGCAGTTCCTTAATTTTTGAAAGTTTCTAAATGATTATGACATTGCTCATATACTTTTTAATGTTAGGATAAAATAGCATCTTACATTTAATTAATAATAGAATTTAATGCTTATGGTGAATTTATTTTATACTGCAGGAAAAATATATTTGGTTCTTCTACTATGTTTTTTCTAATATAATTTATTTTGGAATTTGGTGGATTCATTGTTGAGAGTGAGACTGAACAAAGACCTAGCCCTATTAATTTGTACTTCCACACACACAGAATTCCCCCCCCAAAACTCAGAAATTCACATGTTTCCTGCAGGTTTATATAGGATCTACACGATAGATTAATAAAGGTTAATAATTTTAGAAAGTTAAAAATGCGGAGAAAATTCAAATGTGGATATGGTATGTCCATATGTCTACAGTCCCTTTCTTTCTGCAATACCAACCCCATGATTGTCATGTTCTCCACAAAAATAAATGGACTTACTGAATCCTACTGTCTTTGCCCTGACTTGCTAAGGTTTTCTAAAACACATACCCGCAGATGATATTGCCATTTCCCGTCTCCTTCAATGAAGAGGCTTAGAACATTTAAGTTCTCAGAAGGCTGCTAATGGTGCAGAAGCTGAAAAGGCTGTGAATCTAAAACATCTCAGGTCCCCACTGTAAGCCCTGTTCATAAATTCAGGCTCATCTTCTTGTTTTCTGTTCAAGTACTAGGAGATGAAAGCATCTTAGCATTTGACATTATTTCCTTTCTACTAAACAACATTTTACTGGTTTAAACGCAACAGTAAAATAAACTTGCTATTTGATAAGAGATTTACCTATATCAGAATGACAAATGTTTCAATAAGGCACTAATAATGTGTTGATATGCAGTATAATAAAGACATTTAAAACCTCACCGACCATCTTTTCTTTTCTTACAAAGCATTCTTGTTGATAAAGTAACCAAATTCATAGGATACCTAAAAGAAACTACAATGATGTCATTCTGTATATGAGATGGCATGTATCTTTAGAGCTTTGGCCCCTAAACTGTTGGTCATTTTTTTAAATTATGTATTTTGTGCCCAACTGGAAAGCAACAACCTAACACAGCTTCCATTCAATTATTGCCCCAATTAAATGAAAATCTAACGCTTGCAATTGTTAATAGGCTAAAGAGATATTGGTAAAGCCACTTACTGGCCAGATTTATTACAAAAAAAGATTTTTCTGGAGCAGCTGTGGTTACTGCAACTTTTATTGGCTTTTTACTTACAGGACCTGGGTGTTGTTAAGGAATCAAGATATTTATATATCATCCAAAAAGCAGGTTTCTAGGAGACCAGCTCACTCTTGTTCTTCATCTTTACTTCAATAGTACCTGGACTGAAAACTCAGATTATTTGCCTGGTAAAAAATATCCACTTACCAGTACAAGGAGATAGAGTATAGGTTTGTCTGTGTGTACTTATGTGCTGGGAGTATGTGTATGTACATATGCACAGAAAAGGTTTGAAAAGTGTTTTTCTGTCTATTAAAGGACCACAAAGAAAATTCCTGAGTGAATATCCAGTATCCATCTTCATCCTCTTCAGGAACCCTAACATAAATTCCAATAAAGTCTTGCTTTCCTTTTATCCAATGAAACAGACTTTGGGTTGGAGATGGTGCTAGAAACAGCCCTGATCTATATACATTATCTCTGGGTTAGGATAAGATGTGATAACAGTTAAAACAGCAAGTGAAGAATAGTATCTTGCCCACAGTGACAGATTTGTCATCTTAGATAGAAAGGTGAATACCCACATGAAGTACAAATTGGGACAGGTGATGTGATTACAACCTCTTCCCCACTTCCATCAAACCTAAGGCATACGATTAACTTTTTTTTTAAATTTTTATTGTTATGTTAATCACCATACATTACATCATTAGTTCTTTACCAGCATTTTTTTTGTTATGTTAATCACCATATATTACATCATTAGTTTTTGGTGCGGTGTTCCATGATTCATTGTTTGTTCATAACGATTAACTTTTAATTATAAGGCTTACATCTTAGTGGCTTGAAATAAGGGAGAAGATCATTGAAAAGAATGCTCTCACTGTGGCTCCATCAAAAGAATCAGAGAACTATTTCCCTAAAGTGCTCTCTGATCCAATAGCCAAATTTTTTCCTTGTATATGATTTGAACAAATGACACTGTATTTTTTTTTAAACTGGCGCAACTGAATTTGACTTCCCAGATATCAAGGCATTCTGATTGAGAACATTCTGATCCAGAACAGAACTTTATTGACGTACGACCTATTTTAACCCATGACTGCCTTAACACTTGTACTTACTGCTATACCTGTACTTCAGGTTAAAATCCAGTTCCTTGGCAAGGTCTCCTAGAAGTTCATTAATCATGTTACAACATTCATATGAAAAGCTACACACATTAATAGTATGGGACTTTGTATTTATTCCATTGTGATAAACATTTACTGAAAACTTCACTGCAAATTGTTGTCATACATGTCCCTTTGAGGTTCTAAAAATGCACTTTCATTTTATTACTCATTTCAAAACCTTACCCTCAGTAAGGCATATTTATGACATTTTGTTAGATGTATTAAAGTAAATATTCTTTAAAAGATGCAGACCAAACTCACATTTATTAAAAAATAAATTGCCCCAAGAGGTATAAACAATAGGGGAAAAATCAGATAACAAAAAAGGAAAATGTCCACTTAATTTCTAATTTGAAAATGTACATAGGAATTACTTTCAAACATCATTTATCCTTCATGAACTGGCAAATATTAAAATGATACTAGCTGAAATATAACTAAAATAAAGCCATTAATTAAGAACACTTTGATAAGCCTGGGCCTTTACTGATAGTCTTATGCATTTCTGCTAGTATTACATATTTTTTTGTATTACAGAGCTGTAGTTCTCTTTATATATTCTTGATTTAAGTATTTTGAGACATATATAGTGTGTATTTTATTCCATACCATGCTTGTGTCCTTATTTTCTCAGTGGTATCTTTGAAAGAGTAGAAAATTTTAGTTTTTTGGTAAAATGCAATTTATCATCTTCTTTTTTAAAATTTTTTTGTGAATTTTCTAATCCATATTTGCTTAACCCGAGGTCACAATAATCTTTATTTTCTACTAGAAATATCTTGGGTTTAGCTTTTACATTGAAGCCTGTGGCCCATTTTAAGGTAACTGTAATGATTTGTTTGAGGAAAGGTTTGAGGTTCATTATTTTCCATATGGATACCCAGTTGCTTCAGTATAATTTGCTTGAAAAACTATTATTTCCTCATGAATTAACTTGGCATGTTTGTCTAAAATCAATTGACCAGATACATGGGGATTTATTTATGAATTCTTTGTTCTGTTCCATTTATCTCTATGTTATCTCTTTTTTTAAGGTTTATTTTAGAGAGAGAGAGGGTGCCCCCACACATGTGTGGACATCACAAGTGGTGGGAGGGGCAGAGGGAAAGAATCTCAAGCAGACTCCCTGCTGAGCACAGAGCCCACCCAGGACTCAGTCTCAAGACCCATGAAATCATGACCTCCATGAGATCATAACCTGAGCCAAAACCAAGAGTTGGACACTTAACTGACTGAGCTACCCAGCCGCGCCTATCTCCATGTTATTTTTATGCCAATTCCACATTGTCTATATTGTATTAGTTTTAAAGTAAGTCATGAGGGTGCCTGGGTGGCTCAGTTGGTTAAGCGACTGCCTTCTGCTCAGGTCATGATCCCGGAGTCCCGGGATTGAGTCCCACATTGGGCTCCCTGCTCGGCAGGGAGTCTGCTTCTCCCTCTGACCCTCTTCCCTCTCGTGCTCTCTATCTCTCATTCTCTCTCTCTCAAATAAATAAATAAAATCTTTATTTAAAAAATAAAGTAAGTCATGAGATCAGGTCTTATAAGTCCTTTAATTTTCTGTCAAAATTATCTTGACTATTCTAGCTTCTTTACATTTTTATATAATTATATAAACAGCTTGCCAATTCCTATATAAGAAAGGCTGCTAGGACCTTGACAGCGACTGTGGTTAATCTACAGATAATTTTTAGAGAAAACCGATATTTTAACAGTCCAAAAATATTTTGTAGTTTTCAGTGTATTAGCTTTGTGCAAGGTTTTTTCAATTTATTTCTAAGAATTTCTCATTTACTAAGGCTTGAAGATAACAAGTTTAATTTCATTTTCCAACTGTTCCTTTTTAGTATATAAAAAACTACATATATCTCTGTATCTCTATCTATCTACCTACCTACCTACCTATTTATCAATATAGATATAGTCTTTTTATACTGGAATCTTCTAAACATTACTTATTATATCTTATAAATGTTCTCTAGTTTTATTAACATTTTCCACATGGGTATTCATGTTTAATTCATGTTTAATTATTTTTAATTCATCCTTTTCTTGTTTCATTGCACTGGCTAGGGGACCCTAGGAAAAATTAAATATATGTGGTAAGAACTGACATTCTTGTCTTTCACAAAAACGTATTATACTACCTGTCAATGTCCTTTGTCAAATTGAGGAAGTTTTCTTCCATTTTATTTTTCTGAGAGTATTTATCATGAGTTCTTAGTATATGTTTGGTAAAGGAATTCTTGCACAATGTGGCTAAGGGATTCTTGTACAATGAAAAGTTTCACAGGCTTGCAAAGGTCTTACACATTGTCAAATGAAAGAGTTTAAATTTATTGTAGAAATGCTCCTAGATGTTTTTAAGGAGGAAGGAAGGAAGTGAAGCACTTCTGGAGTACTGAAGAAATGATAGGGAAATATCTCAATGGGAGTATCTTTGGTTCTTAGAGTAAGAACTAAAGTAAGCCTCCTGAGGAGCAAGTTAGATACATAAAATATTTTTAGAATAGAACAATGTATATATGGTGTAATTAATAAGGATATATCCTACAAAAAGGTGACATTGACCTTTTTCCCCCAAATTTTTGTATATCAATTGTGGTACAGAAATAAAAGACATCTAAAAATCAAAGAATTTTCCACAAAGGAATTTCAGGAAAAAAAAAATCCTAGTTGACTGAAGAAAAGATGCCTTCTTTCACTCACTGTTAAAGGATTATCCCACATAAATGTCCCTTACATAGGTGGAGTCCTGAGAAGGAAAACCATAAAGCAATTTAACTAGATGAAGAAAAAGCATTTGGCATAATTTAACATGCATTCACATAAAAACCCTCATAAAACTGGTAAGGAGTGTGACTCTGCTAAATATGATAAATCTATGAAAAAATTACAGATGATGTCCTATCCAATGGTAAAGACCAAATGACTTCACTATCCACATCAGGGCTAATTTTTCTGCTTATATCATTCCAACTTAACATCATGCAGAAGGCCCTAGCCAGAGCAATAATGCAAGGAGGACAAATAATATAGATACTGAAAAGGAAAAAAAAAACTATTTGCAGATTATAAGATTCCCTGCATAGAAAAATCTTAAATCATCTGAAAAAAAGGAAAAAAGGATAGTAAAACTACAAACTGAGTTAGCAAAACTGCAGGATATAAAGTCATATATAAAAAATCAATTATATTTATATTAGCAATGAAAATTTGGAAAATGAAATTAGAATAAAACAAAAAATTGAAAGCAGAGATTAAGATTATAAAAAAATGAAAAAAATACATTTGCTCTGAAAAAGTTGAAATACATACATATAAATCTAATAAAATAAATGCAATATTTGTATAGAGAATACCACAAACCATTAATAACGGAACTTAAAGAAAAAAATGGAAAGAAACAACATTCATGGATTTAAGGATTCAATACTGTTAAGATATTTCTTCTTTCAAATTTATCTATAGATTCAGTAATGATTTAATTTCAATAACAAGGCCAGTAGGACACTTTGAAAAACTTGACAAGGTGATTGTTAGATTTTTATATGGAAGAGGAAAGTACTTCAATAGCCAAAACAATTTTGGGAAAAACAACAAAGTTTGAAGGTTCACACTACCTGATTTCAAGAATCACTATAAAGCTAGTACTAAACACAGCGCAATGTAGTACAGATGAAAGGGTAGACACATAAATCACTGAAAAAACACAGAGTCCCAGAATAGAATCACTTGTTTATGGTCAGTTGTTTTTCCACAAAGTTATAAAGACAACTCAGTAGATGAATGGTAGTTTTGTTGATGTTGTTGTTGTTGTTTTTTAACAATTGGTGCTAAGACAATCAATATCCATATGTGCAAGAAAGGTAAAGAAAAGGAAAAAGAAACTTGAACCATATCTTGCACCATATGCAAAACTTTAGATAGAAATAAATTACTGACTTAAATATAAATCCTAAAACCATAAGACTTCTAGAAGGAAGAAACTAGAAAAACAAAAATTTGCTCTCCTGGATTTGTCAAAGATATTTTGCATAAGGACACAAAAAGAAAGAAGCAAAGAAAATACCCTGATAAATTAAACCTCAACAAAATCAACAGTATTGCTCTTCAAAAGACTCTTTATCTTTTTTTTAAAGGTTTTATTTATTTATTTGACAGAGACACAGCAAGAGAGGGAACACAAGCAGGGGGAGTGGGAGAAGGAGAAGCAGGCTTCCCTAGGAGCAGGGAGCCCAATGTGTGGCTTCATCTCAGGACTCTGGGACCATGACCTGAGCCGAAGGTAGACGCTTAATGACTGAGCCACCCAGGCACCCAAAAGACTCTTTAAAAAGATAAAAGGGTAAGCTACAGATTGGGAAAAAAATTTAAACAAATATTTGATATAAGATGGGTATCCATAATGCATAAATTACTCTCATAACTAGAAAAAAAAACAAAGGAAAACAGTTCAATTTGTAAAATAGGCAAAGTTGGACACTTGAAAAAGATGATAAAGACATGAAAAATTTTGCAACAACCTTAGCCATGAAGAAAATATAATTTAAAACCATAGAGAAATAGCAGTACATGCCTATTAGAATCAATAAAATTTACCCAAAAAAGTGACAATACCAACTGTTGGCAAGAATATGGAGCATTTGGAATTCTTAAGACTCCTCGATTAGAATATAAATGATAGATCCACTTTGCAAAACATCTTGGCAATTTATTTAAAAATGTAAAAATGCACTTAATGTACAACTGACCATATTCAATAAGAGAAATGAAACAAGTGTTCACAACAAAAACCTGCATGTGAATACTTTTATTTGTAATTAATTACGAAAAACTGGAAATGTACATCAACTGGTGAATGGTCAGTGGTTCTTCTTTACAATTAAATTCTACTCAGTGATACAAAGGAATGCACTAATTGTACATGTAACAATATGGAAGGATATTAAATTATGCTGAGTGAAAGAAACCAAACTAAATAAGTTTATGCTGTCTAATTCTATTTATGTACATTCTGAAAAGGCAAAACAATGGGGATAGATTACAAATATCTGCTGGGGGGCAGAGAGTGGGAGGAGGGATTAACAAATGAAAAGCAGTAACATTTAAATATAACAATATATGACTAAAACATTCAGTGGTAAAATTATCTTTGCTAATTTTAGTATAATATTGTGGCATGAATTACAAAATAGTAGTAGAAATAAATTTTTTTATTAAAAACATTGGGGGTGATACCTGAGATTTCTATCAAAGTATCAACTATATGTTTTTAAAATAGATCCAAAATAGGAAAGTTAGGAAGTTTCAAGGTAAATATTAACTTATTTATATTTGAAATGTCACTTTGCTTTCTGGGTAGTGAAGGACCAAAAAAAAGTATATACAAAAGGAGTATTTCCCAGGCCAGCAACTAATATAACTTGCAAGAGTAGAAGAAAAAGACCAGATACAATATTTGTTCTCAGAGGTAGAATTGGCAGAGTTTACAGATGGCTTCTTTGTGAGACCAAAGGAAAGGGTTAGATGAAGAATAAATTTGAGATTATAGCTTGAAAACTGACATATGGTTATTTGTAGTGGTATAGCTACTGGTATTTGTTTTGTTTTATTTTCATTTTTTTTTTTTTCCCAGAGGAGTAACTGAGGAATGTAGTGGGAAGAAGGGAAGAGTATTTTGACAGTTCCATTTTGGACATGGTAAATTTGAGATGTTGATGGGAGACACAGGTGCAAATAGAAGTATGCAATAAACTGAATGAGACTCAAGTTGAAGGGAGAACTTCAGACTGAAGATCGTTATTTGAGAACCATATATAAAATATAAAGGTGTTCATTAAAACATGAACCTGAAAAAGTCAAGTTAAAAGATGTAGAAGGAAAAAAAAAAAGGTAATTCAAGATAACCTCTGGAACACTTTAAAATGTGTGTGTTTGGTAAAGTAGAGCAATCAAATCAAGGACAGAGAAGGAGCAGCCAAAGCAATATGGAGAACATTAAAAAGATATGGTAGTACGGAAGATATTAGGAGAAGGAAGGGAAAAATGAAGGGAGGTTGGGAATTAGAGGCAGAGACGAACCATGAGAGACTATGGACTCTGAGAAACTGAGGGTTCTAGAGGGGAGGGGGGTGGGGGAATGGGTTAGCCTGGTGATGGGTATTAAGGAGGGCATGTTCTGGGTGGAGTACTGGGTGTTATATGCAAACAATGAATCATGGAACACTACATCAAAAACTAATGATGTAATGTATGGTGACTAACAACAACAACAAAAAAGATAGATATAGTGTCAAAGAATATAAGCAAAGTGTCCAAAGCTTCTAAAAAAAAAAATAATAATACAACCACAGAAAGTGACTTTGCTAGATCAATGAAGGCCACAAACTCTTTGGCACTTCTCTCATGAAGTGAGATTTCCAATTCTCTTGAATCTCAATATGCTACTGAATGCTCTGACCAATAGAATATGGTAGAAGTAACTCTGTGCCATTGTCTTGGCCTGAGTCTTTAGAGCTTGGAAACTTCCCTTCCTGGTTCTTAGACTGCTTTTCCTGGGGAAACCAGTCATCAGGCAAAAACCTAACTCCTCTATGGCCACTTTTCTGTGAGGAACCCCAAGCTAGCTACATGAAAGACCATATTAAGACAAACATAGTGTAGAAGCCAAAGCCTATAGAAGATTCAAGTCTCACCTGCCATATGTTGCAACAGTATCAGAAAATCTCAGCAACAATAGCCTAGCTGAGTCCATAAATACTCAGAAATACGAGTTTGATAATAAGTTGCTATTTTAAGTCTCTAAGTTACTGACTTTAAAAACTTACCCACTATAGGAGGTAAATTCTCTTCATTTTAATAAGCTTTACAAAAACCACGTTTTTAATTTTGTTATCTCTAATTTTGTCAGATTATTTTTAAATTTACTTTGTTCTATTTTCAATGACTTTTACAAAGTAATATGCAGTTTCTTATTTTATAACATTATTTCCAAATTTTTCAGTTTCAAGCTATATATTTCCTAAATGCTATACTGCATTTTACTTCCAACTTGTCTGTAATCTTCCTGCTACCGAATTATCTTTTATTTTATAATCAATATTACATATAACAAATTATAACTGTATCTTTCTCAGTATTGCTTTATTTCCCTCTTTCTTTCATAATTAATTGTCTTTTTGTTAAACTACACACTTCACTCATTTCTTTAGAAAAGGCTGGTAAATAATCTACCTGGTATTTTTCAAAAATTTGCCTGCATTATTAAATGGCAGATTGCCTGGATACAAAATTCAAGTCAGGACATGATATAATTTTTCCAAGGTCATTTCAATCTAGAAATTCATTTTTTGTTTCTGTTTTTTTTTGATAAAAATTTCACCTATTGGTCATCCCTGTATATAGTCATTATTGCTTACTTAAGTTGCTTTCATTTATCTTTGAAGTTCTACAGTTTCAGGACAATGAAATTAGTTATGAATATGTATATGTATTTCCTCTGATTGAAATCACTCATTGCCTTTACTTTACTTTTTAAAAAGGTTTTCTTTAATTTGGAATAGTTCTTAAATGCTCTTTATGTTTTGTGACATTACATTTTCAAATTTTCATTTCAGAAGAGTCAAAGTTTTATAAATTGTCACTTGTTTTATAAATTGTCTTTTAGTTTAGCTTTGCCTAATATTTTATGACTAGGTTCACATTGTTCATTTTGGCAGAAACATAGTATTCATGACACTGTGTCTTCACATCAAGAGGCAGTGCAAGATATGTTTGTCTATTATTGATTATGTAATTATAATTGCATACTTATAATCAAATTCCAATCTTCTGCCATTCCTTACCTTTGTATCTCTGTTCTCTTATACTAAGAATTCTGGCTCCAAACATCAGTGTATTTACTCATTTGCTCAATCCTACAACACAAAAAATAATGTCCAAATTGCTACCCTGATACCACTGTGAAGAAGAAACTCAAAATGCTAAAAATAAAGAAGTGACAACTTATTCTAGATGGAATCACATGTATGTTGGAAATTACCAACGTTGCCTATTATATTTCTATTTGTTTAAAATTACTTGGAACTGCACATGATTAACATTTAAAATAAGTGTAGTTTTAGGAAAGACATGCGGAAATGAAGAAAATTCTCACAGTCAGAGAGTAATCAGGAGTAGAAGCCAAATATGGTTCAAAGAGATTGGAGGACTGTATCTATCCTTAGAGGTTAATTTTTTCATGGCTATAAACCTCAGAAAATCAAGGTGCTAAAAATAAGTTTGTTATATAAAACTAGGAGAAAACTTGGTTACATTTATCAAGCTAGAAATACAAACTCTGCACAACTGCACAGAGACTCAGTATAAGGGCTGGTCATCTACCCCAAGGTATGAGTGAAAAATGGAACCACTCACTCAAAACCAAAATTTGAATCATGTACACTGTAGGAAAGAGTTTAAATTCCACTAGCCAATCAGGTTGAGATCCCCTAACCAAGCTGTTAATAGGTAACTTGGTCTTATATATATAATTGACAAAAGGAAAAACAAAACAAAAAAACAACTTTCTCAAGGGAACACTTCCATAAACCAGAGCATGTGTTACTCTCACAATATACTTCTGAAGATGAGTTCATTCCCATAAATACAGAATACATGGCAAATAAACTCTTACTTTGGAAGTCAGCAGTCCCAACAAACATGAACATTTCAGACCATGTGCTAGTGTATGAATATAATAATATCATAGTCCACAAAAGAGCAGGAAAACATAATTTTTATTGCAGCCACGTGGCAGAAGCCTCACTTATCAGTTAAAGCTGAATTCGGGCCCCGTTGTGGTTATATACATTACATAGTTTCATACTATCAGGAAGAACAAAATCACAAAAGTTTCAGATTTCAAAATATCAGTTATCACATGAATTTTTGGAATATGGCTAGTATTTTGGTTAAATAAAGAATAAAAAACTTGTTTTATTTCCTGTGGAAAAAAATTATGATAAGAGAGCTTTTGATACCAACCCAATTGACATGTTTGGGATACATAGTATTTTAAAGGAAAGTAGATGAATTCTTTGAATGTTTATAAAAATTGTGATTTTCTGCTAAAAAGAGCTTTTCTGTTTCATTCTGATTTCCATATTCATAGCTTTATTTGCATAAAAATATACCTATCCTGTTTACTTTCTTTTATTTGTGAATGCATTTGGAGCTCTTCTCAAATCCTTTCCACAGGAGCTTTATGGCAACATTTATTATCAAAACAGACAAAATAATAAATGTAAAATCAGCAGGAAACACTGTATCTTCTTAAAGATTTCTTTCTCTAAAGTCTCTTGTGAATTCCAAATATGGAACTGATTAAGTCAATATCAAAAGAATTGTTGCCCAACTCAAATGTTTTTTTTGTTTGTTTTTTTAACTGAAATGTTTTTATATTCATTTCAATATAGAGTAAATGGCCATTCCATTTTGTGTGCTGTTAAAACCAAAAACAGAGACAAGCCTTGAAAATTTCCTGAACAGACAAAACCAGTTCAGTCCAACAAGCAAAGCTTAATTTAATGTATTTTGCAAGACTAACCTGACCTGGGTCATTTCTTGCTTATGTCTCTGTAAATCATAAGCAAAACTTATACTGTTTCCCAAATTTGATATGAGGCAACCATTAAACAATTCCTTATCATTTAAGAGAATTCTAATAGTATAACAATAGATAAACAGTCACTGCTTCTTCACTATATATATATATATATATCCTGTTGTATAACAATATATATCCTGAACCTCATTCCATGCTTTGGTTTGAGGGCACTTAGTTCATAAGCTTTTTGCTGTGTGCCCAATAAATGTTTACTAATCACTACTTTGGTAATTCACTGGTTTAACCTCTCCTCTACTATTTCTGAACTTTTGACATTGCATTTCTCGGTCATGCTTCAAAGTTCTATTTAAAATTTCCTAATACAATTTCTGGGTAAAATTACTAATTATTCAAAAATAACTGGAATAAAATGACAATTGTAAATTTTCCAATTTAACTCTAATCCTGATATCAAAAATCACAGAGAAAATGGGAGAAACAATGGGGCAAATCATATATCTGAAAAGGGGTTAATATCCAAAATATATAAAGAACTGATATAATTTAATAGTACAAAATACAAGTTAGAATATGGGCAAAGGATCTGAATAGACTCTTTTTTGAAAGACATACAGATGGTCAACAAACACAATATGCTCAACATCAATAATCATCAAAGAAATGCAAATCGAAACCCCAACAGGAGATCACCTCACACCTGTTAGAATTATCAAAAAGATAAGAAATAACAAGTGTTAGTAAGGATGTGGAGAAAAGGTAACCCATGTACACTCTTGGTTGGAATGTAAATTTGTCCAGTCACTATGGGCAACAGTATGGAGATTCCTTAAAAGATTAAAAATAGAACTACCATATGATACAGCAATTCCACTTCTGGATATTTACCCAAAGAAAATGAAAATATTAATTTGAAAAGGCAGATGCAACCCAATGTTTATTGCAGCATTATTCACAATAGCCAAAATGTGGAAACAACTTAAGAGTTCATCAATGGATGAATGGATAAAGAAAATGTGGTATGTACATCATAATAATAGAATACTACTCAGCCATAAAAAGAATGAATTCTTGGCATTTGTGACAAATGGGTGGAACTTGAGGGCATTTTGATAAATGAAGTAAGTCAGACAAAGACAAGTATCTCCACACATGATCTCACTTTTATGTGGAATTAAAAAAAAACAAGCTCATAGATACAGAAAATAGATAGGTGGTCGCCAGAGGCAAGGGTTGAGGGATAGTAAAATAGGTGAAGGCAATCGAAGTCACAGGTATATAAAGTACAACAACAACAACAAAAGTAGCTTTGTTTTTGTTATTTCTTCTGGATCTTTGGAATAGTTACAGCATATGTGATTGTTCTCAATGGCTTCTCATACAAAATCTCATTCCAGTTCTAGTTTTCAAGAATATGGTTTTATGAGGCCTGTTGCTACAATCAACATAAAACCTGATTACATGAAACTGAGTAAGCAGAAGCAGGGATTGCAGTTTTATATAGTACTAAGGAGAAAATGATCCTGAATGAAAATTTACTGACACTGTTGAACATTTGTTAGTAAGTAACTGCATGCAGGGGACATTGTAAAACTCCATTTTTAGATATGGAATAAGTCCATTTTTGTATTTCAAATTTTAAGAACGGGGATTTTAAAAATACATACTTTTCCCAGTAAAAATGATTTGATATTTGTTACTGGAGTAAGCTAAGGCCCGATTATGCTAATGAATTGCCTTCCCAGAAACCTGTCTATGGGTGCCATTACTGCATACACACAGTGGTGTCCAACCATAAAACTAATTTTCCACTTTTCAATGGTCATATTTTACAGCTTAGGTGTGTTCCCCCCCATAATACCTTTTTGTTTGGCTAGAACTTTTATGCTTACTAGATGGCAGTCTGTCTGGTGGGAATATTGATAGAAATCATAACCTTGATGCATACTGATGAATATATGTACACATATTCAGCACCTATATCAATTTCCTACAGTCGAAATTATTTTCTAAATTCATTCAGTAATTATCATGTTTTTAAAGTGTAAAAACCTGGGGGTGCCTGGGTGGCTCAGTCGGTTAAGTGTCTGACTCTTGCTCTTGGCTCAGGTCATGATCTCAGGGTTGTGAGACTGAGCCCCAAGTTCAGCTCCACGCTGAGCATGGAGCCTGCTTAAGATTCTCTCTCTCCTTCTTTTTGCCCCTCTCTCCCCTAAAACAAATAAAATAAATAAATGAAGTGTAAAAACCTGGATGGATTATTTATTTACCTGTATTTAATTTGCGTTGTGGCACTGTGCTCAAATTAGGCAAGTTAGTTCTATTCTTAAAGAAAAATGACAGAATATTAGGTAGCTTGATTTTCTAAAAAGCCACTGAATGATATTTTAAAATATCTGTTATCTCCTAATGCAGAATATAGCTGCTGCTAATAACCAAATGGTCAGGTCAACATACTGAATAGTAATCAATTTTGTAAGTGTCATGTATATAACGCATGGGGATGCAAACACATTCTGGGCCAGTCAATAGCCTTTTCATATACTTGGAAGCCATTAGTCTGGGACATTCAGCTTGACCAGAACATGTGCAATTAAGGTCCATGGCATAGTAGCATAATCTCTCCTACAAGTAAAATGGCCAAAAATGATCATGGAAACATTTATTATGAACAAAAGAATAAACTTGCAGAACCCAGTGTATAGAAGAAATTTTGGTCTGTGGCATCATTGTCTGGTACAGATAGTTTCTTGCAGTGACATGCACATTCTAGACCTTAAATCCTGATACTTTATAATGGTGGAAGTCATCAGAAGAACTTGGCAAGATTATTTATAACAGGAATCCAGAAAACTTTTCTGGGATGCTTTTTAATTAGCATTGAGTCATCAGACAGTGACTAATGTCAGAGTTTATTTTTTAAAGGAGTCTTAGAATGCTTTGCAGATCTGCGAAAGGTAAGATCTCTCCCAATTAATGTGTACCTTGGAGTAATTTTTAGGATTCTTATTAGTAGAATGCCTTTGATACTTTTTGATATGTTATACAGATTCCCCTTAAGTATTTCATCAACTCTCAGAGCAGATTTCTGTTCTTGTGTCAGAGATTCATGTGGCTCCAAAGTTTTAGCTTACTTCTTCCCTCCCCTAAGAATTCCATTTCTCTTTCTATTGCTCCTGTACTCTAGGAATAAGAAAGACAGCGAAAATCATGTTTGATCTGGAAGAATTTTAATATATCTTGAATTAAATTTACTATAAATAAGTGACATTTTCTCTTCCTATCATCAGAGGAGAGAGTCAAGAGAAGCTAATACGGCTAGATTTTATAAGGACTTAACCAATGAGGCGTGGTTCAGATATATAAGAAATAATTCAATGGGATATGGTGGAAGCCTGGGGTCCAGTAAGTCTGAATAATATTATCAGCCACATGAAAGATAGTGACAAAGAGATGGTACCTAGATACGCTGCCCAGGTTGGAAAGAGCTGGAATTTCCTGCTTGATTTGTGGGCTTATTTATAAAGCAGTCATAAATAGAGAATCAACTCTGGAATACTCAAGAGAAATAGAACAAAATGTGAGATAATCAATATACAGAATTCACATGAACCTAGGGATAAAGAATACCAAGTCAAATTTGTTTCATGGCTAGAAAGAGAGAGAAACAAGAACAAGAACAAGAATAATGCAGAAAGAAAAGAAAAAAAAAGAAAAGAAAAAATACTGGAGATTAACAAAAATCCTATTGTAAAACCTCCCAGTTTTCTTAAATAGGAAAACTATGGTTTTGTAAATACTGATTCAAAGACCTCTTCAGAAGAAAATCACTGATAGGTTGAACACCAACTTCCCTTAAGGGGATATTGAGGATGATAATGTAGAGAATGTTATGGAACTCTACCTATGAAAAATTATGTATCAGACAAATTGTATCAAACAAATTAGAACAATTAAAACAAAATTGATGATAAATTCAATTGATTATCATTTTTACTTTTCAAAGATAGAATAGATCTGAAGTTACAATGGGAAAGTGAATATCATCTGAGCTATCTTTGTAAAGAAGAGAAAGAGATTTAGACACATATTATTTAATCATCTAAAGATAACACATTTCAAATGGCTTAAGTTATCACACTAATGTGACTAATCTGTGAATAAGAAAAAATGAAATAGATCTAAAAGCATAGATAAGTTTTCAAATAGAAAAATAAACCATCAGTCTAAACAGCATAACCATCAGCATAAACAATTTTGAAAGAGAAAGGATTTGCAACATAGTCTGCTTCATGCAATATAATAGTGGTAGCTTCACTGTCCTTGAGAAAATAGATTTGATGAACTGCAATTTTGCAGTGGAAAAAGGGGCCTCCCTCTCTAGAAATCTGAGTGGCTAAATTGAAGTCTGCTTTCTTTCAGCTGCCCTTCATATATCTAATGATAATAGTATGATTGCCAGTTCTTTTTCAGCATACTTTGGAGAAGTTCTTTAATAGGATTATTGGCGCACTTGACTTTGCTGACCTTCCTGCTCAGTGGAATAACATGATCCAAGAACTGAAAATCTATTAACTCTTTGATTTTCCTTTTATTTACATTAAACCTCCCTTATTCTTGAAAGTCTTACATCATCTTCCCAATGTTTTAGGTTGAAATAAAAAAATTCACATGTATTAACTTAGCCTCTCTATTTCTATCAGTTTGGTCACATTCTTCAAAACGATCTGCTAATTTTGTTGATTTGTCCATGAATTTTGCTAGTCAGCTTTTTAAACTGTTGCAATGGCCTTCAATGGCTCTTGAAATCTAAATAAATGACAGTTGGAACAACAGGACACCTAAAACCCAAACAGACTTTCAGAACAAAACATTTTGTTTGAGACTTCATCAGCCCAACAATTTTTTTTCAATTTGCCTTTTTTTCCCAAAACTAGTTAATATTTGGGGAATAGACTATAAAGAATGTCTCTACAAGTTATCTATGTTTGCTTCTAGAAATTCCTGTACTTAGAAAAGATTAGTTTGTTTGTTAGTCTACTTCCATATGTACTTTGCAGAATTTGTCTGCTGGGAAAATAACTCTATTATCTAATCAATGAGATTCATAACAGGTCAAAATGGTTTATACCTCCTCTTGAAAATGTTCAGGGTAATTGGAAATTCAGAGAAAATTATAGACACTAAGTTTTACAAATCTGTGGCAGATCATGTAATCTGCTGTCAATTTGTTGCAGAAAAGTACACATAAGTTCATAATGACCTGAGAGAAGTCTGACTCTTGGCCCCAAACGCTTCCACTTAATAAAATTTACATTCATTTGTGTGCCTGTATTTGAGGCTACAACTGTATTTCCTATCCTACCATGAGATACAGTTGAAGGTGGATTTTTGGTGGCCCTATTTCAGAAAATACAGAGGATTAATGTCTGAGTCTTAGAATGAGTCTAGGCAAATCTTGGCAAAAGGTGAGTAACGCAGCCATAAAAAGGAACCCCTCAGATCTCTGAGTGTGGAAAATGTAACTGACCCTCATCCTATGCTCTGGAAGTCCATCACTACATTTCTGCTGAAGGCTTATTTCTTACAGGTTGATCCCACCTCTGGCTGAGTGTGGCAGGGAGAGTAAAGCAATCCTGTTCCTAGGAAATGCCAGATCTTCTAATGGTGAATTGGCTCAAGGATTCCTTATTGGCCTTGCTGAAACTTCCCTTAGAACTACACAGCAATAAATCAAGCATTCACCCAACGCTCTTTCCATCCCTCCCACCTTCATTCAGTGTCAGATCTTTACGCCTGACTAACAGCTCTCCCAGCCATTCCAGGCTCCCTCTCCACTTTCTCTGAAAGGCAGCCCCCTAATAAATGTATAGTATATCTAATCACATTTTGGCACCTCTCAGAGGACTTGAACTAAAAAGTGTTGGGCAAAGCTTGTAGGAAATTGTTTTATAGAGAGGTGTGATTCTAACTCTAAGAAACTGACACTACATCAAAAACTATGACGTAATGTATGGTGATTAACATAACATAATAAAATAAAAAAAATTTAAAAAAAAGATGCTTTAGGATTAGAATGCATGTCTGTGTACGTGTGTGTTGGTTATTTTTCACATTTGAGGCTAGGTCAGAGTTGTAGGTAGAGATTCTGACTTCTAGATGGATGAATTTTTTTTCTTTACAAATTCTTTTCTTTTTTGTTTTTTGTTAAAATCTTTTTTTGTGGGGTGCCTGGGTGGCTCGGTCATTAGCGTCTGCCTTCGGCTCAGGTCATGATCCCAGGGTCCTGGAATCAAGCCCCGCATCGGGCTTCCTGATCAGAAGGAAGTCTGCTTCTCCCTCTCCCACTCCCCCTGCTTGTGTTCCTCTCTCGCTATGTCTATCTGTCAAAGAAATAAATAAAATCTTTAAAAACAATAAAAAATAAAAAAATAAAATCTTTTTTGTTTCTAATTCTGTTTCTGTAATTGGGATACTTATGACAATTATCCAGTGTGACTGATGAACAACGAGAGATTCATCTATGGTTTTCTGAATTTCATGGAGAAAAAAAACTGTTGAAAATATAAGTAGAGGGCACAGCTGGGTTCTTAATACCAATCATCTGTGATAGATCACTGACCAAAATGAGTGTGATCTATAATATTCAAAAGCCCCATTGATGTTCACAAGTATATTTTAATCAATATGACAGCAAGGAATGGAGCTGTTTTCACTTCAGTTATTCAAATAGAATTTTTAAAAAAATCAATGATTAATTTCCATAATTATTAAATATGAATCAAGCCTAAGAAACTTTATAAGAAATTGTGATTTTTAAATATTTTTTACCCATAGTTCAGGTATACTATTCTTTGTATATTTACTTTTCCTATGTTCTTGCAGAAACACAATTAAAAGCCTTTCTTGGGCAAAAACAAAACATAATACAAATGACTTTTTAGTTACTACTAAAAGGAATTTTGAGTAAAGTATCTTCCCTAATCTTGCTTCATAACATCATCGAGTCTTTTGTCACTTAAAGAAGTTTTTGAAAAGTTATTTGGTGACCTGATAGCAAGTCGATCCTGTTATTTAAATGGATAAAGTAATCACCAATGTTGACTCACAATATCAATCAAGGCAACTTCTCACAGTTGTAGCAAACATAGAAATAGTCTAATTCTCTACACTAGTTTGCAAACACATATAGAACAAGGACAGGAGTCAATCTTCAGGTTAAATAATACCCACCATGTTCACTGCCACTGCTTTTGATTTATGCAATGCATACAGTTGTTTCTCTTCTTTCTTTTTTTTGGTTTTTGTTTTTTTAAAGATTTATTGATTTATTTATTTGAGAGAGAGAGAGTGCACACCAGGGGGTGGGGGCAGAGAGGGAGAGGGAAAGAGAGTCCCAAGCAGACTCTGTGCTGAGCATGGAGCTCAATCTCACGATCCCAAGATCAGGATCCAAGATGAAACCGAAAGTCGGACATATGTATGTTAATTTATACAAATTAATAGGATAAACAATAAAGAAGGAAGGAAGAAAGGAAATGCCTTGATCTTTCCATCTTTTCAAAGATTTATAAGGTCATATTGTAATGAAGTGAATAAAAAGATGTTCTGACCAATTCTTCTTGGCCTGCCTCCAGGTTTATGTTCATTCATAGTTCATTAAAAGTTTATCTAGATTTAGTATTAGATGGATAGAGTTGGGCTTCGGAGCTATAAAGGTAGATAAGAGCTCCCTTCCTTGGATGAGTTCATAGGCCAGAGTAGGGGAACATGTAAGCAAATACTTGCATTAAATTATAACAACTCTATATTTAGAAAGTTTTGATAGGCATGTTTTAACTATCCCTGTAAAATATTCAAGGCTTAAAGAAATTTGGTAACTTTCAAAGAATAGTTGGTTAAATCCATCTATTTACTTGTGCATTTATCTAGTGTTTATTTGGTATATACTTTTTGCCAGTTGGTATGTTAGATGGTGGGTAAAGCAGAAATTATGTCTCCAAATAAAGAGCATAGAGACCAGAACAGAAAGTGGTAAAAAATTTACAATGATGTCTACTGAGACTTAGATTTGGGGAATTACTTAGTACAATGGAGGAGTTAACAGGTTTATCTACTTTAGTTTGGGAATTCATAAAAGGCTTCCCAAACAAAAGAGCGGGATTACTACCATGTTTATTTATTCCCCATATTGTTCCTTCTTTATCATTATTTCAGTGTGATTTATACTATGTGACTTCAATAGGCATGCACCTAAAATTGTGATTCTTACAGAAAACAGTGACACAGCACTGATTATATAGAATAGCTTATGTGTCATCAACTGATGAATGTGATCACACTTCTACAGTGTTACCTTTGCTATATTTGAATTTTAGAATAGCAGTAAATAATCCAGACAATTTACTCATGATGATTAATAAAACTTACCTAAAAGAGTGGACATATGGATATTACAAATAAAGTACTGTCGTTTTTGTTCTATTTTTTTTGTTTTTTGAATGATAATTTACATTAAATACTGTTTCTATACTTCGTTTCTTTATATATATATCTGTCTTTCAAAGTTAGACATTTTACCTTTTTAGGTATCTATTTTTTTCTTGCCTGTTTTAAAAACATCTCTGGCACAAAGCACAATATATACAACTCAAAAGTACTACAACGCAATTTTAATCAAAAGAAAATAAGCAATTGATGCACTATAAATTATGTGGTCTAAGGTCAATGTGATTTTAAGAGACAAATAGCTTCAACTATTGAAAAGTTAAATGAAAGTAACAATTAGAAAATATTAAGTCTTCAAATGTTCCTCTAGAGAGTAAGCATACTTTTAAAATCACAATTATTAGGTACATATTTGCCTGTATTACCCATGCAGTCCTATCTGGAAAATTAGTTTTCTTAAAGTTGTTAATTTACAATAGAGCTTCTAATTACCTTAATGGTATTGCTGAATATTGTTTACAATTAGAACAGTGTAGCACATTTAGTGGATAGATGTTATCGCTTCATAAGGTTCATGCTCAACACTATACCAAGTCTTTATTAGTACGGTGTTAAAGGTTCAAAAGAGAAGGGAAAATTGCCTCAAAACCAAACTTTTTCTTTTAAAAAGTTTCTTTATAGCTAACTTAGGAGCACACCACTGCGTTTGTTTTATGTCAATACTTTGTTAATTTATTTATGAAACCTGAGAAAAAAATGACATACAGTCCAGATTGAAAGTATATATCTACCAATAATATGGGAACATAATTAAATTAAGCTAAACTATTTATGTGTATCTATTATACAATTTAATTTTTATTAAATGTTTAAGGAGCCAATTCTATTAACAGATATCCTGCCAGGTGCATTGGATAAAAAATAAGTAACTTCCTGGCCTGTAAGTGGTACATATTCTGGAATAGGAGAAAGAATGTGTAAACAAAGAGACCTCAGAATACTAACTATTATATCTTTCTAATATAGTTTCTTAAAACTCTCTTAATTGGAGGGTTTTTTTCTTCATCTTGATAAAAAGTTAGATGATTTAAAATAAAACAATAAACTAAGATAAATGAGTAAGGAACTGCATCATCTATCAAAACATTTAGCAATAACAAATGACAATTAAGATGCCATACATTTTAACAATATAACAGATCCCTGGATATACTAATTCTTGGTAGACACAGTTTCGACTATTTGTCCCACCCTTGTATTTGCCATGATAGCATTATGTTATATTGGTGCTTGCTGATTTCCAATTATTGTGAGTAAATAGACCTAACTTCTTTGGCTAAAATGCAAATTATTTGCCACTCCCTATCTGAAAGTTAGTCCTCCCTATGTTTTTCATAAAAGTCTGTGCTAACTCACGTGTCCATGCACTACACACATACACACACAGGAAGAGAAAGTGAAGGAGAGAGAGATTGAGAAAGAGTAATATTTAATCTATGATATATTTAAACAAAAATCTGTATTATATACAGCAAAGTCAGTAATTTCAGTCGGTAATTCCAGTTAGATTTGGGTTTGAAACCTGGCCTCGCCATTGGTTATACTATTTTTTTCAAATTTATCACCTAATCAATGGAGTAAAAGTATCTCAGAATGAAGGCATAAGGTATTAGTTTTAAAAGTCTGCACCATAATCTGCAGAGCTGCTCTCACTGAGCTCTTGGCCAGCTAAGTCATGGTTGGCCCAGAAAAAAATAAAAAAATAAAAATAAAAAGTAAAAAAATAATAAAATAAAATAAAGATAAAAATAAGGTGCACCTCAATGCAGCATTATCTACACTAACCAAGTTATGAAAACAGCCCAAGTGTCCACTGACTGATGAATGGATAAAGAAGAGGTGATATATACATGGAATATTATTCAAGCATAAAAAAGAATGAAATCTTGCATCTGCCGTGACACGGATGGAGCTAGAGAGTATTATGCTAAGCAAAATATGTCAGTGAGAGAAAGACAAATACCATATGACTTCTCTCACATGTGGAATTTAAGAAACAAACAAGCAAAAGGAATAAAAGAGGCAAATCAAGGAACAGACTTAACTATAGAGAACAAACTGATGGTTACTAGAAGGAAGGTGGGCGGGGGGAATGGGTGAAACAAGTGATGAGGATTGAAGTGTACACCCGTTGGGATGAGCACTGGGTACTGAATGTATGTGTTGGAATCACTAAATTCTACACCTGAAACTAATACTACATTGTATGTTCACTAACTGCAATTTAAATAACAACTTTAAAAAAATAAAGTACCTAGAAGAGTGCCTGGTATATTGAAAGCATACACAGCATATTGTTTCTTTAATATAAGTGCCATTAAGCTACAAGTCTCTTTATAAGGTTACACAAATCGCAAACAAAACAGGAAACAATCTGCAATTGTTTTATAACAAATACAAATGCTCCAAAATACTAGAAAGAGTTACTTGAAACAGGAAAACTGGAAATCTTCCTGTTGTAAGTAGATATGATGCAGATTAGAATGTGATGTAAGTGAACATTTTCTATGTACAGAGAGAATCCATTTTAAAACTGAATACTGTACAGGCTGATGATAAGTCAAACAAAACAGAGAAAACTGCCTATAAAAAAAAGATGGCAGAGCTCAAGGTCAAGTGAAAAATAACTGAGAACACACATCTGATAATGAAGTTCCATTTTCCCTTAGTGTTTCCATACACAGAGTAAAACAAAACAAAACAGGATCTGAAAATACCAAAAACCACTATGATGAAATAAATTTAGTTGATATTGATAATTTAAAAAAGAAAGCAAAAGACCATCTCTAAGGTATATAGAAATAAAAAGTTAAACTGCCTTTCAGAAAACCAAAGGAAGCACCTAAATTTATAGTGAAATCCCAGAGCATTTTCATTAAATCCAATACAACATAAACCAAAAAATATATAGAAATGTTGCAAAAAAAGTCATCATTACAGAAATAATTTAGGGAAACATAGATAAATTATTGCACTGTTTAAGTAAGTTAGGGAATAAGTACTTTGGTGTTAAACAAGATCAGTATAAAAAATATCAAACTATTGTGTTCTGTCTCTCTCTCTGTCTGTACTCTGTCAAGTAAATAAATAAAATCTTTTAAAAAATGGGCATGACTACATGATAGCAAAATAAAAAATTTTAAATGCCATTTTTGTATGATAATGAAGCAAGACATGTTGCACAATATAGGGGATACTATTTTCATAGATGACCATACAACTGCACCTCTCTGGATTTGTGGACTACATAAACACTCATATACATTGTGTATGGTTGTCTCCTCATGACACACTCATTAGCTTGCATTCAATATTGTATTTGATTGAACAAATGTTAATTATGAAAATAATTACTAGAGTCAAAAATAATATTTTGTCTTCTTAGGTATAAATTTCTTTTACTATGAGTATCTATTCCTTTAAAAACATTTGAGAAGTCCCACATGCATTACACATAATATGTTGCAAGTAAAATCTAAATGAAACTACAATGTTTTTCAAATGTTCAGTCTTCCAATTAATACAAAATAAGCAGATATTTGCAACTGGATTATATGTTAAATATATCTTAGTCCACAAGAGATTCATCTTTTATCCTTATTTAATAAAAATACAATGACCTTAATTTTATTATTTTCAATTTCCATGTTATTTTCAACATGTAATAAGATTATTGTTAAAGTGTTCTAACAACAAGGTATCATAAAATGTTTATGGAGATAACAGAATTAAAGAATAAATGATTCTATGATTTTTGCCTTTATTTGTGTCCACAGCATTGATAACGGGTATCTCCCTTTATCTACACAATAAGGTTTGAGTCCAGTAATCCGAAGTATATTACTATGGGTTATAACCACAAATGTGTAATTTAATGGCATGTCACTGGTACACTATTAAAAATGGATGCATTCTGCCCTGAATCACAATACAACAATTTGTTAAGCACCACATTTTTGGTCTATCAAATTTTAGGATATGTTAATACTTCCTAAATTTACAAGCACCAATTACAGTTTAAAAGCATATTGCAGCTCTAACAAATATATGAAAGTTTAACAAGCCCAACTTAAAGATCTTAATTACAGACTATGTCCTTTATCATATTAAGGGACCATATTTTGTTTTTAATTAATTGCCCTCCATTCATACTTGTTTGAGATTAAGTTCATGATGCCGACTATTATTGTGATTATTTAAAAATATTCACTTTTTTTTTGTTTAGCTCACCAAAACAATATAAATTTATTTTCTTACAGTTTTGAAGGTCAGAAGTCTGAAATGTGTTTTATAAGGCTAAAATCATTGTGTTGGTAGGGCTGTCTTCCTTTTGGAAGTTTGTGTCTTTTCTAACTTTTGGAGGCTGCCTTTATTCCTTGACTCAAGGTCCTTCCATCTTCAAAGTCAAAGCAACCATATCACCCCAAAATCTGCTCAGCCATTGCATCTCCTTTTTGGCTCTAAATCTCCCTCTTTCTTTCTCCCATTTACAAGGAAACTTGTGGTTACAGTGGGCCTCATTTTAAAATCATCAACTTTGGGCACCTGGGTGGTTCAGTCTATTAAGTGACTGACTCTTGATTTCAGCAGGTCATGATCTCAGGGTCATGGGATCAAGCCCTGCATCAGGCTCCCCACTCAGGGGGAGTCTGCTTGAGATTCTCTCTCCCTTTCTCTCTGCTCCTCCCCTCACTCAATCTCTCTCTCTCTCTTTCAAATAAATCTTTAAAAAAATAATAAAATAAAATCCTCGACTTGATCACATCTATAAAGTCTCCTTTGCCATGAAAGGTAATATATTCATAAATTCCAAGGATTAGCTTGTGGAATCTTTAGGGAGCCACTCTTCTGCCTACCACAAAAGATCTATTTAAACAATGGGAAAGTCCTCATGAGAAGAATTTCTGCCTTATTTGTCTTCAAGAAAGTCTGTTCAATTTAGGACATCCTCCTCCATTCTTTCTAATCATATGGTCTTGATAGAATTGTCAGGGACTTGAATTATTGCTTAGAATGGTTATTGCAGTTTTCTGTCAACCTGATTCTATGTTTCAAAATGGGCTTACTGCATATAGGTCTTTCCTAGTCAGGCAATTTTAAAGATGAACTTATTTTATTAAAATATGTAATTTATTTAGATATGTCATCATTCTAGGAATATCTAGTCCAAGTAAAAGTTAATTTAAAAAAAAGAAAAAGAAACTTTTTAATACTTTAAATATGAATAACATTTTGTTTTTGTTTTTCTCTAAACTGCAGTTGAAAAGTAGATTTAAATATGGCCTTATTAGAATACTAGATAGAAAAAAGGTAGAGGTTATTACTTTACACAAATGCACACACATACAAACAAAAACTTAGGAATGATTTCAAAGTTTTTAAAAGATAGAGAAATAAAATTAATGTTAAGAAGTTTATGTAATATACCTATCAGGGTGAATCTTTGAACTAATTATCCTGACTTAATAATTTTCATTTAAAATAGCTCTGTCTTCCTGATTTCTACCACCATGTAAAAATGATGTAATACTATATTGTAGTTGTTGTTGCTTACAAGATTAGGGTTTTACTTCTCAGGATTTATTTTTATATTTTTTTCATTGGTTTTATGATTAAGATAAAGATCCTTAGTTAACTTTAAAATATTAGATTATGGGACACCTGGGTGGCTCAGTCAGTTAAGCAGCTGCCTGAGGCTCAGGTCATGATTACAGGGTCCTGGGATTGAGGACCACATCGGGCTCCCCGCTTGGTGGGAAGCCTGCTTCTCCTTTTCCCTGTGCCTGCCACCCCCCCACTTGTGTGCTCTTTTGCTCTCCTTCACAAATAAATAAATAAAATCTTTAAAATAAATAAATAAAATATTAGATTATTATTAAATTAAATTAAATAATGATCTATCTGCAGAAACCTGAAGTATTTCTGAAAAAGTAAAACCATAAAATTTGGTCATTTTACATTTCTTTAATTTATCCTTACTTCTTATTCTTACACCTTATAGAATATAATAACAGGAAATTAAAATATCTTTAGATGATGTTAATATTTCTGCTTTTGACTTATGTTTTATAAATATGAAATCTGTGCTCAAGGGGAGAATATTTCAACCTGGTTTTCTGTTTTCTACTCTTTTTCTTGTGCTTGTTATAAATAAAAATTGGTTATTTTAGTTAAGGTAGTATTTAATATGTTTGAGATTTTACTATGTAAAATAGTTATAATGATATATGAATGCATAGAAAGGAAAAGAAATATGATATTTCTGTTTTCTAAGGAAAATATTCCAATTTGTTGAGATAAAATGTATTATAATATATAAATTCTCTACATATTATGCAGATGAAGCTAATTATATTTAAAAGGGAGATATTTTAAAATATCATCTGTATTTATAATTATACATTGGTGTATGTCTAACCACATATATTTAGAGGTATGTTTCATAAAAAAAAACAAGAAAAACAAAAAACCCTGCATATTTTTACATGGATGATATACAACAGGAAACAAATTAAGAATTTGAGTTTCCTTCTATAAAGTGGCTAAGTTATCCTGTGCCCACCAGAGTCTGTATTTCATCCTGAAAATGTTATATTAAATTTCTATATTAGTTTTTAATTATTTAATGGGAATTCCTAAAAATAGTTATTTATTTGTTGTAGATTTTGAAAATATTGCCTATAGATCATTTGTCTTTTAATGTTAAGAATGGATATCCATTATCTCCTCTCCTCTAATCACAAAGTTTCCAAATTTAGAGCACCAAAACCCGTAAGATGTATTTTACATGTAAATTCTTTATGAGTTTGCTGGAATGGCCACTGAGTAACATAAAGATTTGTTTTTCACTTCATTAAAGATAACAAAAATAAATATATTTGTTTGATACTCTTAAATTTTAATTAATTCAAAACTATTCTCAGTACTTTTTTCCCCCTTTTAACAAATTTCAGATCAAAAGACACTGATTTGACTTTTTGGCTAAATAAGATGGAATGAATCTACATCAGCCTATCTCTCCCTCTGATTACATCCAGAAGTCTGGACAGAACAACAGGCAATCCCTTGAGGACTCTAAAAACCAAAGCATAACAGGTAGATATAAGAGAAAGCAAAACTGAGGAAACTAGTGTGGTAAACTCCTGCTGTCTTTTTTCTTGTTCTCCACCATCCCTCCCTCATTTATCTTCTGATTTTCACCTGTCATCAGTGGACCAAATACTGGAACTGGCAAGTGAATGCAAATAGCAAAAAATCAGAGAAAACTACACTTTCCAGGCAGAAGAATAGGAAAAGGGTCTCTACATATAGGGCAGTGTGGGAGCAAAATCTTCTCAGAATAGGCCAGGGTAAGGGACAGGCCCAAGGGCAAAGCCAGCAAAGCATAGTGATTATATCAACCATACTATATTATATACTTCAAAATTGCTAAGAGACAAGATCTTAAATGTTCTGACCACACAAAAGAAACAATCATGCAACATGATAGAATTAAGTTAAAGGTATGGTGGTGATCACATTGCAAATATCTAAATGTACCAAGTCAACACATTATTCACCTCAAACTTACACAATGTTATATGTCAATTATATCTCAATTTAAAAAAGTGACTCAGAGCCCATCATTCTGCGCAGAGGGACTGTGAAGGGGTCCCCTTGGTCTAAAGAGTGTAGGGGAAATCTCTGCTATTTTTTTCTCTCTTTTCTCCTACCACCTCCCACAAGTCTCTCCCAGTTGCATGAAGCTGCAGGACAGCAGGGTAGGTGGTGAAAGAACCCTCACTCTCCAGCCAGTGGACCAGGAAAAGGGCCATGGGTGTCAGAGAGTGATAGAGAATCTGGAGTGGAGAGATAAATTCAAGGAAAACAATGCCCAGTAACACCATAGTCAAAATGCTAAATCAAAGAACTGGTAACTCAGAATTTTATAAGCAGCTATCATATTCACAAGGAATAAAGTAAAATAAAGACCTCTGCAGATTAAGGAAAACTATGAAAATTTATGACCAGCCGACCTGTTCCAAAAGAAGTGCAAAAGAAAGATTTTTAGGCTGAAGGCAATATACCATATAGAAATTTGAAACTTTAGGAATAAAGGAAAAACAGCAAAACTGGTAAATATCTGGGTGAATACTGGAGACTAAATTAGAAAGTGAAAATTATATCACTGTTTGAAGAATTATAATGTGTCAAGGTATAGTACATATGGGAACAATAACATAATAATAACACTAAAACACGAATAAAGAGAGAAGGGTAAAGGGAACTATATGATTGTAAGGCTTCTCAGTTTTCTTTGAATTGATAAAGTAATACCTCTACAAAACCTCTGAAGAATTAGGTATGCAGGTTGTAATCCCTGAGCAAAACTATAAAAATGAAAGTATAAAAATATCCAAATAGCAAATAAATTAAAATTAGATTAAAATATAATGCAAATTACTAGAACACATCAATTACAAAATAGAGATTATTTATGCGATCAGATAAAAATATAAGAATCAATTATATATTGCCTACAGGAAACCAAACTTAATTATAAAAGTATCAATAGATAAAAGGAAAAGATGGGAAAAGAGACACAGTGCAAATGCTAATCAAAAGAATGCTGGAATGGATATATTAATATCATACAAAATATACTTCAGAACCAGGAAAATTACCAGAGATAAAGAGTGACATTACATGGGGACGCCTGGGTGGCTCAGTCGGTTAAGCGACTGCCTTCAGCTCAGGTCATGATCCTGGAGTCCCCGGATGGAGTCCCACATCAGGCTCCCTGCTCAGCAGGGAGTCTGCTTCTCCCTCTGACCCTTCCCCCTCCCATGTGCTCTCTCTCTCTCATTCTTGTTCATTTGAATAAATAAATAAAATCTTAAAAAATGAGTGACATTACACAAATATGAGTAATATATTTTTGAAAAAAATGAAAAAGCAAGGACAGTATTTTCAATTAGACATCGAGGCATGAAATATGAACCTCAATTTATACCTCAACTTTGCACAAAAATGGAATAATAGTCCTAAGAGTAACAAATAAAATTAAAGTTTTAGAAGAAAACACAGAAAATATATTTAAGACTTGATTTAGCAACAAGTTACTAGATATAGCATCAAAACCATGCTTTAAAAGGAAAAAAAAGATATAAATCACCATCATGATGATAAATTTCATCAACATTTAAAGCAAAAGCTCTGAAAAATATGGCACTAAGAGCAGAGAAAGACAAGCTAAAGAATGGGAGAAAATGTTTTCAAATGACCTGATGACAAAGGATTTATAGTCAGACTACAAAAAGAAAACTCACAATGCAACAAGAAAAAAAAAAAACTATAGAAAAATGAGGAAAAGATTAAACAGACACTACTTTGAAGAAGACATACAGATTGCAAATATGTACATGAAATGAGGTACATAACATCACTAGCTATTCGGGAAAGGTAAAGTAATACCACAATGAGATAGCACTAGACAACTATTAGAAAGGAGAAAAAACTAAAATGTCAGTTACTGGTGAGAACACAGAGTACTGGTGAGAACACATGGCTATTGGGAATATAAAATGGTCTATCAAATTTAGAAAACAGCTTGGAAGTTTTTTTTTCCTTTACAATTTTAAGATTAGTTTTCTACGCAATTATCAAGAGGAGGGTGGATAAAAAAATAGAGATTGTTTTTGATATTTAAAATTAATACAAAAAATAGGCTAAAATATTAAAACCATTTCATTTCAAACTGTCTAGTTTAGTGTAAATTTAAAATTATGTCAAGAAATTTACTATCGGGCGCCTGGGTGGCTCAGTCGTTAAGTGTCTGCCTTCGGCTCAGGTCATGATCCCAGGGTCCTGGGATCAAGCCCCACATCAGGCTCCCTGCTCTGCAGGAAGCCTTCTTCTCCCACTCCCCCTGCTTGTTTTCCCTCTCTCGCTCTGTCTCTCTGTCAAGTAAATAAAAAATCTTAAAAAAAAAATTTACTATCTGACTCATGAATGACTTAACCTGAGTCATTAGACTAACAGGTTTTGTGTTTTAAAAAAGACAAAATATAATAGTATGCATGTAATATTTCAGATGACTTTATTATCTGTTACAGTCATAAAGTGAACAGTAAAGAAACTGCATCTTAAAAGCATATTGTGTATATATTCATTTGTCAAAGACTCCTAAGGAAGATGAATCTTACATTTCACCTCTACCACCAGAGATTTAAATGTTTTTAGCACATTGAGAATATTATTTAGATTTTAATAACCATTATTTTCTTTAATTTTTATTTTACTTCATTATTTTTTAAAAATGTTATTTATATTTGTGTAAAATGGTTGGAAAATAAATGGTATGTTTTCAAAACACCTAAAAAATATATATTCTTTCCTATAATCTTTCAGTTTGGTATGTTAATGACAAATCTCAGTTTCTGCTTTTCTTTCTCTTTAATTTTTAAATTTGTGTACAGTAGACACATAATGCCACATTAGTTTCAGGTGTACAACATGGTGATTCATCTTCTCTAAATGTTATGCTGTGCTCACCACAAGTGTAGCTACCATCTGTCACCATACAATGTTATTACAATATCCTTGACTACATTCCCTATGCTGTGCCTTTTATTCTGTGATTTAGTCATTCCATAACTGAAACCCTGTTATCTACCACTCCCCTTCATCCTTTCTGCCCACTCCCTGATGGTCCTCCCTGCCCTCTGGCAACCATCACCTTGTTCTCTGTATTTATAGGTCTAATTCTACTTTTTGTTTGTTTATTCATTTGTTTTGTTTTTCAGATTCCAAGAATAAGTGAAATCATATGTCATATATTGTTTCATTATACTGTTTTAAGTTGGGTTCTTTCCTCTGCTTTCTGATTATGATTTCTTTTATAGTAAACAATTTGGCCCAGATTTATCCCAATTCAAAAACTCAAGTTTAATTTCTTCCAATTTTCCTTACCCCATCATTCCTATTATATGCTATATAAATTTTGAAATGTCTATAAACATTCAAAAATCTAAAAGGCTAATTATATGTAGACATCCTTAATCCTAGAAAGACACCAACCAAAATAAAATGTATTTAAAAAAAATTTTAAGCTTGTTGAGAATTTAGAAAAAAGGCATATACCTAGAAATCCAAAGGCATAATAAATTTTGATGTCTGTTTCAAGTAGGGATGAATTCTTTTCTTCTTTAGGAGAGCTAACTTACTGAAATCTGTAGGTATCTTAAATAAATAACATCCCCATGGTTCCCTGCTTCTGCTATTATTGTTGTATCTCTTATTTTGAGTGACTGTCACATATCATAAAGTTGTCTGTGGCATGTTTCAGTTTTAAACAAGCAGAATTCTGATTATAAAGTTACTTTAGAATCTGCTTCAATGGATTAGTAAGATGAATAATACATTATTTCCTTATTATTCATTGAAAAGTTTGTGTATCTATGATATATTCAGACTTGCTGGCCAAACATTTAATAAAGAGAAGGAATAAATGACAGTATCTATGTCATGTTTTGTATTTTGTTTTCCCCCTCATTGGAAAGGCAGCAATGCTGGAATGACTCATTACATTTAAATATAGTTTAAATAATAAGCAAAAGATCGTGTATTTTTTATTTTTTAAAAAATCTTAAGAGATTTCCTTCTATATGAAGATTTTTTGACAAATGTATTTTTTCCACAAGTTTCAAAAAAATTTAGATTAAATGTACTACTGACATGTGAACTACAAAATTAAAAACAAGTTTATGTCCTCTCATTTTGGGAGAGAAAATTAAAAATTTGAGATTAAGTCCACCTGAGAAAGGATCTTGAAATTGCCATTATTTTTGACCATTGCAATTTACTAAATTTCTGCAAATTTCAATTTGCCAATCTGTAAAAAGTGACTATTAATAATATCATCATATAGTTACTTTGAGTATTATATCAGCTAATGTATTATATTTGTTATATCCATTATCATTATATCATTAGGATTATATCATGCCTAATAAAAATAGAAATATGCATGGGAAAATGTATGTATTATATAGTATTCAGATATGTATTTATAGTTTTAGGACGCATCTGATTCCAAGAAAGAGAAAAAGTCACTCAAAAAATCTTTCATCATAATGAAGAAATTATCTTATATGATAGGTATACCATAAATGTAATAACTCTTTAAGACAGCTACATTGCCAAAAAAACACCAACTCTGCCCAGAAATAGCCTATGACTTCTCAACTCCAAGGTTATCCCTAGGCAACTAGAGTCTCACAAACAGAAAGTGGATATACAGCTCCTAATAAGGACATTGCCCAATGAGCAAATCATGTATGACCATGAGGAACTTTGGGTAGGGTATCCTCTCAGGGAGCAGAGCTAGGGTTCATGGAGATCAGAGGACAAATCTGGTCATCAGATTTAATCCTAGAGCAGAGGATGAATTCACCTACCTCTGAATCACATTGAGTAGAGCAGGAGACCTGAAAGCAAGCAAGGTCCTACCAGCAAGGCAGTAGGGAAAGAAATGCATGTTGTACAGGTGAGCTGTATATATAGAACTATGCCTAAAGAACTGTATCTCTCTTAAATCAAAGTATTTTGCATGTATTATTTTATTAAATGATATTTCATTTCTAATTTGAATTACAGAAATATATCCTGATTTCTAATCTCAGTTCCTCTAACTGTACATATTTTACTATATTCTGTGTTGGTGGTATGATTACCCTACATGTACTTTTCATGGCAGCCATATTAGCAGCCTAATAATTATTTACCTTCCTCTCATGTTCTTTCAGAGAATTAGTCCTCTAAAGTGTCAGATTAAGAAGTATTTCAGGGGCAGAACATGGAGAATATTGTAGCCTTTAAGTTTCATAATACAAGATAAGTCCTTCCAATTACTCATGGGATAACTGAAAATTGAGAGTTATTCCTTGGTCAAAGGCCTGATATTAACAAAGACTCCAGAAGGAGGAATGAATAAAAACTCCTAAGAGCAAATGGAAAAGTACAGATTGTTTTGCCAATGGTAATTTGCATATATTCTTAGAAATAAATTCGATTTATGGGCGCCTGGGTGGCTCAGTTGGTTAAGCGACTGCCTTCAGCTCAGGTCATGATCCTGGAGTCCCGGGATCGAGTCCCGCATCAGGCTCCCTGCTCAGTGGGGAGTCTGCTTCTCCCTCTGACCCTCTTCCCTCTCATTCTCTCTATCTCTCATTCTCCCTCTCGCAAATAAATAAATAAAATCTTAAAAAAAAAGAAATAAATTCGATTTAAAGACTCTCTATAAATAGAGAACCTTTAATTCAGTATTTATTTAGAGATACATTAACTTTTAAATGATAAACTATGATAAATAAATGTTAATATTAATTTTCCTATATAGAGATCAACTCTCCCGCGGAATAAATGAAGGAAAATAGATAAGAAATATATGTGTAATTCTTAAATATGTTGCTTGACAACATTATAATTTCAGAGAGGATTTCCCCAAATGAGTTAATAAATACATTATTAGTTATTTGTGAAAGCAAGCTAATATATGGTCCAGGTTAAATAAAAACTAAAAATCATAATACATATAATACAGCTACTATGATATAGAGAATAGTTAGTGGAAATTTAAAAAATTAACAAGTTTTATTATAAAAATTATTTAAAAAATCTTTTCATACTACTCCCTCCCACACACTCTTTTGTTGTTCACAGAGTATAATAAAACAAATTACAAACATTATGTCATTTCCCTCATAAATATCTCAGCATGAAGCTCTATTTAACAAAGACTTTCATATACTTCATTCCATAATCATACCTGATATTATTAATATTAGTCTTTACTTTTTTTTAAAGATTTTTTATTTATTTGTCAGAGAGAGAGAGAGAGCACAAGCAGGGGGCGCAGCAGAGGGAGAGAGAGAGAGAGAAGCAGGCTCCTCACTGAGCAAGGAGCCCGATGTGGGACTCGATCCCAGAACCCTGGGATCACGACCTGAGCCAAAGGCAGATGCTTAATGACTGAGCCACCCAGGCATCCCTAGTCTTTACTTTCAAGTAATACCCCAGTTCATATACACATTTTCCTTATTTTCTCTAGTATGTCTCTTTATAGTTGTTTTGTTTTGTTTTTTAAATCAAGGTCATGCTTTGGATTTGGGTAGTATGTCATTTATTTTTTTCTTTTACTGCCACAACATAGTATTCATGCCACTGATTTGTTAAGAGAATGGATCATATTTCTAGAATAGTATGGCTGATTAATTTTTCTTAGTATCTACAAGTCTTTCATCCATGCCCCATATTTTTTGTAATCTGGTAATGAAATAGTTTGATTGGATCCTGATTATCTGTTGATGCAAAAACACTTCTTAAGTTGTATTGTGTACTTCTAAGTGCATCATATTTAGAGTTAATAACATATGCTTTTGTTGCCTTTAGTAATGGTAAGATTTTGGTTCCTCATAATATTAACATAACTAGTGTAAATACCCCTTTGCTTTAACTTATTTCTACAACATATTAAAAATAAAATACCAATATTACTATATTCATAATACTGCCAAATCTAGCTTCATATTTCTTTTTTCTGCTGTTTTTAGTAACATGATTTTTCTGCTATCTATAAAAATAATTTTTGTTATATTTTGGTTTATCACTTCTTCAGTGTTCATTTTTGAAAATGTAATCAAATACATTTATTTAATACAGGATCACTCATATCATTATTAGTGTTTTTCCACATTCATTTTTACAGGTGCAGAATGGTATGTTAGGTAGATGCCTTACTGTTGATTCAACCAGTCCCCTAAGGATTTATGTTGTCTAAATCAGCTTTTACCCATTACAAATAATACCACAATTAATAAAATTATGAATGCTCATTTTGTATTTTCCTTGTGTCTTGTTGGAATACATTCCTTGAAATAGATCATATATAAACACATGTAATTTTAATAAAAATTGAGTATAATTTCTTTTCTCTTTGAATCAACTCTTACTTTCTTTTAGTCATTATCATATTGAAACAGGGGGTTTTCCCTCCTCAATTTTCTTAAGTTTTTAGATATGATTTTATTTTAAAATATAAGTGGAATTTAAATTATGTTAAGTAACATTTTCATCTGTGGAGATAAACATTTGATATTTCTCAATAGATCTACTGTTATGATGAAATATATCTGAGGATTTCCTAATAGCAAGTAACTACTGTTTTCCTAGAAAAAGCCATAAGTAAAAATTATTATTTTTTAAGATTTTATTTATTTGTCTGAGAGAGAGAATGAGAGAGAGAGAGCACATGAGACAGGGGAGGGTCAGAGGGAGAAGTAGACTCCCCGCCGAGCAGGGAGCCCGATGTGGGACTCGATCCCGGGACTCCACGATCACGACCCGAGCTGAAGGCAGTCACCGAACCAACTGAGCCACCCAGGTGCCCGTAAATATTATTTTTTAAAATAATATATTTTATACAATTTTCAAATTTAGTATTTTAATATGACTAGTGATTTTAATTGCGCTAATTTCCAAATCAGTTCCATTTAATTAGCAAAGTTTTAATAATTTTATATCCATATTTCTTTGACTCTTAAGACACTTCTAGTATATAAAGAGACAGTTCAAGTATTTAACTTTGACATTGTAAGTGCTATAAGTCCTGATGTATAAAGTTTACTGATCATCTACATTACCTGGAGAGTTTGTTTTGCTCTATTTTTATGTTTCCTTTTTTTTTTAAAGATATTTGTTTAGAGAGAGAGGGAGCATGGGGCAGAGGAGAAGAGGGAGAGAGAGTCTCAAACACCAGCAGAAACCAAGAGTCCTTCGCTTAACTGACTGCACCACCCAGGCACCCTGGTATGTTTCTTTTTATAACTATAGATCCTTGGAAGCCAACTCCAGACCCACTCAATCAAAAAACCCTTACTGTAAGACCAAAGACAAATACTGACCAAATTATTTAATTTGTGTTTTCGGCTACTCCTTCCTATACAGGAAAGTATCAAGGCACAAAGGCCAAATTCAAGATAACAGAAAAGAGTACAAAAAAAAACAAAAAACAAAACAAAAAATTTGATCTCATATATAGAGTCAATAATTTGACTCTGGTGATAAATTATCTGTCCTAGGACACTTCAATCTTAACATACAAGAAAATATTATAATTTCAACAGGGTGTGGGTGTGTTTGGGTGTGGATGCTTAATATAAAATTATTTTTCATAGTCTCCTAAAAAATTATCATTGGTCTTACTTTCTTCTCCTGTAGCAATAGGATGAAAAGTGAAAATAAAATCAGTTATATTAAACGATCTCCAGTTTCATGGTGTGTAGAATTTGGGGGGAAAGAAGTAGAAATTATCGAGTCAATGGATTATATTCCATACTTTTTTATCATTAAATATAATTTCATAATAACATGGTTTTAACATTTTTCTGTTCTTAGAATTTTTAAATATTTTTAAAAATTCATGACAAAATTTAACATGTATGTTATGATAAGCTCATTATTTTTCTCAATTAAAAAGAAAAAAGAAAACCAGCTATCCTAAGAATTTTGTTTTTACAGAGGAATGTAGAATGTTTTATTCAAAAATCCAATGTTTGAGCCACTAAGCTCCTTCTTATACTCAATTCCTTTTTATCATATAATTTCAATCCATTTGACAATTTCAATTATATTTTAAAAAGAATTTATGAAACCCCACAGTTAATGATGAAAAACAAGAACAGAAGCAAAATGACAACCTTTATGTTTTATGCTTTGCTTTGTTACATACTGGTATATATACTTAATTTATCTAAATTTAATTTAAACATCAATATTTATATTAGGTTTAATTTATCTATATTTTATTAATTTGATTCAATTTATATTTAAAATTAAAATTTTATTTTGTTGCAAATTAATCTATAGATAATGTATTCCCTTAAATATAAGATCCACTTTTTTGAAACACATCTTTATTTTATATGCCACAAAGAAATTTATTTTAAAGCTATCAAGTTCCTTATATATGATATAATTCAAAATGCCATTCATGATGTCAGATATTTTAAAATTTGAGACATTTTTTGTCTTAGAATTGAGGAATATTATATGTAATCACAGATGAGTCATTTATATGACTAAAGTATAAAGTCTGAATACAGTTGTTCACAAAAAAGGTAAGTGCTTGTTTTAATGCATGACATCAAACATTAGGATTTCCACTAAATACAGAAATTAGGGTGGGTGATACTCTAAAGTCATAATCTCACAATATCTCATTAGCTTTTGTAATATATGTACAACTTAATACAGATTAATACACATTGTTTTACATTTATTATGTGTTTACATGTTGGGACATGTGCTATACATATTAACATTTAGATACGTATTCTATTAAAAAAAAGTACTCTACCTAGAAAGTACGCATTATGCTGTTTCACCTACTTCTAAGTGCAATAACCAAGGAGGTGTTAGTTGACCAATTTCAGATGTTTCTGATATAAATTTCGGATATTTCTGGTATAATCAATGTCCATTGTGCTTCCAGAATTGGTATTTTTTTTGTAATATATTAATATAAACGTGTATAAAAGTATAAAAGTAAAAAAAAGTGTGTAATATATTAATATAAATGTATGTATAAAAGTATATTCTGGAATTGATATTTCCTTTGTAATATATTAATATAAATGTGTGTATAAAAGTATAAAAGGAGCTCCTGGGTGGCTCAGTTCGTTAAGTGTCCAACTCTTGATTTCAGCTCAGATCATCTCAGGGTTGTGAGATGGAGATGGAGCCTGCTTGAGCTTCTCTTTCCCTTTCTGTCGGCCCCTTCCTCACCCCCAAAAAAGTATAACCAGATTTTAAAAATACTTAAAATAGATATTATTTGATTAATTTTAGTCTATGTAACATAAAATATATTATAGGTTATTACTTTTAAACATCAAGCCCTTCACTTTGGTATTTATCATATACTGCAAATACAGAGTGACTGGCTAAAAGAGACACATCAAAGTCCCATTACCTTTATCTGTGATCCTCTTATAATATTTGTAAATGCATTTTATGAGAACATTGGAGATCTCTCTGCAACTTGCTCTGTTTTTAGTAATTATCCTCAGTAGGCTTTTGCTTCATTTTCTGCAAGATTTTTTAAACTACATTTCTTTTCTCCTCTCTTTCTGATACATTCTTACTCATTTACATATAATTTCTTTGATAATTCTTCTTTATATTTTTTACTTTGAGGACAATGCATACTCCAAGCACTGCATTGTTTGTATGCTATTGTGCTGGATGTTTTTCTATCACAACTACCTAGTTATGTTGATTCCTGTTTTTTATTTACATTTCAAATGAAAGGTTATTGACCCTTGGAAAATCTGTTTTATAAAGAAATTTTAAAGGATGTTTTCAAATTGCATGCTACTGGGAAATACCAGTCCTGTATGAGAAAAAAATTTCCTTCTTTAGGCAGTGCTTCTTATTTCTTCACTTTGGTCCTCTCCCTCCCAGTTTTATTTATTTATTTATTTTTAAAGATTTTATTTATTTGACAGAGAGAGACACAGTGAGAGAGGGAACACAAGCAGGGGGAGTGGGAGAGGGAGAAGCAGGTTTCCCGCTGAGCAGGGAGCCTGATGTGGTGCTCGAACCCTGGAACCTGGGATTATGACCTGAGCCGAAGGAAGGCAGACGCTTAAAGACTGAGCCACCCAAGCGCCCGTCCCTCCCACTTTTAAACAGCTTTTCTTCAAAGACTGAGAGATCAGCCAAATGCTCTTTCAGCATATCATTTTTTAAACTTTTATTGACTAGTAAAGGTAAGTTACACTTACTGTTACACGTAATTTGAAAGTCTCCACATTTTGGCATATTAAAATATTAGTAAACCACAGTCATTATAGGATCTAATAAATATTAGAGATGGATGATGGTTTATGTTCCCATGTACATGCATTTTCAAACATTATGTTTTGTCTGAGTTGGCAAGTCTATAATGTGTAAAAATGTATGAGTCCGGCAAATCTATTTTCAGAGACTATTTTTCCTACCATTAGAACTAATTTCTGCTGATGTGAAAGTATTATTTGCTTGACCTAGCAAGTGTGGCTGTTTAATGGACTTAGCCAAGCTAAGGCTATGAACTGGTTATCTGAGTCCTAAACGTCAGAGCTTGGCTAATTCACTGATAGATTTAGCCAACTCATTTTACCATTTTAGACCCAAAGTACATTATTAATAAATCGGAACTAATGACACTGGACCTGCTGCAGAATAGCCTAAGAAGAAATAATTAATCAATAAATGTTTTTAATACTATAAAATGCCATAAATTAACACCCAAATTATCCAGAGTCATAAAATTCAGTCAGTTATTTATTTCAGTGTTTTAGTATTCTAAATGTTGGAAAAGATGGGAGGATTATTTGTTAAAAAGAAATCTTACAGGAAGTAAAACAGGTGCTACGGTTAATGGTGCTGTAATTCAGCAGATTACTGTTAGTTTCCTCATAATATCTCAGCATGACACTGAATTTCTGATTTTTAGAGTGCATTATAACGCTATGTGTTCTTAGAATCAGCAAGACTGACAAATATCCTCTATAAATTATTGTCAATACAAAGTAAAATAGAATTTAAACCGACACTCCAAAATCTTATGGTGTTAATATATGTAATGAATTTAAATCTAAAATTGCTTTAAAATAAAAAATATTTTAAAATGTCACAAATCGGTATTATACTTGTGTTGAAATTATAAAATAATAATTCTAAAAAAAAACAAGTAGGCTTACTTAAAATTAAAAAAGTTCACATTTTTAAAACATTTGTTTCCTTGAAATCATTAGGAAAGTAAATATTTTTCTCAGATCCTTTCTAGAGTAATTTGATGTGATGTTCCTTTTAACTACAAAACAAAGAGAAATACCAATGAATATCTATCACTAATTTTCTACTGGAAGGGTACTGAAATATTATAGTGAATACATGAAGAGACATGAAACTTATGCATAAGGAAGCCATACAGTAAATCCATAAAAGTGAGCACTCTAGCTAAATCTTGTTTACCAAAACAATGAAAAATAAATTTAATATTAAAATATAACCTTTTAACCCAACAAGATGGTTTCATCGTTTTACTCATTAACACACTATGCTAAATCTTTCACATATTTTGGAGACAATCTTATATAAATTTAGAAATACAAGAAATAAAATTAAATAATACAAATAAACATTAGAAATAAAAATATTTTAAACTATCAGTTTGGATGCATGACATTTCTTCATATTTTTGTAACCCAAATATATTCCCTACCTACAGGCACAAAGGTTTCTACTTTTAATTTCTCATTTTCTGCTAAGTACAATGCTGCAATGAATATAGTTGTATACACATCATTATTCACATTTATGAGTATATCTATAGGGATAAAATATTTGCAACTGGTGTACTTCAAAAGTGATGTTCATGAGCATATACTTTCATTTTTTTTGGGTAAATACTTGACTGAACTAGTTAAATCATATGTAGATATAAATTTAACTTTAAAAAATTGGCAAACCTTTTTCAAAGTCTTTGTGTCATTATACATTTCCACTAGATGTATAGTACATAAAGACATTTACATGAGTATTCATAGTTTTATTTGTAATAATAAAAACTGGAAACAATCTAAATATCCTTCAACCTCTAATAATAACATAAAATGAGATGGTATTCAGCAATAAAAAGAGACAAATATTAGATACATCCTAACAGCCTTGTTGTATTTGAAGTAATGATGCTGAGTGAAAGAAACGTGACAAAACATAAAATATAAATATATATAGTATATACAATCACTTACAAATTTTCTCAGAAAGGCAAACTATTCAGAAATTATATTAATGACTGGCTGAGGATGTAGGAATGGGAAGGAAATATAAGAGAGGGGCATTAGGAAAATTCAAAAGGTAATGGATATGTCCGTAAGTTTAACCGTGATGGTTGTTTCACAATAGTGAACATATGTCAAATCTTAATCAAATTCTATAAATTTGTGCAGTTTTTTACATGACAATTTTACTTCAAATAGTTGTTAAAATATATAAAAATATACTCTAGCACAAAGCAGAATGATAAGTTCTCTGGAACACTGTTACTCAAAGCAGCAGGTCCATGTACTCTTTGCTTTAGGTATGTATTAAGGAGTGTGCACCAGAATGTGGTGCAACATCCAGGCCCCTTCATCGAGAAGATCTTGCTATGAAAAAAATATATTAACAGAACTAAACAGTCAGCATGCTGCATATCTTGTTAAAGATCAATATCAAACACTTCACAGATCCATCTATCTGATTTTATTTCACATTTTAATTTTGTGCTATTGATTTGTCATTCACTTCAAGTCCCATTACATACTATCCCAGATACTGAAACACATTTTAATATTAATCAGTGTTTGTATATCTTTATTACTATCTTTTTAAAAATTCACTAGCCATTCTTGTTTATTCTCCCAAATTAAAGGCACCTGGGTGGCACAGTCAGTTAAGTGTCAGACTCGGGTTTTGGCTCAGGTCGTGAACTCTAGTCAAGAGACTGAGCCCTGTGTTGGGTTCCACACTCAGCATAGAGTCTGCTTGAGTTTCTCACTCCCTCTTCCTCTGCCTCCACCCCCCACCCCATGCTCGCTCTCTCTCTCAAATAAATAAATAAATAAATAAATAAATAAACAAACAAATAAATAAAGTTCTCCCAAGTTAATATTGGAATGAATATGTGTAGTTCCAAATATAAAACCTTCTTATAGTTTTATTGGGATCATATGAAACTTTAATATTACCTTAGAGGAAATAGTTTAATATTGAAATTTCAGAAGAGTATAGTACTATTATAAATTAATTCATGTTTTCTCCTATAACAATAAGACTACTTTCAGATTTCTTCATATAGAGTTTTCATACATATCAGTATTTTAGGCATTTAATTATTTCTTGGTGTTAAAAAGGCATCATCCGTTATTTATTTTCTGATATGTTGCATATTAACTTATTTATTGAAAATTAGTTTTAGACACCTATTATGTTCAAGATCTCATTCCAGGCACTAGGGATAAACCAAGGAACAAAGAGAGAACAAAACAGATAAGCGATAAACATTTCTTCACTTAGACAACACTTGGTCCATCAGGGTAACAGACAATAAACAAAAGAAATATATGTTTGAGAGTTGCAGTTTTATACAGGATGACCTGAAAATGCTTGACTGAAAAGGTGAGCTTTGCTAAAAGAACTGATTACATGCATGAGGTAGCCATCTAGTTATCAAGCAAATGCTGTTCTAGGTACTGGAAAGTTTGCGGAACATTAAGTAAACCAATGTGGCCAGAACAGACTGAGCCAGAGTGTAGTGTCATGTTCTAAGAAGTAATGTGGGGGGCAGGTAGGATCATAAGTCTGTAATTCTTTCCATCTGAATGAAATGGGAAGCCAGTAGAGTGCTTTGAGCAGAGGAGCCGCAAAATCTAATTTCTATTTTAAGAAGATCAACATGGCTGTTATGTGGAGAAGAAATTTAAGGCAGTAAGAATAGAAACAGGGAAACAGTCATAAAGTGATAAAAACATTCTTTACAGGTGAAGGTGGTAGTTTAAGGGTAACAGCAGTGGGGTTGATAAGAAGAGGTCAAATTCTGGATATATTTTAAAGATGACAACTATAGGACTTGCTGAGAGACAACATGTATGGAGTAAAGAAAAGAAAAACAAGGGTAAAACTCAGGTGTAGGTGTGTGCAATTAGGAGAACGATGTCACCACTAGCTGTGATGATTGAAGACTACAGGAGGGGCAGGGTTGGAGACACATCACAGAAGTTCAGATTTGGGTCTGCTGTGTTTGAGATTCCTACTGGGCATCCAAAGAGAACTGTTGATAGGTAGTTAGACATACTGATTTGAAGTGCAGAAGAGTTCAGAGGGTTGGAGTCATCAGCACTTTATGATAGAGTTTAAAACCAGGAGGCTGTATACGTCAGTGGAGATAGAAAAATGTTCACAGGGCTGATTGCTAGGGTGATACAAACATTTACCGTTGGGGGAAATGAAGAGGAAACAGAAGGGTCACTAAAATGAAGTCATAAATGTAGGCAGAAAATGAGCTGCCCAGGAAGTCAAAGAAACACATTATTCACAAAGGAAAAATAATTGGTTATTCCAAATGCTTACAGATAGTTCAAGGAGGAGAACAGCAGAGCAATTACCATTCCTTTTAACAAAGTGGAGGTAATTGGTGACCTTGATCAGAGCTGTTTAGATAGCATGTTGAGGATGAAATATATTTTAATGAATTAAAGACTAGTTTAGACAAATCTTTCAAGTAGGAATGACAGAAATAAGTGGATAGTTGGAGGGGAGGCAGAGACAAAAGAGATTATCTTTGTGCACTAAATAATTCCGTATAGAAAGAAAAAAATCATAAAATATTAAAAAAAACATGGGGGCATTTCTGGGAATAAAGCAAGAGGAGAAAGAATCTAGTAAACAATCGCAGAGGTTGGTCCTGTCTGAAATCTCATAGCTGTAATCTACATTAGCAAATAGGAAGTACAGGCAAGTTTATAAGCACAGATGCAGATAAGTACCTCTAATAAATTAATTTTTCTTTAAATTAGGAAGCAAAGTTGTCACCTGGGATTGAAAATGGAAGGAGAGATTTCAGAATTTGAAGGAATAAGGGACAATATTTAAACAATGAGTTAACGGACTCAGAAAATAGAGTAAGAGCATTGGGCAGCATTACAGATCCACTTAAGATTACTGATCATAAATTTAAAGTGAAAAATGCTTACATAATTTGTGTGTGTGTGTGTGTGTGTGTGTGTTTTAATGTTTTGGGTTTTTGTTTTTTTTTTTTTTCCCCGAGCGATGTACATCTGTGTTGGGCTAGACATGGGATTGGTAGCTGAATTTAATCAGGGTTATGTTTTATCTAATGAGTACAATTACAGATAATTTTTTTTTGTAAATGAATTTTGAATCTGGATGTTATGAACAGAATTGCACTCCCCCCATCCCACCCATCCCAATTCAGATGTTGAAGCCCTAACCCTCAATATGTCTGTATATGGCCTCCAAAGAGAAATTGAGGTTAAATGCTGTCATAAGGGGGGAGGCGGTAATCCAATAGGACTGGTATACTTTTAAGAAGATGAAGACACCAGAGAACTCTCTCCACATGCACACAGAGGAAAGGCTATATGAGAATACAGTAAAAAAGTAGTTATCTCTAAGCCAGAAAGAAGGGCCTCACCTGAAATTAACCCTGATAGCACTTTGATCTTGGACTTCTGGCATTCAGAACTGTGAGAAAATTAATTTCTGTTATTTAAGCCATCCAGTCTGTGGTATTTTGTTATGAAAGCTCTAGCGGACTAATATACTGTACACCTTTATTATCTCATATTTATACTTAGAGAGACTTAGCTGTAGTGAATAAGAATTTGCATGTACTCTTAGGTGTAAGTGGTTGCACACTGAAGTACTACCAATGAACATCTGTTTTTTTAATTCATTCAAAGCACTGTATCACTACTGCTGACACACTGACTTTAACTTAGGGGAACTTCTGACTCAGCAGCCACAGCCATATATGGTCTTTACTTTGGTGGCCTCAGCCCTGTGTCATGATATTATCCTTTCCTCCTTTCTCCCAAAGGAGAGTAAGTAACAACTAAGGAGAGTGAATAACAGCTTATTAAGAGGCAGATTTCAGTTCTACTTCTCCCTGCTTTAGCCTCTTAACATGCAGGAATGATAGGACAGTGGAAGACACTCACTTGGCCCTTCTCCCTCCCTACACTTGACTGATACCATTCACTATGTGATTCTGGGATGTCTTCTCATATCTATACTCTCCATCCTTTCTCTGCTAGGAAGTTGTGTCTAGGTCAGCAGCTCATCATGGTGACCAAAACTGTCAAGAACTGTGCAGAGTCTGAGAATTTATCTTTTTTTTCTTTTTCAAAAGCTAACCTATTCCTCTTTCATGGATGTTGAAATAAGATATGGGACTCCTCGGTTAGGGACAAACACTTTTATTATTCATGGCAAAACCAACAGCCTGAGTTCATGTTGATTAGTGTGAGTTCCCCCATAATCCTCCAAGAACCATGCAAAAAGCCCACCGTGAATGTCTGCACATTCCATAGCTTTATATTATATGAGAGGGACACTGAGTTTCTGCAGTCACCACTTGTACAGCAAGTTCAAACAAGACAGCTCTTATCTGGGCATGTACATATCCTCAACTCTCAAGGCAGGACCTTGCATTTTTGGCTTTACCACTAAGAATGTGCAGGAACACTCAGGGATTCTAGCAATTTTTCTCTCCTAATAAAGAGATGGACTAAAGAAAGCTACAACATAATAATAAAATGAATCTAATGGGTCAGTTTTGGGCAGTTAGATCTAGGAAAAGAAAAATAATGCTAAACACATATAACTTGGGTAGAAGCCTGAAGGCCTTAATTTGATACCTAAGGCATAAGCATTCATCAGAGACACTGATATAGTGAAAATAAATATATATATCAGGGGTCAGCAAACTATGGCCCACAAGCCAATTTCATGTTTTCCTTATACACAGTTTTAGTGGAATACTCAGGCCCATTCATGTACTAACATATTGTCAACGGCGGCCTTCTTTATTTTTAAATAAGGACAGAGTTATGTAGTTGTAACAGAGGCTGAATAGCCTCATATTTAAACTATTCACTATGTGGCCTTGTAAATAAAAAGGCTGCTAATCTCTGATATATAGTCACATGCATACAATGGAGAATGAAAAATTTAAAAAATATATAATTCATTATACTCCTCTAAATACTTTAAAAGGTATAAAACTAGATTATAAAATAAAATCTCTAGGTTCTTTTTTCCTCTGCTTTCCTTAGGCATAACTGACAAATGAAAATTGTATATATTTGAAGTATGCAACATAGTTTAATATACGTATACACTGTAAAATGATTACCACAGTCAAGCTAATTAATACATCCATCACCTCATCTAATTGCCTTTATTTATTTATTTTTTATTTATATATGTATGTATGTAGTTAGTTTTTTGGAGGTTGAGAACACTTAAGATCTACTATATCAGCAAATTTCAAGTAAACTAAAAAGTGTATGTTATTAACTATGTTGTTAACTATATTTTTGTAACTTTAATAGTAGCTATATTATTATTATATTACAAAGTATACTTTATTAAATATATTATAAAGTATACTTCATTATTAATTATATTGTTATAACTTTATTATCAACTACATTGTTATTAACTATAGTCACCATGCTATACATTAGATCCTCGAAACTTATTCATCTTATAACTGAAAGTCTATATCCTTAGGCCAACATATCCCTAGTTTCTTTAACCTGGAGTCCCTAGCAGTCTCCATTCTACTTTCTGCTTTTGCGAGTTTGATTTTTTTGATTTCACATAGAAGTCAGACCATATAGGATTTGTCTGTGTCTGGCTTATCTCACTTAGCATTATGTCCTTCAAATATATTTATATATATGTATATAATATATATATCTCACATATTCTTTATCCATTCATTCACCAGTAGACACTTAGGATGTTTATACATCTTGGATATTATTAATAATGCTGCAACAAACATGGAGGGTGCAGCTATTTCTTTGAGGTCCTGATTTCATTTCCTTTGGATATATGCTGGCAAGTGAGATTGCTAGATCATATGGTAACTCTATTTTTAATTTTTTGAGGAACTTCCATATTATTTATTCATAATGGCTGTATCGATTTACATTCCTACCAACAGTGTACAAGAGTTTTCCTTTCTCCACACCCTCATCAGCACTTGTTAGCTCTTGTCTTTTTGTTAATAAATCCAAACGGGTGAGGTGATATCTCATTGGGTTTTTTTCTTTACGCTTCCCTGATGATTAGTGATGTTCAGCACCTTTTCATATACCTGTTGAACAGCCCTATGTTCTTTAATGAATTCATGAACTCATCTGTCTTTAAATACTTAAACTCTACAACATTTAAGATGACTCATCAGTGCTGTGATCAGTACATGATTAGACAGAAGTTAAAGCTGGGATCAACATTTAGGCAGTTTGGTCACTTGTATCTTTCAATACTACAGAGAATAGCATCTCTGAAAGAAATGATATGCAACACTGACCTGATTTGGGTATGCATAGTCTCTTAATGCAAACAGCTTGAAAGATGCCTGAGGCTAGCCTAAGGTCAAAGCCACTAATATGAACTAAAATCATCAATAAATGAGATTTTTTATGATATTTTAATTAAGCTCATTGTGTCACAATATGAATTGTAAATTTGACCTTTAGATTTTAAATTGTATTCTTCATGTTTTTCAAAAGTATAATCAGCATCTTAAATTATTATGTGAGCTTGTGGTTGTTGCATGTTTGTCTTTATTGCTTAATTTTAGCTATCTCCCCTGGTGTCAAATATTCAAGGCAGGAATAATACATTCAATTATAATGTGGCTTCTTCTTCTTCATCAAAAAAAGTGAAGTCCTAACTTAGATTGGCAATTTTGATTTTTATGTAATTTTTTTAATAAGTGATACTGGAATACACATTAGGTTACTATTCTAGAGTATGTGTGATACGATTTGGAATATGTCCACTATTAGAAATAAGCCAGTAACTCCTCTTAAAACTTGATTTTATTATAGATAGGTAGATATATAGGTAGAGATAGATATATCTGTTTTTTTTTTTACCATAGAAATACCATATAAGTTTCTTCAGTGTTCTAAGAATTTTGTTTGTTTGTTTGTTTCCTACCTTCCAAATCTCAGACTTAACTCTTCTCTAAAAAAATTCAGAAAGAACAACTATTTGGAATTTTTACTAAGGGAAAACTTTATATGTTTTTTTAATGAGTAAGAAATCCCAAAGGATTGTACTTTCTGACCTACCATATATTTTCTTGATGAGGCAAATAAATCTTGTTACTAGTGAAGCTAGACTTCCTCTGTAGGAAATCTCCATCTGTTACTGAATCTTCAATGTGATGTTGCAGCCAGTTTCAAAATTAACAACCACAGAAAATAATCACATGCCTGATGACACTATTAAAACCTGTTCATTTTCCAACTGTTTTTTCATACTTATTATGTCTTATATAACAATACTTATGAAATAAAATTTCCATATTTATTATTGATATTTTGTGCAAAATTGATAAATTAAGTCAATGAAAATGATGAGATTGTTTATGTGACTGAACAATCTATATTCCTCTCTATTCAGTTTCCTTAGTCATGCTCTTGTCCATATCCTATATAGTTTATGAGAAAATGAGCCCAGTGCACAGCCTAACAAAGAGAGTCATAGAATTCTACCACTGTTAATTTGCATTCATTTTTATACTATATATAACAACATTGTTCTTAATAAGGTTCTCAAACCATGGAGACATCATATATTTCTGTTAATTGCTCTTTATTAGTGTTCCTCCTCTAATGTAGACTTTCACAGAACTTAAAATTATCAAGCTAACTAGTGGAATCTAAAGAAACAATATCTACCCTGTCATGATAATTTACATGCTTCCTAAAAGAAATCTATAATATTCAGGTAAAGTATATCCAAAGTTTGTTGAAGCATTATCAAGAAAGCATAGCTGAATCCTGTTTTCCTTGACTGTCCTCTTTCTTCCAATTTTCTCCAACAGATTACTGAGACTAAATTCATGATTCCTCACAAAAATGTTCTTTTGGTGGCAGTCAATACATATATTTCAGTTGTTCATATGCTACCCTCATAGTCTTTAGTAATTGCTCTTTTTTACCTAATTTGCACTTGTCCTTACCATCATCTTTCCCTGTACTTTCCAACCTGCCCTTGCACATTGAGAAACTTATTTTATAGTATCAACTCTGAAAATATTGCCACCTTTACTTCTCAGTGGAAACTGCTGTATGTTAATTATTCCACCCCAAGACCTTGGCTCTCCTTATGTTTCTCCAGTGTGTGTGGGGGGGTATATATAGTTTTATTAATGTGATTCCAAATTGCTTTAGTGTGAGGTATTTCTCTTTATTAGCTACTGATTGTACAAAAATTCAATTCATTTAGGCTCAGGTCATTTAGCTATAAACTCTTCAACAACTGGTTCAAAGACTTTCTTTTGAATTCAGTTTCTTTCATCCACCTACATAATTATCTCATCTAAATAAATGACCCATCCTACATACAAGACTCACAGTTCTTGGTCTCCTTTGTGACTTCCATTCACTGTTTTTTTAGATTTTATTTTTAAGTAATTTCTACCTCCAATGTGGCTCTCAAACTCAACCCTGAGATCAAGAGTCACATGCTTTCCCAACTGAGCCAGTCAAGTGCCCCATGATTTTCATTCACTTCTAATTTAACAATCCACTTCCAGAATGATTCAGAAATTTGTTTTAACTCAAAAATCCACTAATTCAAACTCCTACTCTGGCAACTCCCTCCAATCCTTCTAACTTGTTTGCTCACACATTTTTCAACTTCATTAGTATCTTCTTCTGATTCTTATATCTTCTCTTTATTTATCACAACCACTTACCATTCATTTTATATTGACTCAAGAGCAATTATCTTATGACTGCTATTAATTTCTGTTATATTTTGGAGATGAAATAAAAATGGAAATGATTACTCTTTTGCACCAATGAAAGTACAGTGGGGATATGGGCACTACAAATTAAGCTCAATTACATAAAATATCAAATTTCAGTTATTATAGGGAAATAATCATCCAAAAAGTAAAAAAAAAAAAATTTCAATAAAATGGAAACTCCTGAGATAAGAAGAAGTTTGGTATATCAAATAAACTGTATTTATAAATAAAGAATAAAACTCCAATATATGTACCAGAAGATGGAATAACGTTTAAATTTGGGGAGAAGAAGAAGGTGGTAATTAGAAGTAATAAAAGACATATTTAGAATTTTTCTGGTGTTCAACCTGATTCCTTTTTATGGTCAAAATTCTGTTGCATAGCTACACCACTTTATCCATTCATCTGTTATGGTTATTTAAATTGTTTTCTCCTTTTAGCTATTATGAATAATGCTGCAATAAACATTTGTGTACAAGTTTTTGTATGGACATATGTTTCCATTTCTCTTTTGCATCTAACTACTATATATCAGTTTGGGGCGTACTGCCATCTTAACAATATTAAGTATTCTGACCTATTTCCATTTACTTAGGTCTTCTTTAATTTGTTTCTACAATATTTTAGAGTTTTCAGAGTCAATTTTTTGTACTACATTAGTTAAATTTATTGCTAAATAGCTGATTATTTTAGATGCTATTTTAAATGGAACAGTTTTCTTAATTTCATTTCTGAATTGTTTATTGCTAATAGAGAGACATAGAAGTTACTTCACATATTATCCTCAATCCTTCTGAAATAACTTACTAGTTCTAATTTTCTCTTAGTGTATTCCTTAGCATTTCCTAAATATAAAATCATGTCATTGGTGAACAGAGAGTTTTTTTACTTCTTCCTTTGTGATGTAGGTACCTTTTAGTATTTTTCTTGCCTATCTGTCCTGGTTAGAATTTCTAGTATAATGTTGAGTAGAAGTGGTGAGAAAATATATTCTTGTCTTTTTCCTGACCTTAGAGGGAAAGCATCCAGTCAAATATAATGTTAGCTGTGTGTTTTTCATACATGCCCTTTATCAGATTGAGGAAATTCTTTTCTAGTCCTAATTTGTGTTATTTTTTTTTCCAACAAGAAAGGGCTTTGGATTTTGTCAAATGCTTTTTCTGTTTCTATTAAAGTGGTCATGTTATTTTTGTTATTTATTCTCTTAGTATATCACATTGATTGATTTTCTTAAGACGAACCACTCATGGATTCCTTGAATAAATTCCACTTTGTCATAGTGTGTAATTCTTTTTATACATTGCTAGATTTGGCTTCATTGATTTTGTTGAGGATGCTTGTGTCCATATTCATAAGACATATTGATTTTATAGTTTTCTTTCTTTGGATTCTTTGGTTTTGTATGAGGGTAATACTGGCCTCATGATAAAGTGAACTGGGAAGATTTACTTGTATTTTTTGGAAGAGGCTGAAAAAAATTTGAATTAATTCTTCTTTAAATGTATGGTAGAGTTTAGAAGCCATCAGTGCTGGGCTTCCCATTGTGGACAGATTTTGATTTCTAATTCAATCTTCATTTGTTACAGATTCCTTCAGATTGTCTCTTTCTTCTTCAGTCTGTTATAGTTTGTGTCTTTTAAGGAATTTGTCCATTTCATCTAAGCTATATAATTTGTTGTTGTATAATTCTATCATTTCTTTATGTTCTTTGTATTTCTTTAAAGTTAGTAGTGATGTCCTCTCATTTCTTATTCTAGTCATTTTTCTTGGTTAATATAAAGTTTCTGCTGAAAAATCAGTTGTTATCTTATTCGTTTACTTTATAAGTGATGAATTATTTTACTTGCTACTTCAAGATTTTCTCTTTGTCTTTGACTTTTGGCATTTTTCCTATATGGCCTGTTTGTGGATCAATTTGTATTTATCCTACTTGGTATACATTGAGCTTCCTGGTTGTGTAGGTTATTGTTTTTCAATAAATGAGAAAGTTTTCTGCCATTATTTCTTTAAATGTATTGTTCCTTTTTCTCTCTCCTCTCCTGGTTTTCTGTCATATGACAGGATATTGGTACTCTTGATGGTTTCCCACACTTCTCTGAGGCTCTCTGCATTTTTCTTCAATTCTGTTCTTCAGATTGCCTAATTTATATTACTCTATCCTAATGTTGCTATTTTTTTTTCTTTCCACAGTTCAAATCTACCGTTAATCCCTTCTGGTGAATTTGTTTTTATTAATAACCTTTATTATTACCAATTTTTCATTTTATAAAAAAATTGTGTGGAAAGTATAGAAAGTCCTATAATACTCTCTCACATCCCAACCCTCAGTTTATCCTACTCTTAACATTTGCATTAGCATGGTATGCTTATTACAAATTACCAGTCAATATTGCTATATTATTTTTAAGTAAACTCTATAATTTACATTAGGGTTCACTCTTTGTGTTGTATATTGTGTTGTATATATCTACATTATAATATCATACAGAATAGTTTCAATGCCCTTAAAACTTCTGTGATCTACCCATTCATTCCTCCATTCCTTTTACCAAACCAGTGACAACCACTGATTTTTTACCGTCTCTATAGTTTTGCCTTCCTCAGAATGTTCTATATTTGGAATCATACAATATGTAGCCTCTTCATATTGGCTTATTTTATTTAGCAATATGCATTTAAGTTTCCTTCATCCATTTTCATGGCTAACTTATTTTTGTCACTGAATATTAATTTGTTTTATGCATGTAAAATTTGTTTATCCATTCACCTACTGAAGGATACCTTGGTTGCTCCCAAGTTTGGGCAGTTATGAATAAAGCTACCATAAAAATCATTATGCAGGTTTTTGTGCTGATGTAAGTTTTATTTTTTATTTTTTTTAATTTTTTTTTAAGATTTTATTTATTTGTTTGAGCGAGACAGAGAGAATGAGAGATAGAGAGCATGAGAGGGAAGAGGGTCAGAGGGAGAAGCAGACTCCCTGCCGAGCAGGGAGTCCGATGTGGGACTCGATCCCGGGACTCCAGGATCATGACCTGAGCCAAAGGCAGTTGCTTAACCAACTGAGCCACCCAGGCGCCCTGTGCTGACGTAAGTTTTAGATGCATTTAAGTAAATACAAAGTACAACTGCTGGATCATATAAGACTGCCGATGGTTTGTAAGAAACTGACAGACTATCTTGCACAGTGGTTATTTCTTCTTGCATTACCATCAGCAATAAATAATGGTTACTTTGCTCCACATCCTTGCTAGCATTTCATGCTGTCACTATTTTGGATAATAGCAAATATAATAGGTATATAGTGGTTTCTCTTTGCTCTTTTAATTTGCAATTCCCTAAAGACATATGATGTTGAGCATATTTTCATAGGTTTACCAACTGCATATCATTTTGTGTTTTCAGATCTTTTTGCACATTTTTTATCTCTATCCAATTAATTCTTTTAGTGTAAGGTTGAAAAAATATTTCTCTATAAGAATATTACTCAAAACAATTACATTTAATTGTGACACTGTGATTTGAAAAAGATGGGAAATAATTTTATTTTGTATAACTATTTTAGAATAATTAGTATAGTACAAAGTACATTACACTTTGATATACTTTATTATTTTGCCCCACTTTAGCATGTCCTTCTATTGTCTTTATTAAAAAAAAAACAATGTGTTTGCAATTCTAATTTGGTTTCAAACAAAATTATTTTTAATGATACATTATCTTCTTTTATTTTAACATGTTCAAAAAAAAAATGACCCACTCAGGTAGGAACCTTTACAAAGTCATCTAAGGGGTGATCTTTCCTTCTGACATCAAAAGTTAACAGAAAGTATCTTTCACAAATGTCTTTATTGATATGTTTCCACCTAACATCTGAAATAGTTATGTCAAGGATGACTTTACCAACTACACTGACATTCATAAAAACACAAAACCAAGGCCACAATAGGGAGGTACTATCACACAGTGACTGAATACATGGGTTCTGATGCCCCACTGTCTAGATTTGAATCCTGGTCATATTGCTTAACATGTTTGTAACTCTGCAGAAATTACTTAATGTCTCTGCAATGCAGTTTTCCCATCTGTCATATAGGGATAAACAATAATACTGAAGAAATTAGGAGCGGAGGCAGCACAGCTTAAAACTGAAGCCCTAAGTGACATAAGAAGTTCTATATAATCTGTTGATTAAAGATAACACTGTGAGATGCACTATGATTTGTACCTGAAGAATTTCATAATATTCTTAATTTTGAGATTTAAAAATGTTAGAGGAAGCATTGCCAGAAAGAAGCATTCTTAATGTGAAAACTATCTGAGGGCTATGTGCACTCCAAAATAAAAGGAAATGCTGCTGAAAAGTCAAACTTTGAATGCATAGCCTATGAGAAAATAATTATATCCCTGGCATTGAGAGCAGAGTTGATTTAAGTATTTGGGGGATTAAAGTTATTGCTGACTGTGATTTCCCCCCATGCAGTAATAGTGGCTTATCAAATAGAAAACATGGGTTCTTACTCTAAATTCAACTGACTCTATTAAGCATTAGTGCTTTTTGTGCGTACTTCACTGGCATGTAAGACTGGAGTCAGAAATACAGAAAAGGCTCTGTAGCAGCAGTAGCCAATTCCACTTTTTTAAAACTACTCAACAGTTCTCTCATGATGGTCTCAGAAAAACCAAATATGCAGAACAAATAATCCACCCGATTAGAATTCATTATTAAAGAATCTCAAGCAGCACTTCTGCTGAGATGGCACAGAGCCACCTGCCCTAGTGCCTCATCACAATTTTGGAGGGCTTCTTACTAGCTGGGATGTGGGTCTGTGAAAAGAGGAGAGAATAGTGTACCCTGAAGGGTTATGTCATAAAGACTGCCTGCTATAATGAAGTTTGGAAAAAATCATACTCTTTTGTTTCACTGTGTTAAATATACCACAAAACACTGAAAAATATAAGAGATAAGCACTTGGGAATATCTCAAATACCTCTTCCTCAAACTGACTGGGAGTGACTGGGAGTGAGACAAGTCATATTAGAGTTATCTATCCAACACCTGTGAAATTGCAATGTATACTAACAGAATCGATGTACAAAATCTATTACAGCCAGCAATTTTCTTTAAAAGTACTAAAATGTCAGTATTGTTTTACTCTCCTAGTCTTAAGGAAGTCACTCTCTTCTTTTCTAATGCACAACTGTGTGAAGTCCACACTTCTTCTGTGTCACATTTAGGGGGGGAAAGTTTTCTTCAAGAGGATTTATTGTAATCAAAACCTTTCAGATTTACTGTTACAAGATCCATTACAGTGTATTCATTTAGGTCTAAAGTTGGTCAGAATCTTAGGTATTTATGTTTTTATAGCTGAAGGTAGAAAGTATTTTAGAATACATTCCCAGACAGATCTTTTAGCATTCAAGTGGTACTTTTATATAAAACTAGTCACTTTTATCACACTTGCCCACTTACGTTCCCCAACAGGTGTCATTTCAAGATATTCTATCCAATCTGTAGAACAGACATGTTCATAACATGGAGTTTCTATGCTCACACATTTGTCTTCACATCACAATTTGGCAGTAGTGTTGTGTAGCCCACAGAGTACACCAGTAATTCCTTTTCTTTCTGGTACTTTAAAAGGAACCATTTTTGCAGCTGCTACAATCTTTTATACAGAATTCTGGAGAAAAAACAAAACACACTGGACTCAGAAGATAGAACTACAGAAATCAGTAGAAGAAACAGGATGGATCCTTTTCTTGTTTGAGGATGCGTGACAAAAACAACTGTGAGATACAGCACCCTACAGAAGTTACACTGGATAAAATTTCTCATATGTGAAAATATTCTTATTCCAATAATTCTTTATTTTTGATCTGACATTAAAATTATTCATGTATCTGAATATTTTTGTTTTTTTCTATACTCTTCTAAGATCTGAATTCTCTATTATAATGGTAACCTGCAATCAAGAAAAACAAATACTCTTAGAAAAAATCATAATTTAGATTTAGGATGAAGAGACTCTTTAGAGCTCATGGAGACTTTTTAGACTGAAGATACTTAATTATTGCATTTCTTACATAAGGAAGAACTAAGTAATCTTTCATTATAATATGTATCAAAAACATTATCAAACCTAAAATGTCTATACTCTCTGAAGAGTGAGAGGGATATTTAAATATCTGCAAGCAGACCTATAAAATGTATTCAGAATGAACAAAATTAAGATAAAAATAAGAATATGGCTATCATAATTTTCTATTATATGTACATTTATTTTGCTTAAAGTGAAATATATTGCAAAATCAGATTATTAAAATTTTTGTAGTACTATATAATAAATTCAGAGAGGTGTATAAAAATACAAGGATCATTTCATAAATATAAACTGGGTAAACAGAGCCCAGTTCAAGAAATAGAATGATGCTAACCCTTAAGAAATCACCTGCCCCTCTCCCTTATGAGTGTTCCATCATGATTAGCAACCTTTACATCCCTCCCAGTGATAACTACTATTCTGACTTTGTTTTTGGTTTATCATTTACCTATTTCAAATTTTAATTAACTAAAATCATATTAGATGCATTATTTCTGCCTACTTACATGTGCGTGTACAACATTATGTTTTGCACAATTATTTACTTATTGTATATAGCTGGAGTTTATTTTGTTTTGAAGCTTTTAACATTCTACTGTGTTAACAAAATTTATCCATTCTATTGTTGAACATCTGAGCTGTTTCTAGTCTGAGGCTGTAACAAACCATGCTGCAAAGTATATTTTTCCACATGTTCAGGTACCTCATATGTAGAACTGCTAAGTCATCAGGAATGAATGCTTTCAACTTACCTTACTAATCCAAAGTGTTTTCCAAAGTGTTATAGCATTTTAGAGTTTTAACGTGCATGAGATAAGCACTGATCCAAAATGTGACCAATACAACTTGTATACAAGGTTCTCCAGAAAAAGGACTAAAACACTAAAGATGTGTGTGTGCATGTCTATGTGTTTTTACGTATCTTTCTCCACAGAAAGAGATATATATAAATAGATTTTGATACATAGGTATATATTTCTCGCATATACAGATCTATATTTCTATATATACTAGAGAAATACACAGAGTTATCTGTATCTATGAATATCTATCTCTAAATGCACAGAATTGAAAATTAAACAGATTTAATTTTTTCTTTTTTTTTTTTTTTTAAAGATTTTATTTATTTATTTGAGAGAGAGAGAATGAGAGTTAGAGAGCATGAGAGGGAAGAGGGACAGAGGGAGAAGCAGACTCCCTGCTGAGCAGGGAGCCCGATGTGGGACTCGATCCCAGGACCCTGGGATCATGACCTGAGCCGAAGGCAGTCGCTTAACCAACTGAGCCACCCAGGCGCCCCAGATTTAATTTTTTCTAATGACAAAAAGTAGAACTATACACCATGCTAATTTCAAACACTATCCTGGTCTGTGGACAAAGTGGAGACATAGAAGTTTGATAATTTTTTTAATTTACATTAATTATCTACTAAAAATCTTATCTACATAGCTAGTTTCTCTTTCAGTTGCTGAAATTTGGTTTTTTACATTCTAACATCCCTAACTTTCTACTTCTATGGCCAAATATCACATTTTTTACTTAAATTAGTACTTAAGTATTTATATCATTATGGATTATGTAAATATTGGTCATTACTATGATTACTTTATTATGCAATTTTTTTGCTTTTTCTCATCTATTATTTGTTTGTACAGATTTTATATAACTATAAATTATTTTATTTCCAGTTGCTCAAAAAATCTAATATAGTAAATCTCAAAGTGTGGCCGGTGACCAGAAACGTCAACATAACCTTAGGCTATTTAATATAAACAACAAAATATGATTGTGACATATACAGGACAAATTACTACTCAGAAATTAATGTTTTCTCACATAAAGACTTTCATAGGGAATAATGCTTACCTGAAATCAATTTTTTTTAAAGATTTTATTTGACAGAGAGAGACACAGCGAGAGAGGGAACACAAGTACAGGGAGTGGGAGAGGGAGAAGCAGGCTTCCCGCCGAGCAGGGAGCCCGATGTGGGGCTCAATCCCAGGACCCTGGGACCATGACCTGAGCTGAAGGCAGACACTTAACGACTAAGCCAGCCAGGCACCCAGAGACCAATCAATTTTTTAATGTCTCTTTCAAGCCATTGTTTTTTTTCTCCTAAGTTTTCTTTTTTCTTTTTTTTTTATTCAATTAACTAACATATAATGTATTATTAGTTTCATAGATAGAGGTCAGTGATTCATCAGTCTTATATAATACCCTGTGCTCATTACATCACATGCCTTCCTTAATGTCCAACACCCAGTTACCATATCCCCCACACCCCTTCCTTCCAGCAACCCTCAGTTTGTTTCCTATGATTAAGAGTCTCTTATGGTTTTCTCCCTCTGATTTTTTATTTTTTCCTCTCTTCCCCTATGGTCCTCTGTTTTATTTCTTAAATTCCACATATGAGTGAGATCATATGATAATTGTCTTTCTCTGATTGACTTATCTAGCTTAGCATAATACCCTCTAGTTCTATCCAAGTCCTTGCAAATGGCAAGATCTCATTTTTTGATGGTTGAGTAGTATTCCATTCTTATATATATATACACACCACATCTTCTTTATCCATTTATCTATCGATGGACATCTGGGCTCTTTCCATAGTTTGGCTTTTGTGGACACTGCTGCTATGAACATTAGGGTACATGGGCGCCTTCAGGTCACTACATTCGTATCTTTGGGGTAAATACCTTGTAGTGCAATTACTGGGCCATACGGTAGCTCTATTTTCAACTTTTTGAGGAACCTCCACACTGTTTTCCAGAGTGACTGCACCAGCTTGCATTACCACCCACAGTGTAGGAGGATTCCCCTTTCTCCGCATCCTCGCCAACAATTATTATTTCCTGAGTGGTTAATTTTAACCGTTCTCGCCAGTGTGAGGTGGTATCTCATTATGGTTTTGATTTGTATTTCCCTGATGCCAAGTGATGTTGAACATTTTTTCATGTCTGCTGGCCATTTGTATGTCTTCTTTGGAGAAATGTCTGCTCATGTCTTTGGCCCATTTCTTGATTGGATTATTTGTTCTTTGGGTGTAGAGTTTGATAAGTTCTTTATAGATTTTGAATACTAGCCCTTTATCTGATATGTCATTTGCAAATATCTTCTCCCATTCTGTGGGTTGTCTTTTGGTTTTGTTGACTGTTTCCTTTGCTGTGCAAAAGCTTTATATCTTGATGAAGTCCCAATAGTTCAGTTTTGCTTTGTTTCCCTTGCCTTTGGAGATGTGTCTAGTAAGAAGTTGCTGCAGCCAAGGTCAAAGCGGTTGCTGCTAATGTCTCTTCTAGGTTTTTGATAGACTCCTGTCTCACGTTTAGGTCTTTCATCCATTTGAGTCTATTTTTGTGTATGATGTAAGCAAATGGTAAAGTTTCATTCTTTTGCATGTGGCTGTTCAATTTTCCCAACACCATTTGTTGAAGAGACTGTCTTTTTGTCATTGGTTATTCTTTCCTGCTTTGTCAAAGATTAGTTGACCATAGAGTTGAGGGTCCATTTCTGGGTTCTTTATTCTGTTCCATTGATCTATGTGTCTGTTTTTGTGCCAGTACCATACTGCCTTGATGATTATAGCTTTGTAATAGAGCTTGAAGTCCGAGATTGTGATGCCATGAGCTTTGGTTTTCTTTTCCAACATTCCTTTGGAAAGCAGCTCGGGACAAGAGGTCAATAACCTACAGGGGTAGAAAATCAGTCTAGCAGTAGACCTATCCACAGCGACCTGGCAGGCCAGAAAGGACTGACATGATATATTAAGGGTGCTAAATGAGAAAAACATGCAGGTAAGAATACTTTATCCAGCAAGGATGTCATTCAAAATAGGAGAGATAAAAAGCTTCCAGGACAAACAGAAAGTAAAGGAATTTGTGAACACTAAACCAGCCATGCAAGAAATATTAAAGGGGGTCCTTTAAGCAAAGAGAGAGCCCAAAAGTAACATAGACCAGAAAGGAACAGAGACAATATACAGAAACAGTGACTTTACAGATAATACAATGGCACTAAATTCATATCTTTCAATAGTTACCCTGAATGTAAATGGCCTAAATGCCCCAATCAAGACACATGGTATCAGATTGGATAAAAAAAACAAGACCCATCAATATGCTTCCTGCAAGAGACTCATTTTAGACCCAAATATAGCTCCAGATTAAAGTGAGGGGGTGAAAAACCATTTATCACGCTAATGGACATCAAAAGAAAGCTTGGGTAGCAATCCTTACATCAGACAAATTAGATTTTAAACCAAAGACTGTAATAAAAGATGAGGAAGGACACTGTATCATAATTAAAGGGTCTATCAATAACAAAATTAAAGTACAGTGATAATAATACAATTAATTGTAGGGGACTTTTAACACCCTCCTCACTGCAATTATGTAAGCAGAAGATCAACAAGGAAATAAGGGCTTTGAATGACACAATGGACCAGATGGACTTCACAGGAAAGAGAAAAAAAAATTAAAATTGAAATACCAAAGAATCATGGGAAAAAACTAATTCTATATATTATTTTCCCCTAGCCCTAGAGTTTTGCAGTTCTCTGACCGGTAAACTTGGTCTTAGCGGGAAGGTCTTGCAGATCTTCTGGGGGAGGGGCTGGTTGCAGTGATTCTCAGGTGTCTTTGCCCCGGGGTGGAAATGCACCACCCTTGCCAGGGGGCCAGGCTGAGTAAGCTGCTCCAGATTGCTCTATGTGGCTTTTGTTCCCCAAAGGCTTTCCACACCACTTTAGAGGATGAGAATGAAAATGGCAGCTTCTCAGTCTCCAGCCCAAGAGCTGAAAGCATGGGGCCCCACTCCTCAGGGAGCCCTCAGAGAAAAGCAGTCAATCACTCCTGTCTCTCTGCCTCTGCCTGCACTCCGCGCTCACCCAGCCTGTGACAGCATTTCTATCTCAGGACGTGACCCCAATTCGAGTCTCCAAACCCCGATTATTCCTGCGGTGCATACCCCTGCTTCTCCTCCTGGAGGGGGGAGGGAGGGGGGTATTGCCTGGTTCTGCCGCTTGCTGGGCCTCTGCTCAGAGAATGGTCGTCAACTGTGCTACGGTTTTCAGTATATGCAACTTTGAGCTGAGAGCCCACTCCTGGGCTGTCTGATTGCAGCTAGCTTCCCTGTTCCAATGCCAGGGAGCTCTGCCAAACTCTGGCACCCCCAGTCTTCCTGTGACCCTGGGGATCCTGAGACCACAATGTCCCACATAGGATTCTACCCCACTTCACCACCTGAGCACCTTTCAGGCAGGGATGTCCCTCACCAGAGAAGACTTCTAAAAGTTCTGATTTTGTGCTCTGCTGCTGTATCACTTTGCGGTGCCAGCTGATGGCAGCCCCCCCACCCCCCCATGGTCTATCTTCCCATATATCACGGAATAGTGCGGAAAAAACTTGTTTTTTTCTTAGATCTCCAGATGAGTTCACGGGTGTTCAGAATGATCTGATAGTCATCTAACTGAATTCCTGGGACCAGATGAAACTAAGGTCTCTTACTCCTCTGCCATCTTGGACTATCTCCCAGACCATTGTTTTGATTTAAATGTTACATACATAGATATATATGCATCTCTGTCACATGATATTTTATTTTATTAATTAACCTAATGAGACAAATCTAAAAGTTAGTAATAAAAGAGAAAAAGGCAACACTTGATAGACTGGACATGAAAGTAAAATGTTCCCATTATTATTCAGGACACCTGTTTTACCCAGTAAATTCAATCTTTAACAGGTCTTAAGAATGCAAAATAGGAAGAAGAAAAAAGTAATAGCTGAGCAAAAGAGTAAAAGGAAGTTTAAAGAATAAAAGTAGAGAGTAAAGAATCAACAATATGACTCCATTTCTAATGAAATATTTAATCCCTTTAAAGCTCTCTGCTTTATTATGTATTCATTAACAGTTCCTTTTGACATTTTCCTCCTTCCTAATACATAGGGTTTAGTTAAGTTTTCTATGTCACTTTGTGTTCACTTTATCACACCACCCTGCATATATGTAGCTATACACACACACACACACACACACACACACACACACACAGTTTTCAAATATCTGTTTCAAAGAACTGTTTCAAATATCTATCCTTGTTTTACAAATGACCCCAAAACTAGTGATTTTAAATGTTATAGATTATTTCCCATAATGTTGTGAGTCAGCTGCATACTTCTCTGGTGATCTTGCCTGGACTCCTTCCTTGGGGATAGTCAGCTTGTGGCTTGTTTGGAGTTAGATGTCCAAGATGGAATCACTCATGATTAGATGTCTGGAGTCTCAGCTAGGATGACCCAGCCTCTTTCTCCATGTCTTTCTTCATTCTGGGCTTCATCACAGCATAATATTCTCAGAGTTTCAAAAGAACACTAGGGAAAGCTGAAAGTTTCCTTGACACTGAGGCTTAGAAATCACCACCCAGTGTCATTTCATTGCATTCATCAGAGGAACAGATCAGATCCAAGGGAAGGGAAATGTATTCTACCACTGATGGTAGCTAATTCAGCAAAGAATTTGGGGCTTTTTTCTTTTTTAAGAGAGAGAGCAAGCACATGTCCACGCAGGGGGAGGCGGGGTGGGGGTGGGAGGCGCAGAGGGAGGGGGAGAGAGAGAATCAGAGAATCCCAAGCAGGCTCCATGCCCAGCACAGAGCCCGACTGGGGGCTCAATACCCCAGACCCTGAGATCATGACCTGAGCCAAAATCAAGAGTAGGAGGATTAACCGACTGATCCACCCAGGTGCCCCAAATTTGTGGCCATTTTTAATCCACCTCAATATCTAATTATTATTTATTATATTTTTTAAATAAATATCTAATCAAAGTGACTATAATCCAAGTTCATTTTTTGTTTTTATATAACATTTCCACATCAGTACTAATTCAGTGTTATACCAAAAATTCATGTCAGGAAATGATTTTTATCATATAGGGGCTTTATATAAACTATGCTCATTTAAGATTATTCTATTCAATATTAGTTCAATTGATTCTGGAAGAGAATCACGGGGTATACTTAAGTCATATGTTGTTTGCTGAACCCATGAACATAATATAGGCAGGGATATTGGATTCCTATTTAATTAGGATTATCTATATAGAGAGAGCCTTAATGAATAAGTATCTATTTGAATGTGACTAGAAAACATACAGTACATGCATCCTGATAATCAACTTGTAATCAAAGCCAAGAGAAAAATCTAATTTTGAAAAAGATAAAAAAATCAAGAGCCTCTTTTATTTCAGTCTTTTCTTCTTTCAAGTATCATATGTGTCTGCTTGGCTAGTAAAGACAAAATTAACACAAATTTAAATATATTAAATATATATGGGATGATGGAATGCTACCTGGAATACAGAGACTGACCTCTATAAAAGACCCTAGTAAAATTAACTTATTCAAAATTAGGTACTAAATTTAATTTTCCATGCCCAATTATTCCAAAATCATTTTTGCAAATAAATGCAGATTTTTAAAATGGTGGTTTTTTAGATGATGAATTAATTAATAATAAACACAGGTATCCTATTTTGTGGATAACAACAAGGATTACTCCTTAGATGTAAATAAAATGAATACTGTTTCCTATTGATGCATTTTTATTCCTAGATTAATTTTTAGGGGATTGGCACTAAGAAAATTAGATTGGATGAAGCAATTAGATTGGATGAAAGTTATTAGATTGGATGAAGTGTTATTGTTTTATGTTATTATTTGGAAATATATTGATTTCTGTTATTATATAAAATATGAGAAAAGTAGATTTTCATAAAAAACTCCTAAATCATTACATTTCTTGAATGCCTAAAAGCTGCTATGCATTGTTCTAAGTGCTAAGTGTATGAGAGAGAGAGACAGAGACATAGAGGAGAGAGACAAAAGTAATAAAGAAAGAGGTGTTTATATAATTTAAAGTTAAATTTATGATGCATTCATCTTCCCTTCCTAGCTATATAAATTAAAGCCAATTTTACTAGTCAAGGAATATAATCTAAGGTTATTTTGATAAAGGTGGCATTAATCTTATCACCATCATTCACTTACTGGAGATCACCACTTAATTCATAGACATGAAACATCATTAAATGTTCACAGAGGGCTAGCAAAATGGGAAACACTTAAATGTTAAATCAGAGAACTAAGATACAGGTTTTATCCTGGGTTCCAAAAGTTGTCTCAATTCTTGTCATGGGACTAGGGTTTGGGTCTAGTCCCACCAAATGCTAGGTGCAAACGTTTTAATAGTGACCTTTAAGAGACTCACATTCCATACTTTTATTCACACCTCAGTCAGAATGCAGAGCTTTCTGAAATGCAAAAGAGTGACAGCACATCTCTAACTTTTTATTGCAGTGGGCTCCATTCTACCTCTTGGCATTAATAACTCCTAAATATCAGTCATACGTAAGGTCAATTATTATTTCCTTAAGGAACTCAAGCCTAACTTCTCTGACTTAAACACCCCTTAGAATATTTTGAACTTGCTAATGATTGCATGGTGTGTGTGATTATTGATTAATATCTTTCCTCTTCTGTATAATGCTTACTATTGAAGGGTACAAGCTTGAACACAGTACTTTAAAAATAATATACACTCACGAAATACTTTTGAATGAAAATTCTTCATATGACTGCATATTAGTTTTCTCTCATGTTAACTGTTCTTAACACACACTAAACAGACAAAGAGACATACAGAAATTCTGAGAGAGATTGGATATCTCTTATACCTTGATTGTGGTAATGATATGTATGTTTTCATATGTCCAAATTTATCAAATTGTATCCATTAAATATGTGCATTTCTTTGTGTATCAATTATACCTCAATAAAGCTGTTAAAATGGGTATGTATATATATATATGTTATATTTAAAGTGAATATTAGACTTACTAATTCATTCAAAAATATATCTCCTACATGCCCAGTGTTTGTTTAACCCTTGAGATACACTGTTTAATAAAATAAGACAAAGAACTTGCCCTCACAGAGTATACAGCCTAGTGAGGAAGATACATAATAAATAAGTGATGAGCAATGTGAAGTGGTTAGAACTACTTTGAATTCAAACAGTGCAGGACTACAAGCTACTTACAGAAGAATATTTTAGGGGTCCCTGGGTAGCTCAGTCCATTAAGTGTCCAACTCTGGGTTTCAGTTCAGATCATGATTTCAGAGTTATGAGATAGAGCCCTGCGTGGGGCTCCATGTTCAGCAGGCAGTCTGCTTAAGGTTCTCTCTTTCTCTCTACCTCTACCCCCTACCTCCCCCCGCCCCACACTCTCTCCCTCTGTCTCTAAAATAAATAAATAATTTTTTTTTTTTTTTTTTTTTTGGGGGGGGGGGAGAGAGAGAGAGAGAGAGAGGAGGAGGAGCAGAGGGAGAGGGACAAGCAGACTCTGCACTTGAGCATGGAGCCAGATGTGGGGCTCAATCCCAGGACCCTGAGATCATGATCTCAGGTGAAATCAAGAGTTGAAGGCTTAACTAAGCCACCCAGGCACCCCAAATTAATAAATCTTAAAAAATAGAGAGAGAGAAGATTTTAGAAAGAATGGTTGAAAAGGCCTTGTCTGTAGAGGGGATGTGGGATATTTTGGGCAGTGCCTTGACTGAATGGAAGGACCTAGCTATATTAATATCTAACAGAACTGCTTTTCAGGTGGAGGGAAGAACTAATGCAATGAGGGGAAAGTGCGTGGGCTATTTGAGAAACTATAAGGAAACAGATCAGGTGAGATGCGTGAGAGTGAAAATGAGGGAGATGAGATTTAAGCAGAAATCAGGAGCCATATTATATAAGGCCTTCCAAGTCAGGGCATGGACAGGGCATGGATTTTATTCAGAGTTATGAGGAAATGTTTTGAGTTCAGATTTATATTTTGAAAGTATTATTCTAGCTTCTATGTGAAAAACAGACTGTGGGAATAAGAGAAAAAACAGAGTGATCAAGTAGGGTTTGATTTCCATGTTTTAGGTGAATAAGGATGACAGATTAGATCAGAGCTTTAGAAGTGAATATGGAGAGTAATGATCATGTTCAGTATTTTATTGATACCGTCAACAGGATTTCCAGGTCTATTAGATGTGAAGTTGTTGAGAGACAGTGAGGAGCCAAGTGTTAGGTCCTGACATACGAGATTAATAGAGTTCATTTTCATTAAAACAAGGAATCCTTGGGAAGCAGTAAGTTTGTGTAGGGTAATAAAGAGTTTGGATCTGGTCACATGAACTTAATAATTACACCAGGATAATAAGCATAAAGTAGGACTGTCCTGATGAACAAATGTAAATAGACCACATTACTATTAAAATTCCACAACTGTCTAGGGTTTAGAGGACACATATGGGCAGGAAATATAAATGTTTGCCATTACCATATACATCAAATTTTACCCACATAACACTAAACTGCACTCTTGGGGCAAGCATAGAGAAGAAAAGTCCATCTCAAGACTATGACATTAGAAAGTTAGAAAAATGAAAAGGAAGAAAATGGAAGATTTTTAGCAGATAGAACAACAGGAAACTGAAGCCAAATGAAATAGGATCTAAGGATACATATATATTTGTCTATGGTAGCTACTGAGAATTTTCAAAACTTGTTATCAATTTACAAGCCAATCAGCTATGTATGAGTGTTATAGTTCATTTCTATCCTCATCAACCGTCAATATGTTTTATCATGTTTAAGTCTTTTGCCTATTTCAAGTTGACAAAATTGTTTCTCCCCATCCATTCCTCTAAATGTTTATTGTTTCACCATTCAGACTTAAATATCCAATCCATCCAAAATAATTTTTGTGTATATTTGTGCTAAGATGAGTATTTTCTTTCTCCATATTTCTCCATATCTTATTGACCAACACTAATTATTGAAAAGATGTATTTTCACCATTGTGTTTCAATGTCACCTTTATGTGAGGTTGTCTTTTAACTTCCATGGTGCCAAATTTTAAGCCATAAATCATTCTCTTATTTTTATTTGGACATGTGCTACAATATCCCCCACCTCACCATCCCTACTTTTCCCAACATACATGTGGCTATTTTATATAAGTGCTTCCGCAGACCTATGCAATTTACTCAAAATTAACAAAAGCTAACAGGCCTTTTCAATCAAAGTAATCACACATGGGTCTTAGCAATTAAAAGTGGTGAATGAAAGGCAGGAGGGAAAGCCGGAGGGAAGAAGGGAGCCAGGGAAGGAGGTAGGGAGGGAGGAAGGAAGAAAGGAAAAAGAGAATGAGGGAAGAGAAAAAGAGAAAGGAAGAAGTAGGAGGAAGCACAATGTCTGTTCAATGTTTGGACTGTTGCCTAGGAGGTTCTAGCCATTATGATACTCGCTGAAATTTTTATATATTCACTTTCTCTATTAACTAAATCATGTAAAAACAGGGAACACTTCATCAGTGACTGACATGCAATCCTATGAAAATTAGTTTGAATTAATAAGCTTATTTTAGAATTTATTAATAAATATAACTTACTATATTGTATCATGTGATATATCAAATATTATTGTACTACTTATCAAAAAGGGAGGTATTTCAATATTTTAACAATTTTTATTTCCATTCTGGTGCTTACAGATTGAAAACCACCTATGAGGAGATCCCAATAATGGTGGTGTCACAAATATCAAAATGGTTTAAATAAGAATAAGAAGTCAACAATGCCATCTAACTACAGCAAAATCCAGCATATCCTGATACATATTTTAAAGCAAAAAGGTTTAGGGGCGCCTGGGTGGCTCAGTGTTAAGCGTCTGCCTTTGGCTCAGGTCATGATCCCAGGATACTGGGATCGAGCCCCACATCGGGCTCCCTGCTTGGTGGGAAGCCTGCTTCTCCCTTTTCCACTCCCCCTGCTTGTGTTCCCTCTCTCGCTGTCTCTGTCAAATAAATAAATAAAATCTTAAAAAAAATAAAAAGATTTATTAAAAGTAATGATTATAATTTATTTTTACTGGGTGTTTGACACATTTAGGGACTGTACTTAACACTTTTTCATGCATTATCTCTTTTAATTATTGTAACTCACAAGGCATAATTTTAAATTATGCATATTTTATCATGAAGGAAGTTGAAATGCAAAGGTGAGATTGTGAGTCCTAGTTCTCATGACTGGTCAGTAATAAAGACAGCATTAAAAGATATTTTAACTCCAGAGAAACTTTCCTTATTCATTATGCAATACTTACTACTTCTATTTTAATACTGTAATTTATAATGCACAAGAAAATGGTTTCTATATTGAAAAGCCTACAAAATATTCATTCTATTAATAGTGTGAAGAGTATATCTTAGAAAGTTTACTTTCCTTTTCTGGTATTATCCAGGGATCTAATGATATTTCAAAGACTAAGTTTATGTGTGTGTGCATGTGTAGATAGATAGATAGGTAGTGGGGATGACTTAACTATGGTAAAGAAGGAAATTTAATCATCTTATGGATCTTTTTGTGAATATTTTAGGATATCCTTTCTTTGGTCCTTCCATATTTCTTCACCCTTTCAAAATATTTTATCAATGAAAGTAGTCCTACTACGAGACAGAGAATACTCTTTTGAATAAATAATCATAAAATTATCATTGCATTATACACGATCAAAGAAAGAAGGAAAATATTTACTTGCATAATAACCATAAGTTTTGTACAGTTCTAATACTTCACAGAAAAGGAGCCTCATAGAGTACCTGAAATTTTCTTCAGGTGGCTAAATGAGTGATGGTTTAGAGCAAACAAATTAGGTTGACCCGAGTGACATTACAAACATCTGTGTCAGAGACTAAAGAATAGATTTAAAATGTCTGCAGGTTTCGCTCAGCATAATACCCTCCAGTTCCATCCGTGTTGTTGCAAACGGCAAGATTTCATGCCTTTTGATGGCTGCATAATATGCTGAGCGAAATAAGTCAACCTGAGAAAGACATGTATCATATGACCTCACAGATATGAGGAATTCTTAATCTCAGGAAACAAACTGAGGGTTGCTGGAGTGGTGGGGGTGGGAGGGATGGGGTGGCTGGGTAATAGACATTGGGGAGGGTATGTGCTATGGTGAGCGCTGTGAATTGTGTAAGACTGTTGAATCACAGACCTGTACCTCTGAAACAAATAATACATTATATGTTAAAAAGAAAAAAAAAAGAAGAAGATAGCAGGAAGGGAAGAATGAAGGGGGGGAAATTGGAGGGGGAAACGAACCATGAGAGACTATGGACTCTGAGAAACAAACTGAGGGTTCTAGAGGGTATTAAAGAGGGCACGTACTGCATGGAGCACTGGGTGTTATACGCAAACAATGAATCATGGAACACTACAACAAAAACTAATGATGTAATGTATGGCGATTAATATAACATAATAATAATTAAAAAAAGAATATAACATCCCAATACAAAAATCTAGAACCACCACTAACTCTTTTGTGATATGTATATAGATACATACATACATATACACATATAGTACTTATGATAACCAAACAGCCCCAGCTACTTAATTTGTAAAGAACCTGTGCAGAATTAAAATGCAGAGAGCTTTGTTCAAAAATCAAGAAAAAAAAATGCTGTAAAAGCTATTAAAACATAAAGACCATTTCTTTCATGGTCTCTCTCCTCAAAAAAAAAAAAAAAAAAGTCTGCAGGTTTGATCACTGAACAATTAACTGAAGGTTTCATTTGTGGATATTACCCTTAGTCTCTTGAGCAGAATTTCATGAAAACTATATAGTAATAACTGGAATGGTAATAAATAAATGAGAGTTAAACTGGCTAGCAACTATGGGGACAAGAGACCACATACATACAGATTTAGTTTCCAGAAATGGATTTTAAATTCAGTAAGTACAATGTTTGAGTCATCCAGATATTCTCAACATGGGTAATGATTGGTTAGTTTACAGAAATGGTAAGTGCACTAGTTTCAAAAGCAGTAACTTCACTCTAAAAATCCTGTGCAATTATAACTCTGATAGAAATATAATGAATACAACTTAGACTGAGTAAAATGACCAAATAAATGCAAGTCAGAATCCCCTTGATTTCCTTTGTGAACTCACTCAATCCAAGAAAATTCATTTTCTCCCTCTTAAGATCTAGTTCTCTCTGGGCTTTCTGGTCCCGAAAAAGAATGAGCCTAACTGGAATTATGATGAGCCACAAATAAATTCATGTCATGCTACAATAGCCAATCGTGAATCACTTCCAGAAAATAATAAATATATAGAAACATTTCATATTACAGTCTACAGAATTATCTCAACTCATGTGGTTTGATTCAATTGTTTTTTCCTTTTTAAATTCATGATGTTACAAACACCATAGACTACGAAAAGGAGACTATTCTTTTTCTTTACATGTCAGTGTGACAGATCTAGATATTCTGGGTTGGGAAACAATAGAAAAATAAGAAACCAAGACAGCAGGTGATTTGGAGGGGATGCCTTGTTTACATTCCACTTCCTTCATAACTCCTTCTATTTATACTGCACTTCCGGAATAAACGATGGAGAATACTTTTTCTTTGGGTGACGGTGGATCTTTAATTAGAGCAAGGCTAAAGTTGTAGGCTTTAAGCAGCAGTATAAATGTGATTTAAACTTCCTTTTATCCAGGTATACAAATTTCACAAAAATTATGGAAAAGAGTAAGAATAAATTCAAATGTATTTTAAAAAACACTATTCTCCCTTCTTTAAAATAAACAATTTTATAAGATAATTCTAGTGTCAACTATTTTAACAGAATTCAAAAGAGGAAAGCATTTCCAAAGTTTGTAATGAATCGTCCCTACTAAAAGAACTAATTTCATTTTTCATAGTTCTTCCTAGCTGTGCAACTAAAATTGCCTTGTGTAAATTAGTATGAGATTTTTTGAGGGAGAAGCACAGCTTGAGGTTGTAGAAAACCTCTAACACTTATGTCTTATCAGCAATATGCTTTTCTGTTTTGTGATCACAAGTTTTCCCTCTGTCTCCTTTTTACTGAAAAGTCCTACTGTTCCTTCCCCACACATAGCAAGTGTTATGTGCCCCTGGGCTACAATACTGAGCATACTGACACATACTTGTTTCTGTTCCCATGATGGTGATTTAGACTGAAGGGAGTTTATTGGATTTTTTTCCCCAAGCTTTCCCAGCATAATGTGTTGAGCTTTTTAGCATAACAGTACAATTAACATCTATTTAAAAAATACTGAGTAATGTGAGAAACAATTTTTTTAATTTTTACATCACACAATTTGTTGAAAATAAATGAGAATTCAACATTTTATTTTTAGTAACTGCTATTTTGTGAGGAGAGTTGAAATAAAATATTGTTCTTTTCTCAGGATATATCCTCCAATATCTTACAATTTTACAGGACTTCCCAATTAAATGTAGTATTGACAATTGATATTAAAATAAAAATATTTTTATGTAGTCTCCTTAAAATGTAACTTAAAAATCTGAATACGACTTACTAAAAACCTTTACATAAAATGTAATGTTCTTGGGGCGCCTGGGTGTCTCAGTTGGTTAAGTGTCTGCCTTGGGCTCAGGTCAGATCTCAGGGTCCTGGGATGGAGCCCCGCCTCACTTCTCCCTCTCTCACTCCCCCTGCTTGTGTTCCCTCTCTCGCTCTCTCTGTCAAATGAATAAATAAAATCTTAAAGAAAAAAAAAGAAAAGCAACACTTTCATATACATAATAATGTATTTTTTTTATTAAAATGAAGCACTGGCATGAAGAGATTAAGTTATTCAACCACAACCTCTGTGGTTTTAAGATTAACGTTAATCAACCTTACAGAAGTTAAGAGATCAATGGATTTAGTGAAGAGAGGATAGAGTGTAACAGTAAATAAGATGATAAAGCTGGAAGTGACAGACTGGGTTCAGACTCAGTTTCACTGCTGATTAGATGTAGGTCCCTGGAAATTTTGCCTGAATTCTTACGTATAAAATGTATCTGCTTCAGAAAGATCTTACAAGATTTAAGTCCTTAAGACAAGTAAAATGTGCAATACAAGTGTTAACTATTATTAGTATTATTATTTAAGAAATCTTCCTTTTAGGCCAAGAGAACAGTTTTGTTTGCTGTTTTGTTTAATATATATTGCTTTTCAACAGACTTAAATTTGAAGTATCTACCTAAGCCAGCAAATGATAGCAGAGGCCAAATCAGGCCGCTCATCATGTTTCTGAAGTAAAGTTTTATTAAAATATAGCCCTGCTCATTCATTTATATATTGTTTATGACTGCTTTTGCATTACACCAAAAGTGAGAAATTGGAAGAGACTTCATAGTCTACAAAGCCTAAAATATTTATTCTCTGTCCCTTTACAGAAAGTTTGCCAACTGCTATGTGAGTCAAAACAGCTGTTAGAGGTTAGGTGGGTGGGGGGATGGGTTAGCCCGGTGATGGGTATTAAGGAGGGCACGTATCGCATGGAGCACTGGGTGTTATACACAAACAATGAATCATGGAACTCTACATCAAAAACTAATGATGTAATATATGGTGATTAACATAACATAATAAAAAAATAAATTAACAAAAAGACTAATGATGTACTGTATGGTGATTAACAAAATTAAAATAAAATAAAATAAAATAAAATAAAATAAAATAAAATAAAATA